>NC_073631.1:118146718-118747187 GCF_029407905.1 Bubalus kerabau | reverse complement strand
GACATCCAACCATGTCATCCTCTGTTGTCCCCTTCTCCTCCCACCTTCAATCTTTCCCAGCATCAGGGTCTTTTCCAGTGAGTCAGCTCTTTGCATCAGGTGGCCAAAGGATTGGAGCTTCAGCTTCAGCATCATTCCTTCTAATGAATATTCAGGACTAATATCCTTTAGGATTGACTTGTTGGATCTCCTTGCAGTCCAAGGGACCCTCAAGAGTCTTCTCCAACACCACGGTTCAAAACCATCAGTTCTTTGGCACTCAGCTTTCTTCATGGTCCAATTCTCACATCCATACAAGACTACTGGAAAAGCCATAGCTTTGACTAGATGGACTATTTTGTATTGGAGTACAGCAACAGGAGAAGGGGGCAGCAGAGGATGAGATGGTTTGATGGCATCACCGACTCAATGGACATGAGTTTGAGCGAATTCCAGGAAGCAGTGAAGGACAGGGAAGCCTGGCGTGCTGCAGTCCACAGGTCACAGAGAGTTGGACAGGACTTAGCGACTGAACAGCACCTGGATGGAGTATTAGCTGCTCACGACTCACAGCTAAGAGCAACTCCAGGAGTTGTTTAGACCAGGATTTCCCTGCTCTGTCAAACACCATCACCTGCCCCCAAGCGCTCTCTTCTGCCCCATCTCAAATCCCTTATAAATGGCAGCGTTCTCTCTCCCTCCAGCCAAGACAGGGTTGGAGGGTGTCAAGTGAATGATAAGGTGGGACTTTTAATATCTCCAGGCCTAGTTCCTGGGGCAGACACACACCTGGGAAAGAAAATCCGCTGCCACATTTCAGTGAAACAAAAAATAAAATTCCTTAAAATATGTAGAGATTTATGTCCCTGGTGGTCCAGTGGCTAAGGCTCCACACTCCCCATGCCGGGGGCTTGAGCCCTGGTCAGGGAACTAGATCCCACACGCTGCAACAAAGATCACGCCCAGGGCAACGGAGATCCTGAGAACCGCAGCTAAGACCCCGGAGGCCAGATTAATTAACCAATTTTTAAAAATAGATTGAAAATATAAATAACATGAAATGAAAAAATATATATATTTCTGGTTAAGATTTTGAAAAAGAAGAAGAAAAAATTCCTGAGTACCCCCAAAACAGTGAACATACTTTGTACTCTAGACTGTGGGTTTGGTCACTGTGTCTGATGCTGTGAACATGAACATTAGTTCTGGGAATGAATTTTCATATTAACAAAGAAATATTCAACTTAACCAAATGCCTGACAGGAGTCCTCACTGACTGTTTTGAGGAAAGTAGACAACTAGAAAGATTAACAGATTTAAGTGTCTTTAAGAATAGGAGAGAAGTGTCTAACAACTGTTCGTGTGTGTGTGCAGAACAAGCCCAGGGCACTGCTCGTGGAAGGCAGGTGTGAACACACTGAGTGTGTCCACGTCCCCAACACAAGCTCCCTGCCCCATCACACGCCCAGAACACAATCCTGGACCCGCAACTTCCTCTCAAAGTCCAATTAGCTCCGCCTGACTTACCCAGACGAGAACACCAGCCGTTTTCAACAAGAGTCTGGGCTTGGATATTTCCTTTTTGACCACCAAAAATTGTTTTATTGCGACTGATAAATATTCATTATTCATGCCTTCTGAAAATGAAGTCTTTTTAATTTACAATGTTGTGTTTAATTTCTGCTGTACAGCAAAGTGACTCAGTTATATGTATATACATATTTTTTTCCATATTCTTTTCCTTCATAACTATCACAAGGCTTTGAATACAGTTCCCTGGGCTCTGATGTTTCTGATGAGTGGAGTCAGAGACCCCCGCCCTCCCCCCCGCCCCCGTGTCACGGTTATTTGAAATGTGCCTGAAGCAATGCCTGAAATTTAGTGAGTAATCAATCAATATTTATTGAATGAGCGAGTAAATATGCATGGTGTTTGGAGAACTAAAGCCGGAGCTGGGAAGATTTTTGTGAAGTTGGTGGGGGTGGGGCATGACCACCGGAGGAAGGAAGGGAGGCAGTGGGAAAGGGTGAGTGTGAGATGCTGGGCAAAAGTCATGCTGCCTCTGCAGACCACCGGAGGCCAGAGGCAGGGTCCCAGCCCCGCCCCTCTGAGCCCCCAGCTTCTTTATTACCCAGCTGAGGCTGACCACCAGGGCGCTATGCCCCACAGACCATGGCAAGGTGGTGTCCAGCACAGCGCATGACTCAGAGCCCCAATCAGGAGGCATTTCAGTCAAGGGTCCCTGCAGGATGAAAACACATCACCCTCATCTCTATCTTCATAGTCATTCGGCATTCGTTTCCCCTGCGTCTCTGCACATCGTCTTCCCTCTGTGTTGTCTGTCCAAATTTACAATTTTTTAAGGACATCAGGGGCTTCTCTTGTGGCTCAGCTGGTAAAGAATCTGCCTGCAATGCAGGAGACCTGGGTTCAATCCCTGGGTTGGGAAGATCCCCTGGAGAAGGGAACGGCTACCCACTCTACTGAATACACTCCAGTGTATTCTGGCCTGCAGAATTGCATGGACTATGCAGTCAATGGGGTCGCAAAGAGTCGGACACGACTGAGCGACTTTCACTTTCAAGGACACCAGAGTGTTAGCTCAGTCATGTCCGACTCTTTGTGACCCCATGGACTGTAGCCTGCCAGGCTCTTCTGTCCATGGGATTTCCCAGGCAAAAATACTGGAGTGGGTTGCCATGCCCTCCTCTAGGGGATCTTCCTGACCCAGGGGTCAAACCTGTGTCTCCTGTATTGCAGGCAGGTTCTTTACTATCTGAGCCATCAAGGAGGTTCCATTGGGAATTAGAGTCCACCCTAATGATCTGGTCTTAACTTGAAGATGGCAACAGAGACCCTATTTTCAAATAAAATCACATTCTGAGGAGTGAAATAAGGATGAAGCCAGCCTATAGATGCCCCAGAAAAGGGAAACTAGAAAGTCACAGAGACAGGATTTCAGATGAAAATGCCCCCAAACCTGCACTTTTGCTTTATCCCATGTTTCCTCTCATAGCTACATCACCAGAATTCAAATAAGGTTTCTCTAGTTTTTCTTTCCTCTCAAGAAATATTTTGTTGTTAATTCTCTAACCTGGAGTCACATGGGCCTTTTCCTCCAACCTGAAGTCGCCTTGCTGAGCTCCAGGCCCGATGTCTGCCAGTGCCCTTACGAGGCTTTCTGTGAATTTCTCCAAGGCTCAGGCACTTGGTTCCAGGTCCTCTCTGTTCTCAAAACAACATTCCTCCACCTTCTGAGCAATAGAAATTATAGCGAAGTTAAGCCAGAAATCAAGCTGTATAAACTCACAATCACAGTGACCAACTTGGTATTATCACCATAGACCAGAATCCACTGGGAGCAAAAATCCCAAAACCCCTCGACAAGAATGTCAAAGGTCATTTACTCCTTCTCCCTCAAAGTAGATGTTGCCAATTGGCCTCTCAACGTGTGTCTACCACTCTCTTTGCACATATGCAAAAAAAAAAAAATTAGTACAGAAGTATGTGGGGAAGAGCTTTGTTTACACACCCTCAGAAGGAACAAGGTAGCTTCACATTGGCATGAGCACACTTTAAATGTATTAGGGCTTATCATGTCACGGAAGAATGACAAATGAGATTTAGTGATACTCCTGGTGACTAAGACCATGATTAAGAACTGGCTGTAAAGAGCTCTCTTCATAGACTGGAGCCGTGTATTATGACCTTCTTATGAATTCAAGAACTCCGAGAATGAAAGCTTAAGGAGCGAATAAGCTTTGTTCCTGCCATGATTTAATGGACAAGAGGGACAGCGTCCTTGAAATGGATTATTATTATTTTTTACTGTAAGGTGAGTGAAATCTCAGTAAAAGACAAAATCTCTCCCTGCCCGCTCCGCCCTCACACTTCCACACAGGAACATGCCCTGGGGAAGTCAGTCTGGAAAGAACCAAAGCTGAGAATCCAGCAGTGACCGCGTCTGACATTGTCTAACAGAGGGAGACTGAGTGGCTTCAGTGGAGACAGATAGAACGCTGTGAGTCTGCGGTGTGAGCCAGAGATGGATGGACTTGGCCACAGCCTCACCTCTCATTGGACTGCCAATACCTCCAATGCCGGTTCGAGGCCCTGACGCCAGGGCCAGCCTGAGTTCTGCAGTTTCCTCCCACCCCAGGGTACGGCTCTTCTAGAAAATGTTCACACGGCCTTTCAGGAAGGGGTCAGGGAAGGTTATTTTAATATGTGTGGAGAAATGGAAGGGTCCTTCTTCATGGGAACTCAGCTGTCCACTCACCTATAAAATCTAAGCTGGAAACTTGGCAGCAACCTGGTGAGGCATCACAGTGTCTCTTGGTGGGAGCCTACAGCTTTTTCTGCTCACGCAAGGCAAGCCAGATTGTCAGCACTACATGTCTTCACCAGAGATAATCGTGAGTTACTGGACATAGCCGCAGATTTCTGCAGGTCAGAGAGACTTGGTGGCCAGTCCAGCCCTTTTTCATCACCAGTGTCCCTGGGGGCTGGGATCTTCAGTCACCTGTTCAGCCCTGTTGCCCACTGTACTATTTATTGAGTTGGCCAAGAAGTCCATTTGGGTTTTTCTAGACAATGTTACGGAAAATCCAAATGGACTTTTTGGCCAACTCAACACATCCACTAGCCTCTAACACTTAATGGCTGCATCCTACCTTGTGTTTCTTCAGAATCCTTCCTTCCCCTTGGCCACAGGAAGCCCGGCTCCTGGGCAGTAGTTTCTACCGTTAATCTTGGCCTACAGAAGACAGCCACCACTGGCTTCTCAAAGATGCTGGTGACTCCCTCGTGCAGTCTTTATCGGCATGGTGACTGAGTGTCCTCCAGACTCTTTTAGGGAACAAGCAGGTTTCCTCCTCATGCAATAAATCCTCTCCAAACTGCACACTTCCCTGAACCTCCTGACCTGTTTTGCAAATCCCTGACAACAGACTTCTAAATCTTTCATTTCCTGTGTTCTCCCTCGTATTCAAACTTCGGGGAGTCAGCTCAGCTGTATCTTAGGACCTGCTCCAGGAGTTCCTGCCTATACTCAGTTATGAATCCCAGAAGGATGCTCCACATTCATCAGCTCACCATTTTTCACCCTGGAGTCTATCCCTCCCACCATCACCTTCAAGCTCCATCCCCATTCATTCTCTTACTTTTGTCCATTCCTTCTACCCAGGTCCTCTTTCACTGAGGAGGCATCTCTTCCCATAGCAGAAACTGGATTTCTCCAGCTGGGCTAGAGTGGAAACTGATTCAGCTGTTGGTCTGGAGACAATGAGGGAAATGGGAGCAGATTTTGAGGAGGAAAAGCATCATCTTCAAGGTATTGGCCTAACTAAGATCTCATCATGGTCTCCAGGTCATAGCAGAAGTGTTCTCTGTGAATAGTGTTAGTTTCTCAGTCACGTCCAGGTCTTTGCAGACCCACGGACTGAAACCCACCCGGCTCCTCTGTTCATGGAATACTGGAGTGGGTTGCCATTTCTCTCTCCAGAAGATCTTCCTGACCCAGAAATAGATCCCAAGTCTCCCGCATTGCAGTCAGATTCTTTACCGTCAGAGCCACCAGGGAAGCCCTCTTCGGGAACAGAGTCTACTGCTTTTTCCCACCTTGAGACTTCAGGAGGACCTCAGAGTTCCAAGTGGAAGAGGAAATGGGGGCCACGTGGGGAACAGAGGGTCCTTTAGAGGAGACCCACATCATGCATACCTGTGGGAGCACTGTCCTGGGGCACAAGCAGGTTTTATCACCAACCGAAACAAAACAAGGAGTGGATGTATCAGTTAAGTTACCCCATCATAACGTCTCCCCCACACAGCAAGCATGAGTCGGGAATTACCCCAAACATACCTTTTAGGTCTCAACCTCTTGCACGTTTCAAGATTTTACAGGAAACATTCATTCTTACAGCTCCTCAAATGATCCCAAAATATGAGAAATCTGTCTCTGCTCTCTTAAGTGCTCTAAGTGGTTTTTCCCTGTACAGAGCATCTGTCACTAGCCCAGGAAAGTGGTCCAGGAACAGGAAGATCAGCAAGGCAGTACTTCTCAGGGCAGCCTCACGAAGCCACTTCCACGGCCACTGAGAGATCAATGGATAACGTGCAAAGAAGGTGTGCTGATTCTCCAGCTGTCATGGGCTCACAGGAGATGCATGGAATGCCCCTGGCAGGCGGGAATATCAGTGCCATTAATGTGCCACTGTGTCAGGTGGGGACTCTGGGGGCTGGATGGAAAGTCATTTGTTAAGGGGCCCATTTAATCTCCTGCCAGGCCATTAGCATATTTAAATAGTTTTCTTCTGGCTTCAGCACTCTGATTAAAACTGCCGACAAGGATAAGAAGTTCTGCTTGATGGGGTGAAACATGGCCAACAACGTGGATTCTGATTGGTTGATCGCAGGGCAGGTGTGAGTCTATGGGGCCAGAGAACCTAACCCCACAGGTGAGACATTACGGAGTAGAACCTGCATCGCTTTACAGGGTGAGCAGCCCCTCACCCTAGCCCACAACATTTCTGTGTCACGTGTGACCCACTGTGAAAGAGCCCATGATTTATTGATATATAATGTCTTTACTAAATCATCATGCCTCCATGAGTATTGTTGTTCAGTCGCTAAGTCATGTCCAACTGTTTACAACACCATGGACTGCAGCATGCCAGACTCCCCTATCCTTCACTATCTCCCAGAGTTTGCTCAAACTCATGTCCACTGAGATGGTGATGCTATCTAACCATCTGATCCTCTGCCACCCACCTCTCCTTTACCTTCGGTCGTTCCCAGCATCAGGGTCTTTCCCTGTGAATTGGCACTTTGCATCAGAGTATTGGAGCTTCAGCTTCCGCATCAGTCCTTCCAATGAATATTCAGGACTGATTTCCTTTAGAATTGACTGGTTTGATTTCCTTGTAGTCCAAGGGACTCTCAAGAGTCTTCTCCAACACCACAGTTTGAAAACATCAATGCTTTGGCACTCAGCTTCTTTATAGTCCAACTCTCACAACCATAAGTGACTATTGGAAAAACCATAGCTTTGACTACATGGACCTTTGTTGGCAAAGTGATGTCTCTGCTTTTTAATACACTGTCTAAGTTAGTCATAGCTTTCCTTCTCAGGAGCAAACATCTTAGATGAATGAAAAAATTTAAAAATGCCATAGATTAGGACATTTCATGCCTTCCCTGTAAATTTACTCTGTAAATTTTGTCTAGGTTTTCAAATGCCTGGAGAGGTTTGCATCATGGTCACTACAGAAATGGAGCCTGGGGGGTTTCCTGGCAGTGATGCAGTAAGTAGCAGCTGAGGAAGCAGAGGGGATGAATTACTCTCCACTTTGGGCTGGACTCACCTGTGCTGTGTCCTTCAGCCCCACTGCAATGAAGCAAGAATGATCCATGTCATACACTGTCTTATAGAGGAATCCTTGCGTGGGTTTGTTTTTTAGGAGGAGAGTTGAAGAAGAGATATATCTGGTAATGTTTAACAGGAAGCCTCAGGGAAGAGTGAAATAAATCTCTCTAAATCTGATCCCTTCCCCTGTACCGTTCTGAAAAGAGGCTGACGACCCCTTCCCCAGCACTCGCTCACTCCCTTCCACCCTCCTGCACGTCCCTTCATCGCTGCTTCTGAAAGAGATGGTGCCTCGGAGCTCTTTAAGATGCCAGATTATTGCCATAAAACGCAATGTGATACAAGGACAGATCAAATTTATGGAATGCCTTTTACGAGACGATCCCAAAGGGCTCCACATAATGGCTATAAAATTGTGAAACACATTGTGGAACAGATTTAATTTTTAAAGCAGCTGAAAATATATATTAATGATTTACCATCCCCATTCCTCATTAGAGGTCTTTAGGAATACTAATAAAATGACTCTACCTATAATTATTTCCATCCAAGTGTTTCTTCGTGGAATTCAATCTGATCGTATAGCATGTAATTGACCGATCAAGATAACGTTCTGAAGCGGGTGGGGGGAACGGGGGGTTGTTTCAGCCAAACAGCCATCTGATTTTGTCATTAGCTTCCTCCTCTTCCTGCACCATCTGCTCAGCCTTCACCTGCTTCACTTGGCTTGGATTTGCTTACAATTATGCATTGTCTGAACATCATTCAGGTAATGTAAGTTGGATGGAAATCTGTCCTTGATAGACAAGGCGCGTGGATCCAGGTCTACTGTGTAATTGCTGTGTGCAAATGCTACCCATTGTTTAAGATCTGACTCGGGGCCCCTTCCTTACCTGGCAAAGGTGGTGATGTTTCCCCAACGTGCTCTCTGACCGCCCTACCCTTTCCCTGTCTGCCTTTTATGTCACCAGCTAGAAGGCAGCAGAACCAAGGACCTCTTCACCCAGCGAGTGGGGGTAATAGATTCAACTGGGGAACAGTCCAAGGAGCTGTGTAGATGCACTGTGTGTGTGTGTAGGGGGGGGTCTGTCCTACAGGACAAGTGTCAGGGCAGTTTTGTTAGCGGGGTTCCCAGCAGGCAGTCTGGGATGCAGAGCCGTCTGAGATAAGAGCGGTCTTGGAAACATCCAGGAACACTGGGGCTCCGAAGGATTGCAGCCCCTCTTCCCAGGGATTGAGGCCCCTGGTGCTGTGGGAAGCTGAGTGGAGTGTAATCCCCGTCCCCGGTCCAGCAGGCTTGTGGTCCACGCACCCCAGGGTCACTGCTCCCCAGTAATATACATTCAGGAAATATACTGAATGCCTGGAAAAGACTGAACAGGAGGAGGAATCGGGTACCAGTCCGAAGTCTACGGCAGGAAGTCACCAGGCAGGACATGCAGAGCCAGGCCAGGCTGTCAGGCTTGAACAGGCCACAGCCTGGGAGCCAGGGGCCCTGGTTGTGACCATGACCTCCTCTCACCTGGCGATTGGCCATGACCGCTGTGCCTGGTTCCGCACCAGCCTCAGTCTCCTGCTTCAGTCTCACACCCACCCGCCCCATGCCCCCTCCCCTACATCACCCCATGCCATGCCTGGCCCTCTGATGCCAGGCACAGACATTCCTGATACCCACTAGCCCGTGCTTATAGCTCCAGCACCCCATCCCGTCTGCCCGGGACGGCACATTGCTCCGGGCTCTCCCGTCCCTCCTGTCCCTCCCCACCGGGGAGGCCGTCACCTACGTGCAGCACTTTGCCCACCTGTGGATGCCTGCATCTCCTGCCCCTGGACCCACACTCCCCCCAGAGTCGTGCCCACGCTCACCTATGACAGCGCGGAGTCAACCCGCTTCCAGTTAAACGTTCAACATCTATTTATGTCAACGCCCTGCAGCCATGATCAACAAACAAGCCAAAATGGAGAAAAATGGGCACCTTCTCAAGAAATAAGCCCAGGACACTCTGAGCTCAGAAGCACCCAGGCAGCTGGCACCTGCCTTGAACTAGATGGATGGTCACTGAGGGCAGAGCTGAGGCTGAGAAGAGCCCGGAGGAGGAGGGGGGACCCACATCCCGGTCCTGCCTGGAGTGAGAACGAGCCTTTCATTCCTCCCAGGACTTGTCCTCTGCTCTCTGGAGAGAGGACTCCTGAGAGCCCGGTGGAGGTCCCCTCCTCGCCAGGGGAGCCTGTCCTGCATGGGGAGGATGGTGGCAGAAATCCAGGGCCCCTGGTGGGTGAAGCCGGAGTGTTGATCACCGAGGAGCACTTCCTGGACACAGTCTCTCATGGCCCCTTTCCCTTCTCTCCCCATCTCATAACCCTGTAACTTTCCCCTCACGTCACTACCCTGGTGTCTGCGGTAAATTGTCAAGAGTTGTGTGTTGCTGAAAACCAACCGTGTATCTTATTTCAAGCAGAGAAAGTGCGGCAAGAACCTCCCCTTCATCCCTTCCTCTGGGCATCCATCCTTTGGTGGTTCAGTATCTATTTCTGGGGAAGGAGAGAACTAAACGGTGCTGATTTAGGAGACAAGGGACCTGGGCTGTGCTCTCCGCTGTGCCTGGAACTCGCCGTGTGACCTCCAGCAAGTTAGTTAACTTCTCTGGCTCTCTTATCTACACAGTGAAGTTGGGGGCTATGATTCTTTCTAATCTCCCCTCCAGCTTTTCTCTTCGATAATTCATGGCTTGCAAAACCGCAGAAGGCTTCATCATTTTTGACTGATCTCATTAATACAAATGAAGGGAAAGAATCTGGCATTTTTTTAAGAACAGCAGCCCAGAACTCAGCACGTCACCATTCTCCGGGGATGGGTTTGGTGATCCCCGGAAGGGAAAAGCTCCTTACTGCTTAATCCCTATCTCTCCAACAAGCCAGACATAAAATCCTTTAATCAAATCTAATAAACTCAGCTAAGCTTCAGAATGGGGCTAAGAAATAACTAATGTGTTTTCTGTCCATCCAGATTTATTCACACGGTCCCCTTTGTACATGTGCTCCCAGCTGATGCCGGGAACAAACAGGGATGGCGGAAAGCAAATAAGTACCACGAGGAGCCCTGAGGCTGTGGGAGCCACTAGAGTGCCGTTTGCAAAGGATGCTCTCCTCACCCTTACTGAGAAGAGGGTTGATCTCACTGTGGATTAGGAAGGAGGGTCAAGGCAAACTCCACCCCAGGTATAGGCAGGTAGGGCATCAGAGCTGGCTGTCAGCGCCCAACTCTTGTTATCCCACAGTGTCCGTGATTTTTTTCCTACTTCCGTGCATTTGCAAATAGTCTTCCTTGACCTGGAAAATGCATCCAGTTTCTCTGATGTCTATTCCAGCATATGCAGTGTACACACCACTGCACTTCCTCTGCTGGGAAGTGAACAATGTTATGCAGTGGGTCAAATATCCTATAGGCCCTTGGTCAGTGGTGCCAGTTAAGACCCAGCAGGCAGGAAAGAAAAACGCATACTTAGAATACGCATCAGTTCTAGGAAGACAAGTGGCTTCCCTCTCATGGATGGAGTTGGTCCAGGGCAGTCACTTTGTTACCAGACATCTGTTTGGTCTCTTCAAGGGATGGACCCATACTGGGGTTTAGGGTTTGTCACTGACTACACTAAAGACTTTGACTGTGTGGATCACAACAAACTGTGGAAAATTTTCAAGAGATGGGAATACCAGACCACCTGACCTGCCTCCTGAGAAACCTGTATGCAGATCAAGAAGCAATAATTAGAACCAGACATGGAACAATGGACTGTTTCCAAATTGGGAAAGGAGTACATCAAGACTGTATATTGTTGCCCTGCTTATTTAACTTATATGCAGAGTACATCATGAGAAATGCGGGGCTGGATGAAGCACAAGCTAGAATCAGGATTTCTGGGGGAAATATCAATGACCTCAGATATGCAGATGACACCACCCTTATGGCAGAAAGGGAAGAGGAACTAAGGAGCCTCTTAATGAAAGTGAGAGAGGCAAGTGAAAAAGCTGGCTTAAAACTGAACATTCAAAAAATGAAGATCATGGCATCCGGTCCCATCACTTCATGGTAAGTAGATGCGGACACAATGGAAAGAGTGAGAGACTTTTTATTTTCTTGGGCTCCAAAATCACTGCAGATGGTGACTGCATCCATGAAGTTAAGATGCTTGCTCAGTGGAAGAAAAGCTACGACCACCCTAGACAGCATATTAAAAAGCAGAGACATTACTCTGCTGACAAAGGTCTATCTAATCAAAGCTATGGTTTTTCTAGTAGTCATGTATGGATGTGAGAGTTGGATTATAAAGAAAGCTGAGTGCCGAATAACTGATGCTTTTGAACTGTGGTGCTAGAAAAGACTCTTTTGAATCCCTTGGCCTGCAAGGAAATCCAACCAGTCAATCCTAAAGGAAATCAACCCTGACTATTCACTGAAAGGACTGATACTAAAGCTGAAGCTGCAATACTTTGGGCACCTGATGTGAAGAATTGACTCATTGGAAAAGACCCTGGTGATGGGAAAATTTGAAGGCAGGAGAAGGGAATGACAGAGGATGAAATGGTTGGATGGCATCACTGACTCAGTGGACATGAGTTTGAGCCAGCTCCGGGAGTTGGTGATGGACAGAGAGGCCTGGTGTGCTGCAGTCCATGGGGTCGCAAAGATCTGGACACCACTGAGCGACTGAACTGAACTGAACTTGCTGCTGACATGATGGACACCAGCACAGGCGGTAGCTAGATCAGCCTCGGCAAGTGGTCTCCACGCTGCCTGGTCTCCATCCCAGCCATCCATGGCCATGTTATGCATGCATGTACGGTGTCAGCCCTGGTGGCCCGACTCCAACCAGCCAGGCCTTTCTGTACAGTTGGTTTACCGAGCCTTCTGAAGTAGCTTCTTCCATGATACCAGCACTGCCATGTGATAAAGCTCTTCAGGCTTCGCGCTCGCTGCCTTTGGCTCATCTCTACACCTCTCTCCTTGCTACCGATGCCGCACTGTAGCTCTTTCCAGGGCCCTAACCACCCAAGCCATTTGCCACTTGGTTCAGGCCCCTTCAAATTCCTTGGGAAAATAGGAAGTTAATGTAACCATGTGACAAGACTATAAACGTATACTATTGTCCTTCCCAAGTAAATGGGAAGAATGTCTGATACTCTTTTCTGATAAGGATCAGGGCAGATCAATGACCATGTGCCGAAATACGCGTGCATGCATGCATGTTCATCTGCTCCAACAACAATGCCGTGCGTGGGATGTCAGCTGCACGTGGGGCTACTACCTGGGTAATGTGGCTGTTGTCCACTTTCATCCCCCTAGAGATGAGAGACAGAGAGGGGGAGAGAGCTGGTAAAGTAAATGAATGGATGATGAGTATCACGGCCCGTGCAGCCCCTCGGTTTTTAAAGGTTCCGGTAACATGTGTCCTCCCCCTGGGGTGTGGCACTGCGTGGGGAACTTGTATCTCGGTCATGGCAAGGCAATGTTAGAGCTTTGGCTTGGCTTCCCCTGCAACGATAATAGCTCTTTCCTTCAGGATGAAATACCAATATTGAATTCTGCCAATTACCATGTATGTCTAGCCCAGTTATAAATTCAAGGGCAGGGAAATTAACCACAGGGTGAACCCAAACTCAGTGGACCCACTGCTAGCCACTCTGGGCCAAGTTTCCACTAATCAGTCAGTCCTCTCTGGGGGGAGGAGGGGACACCTGATGACGCTTTAGGTCCACAGGTCTCCGTGTCAACACACACTTCACATTGTATGTGCCACTTCTGCCCACTTACCGAGCAACCTGGAAAGTTACTGGTTTTGCGTGGGGCCCAGAACAACAGAAGGCTTTCCTCTTGGCCTTCGGAAGCAGAATTATGACCAGAAGTATTGTCTTTATTTGGAGATTAAGGATGGTGTAAGGAGATGTGTGTGGGTGCCAAGTAGACAAGGGGTAGACTTGTGATGGTTAATTTTCTGTGTCAACTTTACTGGGTTATCAGTGGGGGGAGGGGATACAGGGGCAGATATTTGGCCAGACATCACTCTGGATGTTTCTGGATGAAGTTAACAGTTGAACTGATAAAGAAAAGCAGATTGCCCTCCCTAATGTAACAGGCTTCAATCAGATGATGCTCTGAATGGGACAGAAATTCTGAGTAGGAAAAAAGAAAGAAAGAAAGAAATGCTGAGTAGGAAGGAAGTTCTCCTTCTGGCTGCTATCAAGCTGGAACATGGGATTTTTTTCCCTGCCTTTGAACTTGAACTGAAATATCAGCTCTCCCTGAGTCTCTAGATTGCTGACCACAGATTTGGGGACTTGTCAGCTTCCATAATGACATGAACCAATCCCTTATTTTACATACATACATATACCAGGCTTCCCAGGTGTCATTAGTGGTTAAGAACCCCCTGCAATGCAGGAGACCTAAGAGATGAGGGTTCAATCCCTGGGTGGGGAAGATCCCCTGGAGAAGAAAACAGAGACCCATGCCAGTGCTCTTGCCTGAAGAATCCCATGGACAGAGGAGGCTGGAGGGCTACAGTCCATAGCATCAGAAACAGTTGGACACGACTGAAGTGACTTAGCACGTGCACACACATGTACCACATACACACCCACACACATCCTTTTAGTCTTCTTTTGCTGCATAACCCTGATATAAGCCTTTATATGTTAATTGCTAGACCCTTCTGCATGAGGGTCAAGTTCACCTATGTCCTACTTCTGCTCTACGGTGAAAACTGTCCTAAGCCTGAATGCACTTGGGGACGTCCAGGGTTGATACAAACATTGAGTCCTATTCCTGCCTGCACACCAAGTGAGTGAAACAAAGGCTTGCAAGCTACTTGCAGACCTTGTGATCCTCTCACCGAATCCAGGGAGGACTAACTCTAACCTCAGTGAATGTACGCTCTTAGATGGCATGTTTTCCCGCTGTGCCTATTGACTGAGCCTTTGCCGAGGCATCTATATCCAGGGCAATGTCAAGTGTAGCTATTTTTTAATTTATGGATTTATTTTTGGTTGCCCTGCGTCTTCATTGCTGCACGGGCTTTTCTCTAGCTGTGGTGAGCAGAGGCTATTCTTCGTTGTGGTTCATGGGCTCCTCATTGTAGTGGCTTCTCTTGTTCTCCAGGCATGAGGTCTTCAGGATTTATGGCATGTGGGCTCAGTCGTAGCTGTGGTTCTCAGACTCTACAGCACAGGCTCAATAGTTGAGATGCACAGGCTTAAAAACTCCATGGCGTGTGGGATCTTCCCTGACCAGGGATCAAACCTGTGACCCCCTGCATTGGCAGGTGGATTCTTAAACACCGGACCACCAGGGAAGCCCCAAGGGTAACTATCACAACCCTGGTTTCAGGCGTGTTCCTGTGCTTGAAGACTGAGTCCACTCCAAGTTATCAGGCCACAAGAGCCTCGTGAGCAGCGGCCCTAGTCTGCGGCCAGCTCTCCCCGAGCACTATGCATTGCCATGGGCTAGAGCAGAGAGGGGAAGCATTCAGCACTTTCCTTTTCCTTGGCCGGCTGCAGGCAGAATGGAAGATGCAGGGTAGCCATCTGGGGCTCTTGTTGCGTCATTTGTCATGAAAATGAGGTATTAGAATTTCAGCGTCTAATATGCTCCCTGAGTTATAGTGGAGCGTGGGGCTGCTCCTCTGGTGTATCTCCCATAAAAATGCAGCTTTGTCAAAGGCTGACGGCCAGCGAGCAGTGCAAAAGTGCCTCGGCAAAGCACACGCTTCGTGTCGAAACGGCTTACGTTGCAGAAAAAATGACGATCGGTCAAAATGGCACATGAGGGAGGAGCTCACATACCTAGAGGAAGCCGTTTCAGCCCTCGGAAAACACCTGGAAGGTGACTCGGTGGATAAAGGAGCATCATGGAGCCTGTGTAACAGCAGATTGCTTGGTGGCTCCCAGGTTGCTGATACCCCACTAAGCCCTCGTGCTCCCCGAGACCACCAGGCCTTGTCTTGTGCGTAGAGGAGGAGGCAGTGTGTGATATTTCCCCAAAGAACACCTGCCTGAGAGTACCTCCCCACCCACCCAACACTGTGCACAAACATCCACCATTAGACTTACTTTTTGAGAGCCATGTGGAGTTAGATGCCTTTGCTGTTGTTCAGTCACTCAGTCGTGTCTGACTCTTTGCGACCCCATGGACTGCAGCACACCAGGTTTCCCTGTCCTTCACCATCTCCCAGAGCTTCCTCAAACCTATGTCCATTGAGTCGGTGATGCTTTCTAGCCATCTCATCCTCCAGCCCCCTTTTCCTATTGCCTTCAGTCTTTCCCAGCATTAGGGTCTTTTCCAATGAGTCAATTCTTCGCATCAGGTGGCCAAAGGATTGGAGCTTCAGCTTCAGCATCAGTCCTTCCAATGAATATTCAGGGTTGATTTCCTTTAGGGATTGACTGGAGTCAAGGAGTTTTATCTCCTTGGAGTCCAAGTTACTCTCAAGAGTCTTCTCTAGCACCACAACTTGAAAGCATCAATTCTTCGGCCTTCTTAACGGTCTAACTCTCACATCTATACATGACTACTGGAAAAACCATAGCTTTGACTATATGGACCTTTGTCAGCAAAGTGACGTCTCTGCTTTTAAACCAAGTTAGATGTCTATCTTTCCAGGGAAAGATAGTACATTCAACATTTTGTAGTGTTCATTTAGAAGGAAAGACTAGGGCCAGTTGTCAAGAGCTCTAGGAAAGAATATTTTAATTCCACGAGCGCCCAACACAGAAAGGGTTCCTCGATCACAGGACACATTTGGATAATGATCAGATGGTCTTCTTCCTATGTTGGGTAGGAAGCTGGAGCAGATGGGCCCCAGGTTCCTTCTGACTCAGATGTCCTGTAATTTATTTTACCATTAATTCAGAATAGGGGGAACAAGGGGATTCTCCTCCTCTTTGGAAAGATATTAAGAATGTTAACAGATCACTGGGCAGGGAAATGTAGGTTCTGTGTGTGTCCATGGGGGATGCCCATCTGTTAAGTAGAGAAGTTGTTTGCATTCCCTAAGGCTCTTCTCATTCTGAAATTCCACAATTCTTCAGCCTGGGTGAGTCATGTGGGATCCTCCTTATCTCTTTAGGGAGGCAGAATAATACTATCACACCAAGCAGCAAAGAGACTAAATCTAGCACCAATTCTCATCGATTGGCAGTGGCTATTTAAAATGACTACATCAAAGAAGGATCTGAGGCCAAGTCCAAAGAGAAGTGGGGAGTACTTTCATGAATAATTGTGTCTGTCAGAAGGTCTAGAGTGTGGAAATGTTGACAATAAGTACCATATTTGTCAGCCCTACAGTAAACCCTTAAAAATCCAACTTTGTCAGTTTCAACAGTCACAGGTGATTGCTCAGCCAAGACATGTCAAATAAAAGACAGCGGTTGAACTGGACTGAGAGGCTGAGTGAGGTCACTGATCACAGGCAGGAAGGTCACCAAGGTCTCGGTGCCCCAAACTCAGCCCCTGGGGGTCCAGCCTCTTCCTCACCCTATAGCATCGTCATTCTCTGTCTAGCCTGTGTGAAGGTATCCTTCAAACATTTCCACTACATTCTATTCCATTTTCAAAGGGAAATGACAAATTGATTTTGAAGACTTGAGAAGGCTCCTGGAAAAAAAGAGCGCTCATAAATATTAACAGATTATTGTATAAAGCCTTTGCTCCTGTGCAGGAAGGTTTAAGATTTATAAAAGTGCTTTCTGAGGTGCAAAGCTGTACAACTTCAATGCATCATTAATGTTATTAATAATAATTGGTCCTTCATGTCTCCAAAAGAGGCATCTAAACACATTGTGTGGACTTCCCTGGCAGTCCAGTGGTCAGGACTTGACACTTTCACTGCCAGGGGTGTGGGTTCAATCCCTGGGGAGGAAAATAAGACCCCAAAAGGTGCCTGGCATGGTTAAAAACAAACATTGTGGACAATGAAAATTCAGTGAAACAGTCCACTCTAACGTGAGGAAGTTTGCTAGAGAAGTAATTTATAATGGAACAGATAAAACTGGATGAAATGAACAAAAGACACATCCCCGGGCAGCAGGTACCACACCCTCCAGTCACCCTGCATCTCTTTTTTCTAACGCACCTTTTTCTAAAAATTTCTAAAATAATACGAGGATTGAGAATAAAGAAGTGCGCAGCTCTCCACGAAACTTTTCAATGAAAAAAACTCAATGGCTGAGCCTCCCAAGGCAGCAGGAAGCGTGGTTGACGGAAAACCTGGAGGTTGATTCCACAGTAGGAAAAGGAGCTTTGGGCAAACAGGTTCACTATTTTCCCAAAGATGAGGCAGATTTTAAATTTCTTGGTATGAGCTGATTTAAGTCACCCCCAGCCCAAATGTGAAAGGCAGAAAAACATTAACTCCAAGCCGCCTCTAAGCTTGTCTTGGTCTGCTGTCTTCAGAGAAACAGAACCAATAGGAAACATTCCTACCCATGAGCTGTCGGAGGGAGAGGTTTTGAGGAGCTGGCGTGTGAGACTGTAGGGGCTTCCCAGTCTGAAATCTGTAGGACTGGAAATCCAGGTAGGAGCTGAGGCTGCAGTCATTTTTTTAACTTTTTATTTTATTTTTAAATACTTTTTACTCTTTTATTTACTTGGCTGCACTGGGATCTGGTTTCCTGACCAGGAGTTGAACCTGGGCCCCCTGCTTTGGAAGCACAGCATCTTAGCCACTGGACCACCAGGGAAGTCCTCAGTCTGCAGTCTCCTTCTCAGGGAAGCCTCAGTTTTTGCTCTGTGGCAAACTGAATGTTTGTATCCCTTGAGAATTCATCTGCTGAAGTCCTAATGCTCGAGTGATGGTATTTGGTGATGAGAGACAATCGGGAGGCGATTGGGGTTAGTTGAGGTCATGAGGATGGGGCCCCATGGTGGGATTAGTGCCCTCAGAGTCTGAGACACAGAGGGCCTGCTGTCTCTGCCACATGAGAGCACAGTAGAAGCAGCTGTCTGCAAGCCAGACAGGGGTGCTCCTGGGCAGATGCAGAGAAGGTGAAGAAGGTCGTCAGAATGACTGCAGGAAGGACTGACCTGAGCCGGCACACACCCAGAGTTGGAAGGGAAAGAGTTTGACACATGAAGGATCTCAGATGTGAGGCTGAACAGACGGTGTTGAACAGCTCAGGGGGAGAAAAAGGAGACCAGAGACAAATAGAAGAAAGTCAGGTTAGTAGGAAGATGTGACAAAACAGAAAGGGGAACTCATCTACCCAGATGCCTGTAATGCTGGGCGTTGTGCTGGGTGCAGTCTTTCTCATCCATACCACGACACTGCAAGAAGACACACAGAATCTTCCTCTCCTACACGCAAAGAAAAGGAGGCTGAAGACTACACACCTCAAAGAGGCAGACCCTGCTTCCACACCAGGCCTGTCGTGCACAAGCCTCTGCTCTCCCACCCTCTCCTTTCCACCCACGGTAGCTCCTAAAAGGATAGACGTGTGATGTGCGTAGAAACTATGAACCACTCTCTGGGTCATAGAGAACAGCCACTGCTAGTCACCTGGCATCCACCTTGTCACTTTCATCACAAGAACTTCCCTGAAGAAGAGGAGGAACAAAGGAAGACCAAGGCTCAG
The DNA here is from genome assembly GCF_029407905.1 of Bubalus kerabau. NCBI lineage: Eukaryota > Metazoa > Chordata > Mammalia > Artiodactyla > Bovidae > Bubalus > Bubalus kerabau. Next base: position 118,728,223 of record NC_073631.1, on the reverse strand, counting down.
TTTCCCCAGTAGACTTCTGTCATCTGCTCAAAGACAGAACCAAATGGAGCAGACATTCTTCTTCCCTGAAAACCCCCAAGGCCAGTTACCCAGGACCGGTTCCCAGCCAAGTGCCAATGGGAAGATGGTGAAGGCATCCTCTTCACGCCTCCATGGTCCCTCTCTCCTGCTTTCTTGACACTCCCAGTCTCCTTCCAATGGGAAAGGGATTCCCAAAGACCAAAGGGATTCCCGTCGCTGCCTGTTCATAGTGATTAACGGTTAGATTTGAAAGTCATACTTCCTCAGTTTAAATCCCTGCCCTGCTACTTCTAACTTTGTGTCCCCGAGCACATGAGCCTCCTTACATTTTGTTTCCCAAGGTATAAATTTGGAAATAATAATAATACCAGCTGGGCAGGTTATTGTGAGCATTGAATGAACCATGTATTAGAATGAAGCATGTGTTGGAAGAGGAGGGCAGCAAGTCCGAACATGAAGCAAAGCGGCGGAGTGAGGGGTTGAGGGGAGAGAAAGCATAGCCAGTGACCTCCTGTGGGTCCTCCAAACACACCTCCTGTCTGCCATGATCCTTCCTCCTCCCTCTCCACTCACATTTTGAATGAGGCTGACAGAAGTCAGTCCGGAGTTGTAGCGCAAAGAATACAGGTCTAAAGTCAGGACACCACCATCGAATTTTAGGTTATTTTATATATGAGGAAACTGGGGTCTGGCAAGGTGAGGGGCTTGTCCAAGGTCACACACAGCCAGTTGTTACCGAGTCCAAACTCAGACTGCTCATCACATGACAGGCCAACAAATCGAGAGATGAGTTGCTGGGGCAAGGAATAGAGATTTTATTCAGAAAGCCAGCAGACCGAGAAGATGGTGGACTGGTCTCCCAAAGAACCATTTTACCCCAGTTAGAACTGAGGCCCCTTTTATAGTGGAATCCTTTGTTCCTGCAGCTGCCCACCTCAATCAGGTCATAAGGTCATAATGTTCTTGTAAACCACCAACAAGATACATGTTACTCTGTTCTGCAACTATTTATATCCATATGAATGGGAAACAGACCTTAAAAGCTCAGAGCCTCCATTAATGCACTGCCCTGTACACTCCAGGCTACAAGCAACATTCTTAACTTGAGCAGAAACAATAGAATACAGAGGTTTAAGTAAAAGAAACAGATAAAATATGGAGTCAGATCTGTGCTTTCCTGTCACACAGTGACTACTCCGCAAGAGGCTGCTGGCTTAGAACCCACATCTGTGGACTTGCAGGTTGCTCCCCCGTGCCTTCCATATGTTGCTCGGCCTCTCACACTAAGTGACAAGTAGACAATGAAGAAAAACGTTGGCGTGAATGTGATTTAAAATCGTGAGGAATATGAGAGTCTAACCAGCTGTTTGCCTTCACTTCTGGCGATAGGCTGTTGTAGCAATAGTGCTTCAATTAAACCTGAGCAGAAGCAGCAGCTCGTTCCTGGGCGTCTGGCAGGCGTCTTGTTCTTTTGGCTTCGGTTCAGTGCCACAGAGATGGGAGCAGATTCACTGTGACTCGTGGGAGCTGCAGCCTGGGCTCCCTTAGAGAACAGAGACTGTCCACCCCGAGTGGCTATCGCCATGCTGGTGCTGAAAGTGAGTTATGGTCACACCCTCATTCTCAAATCTGTCTAAACCTTTCCCTCAGAACCGACCGAAGGGAATCCCAAGAAACCACGAAAGACATGCTAGAGGAAGCTGATCCCCACTTCCTCCCACAGACGCTACCAGGGAAACTGCACAGGTGTCCACGCAGGAGCCGAAAATGATGTGACTGCTACCCACCTGACCCCTTGACCGGTGCAGAGTTACTTGCTCTTGACTAGTTGTTCTCAGTGTCAGCTATGGATTCAATAAACATCTTAGATAGTTTACTGATCACCATGCATCCTTGGGCAGGTTTTTTGTTTTAATTTGGGTAAATATGGGCAAGATAAGCATTCAAACTAGACAATGTTTGGATCCCACACAGTAACTCCACTGCCTGCAGGTTGGGAACACTATTTTAGGACGTCCCATAATCCACCCCAAGTTCCAACAGCCCTGTGGACCCCTGTCACTGGACTTGGCCAAGGAAATCAGTGGCTAGAATTTCAAGCAGCTGCACAGAGAACTGTTTCAGCATGGAGTTCCTTTCACCATAATATCCACCATGAACTGTCAGTATTTACAGTCCTTGTCAGGGCAGGGAACAAGAAAAATGAAAGAGAACAGGAAATTGATCCGAGGATTTTAATCAGGGCTGAGGCAGGCAGAAGGTGGGAGAAAGAGAACAGGGTCTTAACTGAGGCTTCAGAAGAACACTTCCTGTCCTGCCCCCTCGTAGGGGGTCAGGAAAGGGGTCCCAGCCTCCCTCTCCAGTTATTCCTAGACTCACCACCTCTCCAAAGAACTTTCCCCATCCTTTCTTCTCCCATCAACACAGACACACTCACACGTGTACACACAAATGTACACACTCCCTCAGTCAGTCAGTTCACTCAGTCGTGTCCGACTCTTTGTGACCCCATGGACTGCAGCAGGCCAGGCCTCCCTGTCCATCACCAACTCCCGGAGCTTGCTCAAACTCATGACCATTGAGTCAGTGATGTCATCCAGCCATCTCATCCTCTGTCGTCCCCTTCTCCTCCTGCCCCCAATCCCTCACAGCATCAGGGTCTTTTCAAATGAGTCACCTCTCCGCATCAGGTGGCCAAAGTATTGGAGTTTCAGCTTCAACATCAGTCCTTCCAATAAACACCCAGGACTGATTTCCTTTAGGATGGACTGATTGGATCTCCTTGCAGTCCAAGGGACTCTCAAGAGTCTTCTCCAACACCACAGTTCAGAAGCATCAATTCTTCAGTGCTCAGCTTTCTTTATAGTTCAACTCTCACATCCATACATGACCACTGGAAAAACCATAGCCTTGACTAGACAGACCTTTGTTGACAAAGTAATGTTTCTGCTTTTTAATATGCTGTCTAGGTTGGTCATAACTCTCCTTCCAAGGAGTAAGCGTCTTTTAATTTCATGGCTGCAATCACCATCTGCAGTGATTTTGGAGCCCAGAAAAATAAAGTCAGCCACTGTTTCCACTGTTTCCCCATCTATTTGCCATGAAGTGATGGGACAAGATGCCATGATCTTAGTTTTATGAATGTTGAGGTTTAAGCCAATTTTTCCACCCTCCTCTTTCACTTTCATCAAGAGGCTCTTTAGTTCTTCTTCACTTTCTGCCATAAGGGTAGTGTCATCTGCATATCTGAGGTTATTGATATTTCTCCCAGCAATCTTGATTCCAGCTTGTGCTTCCTCCAGCCCAGCATTTCTCATGATGTACTCTGCATATAAGTTAAATAAGCAGGGTGACAATATACAGCCTTGACGTACTCCTTTTCCTATTTGGAAGCAGTCTGTTGTTCCATGTCCAGATCTAACTGTTGCTTCCTGACCTGTATACAGGCTTCTCAAGAGGCAGGTCAGGTGGTCTGGTATTCCCATCTCTTTCAGAATTTTCCATGAGTCTTCTCCAACACTGCAGTTCAAAAGCATCAATTCTTCAGTGCTCAGTTTTCTTTATGGTCCAATTCTCACATCCATACATGACTAGGGAAAAACCATAGCTTTGACTAGATGGAGTTTTGTTAGCCAACAAACACACTCCCTACTGACTCCAAAAATGATTGGGCAGTTCAGGTCAGAGTACAATTAAGCATAGCCACTTATGAGCCCCTTATCAGTCATGCCTAATTACCAAGTAGCATATGATCACGATACATGTAATTAATAACATGTTTGATTAGTTTTGTTGTGCTTATTTGCTATCAATACTGAATCCTGTTCTGTGAGTTCAGCCTTCATGGTCTGGAGGACATGGCTGTAAAAGGGTAAAGTGAAGTGAAAGTGAAAGTCACTCAGTCGTGTCCAACTCTTTGTGACCCCATGGACTATACAGGTTCTGGAATTTTCCAGACCAGAATACTGGAGTGGGTAGCCTTTCCCTTCTCCAGGGGATCTTCCCAACCCAGGGATCAAACTCATGTCTCCTGAATTGCAGGCAGATTCTTTACCAGCTGAGCCACAGGGGAAGCCCCTAAAAGGGTTAGGAAGGGCTGAAACCTGGGCAGAGTCAGAGCCCAGGAACACCTGCCAGGAAACACGTAGCCAAAAGAAGTTTACTAGTAGACCAAAGGGCTAAGTGCAGTTCTAGAGACAGTGAACAAGGCCAGCATTTCAGAAAGCCGGTTGCTGCAGAGCAGAGAGAGGGCCGGAGAAAGGACAGAAGAGGGTGGAGACCGCTCCACACCGAGGGCAGGGCAAGAGCACATGCAGGTGAACAGGGCTCATACACCTGGTCTGCACGTGCATGTTTCAGGAGCTGAAGATGCTATTGGATCCACAGGACAACCTCAGTGCATTTGAGAGGGTCTGGATACGGCAGGCATACCTTTCAATGATCAAAACTGGAAGAAATGCATCAGTGTGCACAGCATCACTGCTCACTATAGGCAGAAGGCAGAAACACCCCCAAATGCCCATCAAGCCCTGAATGAACAAACACCATGTGGTCTATCCATACAATAGAATATTGTTCAGTCTTGAAAAGGAAGAAAATCCTGGCACCGGATACAACATGAATGAATCCTGAGGACAATTGTTCCTGTTGTTCAGTTGCTAAGTCATATCCGACTCTTTGCGACCCCATGAACTGCAGCACGCCAGGCTTCCCTGTCCTCCACTATCTCCCAGAGTTTGCTCAAATTCATGCCTTTGAGTCGGTGATGCCATCTAACCATCTCATCCTCTGTCGTCCCCTTCTCCTCCCGCCTTCAATCTTTCCCAGCATCAGGGTCTTTTCCAATGAGTCAGCTCTTCACATCAGGTGGCCAAAGTACTGGAGCTTCAGCTTCAGCATCAGTCCTTCTAGTGAAGAGTCAAAGTTGATTTCCTTTAGGATTGACTGGTTTGATCTCCATACTGTCCAAGGGACTCTCAAGAGTCATCTCCAACACCACAATTCGAAGCATCAATTCTTGGGCACTCAGCCTTCTTTATGGTCCAACTCTCACATCCATACATGACTCCTGGAAAAACCATAGCTTTATCTCTACAGACCTTTGTAGGCAGAGTGATGTCTCTGCTTTTTAATACACTGTCTAATTTGTCATAACTTTCCTTGCAAGGAGCAGGCATCTTGCAGTTTCATGGCTGCAGCCACTGTCCACTGTGATTTTGGAGATCAAGAAAATAAAATCTGTCACTATTTCCACTTTTTCCCCATCTATTTGCCATGAAGTGATGGGACTGGATGCCATGATCTTAACTTCTTGAACGTTGAGTTTTAAGCCATTTTTTTCACTGTCCTCATTCACCCTCATCAGGAGACTCTTTAGTTCCTCTTAACTTTCTGCCATTAGAGTGTTATCATCTGCATATCTGAGGTTGTTCATATTTCTCCCAGCGATCTGGTTTCCCAGCTTGTGATTCATCCAGCCCCATATTTCACATGAAGTATTCCGCATATAAGTTAAATAAATAGATGACAACACACGTCCTTTCCCAGTTTTGAACCAGCTTTTCCATGTAAGGTTAATATGCTAAGTGAAATAAGCCAGACATAAAAGGACAAATCCAGTGATTCCACTCATCTGCTGCTGCTAAGTCGCTTCAGTTGTGTCCAACTCTGTGCGACCCCATAGACGGCAGCCCACCAGGCTCCCCCGTCCCTGGGATTCTCCAGGCAAGAACACTGGAGTGGGTTGCCATTTCCTTCTCCAATGCATGAAAGTGAAAAGTGAAAGCAAAGTCGCTCAGTCGTGTCCAACTCTTAGCAACCCCATGGACTGCAGCCTACCAGGCTCCTCCGTCCATGGGATTTTCCAGGCAAGAGTACTGGAGTGGGGTGCCATTGCCTTCTCTGCCACTCATATGAGGTCCCAGAAATAAGCATATTCCTGATGAAAACGTAGAATAGAGGTTACCAGGGGCTGGGGAGAGTGAGACGGGGAGTTAGTGTTAGCAGAGACAGAAGTTCCATTCAGGAGGGTGAAAAAGTTCTGGAGACGGGCGTGGGATGGCTGCACAGCAGTGTGAATGTACTTGTGCACGTGTGCTAAGTCGCTTCAGTCATGCCCGACTCTCTGCGACCCCGTGGACTGTAGCCCGCCAGGCTCCTCTGTCCATGGGATTCTCCAGGCAAGGACACTGGAGTGGGCTGCCAGGCCCTCCTGTGGGGGATCCTCCCGACCCAGGGATCAAATCCACATGTCCTAGGTTTCCTGCATTGGCAGGCCACTAGGGCCACTTGGGAAGTCCATGAAAGTACTTAATTGTACACAATTGTACATTCAAGATTGTGCAATTTACACAATGGAAAAAGTCTAGAAGAAGATTGAAATGTTAGGGGAGAAGACTAACAAGAGGTCAAACATTTTAAAGTTGTTCCCTGGGGCCTGGGGTTTAAATGGAGGATGGGACATACAAGGATTCACCAAAGTAAGGAGCCTGATACCTGGGGACAGACAAGGAATGGGGGCCAACCATGCCCAGGGGACCACATGTTCCCTCCTCATCCAAAGGGAGGTTTGGCTTGTTCTTCCCATAGCCCCGTCTCTGCAGCTCCTGTCCCAGTTCTAATTACAGCCACGGTGATGCCAAGATCACCGCAGAGAACACAGGCTAGATTCATCAGCGTCAGCTGGTGAACACTAACACAAAGCAAGGAAGGCACCAGACTGGGGGAGGGACGGAGTGGGAGTTCGGGATTAGCAAATGCAAACTATTAGATAGAGAATGGATGAACAAGGTCCTACTGTATAACACAGGGAGCTATATTCAATATTCAGGGATAAACCATAATGGAAAGAAATATGGAAAGGAATGTATATATGTGCATAACAGAGTCACGTTGCTGTAAGGCAGAGATTAACACAACAATTTAAATCAACTATACTTCATAGTAATTTTTTAAAAAAAAGAAAGAAAGAAAGGCACCAAGCTGAGCCCAAGAAATAGATACATTTGGACATTTATCTAAGCAAATACTCCTTTTAAAAATGTCTACCCTTTGCTGTCTTGAGCTGCTTGGGTTTTTTTACTTATGTTTTTATAAAAACAAAAGAATCATGAATGTTTAGCATGACATCCCAGTAGCTTCCTGTAAATGATGTAACCGATGCATAAGGAAGCTCAAAGGCTGACGCCTGAAGGTCGTGGCTGGACGGAGAGCCGAGCCCCAGAGGGCAGAGCTCGCTGCCCTCGGGGAGCCCTCTAGGACCCTGCTGCCAGGCTGACCCAGCACTGCGCCGTGTGTCCTTCCCGTGCGGTTGGCAGCTGCTCTGTGTGTTTAGATGGCAAGTGGTGGGAATGATTCATCATCGGTCCCCTCTTAATCGCATTTTAATAAAACCATAAATCAGCTCCCGACAGCGAGACAAGTCCCTGAAGGCATGGCAGTGCCATAGGACAAGAGCCAAGCCAGATGGCATGGATGGTTCAGGGACACCTGGGCATTGGCAGTGCCCAGTGGGAAAGGCCTAGTGGGGAGTGAGTGCCTGGAATCCACGGCCACAGCCACGCCTAACCCCATACCTCTCCCTGAGAGCTCAGTCCTAGATCTAGGGCTAGAAGCCAGGTTTAGGGCTATATTCAGCCCATAAGCACTTGATACTTTCTAAGTGTAGTGCTGGAGAAGACGCTTGAGAGTCCTTTGGACTGCAAGGAGATCAAACCAATCAATCCTAAAGGAAATCAACCAGAATATGCATTGGAAAGATTGATGCTGAAGCTGAAGCATCAGTACTTTGGCCACCTGATGCAAAGAACTGACTCATTGGAAAAGGCCCTGATGTTGGGAAAGGTTGAAGGCAGGAAGAGAAGGGGGTGACAGAGGATGAGATGGTTGGATGGCATCCAACCAATGGACATGAGTTTGAGCAAACTCCAGGAGATAGTGAAGGACAGGGAAGCCTGGCGTGCTGCAGTCTGTGAGTCGCAAAGAGTCAGACACTGAGCAACTGAACAACAGAGCACCTGCTCAGCTGTTCAGTTCAGTTCAGTTCAGTCGCTCAGTCGTGTCCGACTCTTTGTGACCCCATGGACTGCAGCAGGCCAGGCCTCCGTGTCCATCACCAACTCCCGGAGTTTACTCAAACTCATGTCCATTGAGTCCGTGACGCCATCCAATCATCTCATCCTCTGTCATCCCCTTCTCCTCCTGCCCTCAATCTTTCCCAGCATCAGGGTCTTTTCCAATGAGTCACCTCTTTGTATCAGGTAGCCAAAGTATTGGAGTTTCAGCTTCAGCATCAGTCCTTCCAATGAACACCCAGGACTGATCTTTAGGATGGACTGGTTGGATCTCCTTGCAGTCCAAGGGACTCTCAAGAGTCTTCTCCAACACCACAATTCAAAAGCATCAGTTCTTCAGCACTCAGCTTTCTTTATAGTCCAACTCTCACATCCATACATGACCACTGGAAAAACCATAGCCTTGACTAGACAGACCTTTGTTGACAAAGTAATGTCTCTGCTTTTTAATATGCTGTCTAGGTTGGTCATAACTTTCCTTCCAAGGAGCAAGCGTCTTTTAATTTCGTGGCTGCAATCACCATCTGCAGTGAATTTGGAGCCCAGAAAAATAAAGTCAGCCACTGTTTCCACTGTTTCCCCATCTATTTGCCATGAAGTGATGGGACTGGGTGCCATGATCTTAGTTTTCTGAATGTTGAGCTTTAAGGCAACTTTTTCACTCTTATCTGTCACTTTCATCAAGAGGCTCTTTAGTTCTTCTTCACTTTCTGCCATAAGGGTGGTGTACCTGTTGATAAAATATTGAAATGGTTCCCAGCAGATGCTATGGACTCAATGTTTGTGTCCCTCTGCCCCAATCCATGTGTGGAGACTAATCCCCAATGTGATGGTGCTTGAAATTTGGGACTTTGGGAGTGATTAGTGAGTCTGGAGCCCTCGGGAATGGGGTTCATGATCTTATAAAGGGATAGAGAGACCCCAGCACTCTCTTTCCAAGAAGACAGCATCTGCCAACCAGGAAGAGAGCCCTCGGCAGACACCCAATCTGCCAGCACCCTGGACCTTGGACTCCCAGCCCCCAGACAGTGAGACACAGGTGTCCGTTGTTCAAGCCCCACAGTCTGTGGCACTTGAGATAGCAGCCTGAACAGTCTAAGACACCAGATGACAAATATCCACAGCACCAAGGTCCCAAAGCCTCTGGCCATCCCCACCACCCCCTGACCTCATCCGTGCCCCAGTAAACCTCCCCACCACCAAGCAAGCGTAAGGCCCTCCTGGCACAGCCGGGAGCCGGCCGTCCTGCTGTGGTGGAGCCTTTCCTGATGGGTGGGTGGCTGGCTGCCCTGATAGCTATATGTTTCTAGTATCCCTGCCATCTGCACTGCTTTAATTTATATCACACAAAACAGAGCAGACCCGCCTATAAAGATGCAGAGTGGAGCAGGAAAAGTCAGTTGTGACATGTAAGTATGCTTACACAAAAATTTTCTTTCTACCCCTTAGAAAAGTCCATTTATCAGGTCCAGAAATACATGTTTTGAACAAACGCACACAGTTTTCTTTATGTTTCTAGAATCAGGATGGCTTCAAGTTGTGACTTTTGTAGAAAAGCTGGGTGATGATTTACTACTGGATCCATGGCATTTGATATTCCCAAGGTCCAATCTTCTGTCCTCGTAGAGCAATTTATAGACAATATAAGATACCTGTGTGCGTGCTCAGTTGTGTCTGACTTTTTGAGACCCCATGGACTGCAGCCTGCCAGGATCCTCTGTCCATGCAATTTTCCAGGCAAGAAATACTAGAGTAGGGTGCCATTTCTTATTTACATAATTCAAAAAAATAAATATAACTCCTGACTTTATTAGAGATAAAAAAGAAAACAATTTCTAAGGCATTGATATGTGTTTCATATTTGGGCACAACCAAGCTCAAAAATAAAAATAAGTGATGCTGTCCTGGCCATACATATAATGAATGAGTTTGGACTAGGAAAAAGGGGGAAAAAGGATCAGAAGCCATTGTGACAAGTACAGAAAAACCAAAGAGAGAGGACACCAAAATAAAACCCAGTACAACCAGCATGCATTAAAAATAAAATAATAATACTAACAGATAATCTATGAATAAACTGGAATTAGGTTCTAGGTAAACTGGAATTTGGTTCTAGGTTCAGAAATAATAAACAAAATTTCCACCTTTTTGAATGAACTTTGAACGTCATGCTAAGATAGCATCCTTGGACAGTAATTTCCAGGACACCCAAAGATGACCCTGGAGCTCACCATCTGAATGCTGGTGGTGGTCCCCTCCTGGTGACAGCCGGGTGTGGTCCCCCAAATTCCAAAAGAGCTGCATTGTGGATCCTTAACTAACCAATGCCAAAGAGACAGAGACCTCACTCTCCTGGTGGCGAGCTTGCATGAGTGTGCTGGGACCGTGAAAGGGCTTGGGACACAGGGGAAAGTCAGCCTTTTCTCCCCACACCGGACGTTGGAAGAAAGGGAAATGAAGACTCAAAGCTGCAGGTTAGGTTTTCGGCTCGAATGGTCTGGATGGTGGTGCAGTGAGTACGTGGCTAAGGTTGGCTCACGCCAGCCCCCAAGAGCCCATTCCCATACCTCTCCCATCCTCACGTCAGGACACCACGTGGGAAGCTGGGAATCAGACCCAGTGGAAGCATTTGCACCAGGGAAGGGGAACTCTTCTTTTTAAAAAAAAAAAAAAAGAGCCCGGCGTCTTTGTTTTTGGCCACACCATGCAGCTTGTGGGGTCCTAGCACCACGGTGAGGGACTGAACCCGGGGCCATGGCAGTGAAAGTGCTGAATCCTAAGCCCTGGTCAGCCGGAGAGCTGCTGAGAGCCCATGGTTACACATTTAGCAGCACACACCTGCAGGAGCATCTCCCCACTGGCTTGGCCCAGAAGTCCATCCGGGTTTTTCTGTTACATCTTACAAAAAAATCTAAATGAGCTACTGGGCCAACCCAATATAAACGGGTAAGACAAGACGAGGAGGATATTCTAGGAGGCACGGTGAATTCAGTGAATGGTGAATTCAGCTTTTGACGTCTTGAGGTTGAGAACAACGATGTTCAATGCCTAGTTAGCCCACAAGTTACCCAGGAAAACAGCAATTCTAGCTACACGATTCTCACTTTCTTCTGTCCCAGAGAATGGAGTGGCTGCCCTGGTCCAGTGCTTGGAATACTGGGTACAGGAGACCCAGTCTGGATCTTTGGAACTAGCAGGGGTCTCTAGGCGCAGCTGTAGGAGGTAAAGAAGGAAAGAGAGAAGGCTGAGCTACAGATGAAGCAGATCCCACACCACTGGGAGTGGCTGTCTTCTCCAAGATCCCACTCACCTTCACTGTTGTTCAGTCACTAAGTCATGTTTGAACTTTCTTTGGCATTGCCTTTCTTTGGGATTGGAATGAAAACTGACCTTTTCCAGTCCCGTGGCCACTGCTGAGTTTTCCAAATTTGCTGGCATATTGAGTGCAGCACTTTCACAGCATCATCTTTTAGGATTTCAAATAGCTCAACTGAAATTCCATCACCTCCACTAGCTTTGTTTGTAGTGATGCTTCCTAAGGCCCACTTGACTTCGGACTTCAGAATGTCTGGCTCTAGGTAAGTGATCCCACCATCATGGTTATCCGGGTCATTAAGACCTTTTTGTACAGTTATGTGTATTCTTACCACCTCTTCTTAATCTCTTCTCCTTCTGTTAGGTCCTTACTGTTTCTGTCCTTTATTGTGCCCATCCTTGCATGAAATGTTCCTTTAGTATCTCTGATTTTCTTGAAGAGATGTCTAGTCTTTCTCATTCTATTGTTTTCTTCTATTTCTTTGCATTGTTCCCTCACCTTTAGGATTCTTGTTTTGTGATTGGTTTATTGTTTGTTTTCTTTCAACACTGCCCTTAAATACTGCTTAATGTATGTGTGGTACATAGAAGGCTCTTAAAGAAGGTCTTTTGAATGATCAAATGCCCAGGTATTATGTTATCCAGAGTCCACAGATAAAGAAAGTTAAAGGTGAGCAGAAGCACGTGGCACTCCATCCCCTGGGCCCTGACTGGGCCCCAGCAGCAACACCACAGCAAGTCTCTCTCTGGATTGATCTGGAAGCCCTTGGACCACAGGACTCAGAGTGGCCCCCACACCGGAGCTGCTCCTTAATGAAGTTCCCAGCAGCGCATGTTCATCACTCCCTGTGACTGGACTCCACTCAGCACTGGGAGAATATTAAGTTAAGAGGAACACATTAAGTGCTGGTATAAATTAAAAGCCAAATCATTCTATAATCAAATAGTCATTATTCCAAAAGGAATTGCTCACTGGGAACACTTTTATCAGTATTTATTGCTCTATTATATTATAATGGGCTACTTAATAATAAAAAAATACATTATATTGATTAGAAGCCAGCCTTTGATTCAGACAAAATCGCAGAGGTCCTGTGTATATTTTCAACCATCCTGTAATTTATCCCCCGCTACCCCACTTTTACTGTGCCCTGGTCTGAGGAACAGTTAAGGACACATTGACGCATCAGTCTTTCTGCCAGAGAGCTATACGTGCAGACGCTGTGAACCAGCTTTAAACTGGGTGTTCTTCTTGGCTGCACTTACGGAAATCGAAGGTGACTGCCCCGTACACCCCAACCTTCTGGGTTGGGAACATGTCACTTTGGCTTTGGTTCTGCAAGGGGGAGTTAGGGTTTTCAGGCTGCTGTGTGGTCAGGAGCAGGGCGTGAGCTGCGGGCAGCAGAACCAGGATGGAGGTGAAGTGAAGGAGGAGCAAAGAGAGGACAAAGGGTGGGAAAGAACGTGGAAAGGAGAGAAGAAGAGATGGAGGAGAGGACGGAGGGCCACAGGAAGGGAGGCTGGGAAGAGGGCGGGAGAGGCACCAAGCCTCAGCGGAGCCCCAGTCCAGGCAGTGGGGTGCACAGGGCGGGGGAGAGCTTCCCCTCCCCCGTCCCTAGCATCACTCCCTCCCCAAACCACCCCTGAGCCACATGCAAACCCAGCTAAGCCAGTCACATCTGCCCCTGGTCCTCTCTCCCCTTGAGCCAGTGAAGACCATCTCTCAGTGGGTAACGTGGCCAAGGCTGGACCTAACTCGTTTTGTCAAGAGTGTAAAATCTTGCTGGCTTCTCAGATCTAATTCCATCAGCACTAGAGTGCCAAGTTCTACCAGCTCCAGCAGAGAAAATCATGGCATTTCCAGTAGTTTCTTGTTCTGTAATAGCATTGTTTCCCACAAGTCATAATACAGAGCTTTCAAAATACGTCTAAGGAAATACAGAGAAAGAGATACTTTCTAAGTTAGGTAGTAATGAAAGAGAGAGAGAGAGAAATATAAGAATAGAAATAACTTGCATTCATGTAGAATCACGTGCCATTCAAAGTGCAAGGCTAATTTCCCAAGGTCAGAGAGTAAATTATTAGAAGAAATGGAATCAGAACTCTCTTTTTCTGACTCGAAGTACTAGAGTCTTTCCTCGAGGCCAGACGTTCCTATGGAATCGCTAGGGCGGCTCAGTGAGAATGAATGAAACAAGGTCTTTTTATCACTTCCTTGACTGTCATGTCTCCCGCATTCGTCACTGAAAATATCATAAACTGACACCACACTCCCCCCGCTTGGTGTCCAATGTACCTTTCTCATAGGCTCAGCCCATTCTGTTCAAAGCCATTTTCTCACCATGAGGAGATAATTGGTACATTCAAGCCAGGCATGAGCACACAATCCCAGGGTCCCCTTTTGAAATTCCAATTGCCTCCCACGCTTCAGGCACCAGTGACTATGTCGGTCAGGACGCTGATGTGAACAGCACATCTCCAAAAATTAAATTAGGGGTGTTTAATGAAGGTGTCTTCCCAAAGTTGGCTGCAGGGTTCAGAGATATCAGAAAAGGAAGATGAATTAGCCAGGATGGAGTTCTTCAGGGGGTCCCTGACCCTCAGTCCAAGTGTAAAGGGGAGGGGTTGGTTCTCTGAATCCAGTGAGCTGCCCCTGGAGAAAAGGGTTGTAACTTCAGGTGGAAAAATGTTTTCAATGATGATTTTTAAATTCTCAAAGCTTCAGATCAGATCACATCAGATCAGTCACTCAGTCGTGTCCAACTCTTTGCGATCCCATGAATTGCAGCACGCCAGGCCTCTCTGTCCATCACCAACTTCCGGAGGTCACTCAAACTCACGTCCATCGAGTTGGTGATGCCATCCAACCATCTCATCCTCTGTCATCCCCTTCTCCTCTTGCCCCCAATCCCTCCCAGCATCAGAGTCTTTTCCAATGAGTCAACTCTTCACATGAGGTGGCCAAAGGACTGGAGTTTCAGCTTTAGCATCATTTCTTCCAAAGAAATCCCAGGGCTGATCTCCTTCAGAATGAACTGGTTGGATCTCCTTGCAGTCCAAGGGACTCTCAAGAGTCTTCTCCAACACCACACTTCAAAAGCATCAATTCTTCGGCGCTCAGCCTTCTTCACAGTCCAACTCTCACATTCATACATGACCACAGGAAAAACCATAGCCTTGACTAGATGGACCTTCGTGGGCAAAGTAATATCTCTGCTTTTGAATATGCTATCTAGGTTGGTCATAACTTTCCTTCCAAGGAGTAAGCGTCTTTTAATTTCATGGCTGTAGTCACCATCTGTAGTGATTTTGGAGCCCCCCAAAATAGTCTGACACTGTTTCCACTGTCTCCCCATCTATTTGCCATGAAATGAGGGGACCGGATGCCATGATCTTCGTTTTCTGAATGTTGAGCTTTAAGCCAACTTTTTCACTCTCCACTTTCACTTTCATCAAGAGGCTTTTTAGTTCCTCTTCACTTTCTGCCATAAGGCTGGTGTCATCTGCATATCTGAGGTTATTGATATTTCTCCCGGCAATCTTGATTCCAGCTTATGTTTCTTCCAGTCCAGCATTTCTCATGATGTACTCTGACAATATACAGCCTTGACGTACTCCTTTTCCTATTTGGAACCAGTCTGTTGTTCCATGTCCAGTTCTAACTGTTGCTTCCTGACCTGCATACAAATTTCTCAAGAGGCAGATCAGGTGGTCTGGTATTCCCATCTCTTTCAGAATTTTCCACAGTTTATTGTGATCCACACAGTCAAAGGTTTTGGCATAGTCAATAAAGCAGAAATATATGTTTTTCTGGAACTCTCTTGCTTTTTCCATGATCCAGTGGATGTTGGCAATTTGATCTCTGGTTCCTCTGCCTTTTCTAAAACCAGCTTGAACATCAGGAAGTTCACGGTTCACATATTGCTGAAGCCTGGCTTGGAGAATTTTGAGCATTACTTTACTAGCGTGTGAGATGAGTGCAATTGTGTGGTAGTTTGAGCATTCTTTGGCATTGCCTTTTGGGGGGATTGGAATGAAAACTGACCTTTTCCAGTCCTGTGGCCACTGCTGAGTTTTCCAAATTTGCTGGCATATTGAGTGCAGCACTTTCACAGCATCATCTTTCAGGATTTGGAATAGCTCAACTGGAATTCTATCACCTCCACTAGCTTTGTTCATAGTGATGCTTTCTAAGGCCCACTTGACTCCACATTCCAGGATGTCTGGCTCTAGGTCAGTGATCACACCATCGTGATTATCTGGGTAGTGAAGATCTTTTTTGTACAGTTCTTCTGTGTATTCTTGCCACCTCTTCTTAATATCTTCTGCTTCTCTTAGGTCCATACCACTTCTGTCCTTTATTGAGCCCATCTTTGCATGAAATGTTCCTTTGGTATCTCTGATTTTCTTGAAGAGATCTCTAGTCTTTCCCATTCTGTTGTTTTCCTCTATTTCTTTGCATTGATCGCTGAAGAAGGCTTTCTTATCTCTTCTTGCTATTCTTTGGAACTCTGCATTCAGATGTTTATGTCTTTCTTTTTCTCCTTTGCTTTTCACTTCTCTTCTTTTCACAGCTATTTGTAAGGCCTCCCCAGACAGACATTTTGCTTCTTTACATTTCTTTTCCATGGGGATGGTCTTGATCCCTGTCTCCTGTACAATATCACAAACCTCAGTCTATAGTTCATCAGGCATTCTATCTATAAGATCTAGGCCCTTAAATCTATTTCTCACTTCCACTGTATAATCATAAGGGATTGGATTTAGGTCATGCCTGAATGGTCTAGTGGTTTTCCCTACTTTCTTCAATTTAAGTGTGAATTTGGCAATAAGGAGTTCATGGTCTGAGCCACAGTCAGCTCCTGGTCTTGTTTTTGCTGACTGTATAGAGCTTCTCCATCTTTGGCTGCAAAGAATATAATCAATCTGATTTCAGTGTTGACCATCTGGTGATGTCCATGTATAGAGTCTTCTCTTGTGTTGTTGGAAGAGAGTGTTTGTTATGACCAGTGCATTTTCTTGGCAAAACTCTATTAGTCTTTGCCCTGCTTCATTTTGTATTCCAAGGCCAAATTTGCCTGTTACTCCAGGTGTTTCTTGACTTCCTACTTTTGCATTCCAGTCCCCTATAATGAAAAGGACATCTTTTTTGGGTGTTAGTTCTAAAAGGTCTTGTAGGTCTTCATAGAACCATTCAGCTTCAGCTTCTTCAGTGTTACTGGTTCAGGAGACACAAAATTCCACTTGAATAAATATAATCAAACAATGGAGGGAAAAAGAAAAAAGTACAAAACTGTGCACATTGTTGAAAATGTATATAAGTGCTGATAAAAAAAATTCGCTGTGATAGTTAGAATTTGAAAAAGAATAGATAAATACAGTAACAAGAGACAACTCTACACATGGTCAACACTGAAATCAGACTGATTCTATTCTTTGCAGCCAAAGGTGGAGAAGCTCTACACAATCAACACGCAAGACCTGGAGCTGACTGTGGCTCAGCTCATGAGTTCCTTATAGCAAGATTCAGGCTTAAATTAAAGAAAATGGCTAGACCATTCAGGTATGACCTAAATCAAATCCCTTATGATTATACAATGGAGGTGACAAATAGATTCAAGGGAATAGATCTGGTGGACAGAATGCCTGAAGAACTAGGGACAGAGGTTCATAACACTGTACATAAGGCAGTGACCAAAACTATTCCAAAGAATAAGAAATGCAAGGCACAGTGGTTGTCTGAGGAGGCTTTACAAATAGCTGAGGAAAGAAGAGAGGCAAAAGGCAGAGGAGAAGGGAAAGATATACACAACTCAACGCAGATTTCCAGAGAGCAGCAAGTAGAGATAAGAAAGCTTCTCAAGTGAGCAATGCAAAGAAATCAAGGAAAACAGGAGAGGAGCGTGGCCTGCCCTTCCCTACCGTTGGCACGTGTGCTCCTAAAAGCGGGAGTCATGTGGCACAAAGGTCGCTGTGCCTGCTGTGCACAAGGCTCCCATTCGACCAGATATTGTTAACTGTGTTCACACCAACTTGCAGAGAAACAGCAGACAGCCCTACGCTTTCAGTGAATTAGCAGGTCATCAAACCCGTGCTGAGGCTTGGGGTACCGGCAGAGCTGTGGCTCAAATTCCCAGGGTTCAAGGGGGTGCGACTCACCATTCTGGCCAGGGTGCTTCTGGAAATATGTGTCGTGGGGGGCGCATGTTCGCACCCACCAAGTCCTGGCAATGCTGGCACCGTTGAGTGAATCCGACGCAGCAGCGATACGCCATCTGCTCTGCACTGGCTGCCTCGGCCTTACCAGTGCCAGTCGTGTCTGAAGGTCATCGTCCAGAGGAAGTTCCTGAGCTCCCTTTGCTGATCGAAGATACAGTTGAAGGCCACAAGAAGACCAAGGAGGTTATTTTGCTTCTGAAGAAACTTAAGGCCTGGAATGATATCAGAAAGGTCGACGCCTCTCAGCAAATGAGAGCTGGCAAAGGCAAAATGAGAAATCATCGACATATCTGGCCCAGGGGACTCTGCCTCATCAATAACGAGGACAATGGTACCATCAAGGCCTTCAGAAACATCCCTGGAATTACTCTGCTTAATAGAAGCAAGCTGAACATTTTGAAACTTGCTCCTAGTGGTCATGTGGGACATTTCTGCATTTGGACCGAAAGGGCCTTCTGAACTTAGATGAGCTCTATGGCACTTGGCATTAAGCAGCCTCCCACAAGAGAAACTATAACCTCCCCGGGCACAAGATGCTCAATACAGACCTCAGCAGGATCTTAAAAAGCCCAGAAATCCAAAGAGAGCTCCAAGCACCATGCAAGAAGATTCATCACAGAGCCCTGAAGGAAAATTCCACTGGAAAACCTGAGAATCGTGTTGAAGCTCAACCCATATGCAAAGACCATGCACCAGAACACCATTCTTGGACAGGCCAAGAGCCACAAAATCCAGATGGATAGGGCAGCAGCGGCACTAGAAGTGAAATCAGATGAGAAGGGGGTTCAGGCAAGAAGTCTGTGGTGGGAAACAAAGACAGCTGTTGGTGATAAGATGTTGAAGAAGCCTTTAGTGGGAAAAAAGGCCACAAGGGCCAAGAAACCAGTGGCTGAAAAGAAGTCCACAGAAAAGAAACCCACCGCAGAGGAAGAGAAGGCTGCTGCATAGACTTAATTTTGTTTGAAAGTGAAAGTGAAGTCGCTCCGTCGTGTCCGACTCTTTGCGACCCCATGGACTGTAGGCCACCAGGCTCCTGCATCTATGGGATTGCCCAGGCAAGAATACTGGAGTGGGTTGCCATTTCCTTCTCCAGGGGATCTTCCTGACCCAGGGATCGAACCCGGGTCTCCTGCATTGCAGGCAGAAGCTTTAACCTCTGAGCCACCAGGGAAGCCTTAATTTTGTTCATTTAACACCAAATCATTTTGGACAGACAATTTTGAATAACGACCTGAACAAAGAGGCAGTGAGAAACATGAAGAAGAAAAAAAGGAAACAGAGGAAAGCAACAGAATGGGAAAGATTGGAGATCTGGTCAGGAAAACTGAAGATCTCAAGAGAGCACTTCACGCAGGGATGGGCACGGTAAAGGACAGAAACAGTAAGGACCTAACAGAAGCAAAAGAGATTAAGAAGAGAAGAGGTGGCCAGAATACACAGAAGAGTGTTCTGTGTATTCTAGTTGTTTGTACAGAAGAACTGTACAAAAAAGCTTTAATGACCCAGATAACCATGACGGTGTGGTCATTCATCCAAAGTCAGACATCCTGGAGTGTGAAGTCAAGTGGGCCTTAGGAAGCATCACTATGAACAAAGCTAGTGGAGGTGATGGAATTCCAGTTGAGCTATTTAAACTTCTAAAAGATGATGCTGTTAAAGTACTATGCTCAGTGTGCCAGCAAATTTGGAAAATTCAGCAGTGGCCATAAAACTGAAAAAGGTCGATTTTCATTTTCAATCCCAAAGAAAGGCAATGCCAGAGAACATTCAAACCACCATACAATTGCACTCTTCACACGATAGCAAGGTAATGTTCAAAATCCTTCAAGCTAAGCTTTAGCATTACATGAGCCAAGAATTTCTACACCTACAAGCTGGATTTAGAAAAGGCAGAGGAACCAGAGGTCAAATTGCCAACATTTGTTGGATCATAGAGAAAGCAAGTCCAAAAAAACATCTATTTCTGCTTCATTAACTATGTTAAAGCCTTTGACTGTGTGGATCACAACAAACTGGGAAAATTTCTTCAAGAGACGGAAATACCAGACTACCTTACCTGCCTCCTGAGAAATCTGTATGCAGATCAAGAAGCAACAGTTAGAACCAGACATGGAACAACAGACTGGTTCAAAATTGAGAAAGGAATACGTCAAGGCTGTATATTGTCACCTTGCTTATTTAACTTATATGCAGAGTCAGTTCAGTTCGGTTCAGTTCAGTTGCTCAGTCATGTCCGACTCTTTGTGACCCCATGAATTTCAGCACACCAGGCCTCCCTGTCCGTCACCAACTCCCAGAGTTCACTCAAACTCATGTCCATCGAGTTGGTGATGCCACCCAGCCATCTCATCCTCTGTCATCCCCTTCTCCTCCTGCCCCCAATCCCTCCCAGCATCAGCATCTTTTCCAATTAGTCAACTCTTCACATGAGGTGGCCAAAGTACTGGAGTTTCAGCTTTAGCATCATTCCTTCCAAAGAACACCCAGGACTGATCTCCTTTAGAATAGACTGGTTGGATCTCCTTGCAGTCCAAGAGACTCTCAAGAGTCTTCTCCAACACCACACTTCAAAAGCGTCAATTCTTTGGTGCTCAGCTTTCTTCACAGTCCAACTCTCACATCTATACATGAACACTGGAAAAACCATAGCCTTGACTAGACGAACCTTTGTTGGCAAAGTAACGTCTCTGCTTTTGAATATGCTATCTAGATTGGTCATAACTTTCCTTCCAAGGAGTAAGCGTCTTTTAATTTCATGGCTGCAATCACCATCTGCAGTGATATGCAGAGTACATCATGCAAAATGCCGGGCTGGATAAATCTCAAGCTGGAATCAAGATTACAGGGAGAAATATCAGCCCCTTATGCAGATGATACCACTCTAATGGCAGAAAGTAGAGAGGAACTAAAGAGCCTCTTGATGAAGGTGAAAGAGGAGAGTGAAAAAGCTAGTATAAAACTCAGCATTCAAAAAATTAAAATCATGGCATCTGGTCCCATCACTTTATGGCAAATAGAAAGGAGAAAAATGGAAACAGTGACAGATTTTATTTTCTTGGGCTCCAAAATCACTGAAGATGGTGATTACAGCTATTAAATTAAAAGATGTTTGCTCCTTGGATGTAAAGCTATGACAAACCTAGCCAGCATATTAAAAAGCAGAGACATCATATTGATGACAAAGATCAGTATAGCCAAAGCTATGGTCTTTCCAGTAGTCATGTATGGATGTGAGAGTTGGACTATAAAGAAAGCTGAGCACTGAAGAATTGATGCTTTTGAACTGTGGTGTTAGTGAAGACTCTTTTGAGTCCCCTGGACTGCAAAGAGATCCAACCAGTCCATCCTAAAGGTGATAGTACTGAATATTCATTGAAAGGACTGATGCTGAAGCTTAAGTTCCAATACTTTGGTGACCAGATGCAAAGAGCTGACTCATTGGAAAAGACCCTGATGCTGGGAAAGATTGAAGGTGGGAGGAGAAGGGGATGACAGAGGATGAGTTGGTTGGATGGCATGACCATCTTGATGGACAGGAATGAACAAACTCTGGAAGATAGTGAAGGACAGGGAAGCCTGGTGTGCTGTAGTCCATGGGATTGCAAAGAGTTGGGCATGACATGGGGACTAAGAAACAACAACAAATAATAATAAACACTGAGACTTCAAAAAAAGAACAGATGCCTAGAAAAAGGAGGCTAGGGGATCATTTACAAGCAATGTGATCTAAAGACTGGCCAGAAGAAAGGACAATTTTTCAAGACTACCATCCCATTGCTAAGGACAATCTGATTATAGGAAAGGAGATTTCATTCTCTGTTGACATATGCCATTAAACATGATGATCAGGGGAAAAAAGCAAAGTAAATAAAATCTCAAAGGTTTGATAAAACATGCTTCAAAGCTAACAAGGTGGCGGCTTCGTGGTATTGCTACGAATTTTGCTGCCGTGGAGTATCTATGACCCCCACACCTACCCTGACCTCACTCAAAGTTAGTTTTGTCACCTTCAAACAAAACTGAAGAGCCGGCACTCCCCTCTTCTCATCTGGCAGGTTGTCTCAGGCTTTACTGGTGTGTGAGCAAGTGTTTCCTAAGTGAGTAGGCCTGATGCCACCAGAGTCACTGTTGCTGAGGCCACAGGGTAGGTGTTGAACAAACGCCCACCACGGTAATATTGTCACTGTAAGCATTTGGCTATTAGTTGCTGATAGACTTTTTATTCAATCAATGTGAAGGCAACACATCAGTCTCACTAATAAGCCCACTGTACCTGTGAACAACAGGCAAAGGCTTTATAAACCTGCCGTTCTGGCCGGGGGACATGTAGCCACAGTTTCTAAGGTAACACTCATCACCCACAATTTAGATTCAATCAGTAATCCATCGAGTACACACATCTGCAGAGGTGTATGTATTGAGAACAAATTCAAGTCTCGTAATTTCAGCCTCAACATCAAATTTTTAAAGAACCATCAAGGAAAAAATCACTCTTTGTAGACTACTGCGGACTACTGCCCCCTGTTTCATTTCTTCACTAGACTTAAGGGGTCATGTGGAGGGCGGGATGTTGGGTTCCTGCCATTCACATGGTTTAGGGTCTTTCCTGAGAGTTCACGGCGACTCTAACACAGCATCTAACACATCTGTGTCTCCTTCCCCCCTGCCCCATGTCCCCAGGCTCAGTGCTGCATCAGAATTGAGCCCAATCTCGTTGCTGGGAAATTCAGAACCTTCCAGACTATGATTCCTCCCACTTTATCCCAACAGACAACCTTGCCCTTCTGAGCTTAGCTTTTGGGGATGAGCTAGTTGACTGACTGCTGATTGGCTGGGTTAGAATCAGCGATGCTATGAGGTAAGCAACAATCCCCCAAAACA
Source organism: Bubalus kerabau (assembly GCF_029407905.1). Taxonomy (NCBI): domain Eukaryota; kingdom Metazoa; phylum Chordata; class Mammalia; order Artiodactyla; family Bovidae; genus Bubalus; species Bubalus kerabau. The sequence continues at coordinate 118,705,715 of NC_073631.1, read as the reverse complement.
CTCAACAACGTCACTGTTAAAAGGACAACAAATATATATACACACTACAGATAAAATAGGTAACTAATAAGATCCCACTGTCCAGCACAGGGAACTCTAGCTGGTACTCAGTGGTGACCTAAGTGGGCTTCCCTGACAGCTCAGTTGGTAAAAATCCGCCTGCATTTCAGGAGACCCTGGTTCGATTCCTGGGTCGGGAAGATCCGCTGGAGAAGGGATAGGCTACCCACTCCAGTGTTCTGGACTGGAGAATTCCATGGACTGTATAGTCCACAGGGTCACAAAGAGTCGGACACGACTGAGCCACTCGAAGACGTTAGTGGCAAGGAAATCTGAAGAAGAGGGGATACATGTATACATATGGATGATTCACTTTGTTGCACAGTAGAAACTAATACAATATTTTAAAGCAACTACACTCCCAATAAAAAAATAAATTATAATGCATGTATCAAATAAATAAATAAATGGCAACAGAAAAAGTGACATAAATGTAATTTCCAAGAGCTTTCACGTTCAAAAGCCAATAGCCTATAAAAGCAGATTTATTTTTCCAACAACAATAACAGATCTTGTGCATCAGCAGTTCATCAGGGGGGGAACTATTTCCTTTGACCTTGTTCGGGACCCCGTGGAATTGGTGACAAGTCCACAAACGTTAATGCTAGGGCTTCACAGCAGCCCTGACTGCTCCCGCCCAGATGACATTGTCTCCTTCAAGTTATCACCCCCTCAGTGACAGGGGAACATTCCAAATCCAGAATCAAGTCCTGGAGAAGCGAGCCATCAGGGGCTGCAGTGAGCTTCTTCCTCTGGCCTTTCTAATCACAAGGCTCCCTTACACGAGGTCTCCTAGGGACTGGAGGCTGGCATTTGAGCCCTCGTAACCTGCCCACCCTCTGAAGTTCAGCCCCCTCTCCTGTGATAGGCACCCTCAGCTCCCATCGGATTAGCATCGTCTCCAACACACCTCCCTTCCCTGTGCTCACAACTCTACCTGCCTGGATCCACCTGCCCTTTTCTTCACCTACTGAAACCACGTGTAAATAAGTAGCTGTATTGGCTACTGCAGACTGATCCATGGCACTCTTTCCCCTTCTTAGCCATCCCCTGGACTGGGAACTACATTTCCCAGACTCCCACTCCAGAGAGGGATTCCAATTGGTTTCCTCCAACAAGGTGCACTGGGCTTCCCTCATAGCTCAATTGGTAAAGAATCCACCTGCAATGCAGGAGACCCCGGTTCAATTCCTGGGTCAGGAAGATCCCCTGGAGAAGGGGTAGGCTACCCACTCCAGTATTCTTGGGCTTCCCTTGTGGCTCAGCTGGTAAAGAATCTGCCCGCAATGTGGGAGACCTGGGTTTGATCCCTGGCTTGGGAAGATCCCCTGGAGAAGGGAACGGCTACCCACTCCAGTATTCTGGCCTGGAGAATTCCATGGGCTGTGTAGTCCATGGGGTCGCAAAGAGTGGGACACGACTGAGCGACTTTCACTTTCACTTTTCAAGAAGGTGCAGTACTGCAGAATTTGCAGGCAGAATAAACAAAGAAAGCCATTATTCCTGGTGGTTTGTGCTTTGCCAGGTCAACAACAGTGGCTCTTTGAGATCACCTCTCTTTGGTTCTGCACTGAGGTCATTTGCAGCATCTCTAGATATCCTCCCAGGAGTCTCCACTTTAATGCTATTTGCAGGTGAGAATTCCAGCCATTTCTGCACTTGGAGATTTCCTGAAGATAATGTCCTCACCTAATGGAAGTTTAATCTGATAATTCTCTCTACGAAGACTCTTCCCATTTTAGTATCTAAAGAGCATCATCCTCTGGCTGATCCTAACTGATAGGGTGGAGGAGATGTTAACAATCTTAACAGATGGCTCTGGAAATGCTTGTAGGAAAAGAACAGTATATGCTTGGAGGGAAAAGAAAACTTTGAGATGTACCTCGAGGAGAAGGTGAGATGGCCAGGGTCAGGTGTGTGGGCCAAGTCACTTCTCTAGAGAAGCAGACGCCAGAGGAAGAGGAGAGGCAGTGGAGCTGGAACTTGGTATCTCTTCCCCAGACCTTGGGTCTTCAGTGACCCAATGTTGAGGTCCTTTAATGGACCAGAACCTGGTGGTCCAGAGTTGACCAAAAAGAAAATAGAGAGAAAGAGGCTGATAGTCCTTGGTTTACGCAGAAAGCCAATAAAGCCCCTGGCATGGGGCTTGCTCTGTTCACGGAGGCCTCGGGCACCCTCTGGATGGGGTGAAGGCGCAGAGCGCCTTCTCGAGAGGGTCTTAGAAGCCCAGGCAGAAAAGTGAACTCAGAGGGCCTCTGTGCTCCAAAGAAATAGCCTGAGAGAGAGAGAGAAAGAGAGAGAAAGAAAGACACGGGGACCAGAGCTCTGATGGAGCAAAGGTGTTTTAATCAACATGGTGTGGGCATATATACTGTAGTTATTCTCAGCAAAGATAAAGATTAAAATTCAGTCTTAGAAAACATAGAGTTGTAAGCAATCACTTCTACCATATGTTTCACAAGAAGGAAGAGGGTACGTATCACCATATAGAAAAACTGATGAAGGAAATGCCTGGATCCCTCAGCCCCGGGAGAGGCCTCCTATTAAATGCTTCCTGACAACCCAAAGCTTCAGCGTGGCAAGCCAAGAGTCAACTCCTTGTGTGTGCGTGCTCCATCATGTCCAACTCTTTACCACCCTAGGATCCATAGCCTGCCAGGTTCTTCTTTCTGGGAATTTTCCAGGCAAAAGTACTAGAGTGGGTTGCCATTTCCTCCTCCAGGGCATCTTCCTGACCCAGGAACTGAACCCACATCTCCTGCATTGGCAGGCAGATACTTTACCTCTGAGCCGCCAGGGAAGCCCAGATTTCTTGTAGGAAGGGATAAAGGGGTGACATGGGGAAAGCATGGAGCTGGGGGAACCTGAGCCCTGGAGATAAGCAAGATGGTGGAGATGAATGATGAAGTGCCTTCCCTCAAGGACCAGGAACCCTGCTGCAATCCCAGGCTGCTTGGGAGTCATGGCACCAACCCAGCATCTCTTTCCATCCCATTGAGGAGCCTTGAATGTGACTGGACACCCTACCCGCCGCCTAGCATAATCTGGCCAATTGTTCCATGTTTAAATGGTACCCATGGGGTGCCTCCTCCCACAAGCCTTCCAGAATGATAACTCAACCCAAGAAAAGTTTAGTGGAAGATGTAGTTAGAGATTTGGTGGCAGGAAACTTTTTAGTACTCATTAAAGTCAAGTTGTATAGAATCGACTCCCAAACATGGAGGAATTATCACACAATGTAAAAAGAGATGACATCAACCATGAAAGTACTGGTTAAAACAACAGAGACTCCAACAAACAACGCGTGCTCACTGAGATGTCGCCCACCCTTGCACTCCCATAGATACCCTCACCCACGTCCAGAAGTGCCATTTGATGGTTCTGGAAATGGGTGAAAATTTCTTTCTGATGCTGCAGAATCCCTGCTGAGACTGCAAAATGTAGCTAGGTAGATGCAGGTAATCTACACCTCTCCAGGGCACCTGACTATGTTCTGTGAGAGATTTTATATTTTAAAAAAAGAGAGGTTACAAACTCAAATATGTTTCAAAAGTGCTGCCTATCTCATCCTCCTCGTCCTGCAAAAAAAAATCTCCTTTGCAGATTTACAACGTACATCAGCAAAATAAGGACTGTAGAATCCAGCAACAAAAAGATCCTTTTAAATTCCATTTAATCAACAATTCATTTCTTAAAAGGTTCTATGAAACAGTGATTCAAACGAAGCCTGTTTGGGAAACTCTGCTCTAGAGAAAGTACAGCCAAGGTTTTACAAATCCTGGCATCCCTGGTTATCTATTTGTCTCTTAAAACTCCAGTAAGTGTTTCTCTAGAAGAAGAGAGACTAACCTGCAATGTTACAGAATCTGCCTCTTTCCACATATTACAGGCAGCTTCTCCTTCATCTCTAAACCAAAAAACCTGCTTTCAGACTGAATGCTTTTAAGACAGGACATCCATTCAGTTCTGTCTCCTCCCAACTCCCAGAAAGGCTGACCTTCACCTCCAGACTGTCAAGAAACTGGCCACAGAATGCAATGACAGAGGCAATGCCTTATACAGCGCCAAGGGGCAAGTACCATTCTCAGGTCTTGGCACATCTTAACCCACTTACTCCTCAGGAAACCCTGGGAGGTATACACTACTACCTTCATTTTGCAGATTGAGAGTCTAAGGCCCAGAGAAGTGAATCACTTGCCCAAAGCCATACCTGCACCAAACGATCAGACAGGCCGCCTGGATTCCTAGCCTGTACCTTGGCCACTGAGCTACTTTTCACAATTACTTCCTTTTTTTGTTGTTGTTTCCCTTGTGGCTCAGCTGGTAAAGTATCCACCTGCAATGTGGAAGACCTAGGGTTGACCCCTGGGTTGGGAAGATCCACTGGAGAAAAGAAAGGCTACCCACTCCAGTATTCTGGCCTGGAGAATTCCATGAACTGTATAGTTCATGTGGTCACAAAGAGCCTGACATGTCTGAGCAACTTTCACTTTCACTTTTTTCCTTTTTTTAAGGGTTTTTTTAAATTAAAATATAGTTGATTTACAATGCTGTGATAATTTCACATATACAGCAAAGTGATTCAGTTATATATATATGAACCATGAAAGTTGCTCAGTCACATATATATATAAATACATGTGTGTGTATGTGCATATACATATATATGTATATATACAAAAGCAAGGAAAGCTTTATTCTAGGCTATTGCTGTAGGAGAGAGAGATTGAACCGACTCAGCTGAAACATGGCAGGAGAGTTTTTAATCCCTGGGGTGAACTAGTGGAAAAGTGCTGGAGGAAGTTAGGGAGTGGGTGGGCAATGTGATGAAGCTTCTGAGTTTGCTAATTTACACTTAGTGTAGTTAGGCCCCTGCTCTCTCAGGGACACTGAGAAATAGGGCATTATCGTTCCAGATGATGGCATTTCAAAGGGATGGCTCCCCTGTCCTCAAGAAGGACAGTCCCGGACTGTAAAGCTGGCAAGAAGCTAGAAGATGTATGTCTCAAGGGACAGAGAAAGAATTCACAATGTTAAGTTTTCTAAGGGACTTCCCAGGTGGCCCAGTGGTAAGGAATCCATCTGCCAATGCAGGAGACACAGGACATGTGGGTTTGATCCCTGGGTGGGGAAGATCCCCTGCAGAAGGAAATGGCAACTCACTCCAGGATGCTTGCCTGGGAAATCCCGTGAACAGAGGGGCCTGGCAGGCTACAGTCCATGGGATCACAAAGAGTCGGACACGACTTAGCGCCTGAGCACACACACACGTGCGCACGCACACACGCGCATACGCACACAGGCTAGTGTTCTAAAGTAAATGCTGTAAGGAAAGGAAGGTCAGAGGGCAAGAGTCAGGAACAGCTCTGTCTAAAGTTTAGTCAAGCTGAAAGGAATGTGAAGGTCATCTTGGATCACACTCTAGAATTCCTAAACCAGATCTGAGTGGACTGGGCCCAGGAATCTGTTCTTTAACAAGCTATCCAAGTTTCCAAAAGGTGTCAACCTTCCAGGTCTTAGATATAATAGCCCAACTAACTAGAAACCTGGTGTATGAATTTGCTGAGCCTCACAAATGTCATTTTGATGAACTAGCTCCCCTACGAAATAAAGCTGGCCAGGTGGTGAATCTCAGCACTGTTCTCTCTGTGTTAACCTTACAGAGATGACACCCAGCCTGGAATTGAGAGGAGCCTGGAATTTAGAGGAACTGCAGGGTGTTTTAGTTTATTTTGTTTTGTTTCAGTGAAGAACCCATCCAAGAAAATTTACTATCATTCAAACAGGAATTTTCCCTGGGATCCTGGAAGCCCACACTCTAGTCAAGGCGATTCTTTCTTTAATGTTCTGTGTTGCTTTCAGTACATGAAGGGTATTACTTTCCCAGTGCTACGGGGAGAGGTTCTTTATAGACCCAGTAAATCAGGGATAAGAACTAATTGAAACTTGCTTGCTATACCTTTGTGGGCTGAGTCTTGCAACAGGAAGGCAAACAGCCAGCAATTAAAATGCTAATACAGGGCTCACCCCAGTTGGGTGCTCCTGCCAGAATGCAATGGGCAGCTCCAGGAGAATTCATAACAGCCAGCCTGGACCAGGCTTAATTTAAAAGCCATCGATTTATCAGAACTGCAAGCAACACTTTAAGAGATATTTTGCAAATGGAAAATAACAACAATAAAAATAACAATAATAATAATAAAAGAACTGATTGTTAAGAAGCAAACCAAATTATTCTCAATGAACTGAGTGTAGACAGCTCAGCTGTTTAGGATTTGGTGCAAATGGAGCCAGCATCTTGGGTTTAGCTCCCTCAGGCTAGCTTTTCTGGGGGCCTGGCCAATGGAAAAAGCAGCAGATGCAATATACAAAGAATCAGGACTGAAATGTTACTGAGACAAGTGAAAGCGGGTTGATCTTGTGGACATGCAATTGAACTGACCTCAGTTGAAATCATCCCACTTGAGACTTCCCTGGTGTTTCAATGGTTGAGTCTACCTTCCAATGCAGAGGTGAACAAGGAAACAGGATTTGGCCCCAGATAGCTGAGGCCCCAAATGCATGCATGCTAAGTCGCTTCAGCCATATCTGACTCGTTGCGACCCTATAGACTGTAGCCTGCCAGGCTTCTCCTGGCAAGAATACTGGAGTGGGTTGCCATTTCCTTCTCCAGGGGATCTTTCTGACCCAGGGATCAAACCTGTGTCTCCTGCGGCTCTTGGATTGCAAGCAGATTATTTACCACTGAGCCAAGGGGAAGCCCTGAGGTGCATAGGAAAGGAATAAATTCAGTGAGTCCAGAAGCTTACATCTTCCCATACAAAGAATGCTAAATTCCTTAACTTGATATCTGATCTTTGATGTTCAGACTGCCTACACCCTTTGTTTCAAACTTGTATGTAGCCTGACTCCCCCAACTCTAGCCTCCTCAGAGCAGTTTTCTCAGAGCTGCAGGGTTGCTGTCTCCTGGTCTCGGAGTCCTAAACATTCCCATCAAATAAAACAGCTCTCTACTCTCAGGTTGTGACTCTATTTTTTTAGTCAACACAATGCAGAGGACAAGGCTTCAATATCCCATCCAGGATCTAAGATTCCACAAGCCGCAGGGCAGTTAAGCCTGGATCTTGTACCTACTGAGCCCCCAAGCTCTGGAGCCTGTGTACTGCAACTGGAGAGCCCTCACGCGGCAGTGAGGACCCTGCATGACATAGCTAGGACCCAATGCAACCAAATAAATAAACAAATGAAAAAAAAAAATCACTCTCCTTGCTAGCTCTTGATGTGGGACAAGTACGACAGAGGATGAGATGGCTGGGTGGCATCACCGACTCGATGGACATGGGTTTGGGTGGACTCCGGGAGCTGGTGATGGACAGGGAGGCCTGGCGTGCTGCGGTTCACAGGGTCGCAAAGAGTCGGACACAACTGACTGACTGAACTGAACTGAACTGAACACAGTGGCTGTACAGAATGATTGTTCACATAATGAACTATTATTACTAACATCAGTATTAGTCTCTCCCTTCTCAGGCCTCCCACCCTTCCTTGTTATGTTTTGCTGCCTTAGCTGCTGTCCCTCTTCTTTGTACCTATTTGGTTTTTCTCCCCAAAGCCGTCCATCATGAGTCCATTAGGAATCTCAGCTCCCACCTCACAGCCCACGGGCCAGTCCTGTATGGCCTCACACTCAACTGTTTCCCAGGAGGAAGATCAACCAAAAACTTTCCTGTTACTGATGGCAGCTTGCGAGCAACATTCTGAATAAACTCCAATTTAATTCAAAAACATGCATCCAGTGTCCGTCATGGGTAAGGCACCACGATGGCCACCATGGTGCTGCCTGTAGGTATTTCTTCACTTTGATATTAGATGGTCCAGTAAGCAAAACAGTGCCCCTCCACACACAAAGATACCCACATTCTAATCTCCAGAACCTGCAAATATGCTGCCTTGCATGCCCAAGGGATTCTGCAGATGTAATCATCTTAAGACACGGTCATATTGGATTAGGGCGAGCCCTGAATCCAAAGACTGGTGGCCTCATAAGGAAAGAGATTTGGAGACAGAGACACAGAAGAGTCCACTTGACAATGTGATGCAGATGTACACTAAAGAACACCAAGGATGGATGGTCACTTCCAGAAGCAAGAAGCAACCAGAAAGGGCCCTCCCCTAGAGCCTTCAGGGAGAGCATGGCCCTGCCAACACCTTGAACTCCAGAACTGTGAAAGAATAAATGTCTGTTGTCTTCAGCTACCCACTTTGTGGTGCTTTGCCATGGCCACCCTAGGAAACTAATACACTTAGCAACTCAAAGCTTTTAAGAATGAAACTCCTCTTAATAGGACAGGAAAGGTTCACTTCATTCACTCAGTCATGTCCAACTCTTTGCAACCCCATGGACTGCAGCACACCAGGCCTCCCTGTCCATCAACAACACCCAGAACTTACTCAAACTCATGTCCATTGAGTCAGTCATGCCGACTAACCATCTCATCCTCTGACGTCCCCTATTCCTCCCACCTTCAATCTTTCTCAGCATCAGGGTCTTTTCCAATGAGTCAGTTCTTCAGGTGGCGAAAATATTGGACCTTCAGCTTCAGCATCACTTCTTCCAATGAATATTCAGGACTGATTTCCTTTCTGATTGACTAGTCAATCAAAGAGGGATTGACTAGTCTCCTTGCCATCCAAGGGACTCTCCAGAGTCTTCTCCAACACCACAGCTCAAAAGCATCAAAGCTTCCATGCTCAGCTTTCATTATGATCCAACTCTCACATCAGTACATGACTACTGGTAAAACCATAGCTTGACTAGACAGACCTTTGTCAGCAGAGTAATGTCTCTGCTTTTTAATATGCTGTCTAGGTTGCTCATGGAGAAGGCAATGGCACCCCACTCCAATACTCTAGCCTGGAAAATCCCATGGACAGAGGAGCCTGGTAGGCTGCAGTCCATGAGGTCACCAAGAGTCAGACACGACTGAGCGACTTCACTTTGACTTTTCACTTTCATGCATTGGAGAAGGAAATGGCAACCCAGTCTAGTATTCTTGCCTGGAGAATCCCAGGGACGGGGGAGCCTGGTGGGCTGCCATCTATGGGGTCGCACAGAGTCGGACATGACTGAAGCGACTTAGCAGCAGCAGATTGGTCATAGCTTTTCTTCCAAGGAGCAAATGTCTTTTAATTTCATGGCTGCAGTCACCATGACATCTACAGTGATTTTGGAGCCCAAAAAATTAAGTCTGTCACTGTTTCCCCATCTATTTGCCATGAAGTGATGGGACCAGATGCCATGATCTTAATTTTTTGACTGTTGAGTTTTAAGCAGCTTTTTCACTCTCCTCTTTCACTTTCATCAAGAGGCTCTTCAGTTCCCCTTTTCTTTCTGCCATAAGGGTGGTGTCATCTGCATATCTGAGGTTACTGATATTTCTCCCAGCAATCTTGATTCCACCTTGTGTTTCTTCCAGTCCAGCATTTCTCATGATGTACTCTGCATATAAGTTAAATAAGCAAGGTGTCAATATACAGCCTTGACGTACTCCTTTCCCAATTTTGAACCAGTCTGTTGTTCCATGTCCGGTTCTAACTGTTGCTTCTTAACCTGCATACAGATTTCTCAGGAGGCAGGTAAGGTGGTCTGGTATTCCCATCTCTTTCATAATTTTCCACAGTTTATTGTGATCCACACAGCCAAAAGCTTTGGCTAGTCAATAAAGCAGAAATAGATGTTTTTCTGGAACTATCTTGTTTTTTCAGTGATCCAACAAATGTTGGCAATTTGATCTCTGGTTCCTCTGGCTTTTCTAAATACAGATTGAACATCTGGAAGTTCACAGTTCATGTATTGCTGAAGCCTGGCTTGGAAAATTTTGAGCATTACTTTGCTAGCGTGTGAGATGAGTACAATTGTGTGGTAGTTTGAGATTTCTTTGGCATTGTCTTTCTTTGGGATTGGAATGAAAACTGACCTTTTCCAGTCTTGTGGCCACTGCTGAATTTTCCAAATTTGCTGGCATATTGGGTGCAGCACTTTCACAGCATCATCTTTCAGGATTTGAAATATCTCCACTGGAATTCCATCACCTCCACTAGCTTTGTTTGTAGTGATGCTTCCTAAGGCCCACTTGACTTTGCACTCCAGGATGTCTGGCTCTAGGTGAGTGATCACACCATCATGGTTATCTGGGTCATTAAGATCTTTTGTGTATAGTTCTGTGCATTCTTGCCACCTTTTCTTAATATCTTCTGCTTCTGTTAGGTCCATACCATTTCTGTCCTTTATTGCGCCCATCTTTGCATGAAATGTTCCCTTGGTATCTCTAATTTTCTTGAAGAGATCTCTAGTCTTTCCTATTCTATTGTTTTCCTCTATTTCTTTACATTGATCACTGAGGAAGGCTTTCTTCTCTCTCCATGCTATTCTTTGGAACTCTGCATTCAGATGGGTATATCTTTTATTTTCTCCTTTGCCTTTAGCTTCTCTTCTTTTCTCAGCTATTTGTATGACCTCCTCAGACAACCATTTTGCCATTTTGCATTTCCTTTTCTTGGGGGGTGGTCTTGATCACCGCCTCCTGTACAATGTCACAAGCCTTTGTCCACAGTCCTTCAGGCACTCTGTCTATCGGATCTAAGCCCTTGAATCTGTTTGTCACTTCCACTGTATAATCGTAAGGGATTTGATTTAGGTCATACCTGAATGGCCTAGTGGTTTTCCCCACTTTCTTCAATTTAACTCTGAATTTGGTAACAAGAAGTTCATGATCTGAGCCACAGTCAGCTCCCAGTCTTGTTTTTGCTGACTGTATAGAGCTTCTCCAAGATGGAGAAGCTTTTTGGCTGCAAAGAATATAATCAATCTGATTTTGGTATTGACCATCTGGTGATGTCCATGAGTAGAGTCTTCTCTTGTGCTGTTGGAAGAGGGTGTTTGCTATGACCAGTGCGTTCTCTTGGCAAAACTATGTTAGGCTTCATCCTGCTTCATTTTGTACTCCAAGTCCAAACTTGCCTGTTACTCCAGGTATCTCTTGACTTCCTACTTTTGCATTTCAGTCCCCTATGATGAAAAGGACATCTTTTTTGGTGTTAGTTCTAGAAGGTCTTATAGGTCATCATAGAACCATTCAACTTCAGCTTCTTTGGCATTAGTGGTTGGGACATAGACTTGGATTACTGTGATATTGAATGGCTTGCCTTGGAAATGAACAGAGATCATTCTGTCATTTTTGAGATTGCACCCAAGTATTAAATTTCATACTTTTTTGTTTATGAGGGTTACTTCATTTCTTCTAAGGGATTCTTGCCCACAGTAGTAGATATAATGGTCACCTGAATTAAATTCACACATTCCCACCCATTTTAGTTCACTGATCCCTAAAATGTTGATGTTCACTCTTGCCATCTCCTGTTTGACCACTTCCAATTTACCTTGATTTATGGACCTAACATTCTAGGTTCTTATGCAATATTGTTCTTTACAGCATTAGACTTTACTTCCATCACCAGTCACATCCACAACTGGGTGTTAATAAACTGCAGCTAATTCAGGATGAAGCCTCCAAATACAACTTCTCCATGAACTGGAAGAACAGCAGCAATAGCCTGTGACACCATCTCTTCTAAACTTCATATATTTCAGTGTTTACCAATAATTTATGTGCCTCCTACAGGAGTCAAGCAAATCAAGTAGTTAAATAATGGGGGGAAATCAGGGTAGACATCATCAGGAGAACTTAGCTGAACTGTTCACCAGAGCTGAGCTAATAAACTCTCCTTGCACCAAAATTTCCACTTTCAGAAGAGAACACAGAGATGTTAGTAATCCAACAAATGACGTCAGGCTAATTAAATCAATAGTCCCTGCAAATGAGGTTTTTAAATGGAAGTGTTTTAAAGGGCTTAAATAAAAACTGGGATCCATTCCTACTGGGGATAACATTTGAGGATAAATTCACAAGCAGAAGAGAGCAAGGGTTTCCCTGGTGGTTCAGTGGTAAAGAACCTATATGCCAATGCAGGAGATGCAACTCCCATCCCTGGGTTGGGAAGATCCCCTAGAGAAGGAAATGGCAACCTGCTCTAGTATTCTTGCCTGGGAAATCCCATGGACAGAGGAGCCTGGCAGACTCAAGGCCATGTGGTCGCAAAGAATCAGACATGACTGAGTAACTAAACAACAAAAGGAGAGAGTAAGAGAAGGAAACAGAATTGTCTTCTGCTATCTAAAAACTCAGTTACCATTTGAACATGTTAAACTGAACACATAAAGACCCTTTTCTGTTCCATTGAACTTTCACATCCATAAATCTTCCTCTGCAGTTACTATCAACCATGCAGGAACCAACATGGAGAGCAAGGGGATTTGCATTCCTGTGTGAAATGTGTCTGCACAGACTTCTCAAAAATTGTTAAGAATAGCTTGCTCTAAGACATCCTATCTCTACAAAAAGAAAGAAAACAATCAGAATGATTCCCCTACTGACTCTGGGCCCAGGGTCAATGTCTTGAATGTGTCTAACCTTGAGCAAATCTCTTCACTTTCTAGACTGCCACTTATTCATAATATGGTGAATAATGATGTCTGCAGTAAGATGCTATCCTTGGATTTTAAATTGCACGATCTTACGCAAAGGCAATAAATTCCAGGGATACCGACAAGCATGCTTTTTGTCACATCTCAACCTCTCTGAGATCAAGATGCCCTACCATCCCTGCTCTACAACCTCCTACTGTACCGTGTATGATCCAACAGCCACTGTCTCCTGAGTGATGGTCCCAGCGTAGTTGCCATCAGTTCAGTTCAGTCCAGTTGCTCAGTCGTGTCCAACTCTTTGCAACCCCATGAATTGCAGCATGCCAGGTGATGGACAGGGGTCCATCACCAACTCCCGGAGTTTACCCAGACTCATGTCCGTTGAGTCGGTGATGCCATCCAACCATCTCATATGGTAGTTGCCATCACCTGTCCTCAAAACCCATCTTGACTGCTCACCTATCCTCACTGCTATTGAGTAGCATGCATGGTCCACCCTACATGACTGTATTTGCTGGTTACAGTGTCTTCAAAACGATGGCATGCAGGAGGAGGAGAAGTTCATAGAACCTTGCTGGCCTTTCTGCTCAATTTTTCTGTAACCCTAAAACTAATCTAAAAGAAAGCTCTAGGGGATTGGGGAAGTGGAGAATGGTTACTGTTCAATGAATAGAGTTTCAGTTTTGCAAAGCAAGAAGAGTTATGCAGATGGGCAGTGGTGATGGTTGCACAACAGTATTAATGAACTATGAATTCCTAGGGGGCAAGAACAGCCTTTTAGACTCTGTATTTGCAGGATCTTTGTACAGTATCTCATAACGTAAATAGTGCTCAACAAAGTTTGCCAAGTGAATGAACTGACACACCTTTACTTCTATGATCAAGATCGCTACTTTTGCTTTTCCATGGCTGGTGCTCAGTCACTGTCTTAGACAAATATATCACTTGCTTTATACCATGTGTTGCATAATCACTTAGAAAAATGCTGGCAAAGGAATCATTTTTATCTCAGAGTGTCCTTCAAACTGTCTGACTTTCCATGGTTTCAGAACAGGGGTTTCCTTTTTCCATTTCCATCCATCTTTTTTGTTTTTCCATTCATCCTGTAAATTTTCTCAAAACACCTGGCCCACGGTCACCAGGTGCTGGTGGAGAATAACTGTCCCAGTCATGTATTTTCTCCCATTCAGGGTTACCCTGTATCATATTTCAATAGCTGGCCAGTTTAATCATCCCTACTGTCGGGAAAGTTTGGCTTGTGGATAAATCAAAGCAGCTCCGCAACAAGAGTCAGGGACAGACTAACTTCCTGGGAAGAACTTCCCTTTGCAAATATATTGCTCTCTTTGTCATAAACAAGGTCACTAGCAGTGCCTTTCACCTTGATGAGAAATTTAAAATTTCGAAAGGAAAAATTACCCTGCAGGCAGAGGGAATCTTAGCTCATCTCACAGAGACTTAAAAAAAAAAACAAAAAAAACAAAAAAAACATAATTCTCCATCATAAATTTGTCCTGGTTAACCCAAGAAGATCTGTGGTTTTTGATTTGTGTGACCAAACATCTTAAATCTCACTGCTAACTACAAGTCCCTAAATCTAACTGTTTTTGCTGACAAGAGAAGAAAATCTGGAAGGCCCAGACTTTGCAGACATTTTTCTTGGCTTTGGCATTTCCCACCGGGGTTGTCAAGTTGATGCTGTCACTTTGATCACTTTGTTTGTTTGAACATGAGAATGTAAAAAAGGACAACGTTCACCCCCATCCTTCATGTGAGTCTGAGCCATATCAGCAGTGTATGAAGGAAAGAGACCAGCGGGTGCCAGGAGAGGGGAGAGGAAGGGCTGGGAGCGGGTTCAGGAAATAATGGGAACCACAAACACGAGTGTGGCAGAATGCATCCTCCCAAACACCCACAGCAGTACTTCCAGTCCCACTGCTCCTCCACAACATTGTAGGGAACAACATTTCCCCATCAAGAAGGGAAATCTATTGACTTTGAACTTGGGAGGGACTTTGTGAATGCCTCGATGAATAGAAGCCATGGCAAGTAATGGTGCATGCCTGCCAAGCTATCATCAGAGACAGTCCTGTCTACATTTCCCCCTCTCTCATCCTCTGTCTCTCTCCTCCCCCCACCACCTTGCCCTTGGAACCAGCCACAATATTTATACAAAGCTCAAACCACATAGAGAGGCCACATGGAGGGTGTTTCAGACAAGAGACCAACTCCAGATTGGCCCCAAAATCCAGCATCAACTACTACATATGTGACAGGGTAGCCTTTAGGAGATTCCAGCCCTGGGCTTCACCAGCTGATACTGTAGTGGGTAAACACCAGGTATCTCACCAATTCCCACACAAAACGAAGATTTACGAGAAAAATATATGTTCATTTTTTAAGCCACTAAGTTTTGGGGTAATCTGTTCCACACCCAGAGTAAATGGATCAATATGGAGGCTGGAGACCAAGATTGGCCAAAGTGAGACAAATGAGCCCGACCAAGGGACCACACAGAACAAGTTGCCAGGCAAAACCAGTTATGAAGCAGAGTGCTAAAGCCAACACCAATTTTGAAAGGTCATGAGATCAAGAAGACCTTTCTATTTCTGCACCTATAAGAAAAATCATTCTCATGATGGAAATCCATTTTCATAATCAACAGCTGTCTCTGCTGTGGTCAAGAATATTGTTGAGCCTCCAGTGTTAAATTTTTATTGGTCATGATTACACCATTAGGCCATCATTGTACCGCAGTTCTCTCTCCGAAGCTCCCAGTGACAGCCCCATCTACTGACCCACAGGTGCCTCAAATTCAGTACGTGAGGACAAGCCCATCTCCTTACCTCTGCAACTGCTACAACAGAACATTTCTGTAAGCCTCATGCTAATTCCGATCACTAAATTAGCAGACCTGAAAGGAAAAGGAGCCACCACCAAAAAATCATCGTCAACTCAAAAAGACAGACAGCAAGAAAGAATGAACTTTAAACTACAAAATAATCAGAAAACAATAAAATGGCAGTAGTAAGGCTTTATCTATAAATAATTGCTTTAAACGTAAATGGATTAATTCTTAATCAAAAGACATAGCATGGCAGAATGGATTTTTTTTAAAAGATCCAGGTATATGCTACCTGTAAGAGACTCACTTTAGGGACTTCCTTGGTGGCCCAGTGGATAAGACCCCACACTCCCAGTGCAGAGGGTTCAGGTTCAGTTCCTGGTCAGGGAGCTAGATCCCACAGGCCACAACTAAAGAGCAAAGACCCCCAGTGCCAGACTAAGACCCAGCTCAGTCACATACGCATTTTAAAAAAGAGAGAGAGATTCACTTTAATATTAAAGACACACATGAAAGTAGAGGCATGGAAAAAGATATTCAAGGCAAATTGTAACCACAAGAGAGCAGGGGTGCTATGCTTAGACAAAAGAGTCAAAACTTGTCACAGGGATAAAGAAGGTCATCACTGAGTGATAAAGTGGTCAATTCATCAAAAGAATATAAGATGGTGGCTCAGCTGGTAAAGAATCTGCCTGCAATGTGGGAGACCTGGGTTCGATCCCTGGGTTGGGAAGATCCCCTGGAGAAGGGCAAGGCTCCCCACTCCAGTATTCTGGGCTTCCCTGGTGGCTCAGAGGTTAAAGTGTCTGACTCCAATGCAGGAGACCCGGGTTCGATCCCTGGGTCAGGAAGATCCCCTGGAGAAGGAAATGGTAACCCACTCCAGTATTCTTGCCTGGAGAATCCCATGGACAGAGAAGCCTGGTAGGCTACAGTCCATGGGGTCACCAAGAGTCGGACACGACTGAGTGACTTCACAATACACTATGCTGCTGCTGCTGCTGCTAAGTCGCTTCAGTCATGTCCAACTGTGTGCAACCCCAGAGACGGCAGCCCACCAGGCTCCCCCATCCCTGGGATTCTCCAGGCAAGAACACCGGAGTGGGTTTCCATTTCCTTCTCCAATGCATGAAAGTGAAAAGTGAAAGTGAAGTCGCTCAGTCGTGTCCGACCCTCAGCAACCCCATGGACCGCAGCCTACCAGGCTCCTCCATCCGTGGGATTTTCCAGGCAAGAGTAATGGAGTGGGGTGCCATTGCCTTCTCACTATAAATACATAAGCACCCAACATTGGCATATATTGCTACCAAAAGATCTATCCAAGGATATATCACAGCTTTATCTGTCAAATTCAAAAACTGGAAACATTCCAACTGTCCATTAACAATGGAGTGGATTAAAATATTCTGCTATAGCTATTCACTATAATTACACAGCACACAACAATAAAAAAAAATGAACGACTCCTCCATATACAACATGGATGAATCTCACAGACATAACGAGCAAAGATGAGAGAAAAGTGAAAGTCACTGAGTCGTGTCCAGCTCTGTGACCCCATGGACTGTACGCAAAAGACGGCGGGACACACAGAAGTTGCACACATAACAACACAACGTACAGGAGCTTCAGTGACAGTAACACTGATCAGCAGCGATAGAAGTCACAAAGTTAGTTGCCTCTGGTTGAGAGATGTGCAGGAAGGAAGAGTCCTGACTTAGGAGAGCGGCCCTAGGGAACCTTCTGGAACTGTTCTCTATCTTGATCTTGTCAGTTCAGTCCAGTTCAGTTGCTCAGTCGTGTCTGACTCTTTGCCACCCCATGAACTGCAGCACACCAGGCCTCCCTGTCCAACACCAACTCCCGGAGTTCACTCAAACTCATGTCCATTGAGTCAGTAATGCCATCCAACTGTCTCATCCTCTGTCGTCCCCTTCTCCTCCTGCCCCCAATCCCTCCCAGCATCAGAGTCTTTTCCAATGAGTCAACTCTTCGCATGAGGTGGCCAAAGTATTGGAGTTTCAGCTTCAGCACCATTCCTTCCAAAGAACACCCAGGACTGATCTCCTTTAGGATGGACTGGTTGGATCTCCTTGCAGTCCATGGGACTCTCAAGAGTCTTCTCCAACACCACAGTTCAAAAGCGTCAATTCTTCGGCGCTCAGCCTTCTTCACAGTCCAACTCTCACATCCATACATGACCACTGGAAAAACCATAGCCTTGACTGGACGGACCTTTGTTGGCAAAGTCATGTCTCTGCTTTTGAATATGCTATCTAGGTTGGTCATAACTTTCCTTCCAAGGAGTAAGCGTCTTTTAATTTCATGGCTGCAATCACCAAAACAATGTAAAAATTCATCAACTTGTCCACTTAAGATTTGTGCCCTTTGCTCTATATATGTTATGTTGTTGTTGTTTAGTCACTAATTTGTGTCCAACTCTTTGCACCTATAGTCTGCCAGTCTCCTCTGTCCATGGGATTCTCCAAGCAAGAATACTGGAGTGGCTTGCCATTTCCTCCTCCAGGGGATCTTCCCGACCCAGGGATTGAACCTGAGTCTCCTGTGTCTCCTACATTGGCCAGAGGACTTCTTACAGCTGAGCCACCCGGGAAGCCCATATGTATGTTATACCTCAGTATAAATTTTTAATCTTAAATCTTGTCAATTAAAAAAAAAAGTTGGTTTTTTGTTTTTGTTTTTGTTTTTTACTGTTTCAACTTTCACTTCTTTCTTTCTTTATGTTTAGCTGCTCTGGGTCTTCGCTGCAGCATGAGGGCTTTCTCTAGTCGCAGTGAGTGGGGGCTACTCTCTGGTTGTGTGGCATGGGCTTCTCACTGCGGTGGCTTCTCTTGTTGCAGAGCACAGGCTCTAGGACACATGGCCTTCAGTCGCTGCTGCATGTGGGCTCAGTAGCTGTGGCTCCCAGGCTCTAGAGCACAGGCTCAATAGTTGTGGCACACAGGCTTATTTGCTCCACAGCATGTGGGATCTTCCCGGACCTGGGATTGAACCTGAGTCTCCTGCTTTGGCAGGCAGATTCTTTACCACTGAGCCACCAGGGAAGCCCTACAGGGTTTTGGGTGTCTCTAGGTCTTCTTTTCGGGCTGGTCTCCTCCACACTCCTTCTCCTCCCCCAGCACTGGGTGGGAGGCAGAGCAGTCCATTTCTGTTGCTCTATTTCAGTCTAAGTCTTAGGCCAGCGCTGTGCCCTCAGGCCTGGGGAGGGGGCTTCTCAGTGACACTGCACTGCTCCAAGGGGCGGGAGGTCTCCAATGGCCTTAACCCAGGATGACTTCTGGCTGCTCCCTCACGTGACCATGCTTTCTTTCTGTCCCCTTCCACCAGATGCAAGTCTTCATCAGGGCCCCAGGGGTGACAGGGTTTCCTGCATGTCCCTGCACGGCTAAAGGATCCTGGCCTGCAAGGGAGACGGAGGAGGAGGGTCCACACCTTTGGTCCACACCTTTCCTGCATCTCCTCCTCCTCTGGGTCTGCCCAGCAAGGGGGGCTTTCTGGAGATCCTCTCTGGGTTTCCAGTCTGTCTTGGGGACACCCCAAAAGGTGTGCGGAGCAGAGTCCATGAAAAGGAGCAAGTCTCCATGGCTCCCCGGGCTGTGTTCCCATGCTGGCCCGTGACTCATTAGAAATTTAGGGCTTTAGCGATTCATTAGAAATTTAACTTCCTCTAACTGGTCTTCCCTTGTGGCTCAGTCAGTAAATAATCTGCCTGCAGTGCAGGAGACCCAAGTTCGATCCCTGTGTCGGGAAGATCCCCTGGAGAAGGAAATGGCAACCCACTCCAATACTCTTGCCTAGGAAATCCCATAGACAGAGGAGCCTGGCGGGCTACAGTCCATGCAGTCCCAAGAGTCCGACACGACTTAGCGACTAGAGAGAGAAAGAGAACTGGCCTGTATAGTGTCTGGTTGCAGACAAGTAAGTGTTCACGCGAGCAAGCAAGCAAATGTTCGCATCCCATACCTCTTGAGATGTGCAAGTATTTCCTTAGACTTCTGGTTAGTCAGCTGCCCTGTGGTTTTAGCTCGTTAATGAATTCAGGAAACATTGTGGGTTGGAAATTGTTCAGCAATTAACTTATTTGTTGTAAAGGTGGAATTGATGTTCTCTGTAGCTTTCTACATCCTGAGTGGAAGCTGGGAGACTTCACTGAAGACAAAAGAGTCCTCATCACAACTTATAATAGGAAAATAAATGGGAAAGTTTGGTGACCGTCAAAAAGGAAAATTTTTAATGAATTAGTTTACATCCAGACACTGGAAAACTGAACCTCAGAGAAAAAAATGAGACAATCTACATATACTGGCAGAGAATGAGGAAGCCAAGCTATACAAGTAAGTAAATAAAATAACATAAAGTCACATAGGAAGAAAAAGAAGACTGAGCTCCAAATAAAGAAAACTGAGCACTGAAGAATTGATGCTTCTGAACTGTGGTGTTGGAGAAGACGCTTGAGCATCCCTTGGACTGCAAGGAGATCCAACCAGTCCATCCTAAAGGAGATCAGTCCTGAATATTCATTGGAAGGACTGATGCTGAAGCTGAAACTCCAATACTTTGGCCACCTGATGTGAAGAACTGACTCATTGGAAAAGACCCTGATGCTGGGAAAGATTGAAGGCAGGAGGCGAAGTGGACCACAGAGGATGAGATGCTTGGATGGCATCATCATCAATTCTATGGACATGAGTCTGAACAAACTCAAAGAGTTGGTGATGGACAGGGAAGCCTGGCGTGCTGTGGTCCATGGGGTCAGAAAGAGTCAGACATGACTGAGCGACTGAACTGAACACACAGGAAGTGTGGTATAACCGTTTTTAAAGGGAAAAAAGAATACTGTGTATGAGTGCAGATCTGTCACTTTGTCATTTGCACAGAAGAACATGCATTATAAAATACTCTATAACCCAGATGTGTTCTTACCTGGGAAATCCCATGGACAGAAGGAACCTGGCGGACTTCAGTCTGTGGGGTCACAAAGAGCCGGTCACGACTGAGTGAATACACAATAACAACAACAAAAGTGGAGTCACAGAGTAATAAGCAGCCATTGGCCAACCCCTAGTCCTTGATAAGAACAATAAATTAGCAAAAACCAAAAATAAAGTACTCTATAATATTCATATAATAGTTCTACTACATCATGCTTATTTTAAAAACATATTTCTTCCAACTGTGGCTTAATATTGGGGAGAAATTTGAGCATAATGAAAATTTTGCATTTGTTTGCTTGCAATTTTGTTCACAAGAAACATCAAGTGAATGCAGAAATCTGGCCCCAGCTTAACCAAGCACGGTTCAGTTCAGTCCAGTTCAGTCGCTCAGTCGTGTCTGACTCTTTGCGACCCCATGAACTGCAGCACGCCAGGCCTCCCTATCCATCACCAACTCCCGCAGTTCACTCAAACTCACATCCATCGAGTCGGTGATGCCATCCAACCATCTCATCCTCTGTCATCCCCTTTTCCTCCTGCCCCCAATCCCTCCCAGCATCAGGGTCTTTTCCAATGAGTCAACTCTTCTCATGAGGTGGCCAAAGTACTGGAGTTTCAGCTTTAACATCATTCCTCCCAAAGATATCCCAGGGTTGATCTCCTTCAGAATGGACTGGTTGGATCTCTTTGCAGTCCAAGGGACTCTCAACAGTCTTCTCCAACACCACAGTTCAAAAGCATCAATTTTTTGGCGCTCAGCTTTCTTCACAGTCCAGCTCTCACATCCATACATGACTACTGGAAAAACCACAGTAGGAACACATAAAACACACACATACACACACACACACACACACACACACACACACACACACACACACCTTAAGACTACCAGCTCTTGCAATCATCGCGTGTGTGGTAAGCTCCACTCACCCACATCTGGTGAACTTTCCTTCAACTTCAGATAATCCTCTTTTCACCACTTTCCAATAATTCACCAGTTACAATCTTTCTGACATTCACATCCCCAAGCAAAATTAAGAGCATTTTGTAGGTAAAGTACCATCTTGATTGTAGTATTGATGCATTTTCTAACCATTTACCAAGTGCACAAGCCAGCTACTGTTTTTATTAGATGCTGATATTTGTTTTAACCGGTCGCTGATGAAGTTTTTGAGGGTTGGTCCTCTAGCTCTGTGACTTTTAGTGCATGGTTTTGCCTAGCAAGGTCATTTTTAGGAGCATCCCTATCACATTAGGGCATAATTGACCATGATGCTGGGAATGAATTGGAGGGAGTGAGGTAAAAAGATCTTTCACTTCTTATTAGACATGTCCATGTTATACAGGTAAAATCAAAAGCAAGTCAAAAGAAGCTGAGAAATAAGAGACAGAGGAGCAGAGCCCCGAGGGAACACTGGTCATCAGATTGTGATATGACTGGGACACCGAGGGGTATGCCATGGCGGTGCTATGATCTTAGAAAACTCCCTTGGGTTTAGAAAATGGTGTGTAAGACCATCCTCTTAACTACCATATGATCCTGCAATCCCACTCCTGGGCATATACCCAGAGAAAACCATAATTCAAAAGATGCATGCACCCCAGTGTTCATTGAAGCACTGTTTAAAATGGCCAGGACATGGAAGCAACCTAAATGTCCATTGACCGAGGGATGGATAAAGAAGATGTGGTCCATATATACAACGGAATAGTATTCAGCCATGAAACAATGCCATCAGCAGCAACATGGATGAACTAGAGATTGTCATACTGAGTGAAGTGAGTCAGAGGAAAACAAATACCATATGATATCACTTATATGTGGAATCTTAAAAAAGTTACAAATGAACTCATTTACAAAACAGAAGTAGAGTCACAGATATAGAAAATTGCTGGGGTCCAGCCCCGGTGGATCCAGGGAATTCGAAGCGGGGACGACGTCGGCGAGGATCAGGAAACAATTGCTTAATTAAATGTTAATTAAGGATATAAAGAGTGGTTAAATAAGGATAGCTCAGTGAGGAAATTCAATGGAGAAAAGAGGCTGAATAATTCAGCCAGAAGGTGAGAGAAAGAACGACATGGGGAGACCAAGTTTCAGTGAACAAGGCCCGCACTTTATTTTCCAAAGTAGTTTTTATACCTTAAGTTATGCATGGAGGATAATGGGGGAAGGGGTAGAGTCATGCAGTAAGCCAGGCTTTCTTCCTGCAAACTTATCATATGCAAAAGTTTAGGTGATTTGCATCATCTTCTGGCCCGGAGGCCTGTTAACATTTTAAGAAACTTATTTTTCTCTAAAGGTGATTATTCTAAAGTCAGGCGCCACCCTCCAAAAGCATTAGATAAAGTTGCATTCCTATAGGGCAAAGGTGTGGTGGGCTATAACAAGAAAAAGAATTAACTCTAGGGTCCAAGGTTACAAACATTAAAGCTACTACTTACACCAATCATATTAATCAATACACTGCCAGGGACACAGCAGGTAAGGGATATGGAGACTTAGCAGCAAACATTGGCCCAACAAGTGAAAAACCCTACACCAATACAATTTCTAGTCAATCTTTTAACTGCTCAAAGGAATCTGTATTTAGACAGTTTAGAACATCTTATGCCTCTCATAGTTGGGAGGCTCTGAACAATCACATGTGGCCAGAAAAACCTATTCAGGCAGGCTAGAGGACTTCCAAAGGAGTTTGTAGGTTGAAACACTGTCACACCCAGGAATTATTAACTGGAGCTGTAAGTTAACTCTTTTTTCAGAGAGAGGTAGTGGGGGACAGACCTCGTAAAGTCAGAGGTGTAGGTGAGAGTACAAAGCAGAAAGTAGGCAGACTCTGGTTTTGGGGGTAGATGCTCGAGAATTTCCAGGGGGACTCCTGAGGCTCGATCCCACCTTTGCATATGCCAAGCCTCCTTCCTCATGACCTTTGCCACGGGTGGAGCTCCTCACACTGGCTCCTGGCAGAAAATAAACTTCAGGTTACCAGGGGAAAAGAGGGAAGAAGGATAAATTGGGAGATTGGGATTGGCATATACACACTATTATGTGTAACACAGATAACTAGTAAGGACCTACTATATACAGCACAGGGACCTCTACTCAGTACTCTGTAATGACCCATATAGGAAAGGAATAAAAAGAAGAGTGCATATATGTATAGATATAACTGATTCACTTTGCTGCACAGTAGAAACTAACGCAACATTGTAAATCAACTATAGTCCAATAAAAATTGATTTTTTAAAAAATCCTCCCTTTAAGAGACTAACAATGCCCACCAGCATATCAAAAGCTCTATGATATCAAAAGCTCTATGATCAGCAAAAAATTTGTGTAACTGGATTAACCCGGCATTTCTAAAACACATATGACCATGAGACACTGTTTTGACATTCACTAATATCAATGTGATATTAATGTGACATCCATTAATGTCCCCTGGATGGAATACAACACTCAGGCCACATCAGCTGGAAAATAAATTCTGCCCTCTTGTTATCCAATGAATGAATGAAGAGTATATGTTTGGGTGGAAATAGGAGGATGAGAAGGAGGAGACAAAGCACGTGAAATCTGATGGAGAGCTGATGGAGACATTTTCTAACTGCAGGCTTGGAATCTTCACCTGCTGACTTTCTGGAGGGTACTCTGGCTCTGCTGGACTGCGGAGCATCAGACAAAGGAAGTTCCCGCCGACTCTGACTCAAGCTGGTGCCCGCTTCGCTAGGAGCACCTCTCAGCAAATTCATGACTTGGCATCACTTTACACTCGCTGTCAAATCAAAACAGCTTTTCTGTTGACCTGAGAATTCTTCATCTCATCTTGTGTTCGTTGAATTGTCATGAGTTTTTAAAGACACACCTCCTCTGGGAGCTCAGTCTCAGACATTTTCACACACTGATGGGCCAGGATTCTTCCCAACACTTTGTGAAATGATCATCCTTGATAAGACAACTGTGAAACAGAATATTTTAAAATGGAGCCTGCAGACTGAGCAACATTAGACCTAGGCTGATGTAATATGTCAGTTTCTCAGGTCAATCCTTACTGCCAAGAAAGTAGGTACCATTTCTGCTACTGGCAATCAGACCAGCTGGGAATGTGGTCAGCCTCTCCTGGGAGTACCCTTGTCATGCCTGGAGAGGTGAGCTAACCAGAAGCGCTAGCATTTCCAGATGCTGAAGATCTGTTTTAAAGCCTGAGAGAAAGTACGAGGGAATCTTTCTCCATGCTCTAAGCATAGAGACTTAGGGGTCTGAGTGAAACCTTCTCTCAGAGGGAAAAGTGTTCCTGTGCGGGATATTTCAGCATAAGTGCCTTCATGCCATGCCCTGCTGAGTTGCTTCAGTCATGTCCAACTCTTTGCGACCCTATGGAGCCCACCAGGCTCCTTCATCCATGGGTTTCTCCAGCAAGGATACTGGAGTGGGTTGCCATGCTCTCTTCCAGGTATATTCTGTGGTGGCTCAGATGGTAAAGAATCTGCCTGAAACATGGGAGACCCGGGTTCAAACCCTGGGTTGGGAAGATCCCCTGGAGAAGGGAATGCCAATCTACTGCAGTGTTCTTGCCTGGACAATTCCATAGACAGAGAAGCTTGGTGGGCTACAATCCATGGGTCACAAAAATCAGTCAGAAATGACTAAACCACTAACATACGTCAGTTCAGTTCAGCTACTCAGTCACGTCCGACTCTTTGCGACCCCATGAATCGCAGTGCGCCAGGCCTCCCTGTCCAACACCAACTCCTGGAGTTCACTCAGACTCACGTCCATCGAGTCAGTGATGCCATCCAGCCATCTCATCCTCTGTCATCCCTTTCTCCTCCTGCCCCCAATCCCTCCAAGCATCAGAGTCTTTTCCAATGAGTCAAATCTTTGCATGAGGTAGCCAAAATACTGGAGTTTCAGCTTTAACATCATTCCTTCCAAAGATATCCCAGGGTTGATCTCCTTCAGAATGGACTGGTTGGATCTCCTTGCAGTCCAAGGGACTCTCAAGAGTCTTCTCCAACACCACAGTTCAAAAGCATCAATTCTTCGGTGCTCAGCCTTCTTCACAGTCCAACTCTCACATCCATATGTGACTACTGGAAAAACCATAGCCTTGACTAGACGGACCTTTGTTGGCAAAGTAATGTCTCTGCTTTTGAATATGCTATCTAGGTTGGTCATAACTTTCCTTCCAAGGAGTAAGCATCTTTTAATTTCATGGCTGCAGTCACCATCTGTAGTGATTTTGGAGCCCAGAAAAATAAAGTCAGCCACTGTTTCCCCATCTATTTGCCATGAAATGATGGGGCCAGATGCCATGATCTTAGTTTTCTGAATGTTGAGCTTTAAGCCAACTTTTTCACTCTCCTCTTTCACTTTCATCAGGAGGCTCTTTAGTTCCTCTTCACTTTCTGCCATAAGGGTGGTGTCATCTGCATATCTGAGGTTGTTGATATTTCTCCCTGCAATCTTGATTCCAGCTTGTGCTTCTTCCAGCCCAGCATTTCTCATAATGTACTCTGCATATAAGTTAAATAAGCAGAGTGACAATACACAGAGTTGACATATTCTTTTTCCTATTTGGAACCAGTCTGTTGTTCCATGTCCAGTTCTAACTATTGCTTCCTGACCTGGATACAGGTTTCTCAAGAGGCAGGTCAGGTGGTCTGGTATTCCCATCTCTTTCAGAACTTCCCACAGTTTATTGTCATCCACATAATCAAAGGCTTTGGCATAGTCAATAAAGCAGAAATAGATGGGTATTTTTTTTTAACTCTCATGCTTTTTTGATGATCCAGCGGATGCTGGTAATTTGATCTCTGGTTCCTCTGGCTTTTCTAAATACAGACTGAACATCTGGAAGTTCACGGTTCATGTATTGATGAAGCCTGGCTTGGAGAATTTTGAGCATTACTTTGCTAGCATGTGAAATGAGTGCAATTGTGGGGTAGTTTGAGCATTCTTTGGCATTGCCTTTTGGGGGGATTGGAATGAAAACTGACCTTTTCCAGTCCTGTGGCCACTGCTGAGTTTTCCAAATTTGCTGACATAATGCGTGCAGCATCATCTTTTAGGATTTGAAATAGCTCAACTGGAATTCCATCACCTCCACTAGCTTTGTTCTTAGTGATGCTTTCTAAGGCCTACTTAACTTTACATTCCAGGATGTCTGGCTCTAGGTGAATGACCACACCATCGTGATTATCTGGGTCGTGAAGATCTCTTGTACAGTTCTTATGTGTATTCTTGCCACCTCTTCCTAATATCTTCTGCTTCTGTTAGATCCATACCATGTCTGTCCTTTATTGAGCCCGTCTTTGCATGCAATGTTCCCTTGGTATCTCTAATTTTCTTGAAGAGATCTCTAGTCTTTCCCATTCTATTGTTTTCCTCTATTTCTTTGCATTGATCTCTGAGGAAGGCTTTCTTATCTCTCCTTGCTATTCGTTGGAACTCTGCATTCAGATGCATATATCTTTCCTTTTTTCCTTTGCTTTTCACTTCTCTTCTTTTCACAGCAATTAGTAAGGCTTCTCAGACAGCCATTTTGCCTTTTTGCATTTCTTTTTCTTGGTGATGGTCTTGATCCCTGTCTCCTGTACAATGTCACGAACCTCATTCCATAGTTCATCAGGCACTCTATCTATCAGATCTAGGCCCTTAAATCTATTTGTCACTTCCACTGTATAATCATAAGGGACTTGATTTAGGTCATGCCTGAATGGTCTAGTGGTTTTCCCTACTTTCTTCAATTTAAGTCTGAATTTGGCAATAAGGAGTTCATGGTCTGAGCCACAGTCAGCTGCTGGTCTTGTTTTTGCTGACTGTATAGAGCTTCTCCATCTTTGGCTGCAAAGAATATAATCAATCTGATTTCGGTGTTGACCATCTGGTGATGTCCATGTGTAGAGTCTTCTCTTGTGTTGTTGGAAGAGGGTGTTTGCTATGACCGGTGCATTCTCATGGCAAAACTCTATTAACCTTTGCCCTGTTTCATTCTGTACTCCAAGGCCAAATTTGCCTGTTACTCCAGGTGTTTCTTGACTTCCTACTTTTGCATTCTAGTCCCCTATGTTGAAAAGGACATCTTTTTTGGTGTTAGTTCTAGAAGGCCTTGTAGGTCATCAAAGAACCATTCAGCTTCAGCTTCTTCAGCATTAGTGGTTGGAGCATAGACGTGGATTACTGTGATGTTTAATGGTTTGCCTTGGAAACGAACAGAGATCATTCTGTAATTTTTGAGATTGCACCCAAGTACTGCATTTCGGACTCTTTTGTTGACTATGATGGCTACTCCATTTCTTCTAAGGGATTCCTGCCCATACATAGAAAAGCACTAAATTCCTTAACTTGAGATATCTGGCTTTCTTTAATTCACAAAAATACTTTTGATGCTAAGATTCTCTCCCCTTTGTTACAAATTTCTATATAACCTGGGTCCTTCCCTTGCCTCTTCCAAGCAGTTCTTTCAGGGTTATTTGAGATGCTGCTTCCTGGGCTTAAGTCCTAAAAATGTCCACCAAATACAACTCTCAACATTTAGGTTGTAACTGTTTTTTAAATCCACAGTACCATTTTTAACTCAAAAAAAAAAAAATGTGATTCCCCTGTGTGCAGTTTTTAAAATTAAACCTAACCAGACAGACAGCAGGGCATAACTTGGAGAGCAAGTCAGGTGGGGAATTATTTTGGTTCTGACTTCTAAATTCAACAATGGATCATCTGTGAGTGACTACACAGAACCAGCAGTAGGGACCCCTGCCATCAGCAAATACTCTGAGGTCATCCCAGTCTGGGTTTGATTCCAGCTCTGCCATTTCTATGCTTGACATGCTGGGAAATTCACTCACATCTGTGGAATTTAAAAAAAAAAAAATTGCCCAATCTAAAAGTTGAGAATTATGTTTTATTTGGTGGACAAAACTGAGAATGTAAGCCTACAATTTAGCCTCTTGTGTAGCTCCAGGGTCTGCTCCAAAGAGGAAAGGGAGGAGCCAGGATAATTGGGAGGTTTTGCAACAAACACCAGGTAGTTGGAACTTCAGAAGATTATTGTTAATGAAAGAAAACCAGGCATCTTAAGCAATTGAGCGCTTTTTTAAGATGCAAAAGTCTGGGCTCAGTGAAATCACTCCTTAGATCTGCACCTCAGCTATGGGGGCCAGGATCCTGTGATTTCTCTTCCTGAGTCTCCTCAAGGTGTACCCTCAGGGGGTGACTGCACCCTGAGTTCCTTCCAGGCTGACACTCAGGGCAGCCATAATGTGCCGGCTGATGGCCTTGTTTACTGATACGCCGGGCAATATTTTTTCACTGACACAGCCCTTAAGCCTCAGCTTCCTCCTCTATCTGCTGCTGAGCTGAGTCGCTTCAGTTGTGTCCGACACTGTGCGGCCCCATAGACAGCAGCCCACCAGGCTCCGCCGTCCCTGGGATTCTCCAGGCAAGAACACTGGAGTGGGTTGCCATTTCCTTCTCCAATGCATGAAAGTGGAAAGTGAAAGGGAAGTTGCTCAGTCGTGTCCAACTCTTAGTGACCCCATGGACTGCAGCCTACCAGGCTCCTCCATCCATAGGATTTTCCAGGCAAGAGTACTGGAGTGGGGTGTCATTGCCTTCTCCGTCCTCCTCTATAGAATGTGAATAAGAGGAGCACCTTCCTCCTGGGGCTGGGGTGGGGGACAAATGGGTCATACCTGTGAGTATCTAGAGAAGGGACGTTCTCAGTGGGCATCAGTCACTGTCCGTAAGTGCCCAGTTTCTGAAGGAGTGACCAACTCTTACACACGCCTTCAGTCCTTAGGAGTTTTCCAAACCGCCGTTTGACTCATCCTCCAAGTTACTGTACCATTTCCCAGAAGAAAAAAAATAATAACATGCTCAATTCTGTTTACAAAGTTCCAGAACATCATTCTAAGTGAGTTATACATATTATTTTTTAATCTCCCAAACAAGCCCAGGAGATAAGTCTCACCATTATCCTCATTTCACAGATGAGGAAACCTGAGAACAGAGAAATTAAATAACCTGCACAAGGTCACACAGCTAGTAAGACTCAAACCCAGACGGTCTGGCCACTGAAACTGCTCTCCACGTCCTCAGTGGCTTTGGTGTTTTACTCTGACTGATCTATTAAATTATCCCACTCATTTTGATTTGCTTTTATTACTCAGGAGAAGAAAAAAAATGGACATATTATGTTCAGGCATCAGATAGACCATTAGAAAACAGTCCATCTGTTGGTGCCTCAATCCAGGCAGGAAATAACAAAAAGAAATTCAAGAAAGGGGGAAAAAAACACTTAAAATGTTTGATTGCCAATAATTCTACATGGCTTAAGAAAGCCTCCAGCTAAAAATAATCTTTGGATCTAATCTTCAATTACAAAGGGATAAATTAACTCCCTAGAGACGGTATCAAAATTTTAAAGTATCCCCACTTGTCCATTATTTTTCAATCTGTTCAACTGAAAACAAAACAAAAACCTACAAGAAAATAAATCCAAATGTCATACTGCTGTGAAATACAGCTGCAACATGAGAGCAATGTTTCTTTCATTTAAAGATTTCGAAAAAGTGTTCCCTTTCTCAGCCATGCCACATCAGGACAGTGGAGGGGACACCGTGCTGTGTGGCAAAAATTAACACAGCACTGTGTCTCTCAGTCATATCTGACTCTTTGCCACCCCATGGACTGCAGCACACCAGGCTTCCCCTGTTCATCACCAACTCTTGGAGCTTGCTCAAACTCATGTCCTTTGAGACAGTGATGCCATCCAACCATCTCATCCTCTGTTTTCCCCTTGTCCTCCTGCCTTCAATCTTTCCCAGCATCAGGGTCTTTTCCAATGAGTCAGTTCTTCACATCAGGTGGCCAAAGTATTGGAGTTTCAGCTTCAGCATCAGTCCTTCCAATGAACACCCAGGACTGATCTCCTTTAGGATGGACTGTTTGGATCTCCTTGCAGTCCAAGGCACTCTCGAGAGTCTTTTCCAACACCACAGTTCAAAAACATCAATTCTTCAGTGCTCAGCTTTCTTTATGGTCCAACTTTCACATCCTTACATGACTACTGGAAAAACCATAGCTTTGACTAGATGGACCTTTGTCGGCAAAGTAATGTCTCTGCTCTTTAATATGCTGTATAGGTTTGTCATAGCTTTTCTTCCAAGGAGCAAATGCTTGTTAATTTCATGGCTGCAGTCACCATCTGCAGTGATTTTGGAGCCCAAGAAAATAAAGTCTCTCACTGTTTCCATTGTTTCCCCATCTATTTGCCATGAAGTGGTGGCACCAGATGCCATGATCTTAGTTTTTTGAATGCTGAGTTTTAAACCAGCTTTTTCACTCTCCTCATTCACCTTTATCAAGAGGTTCTTCGGTCCCTCTTCACTTTCTGTCATAAGGGTAGTGTCTTCTGCATATCTGAGGTTATTGATATTTCTCCCAGCAATCTTGACTCCAGCTTGTGCTTCATCCAGCCTGGCATTAACATGATGTTAAATAAGCATATAAGCTAAATATACGTTAACTGCATATAAGTTAAATAAGCAGGGTGACAATATACAGCCTTGACATATACAGCTCCCTGCCTTGTTTTTGCTGACTGTATAGAGCTTCTCCATCTTTGGCTGCAAAGAATATAATCAATCTGATTTTTTTATTGACCATCTGGTGATGTCCATGTGTAGAGTCATCTCTTGTGTCATTGGAAGAAGGTGTTCTGACAAGTGCATTCTTTTGGCAAAACTCTGTTAGCCTTTGCCCTGCTTCACTTTGTATTCCAAGGCCAAACTTGCCTGTTACTTCAGGTATCTCTTGACTTTTTAATTTTACATTCCAGTCCCCTAGGATGAAAAGGACATCTTTTTTTGGTCTTAGTTTTAGAAGGCCTTGTAGGTCATCACAGAACCATTCAACTTCAGCTTCTTCAGTGTTACTGGTTGGGGCACACACTTGGATTATTGTGATATTAATGGTTTGCCTTGGAAACAAACAGAGATCATTCTGTCATTTTTGAGATTGCATCCGAGTACAACATTTCGGACTCTTTCGTTGACTATGAAGGCTACTCCATTTCTTCTAAGGGATTCTTGCCCACAGTAGTAGATATAATGGTCATCTGAATTAAATTCACCCATTCCAGTCCATTTTAGTTCACTGATTCCTAGAATGTCGACGTTCACTCTTGCCATCTCCTGTTTGACCACTCCAATTTACCTCCATTCGTGGACCTAACATTCCAGGTCCCTATGCTCTTTACAGCATCAGACTTTTACTTTCCTCACCAGTCACATCCACAACTGGGTGTTGTTTTCACTTTGGCTCCATCTCTTCATTCTTTCTGGAGTTATTTCTCCACTCTTCTCCAGTAGCATATTGGGCACCTACAGACCGAAGGAGTTCATCTTTCAGTGTCCTATCTTTTTGCCTTTTCATACTGTTCATGGGATTCTCAAGGCAAGAATACCGAAGTGGTTTGCCATTCCCTGCTCCAGTGGACCACATTCTGTCAGAACTCTACACCATGACCCGTCCATCTTGGGTGGCCCTACACGGCATGGCTCATAGTTTCATTAAGTTAGACAAGGCTCATAATTTCATTGAGTTAGACAAGGCTGTGGTCCATGTGATCAGTTTGGTTAGTTTTCTGTAACTGTGGTTTTCATTCTGTCTGCCCTCTGATGAATAAGGATAAGAGGCTTATGGAAGCTTCTAGTAAATCAACTAGACTTCAATAAAAATTTTTAAAAATTTAAATAAAGAACTGGAGTGGGGGATCTCAAGATTCCCAATGTCCAGGTCAGACATCATGCAAAACTGGGCAGAATGAGGTTTTTGGAGCACACATGCAAAGCCAAGCATTGGTCATTTTTGATATTTGCACACAAAAATTATAAGGATGGGTCCATGCTGGGGATTAATGTGGGAAGCTAAGGAGTCGGGAGTGTGGGGAACATACAGGAACAGGCGAGGGAGAAGGGCAGACAGGAATCAAGGAATCCTAGTCCAAGATCCAAATGCAATGTCCAGAGTCCATAAAAACCAGGCGGGAGCACACAGTCATTCACTGGAAATATTTCTTAGTATTATTATGTTCTAGACACAGAGCTAGAAGATGGTGCAATCGACAAAAGCCAATGGCAGCGATGAAGACAGCAATTTGATAAGGATTCAGAAACCCTAAAGATCACTCACTGTAAGTTCAGTCACTGAGAGAAATCAGTTCCCTCAAAAGACTAGAGCACAAGACCAGGCATGCCATGATAGGAGAGCAAGATGGACCCCTCATCAGTGTTTTGCTGTTACTTGTCAGGCTCTGTGGTCCTTTTCCAGCCTTGTTGCTTCCACTAGGGTTTCCTTCCAGGCTGACGCTCGCTGAGCTCACACAGAGCCTGCACACTACAGACGAACTATTGGCCCTGCATGATGGACTCGGCAATGGATAGATGGAGACGTGAACTTGTAAACCAAAGAGTGAAATAACCCAGTCTAGGGAGTAAGATCAGAAGTCACCTACGGGTGAAAGTGAAAGTTGCTCAGTTGTGTTCAACTCTGTACAGTCCATGGAATTCTCCAGGCCAGAACACTGGAGTGGGTAGCCTTTCCCTTCTCCAGGGGATCTTCCCAACCCAGGGGTCAAACCTAGGTCTCCCACATTGCAGGTGGATTCTTTACCAGCTGAGCCACAAGGGAAGCCCAAGAATACTAGAGTGGGTAGCCTATCCCTTCTCCAGCAGATCTTCCAGACCCAGGAATTGAACCAGGGTCTCCTACATTTCAGGCAATTCTTTACCAAGTGAGCTATCAGGGAAGCCCCACCTATGTGTATCAGGATCTAGGTGGAACCAGCAGGAAGATCAATAGACTGCTGAGCTCGAGATTAATTCCTGAGACT
Source organism: Bubalus kerabau (assembly GCF_029407905.1). Lineage (NCBI taxonomy): Eukaryota > Metazoa > Chordata > Mammalia > Artiodactyla > Bovidae > Bubalus > Bubalus kerabau. The sequence goes on along the minus strand of NC_073631.1, from coordinate 118,672,412 downwards.
TCAGATTCCTCAACCTTAACCAGGAACGAATCCTTTACTACAGGGTTGCACAGAGGATTTTAAACATGGTACTAAGGTGCTTAGCAGAGTGCTTGAGTCATAGTAAAAGCCGGATGTGGTTATGGTGGACAGGGAGTAATGGTGGTGGTAGCGATAGTGATGGTAGTAATAGTGGCAATGGTGGTGGCGACAGGAGAGGCAGGGCTGGGAGTAACAGTACTAGAGGTAGTAGTATTTGTGGTGGTAATACTAGTAATGGTTGCAATGGTAAGATAGGTAGTAATGGTGGTGGTAGTAACGATAGCAGTGACACTAGTGGCAGTAATACTGAGAGCAGTGGTGGTAATGGTAGTAGTAATGGTAGTGTTAGTGGTCGTAGTAATAATAGTAGTGGTGGTAGTAGTAGTGACAGTAGTAATGGTAGCAGTCGTGATTGTGATAGTAATGATAGTAGTGGCACTAGTGTCAGTAGCAGCGGTAGTGATCGCAGTGGTGGCGGTGGTAACAGTAGTGATGGTAGTAATGGCAGCAGTGGCACTAATGGTGATGGTAGTAATGGTAGTAACAGTACTAGTGATAGCAGTGGTGGTGGTGGTAACAGTAGTAATGGTAGTAATGGCAGCAGGGGCAGCAATGGTGATGGTGGTAATGGTAGTAACAGTACTAGTGATCGCAGTAGCTGTGCTGGTAATGGTAGTAATGGCAGCAGGGGCACTAATGGTGATGGTAGTAATGGTAGTAACAGTACTAGTGATCGCAGTGGTGGTGGTGGTAACAGTAGTAATGGTAGTAATGGCAGCAGTGGCACTAATGGTGATGGTAGTAATGGTAGTAACAGTACTAGTAATAGCAGTGGTGGTGGTGGTAACAGTAGTAATGGTAGTAATGGCAGCAGTGGCACTAATGGTGATGGTAGTAATGGTAGTAACAGTACTAGTGATCGCAGTAGCTGTGCTGGTAATGGTAGTAATGGCAGCAGTGGCACTAATGGTGATGGTAGTAATGGTAGTAACAGTACTAGTGATAGCAGTGGTGGTGGTGGTAACAGTAGTAATGGTAGTAATGGCAGCAGGGGCAGCAATGGTGATGGTGGTAATGGTAGTAACAGTACTAGTGATCGCAGTAGCTGTGCTGGTAATGGTAGTAATGGCAGCAGGGGCACTAATGGTGATGGTAGTAATGGTAGTAACAGTACTAGTGATCGCAGTGGTGGTGGTGGTAACAGTAGTAATGGTAGTAATGGCAGCAGTGGCACTAATGGTGATGGTAGTAATGGTAGTAACAGTACTAGTAATAGCAGTGGTGGTGGTGGTAACAGTAGTAATGGTAGTAATGGCAGCAGGGGCACTAATGGTGATGGTAGTAATGGTAGTAACAGTACTAGTGATAGCAGTAGGTGTGCTGGTAATGGTAGTAATGGCAGCAGGGGCACTAATGGTGATGGTAGTAATGGTAGTAACAGTACTAGTGATAGCAGTGGTGGTGGTGGTAACAGTAGTAATGGTAGTAATGGCAGCAGGGGCAGCAATGGTGATGGTGGTAATGGTAGTAACAGTACTAGTGATCGCAGTAGCTGTGCTGGTAATGGTAGTAATGGCAGCAGGGGCACTAATGGTGATGGTAGTAATGGTAGTAACAGTACTAGTGATCGCAGTGGTGGTGGTGGTAACAGTAGTAATGGTAGTAATGGCAGCAGGGGCACTAATGGTGATGGTAGTAATGGTAGTAACAGTACTAGTGATAGCAGTGGTGGTGGTGGTAACAGTAGTAATGGTAGTAATGGCAGCAGGGGCAGCAATGGTGATGGTGGTAATGGTAGTAACAGTACTAGTGATCGCAGTAGCTGTGCTGGTAATGGTAGTAATGGCAGCAGGGGCACTAATGGTGATGGTAGTAATGGTAGTAACAGTACTAGTGATCGCAGTGGTGGTGGTGGTAACAGTAGTAATGGTAGTAATGGCAGCAGTGGCACTAATGGTGATGGTAGTAATGGTAGTAACAGTACTAGTAATAGCAGTGGTGGTGGTGGTAACAGTAGTAATGGTAGTAATGGCAGCAGTGGCACTAATGGTGATGGTAGTAATGGTAGTAACAGTACTAGTGATCGCAGTAGCTGTGCTGGTAATGGTAGTAATGGCAGCAGTGGCACTAATGGTGATGGTAGTAATGGTAGTAACAGTACTAGTGATAGCAGTGGTGGTGGTGGTAACAGTAGTAATGGTAGTAATGGCAGCAGGGGCAGCAATGGTGATGGTGGTAATGGTAGTAACAGTACTAGTGATCGCAGTAGCTGTGCTGGTAATGGTAGTAATGGCAGCAGGGGCACTAATGGTGATGGTAGTAATGGTAGTAACAGTACTAGTGATCGCAGTGGTGGTGGTGGTAACAGTAGTAATGGTAGTAATGGCAGCAGTGGCACTAATGGTGATGGTAGTAATGGTAGTAACAGTACTAGTAATAGCAGTGGTGGTGGTTGTAACAGTAGTAATGGTAGTAATGGCAGCAGGGGCACTAATGGTGATGGTAGTAATGGTAGTAACAGTACTAGTGATAGCAGTAGGTGTGCTGGTAATGGTAGTAATGGCAGCAGGGGCACTAATGGTGATGGTAGTAATGGTAGTAACAGTACTAGTGATAGCAGTGGTGGTGGTGGTAACAGTAGTAATGGTAGTAATGGCAGCAGGGGCAGCAATGGTGATGGTGGTAATGGTAGTAACAGTACTAGTGATCGCAGTAGCTGTGCTGGTAATGGTAGTAATGGCAGCAGGGGCACTAATGGTGATGGTAGTAATGGTAGTAACAGTACTAGTGATCGCAGTGGTGGTGGTGGTAACAGTAGTAATGGTAGTAATGGCAGCAGTGGCACTAATGGTGATGGTAGTAATGGTAGTAACAGTACTAGTGATCGCAGTGGTGGTGGTGGTAACAGTAGTAATGGTAGTAATGGCAGCAGGGGCACTAATGGTGATGGTAGTAATGGTAGTAACAGTACTAGTGATAGCAGTGGTGGTGGTGGTAACAGTAGTAATGGTAGTAATGGCAGCAGGGGCAGCAATGGTGATGGTGGTAATGGTAGTAACAGTACTAGTGATCGCAGTAGCTGTGCTGGTAATGGTAGTAATGGCAGCAGGGGCACTAATGGTGATGGTAGTAATGGTAGTAACAGTACTAGTGATCGCAGTGGTGGTGGTGGTAACAGTAGTAATGGTAGTAATGGCAGCAGTGGCACTAATGGTGATGGTAGTAATGGTAGTAACAGTACTAGTAATAGCAGTGGTGGTGGTGGTAACAGTAGTAATGGTAGTAATGGCAGCAGTGGCACTAATGGTGATGGTAGTAATGGTAGTAACAGTACTAGTGATCGCAGTGGTGGTGGTGGTAACAGTAGTAATGGTAGTAATGGCAGCAGGGGCACTAATGGTGATGGTAGTAATGGTAGTAACAGTACTAGTGATCGCAGTGGTGGTGGTGGTAACAGTAGTAATGGTAGTAATGGCAGCAGTGGCACTAATGGTGATGGTAGTAATGGTAGTAACAGTACTAGTAATAGCAGTGGTGGTGGTGGTAACAGTAGTAATGGTAGTAATGGCAGCAGTGGCACTAATGGTGATGGTAGTAATGGTAGTAACAGTACTAGTGATAGCAGTGGTGGTGGTGGTAACAGTAGTAATGGTAGTAATGGCAGCAGGGGCACTAATGGTGATGGTAGTAATGGTAGTAACAGTACTAGTGATAGCAGTAGGTGTGCTGGTAATGGTAGTAATGGTAGTAATGGCAGCAGGGGCACTAATGGTGATGGTAGTAATGGTAGTAACAGTACTAGTGATAGCAGTAGCTGTGCTGGTAATAGTAGTAATGGTAGTAATGGCAGCAGTGGCACTAATGGTGATGGTAGTAATGATGGTAGTGGCACCAGTGTCAGTGGTAGCAACACTGACAGTGGTGGTGGCAATGGTGGGAGTGGTAATAGTAGTGATGGTGGTATTACTGGTCGTAGTAATAATAATAGAGGTGGTAGTAGTAGTGACAGTAGTAACGGTAGCAGTGGTGGTTGCGGTAGTAATGATAGTAGTAGCGCTAGTGTCAGTAGCAGCGGTAGTAATAACGGTGGTAGTGCTGGTAATAGTAGTAATGGTAGTAATGGCAGCAGTGGCAGCAATGGTGATGGTAGTAATGATGGTAGTAAAAGTAGTGGCACTAGAGTCAGTGGTAGCAACACTGATAGTAGTGGTGGCAATGGTGGGAGTGGTAATAGTAGTGATGGCAGTAACAGTACTAGTGATCGCAGTAGGTGTGCTGGTAATAGTGGTAATGGTAGTAATGGCAGCAGTGGCACTAATGGTGATGGTAGTAATGGTAGTAACAGTACTAGTGATCGCAGTAGGTGTGCTGGTAATGGTAGTAATGGCAGCAGGGGCACTAATGGTGATGGTAGTAACCGCAGCAGTGGCACTAGAGTCGGTGGTAGCAACACTGACAGTAGCGGTGGCAACGGTTGGAGTGGTAACAGTAGTGATGGCAGTAACAGTACTCTGGTAGTAGCCACAGTGGTAACTGTCGTAGCGCCGGTAGCAGCAGCAGTGGTACTGCTGGTGGTGGTGGTGCCTTGTCTGCGCCATCTTACAGCACACCATCGCCATCGCTTCCTTGGTTTGCTTGTCTCGTGTTCTCCTGCACAGCTCATCTAATGACAGAGTCCGCGAGTCGATGGTTTTCTTTCCCGGATCTCTTTCCTCAATAGTCTTTTCTCTGCGGTCCCCACTCTGTTTCAGGTTGGGCAGCTGGGCGAGACTCTTCTGCACCCTTTAGTCCCTCAGCCAAAGACCGAGAAGCTATGAGCCCGTTCCTTCCAGGCACACTCTGACTGCAGCTTCTACTGATATTTTTTGTCCTGCTCTGAATGTAAGCACCTAGTTCACCCTCTTTTCATCACCTTCCCATGAATATTTCTCTGCACTTCTGTTTGTCGTACTCCCCACCCTCAGCCTACAGAGTTCGCCCGTTTATTTACTTCATCCTCCAAGATGCCCCTCAAGTTCCACTGCTCCACTCAGAAACCTCCCGAAGCACCATCTGTTCATAGGCAGTTCCATTCTTTCCGTCGAAAACTGACTCACCCTCCACCTCTCCCTCTCCTAGAACGGACAATCTGGAAAGAGAAAAGACCAAGAAAGGCACAAGAGCAGACAGGATGTCAGGTGAGTAGCAAGTTGTGATGAGAGGGGGCGCTGAAGTCACGTGTCAGCCCGCAGGCATCACGCATGCCCCAGTCGGCACCGCCCTCTGCTGCCTATGGCAACCCCAGGCCCTTCCCAGAGCCTGGCCTCCCGGGCTGGTCCAGCAACTGAAGAGTCCTAGGATCACATCAGAGGGATGGAGATGCTGTTGAACAGTCTGAGCACAGCATGGCCGGGAAGGCAGGGAGTCAGGAGCCAGCGGGCCAGAGTGTGTGTGTGTGTGTGTGGTCATGGCTGTATGTGCGCATGTGTATGTGAATGTCCAGGAAGGAAGAAGAGATAACACCTGGCCAGAAAACAGCTGTCTGAAAGCAGAGCAAACTGGTCACCGTGGTGCTGAACCGTCTTGTACTGAGTCTCACTAGTGCACGGCCCTGCCCCCACCTCCTTTGGAAGTGGTCTGACCCTTCTCCCCAGTCCAGAGAAGGACCCCATGGAGCAGGCTGGAGGGGAGGGAGGGGGATCGCCCCTGCCTGTGCCAATAGGAAGCCTGAAAGTTAAAGACACATTCAGAAAACAGAAATTAAGTTTGCCTAGAGGGTGGCCTAGTGTGGGAAAGAAGGAAAACGCACGCACCACGTAAAGCAGCGAGGTCTTTGCTCCGCATCTAACACATACACAAGTTAACATTTGGTCTAAGATGTTGTATTAAATGTGAGAACACCATTAACACCGTCCACAGGAGGAGTCATGAAGCTTTGCCAGTCAGATGAACAACGGCCTCCTGCTGTGCAGTGGGGAAGAGGAGATTGCTGTAACAAGCGTTTTTTCCTGTTAATTCTTCTACATGAAATAATTGATAACACGTCAAGCTTTTCCTTTAAAGCATCCATCTTGTCCATGTGCCTCACAGGAAGATATTCTCAGGCTGCTCAGTGTCCGCCTGCAGCAAAGCAATTATTTATTTTAACATTTGCATTTAAACCAACTGGTGTTAAAATTCATCAGGGTGCCATCGCTGATGTTACAAAATGGAAGGCGACGCTCTCCCAGCCCAGCTCTTAAAAGCAATCTATCCTGAATAATGAGATGGCCTGTGGTCAACACAAGTTATACTGACTTTATCACATTTGCCATTTAGATATGATAACACCATTAACCAAAAAAAAAAAAAAAGTATCCAGCAGCAGAGCTTTCTATCAACAGTGAAGTCAATCTCAAGCAATAGTGGGCCAAGAACATTCCCTTTGCTTTAAGGACACCGTGTCCATTTTGTTAGATTACATGGGGTTTTTTTGTTTTTTGTTTTTTTAATTCTAAAGAAAACAGCAATGTGCCATTTCTGCAGCGTCACTTGCAACACACGAGTGCAAGAGTCTCACCCAGCACCAAGGCGTCTGAGCTGCAAGAAGCCTTCACCCCCCTTCAGCAAAGCCACTTTCTAGAACCTTCCAGGGTCCAAGAGCTCTTTATATTCAAAGGAACACTTCCTCAGTGAACTCTAATTAGTGGTGAAATATAATCCCCAGATAAGCCAAAGAAGATGACAATTTATTCTTCTAGGATTCAAATCAATACACCAGGAGCTCCCAGACAGCCCAGATTTGTATTTATTGTGTACTTGCTTCTATTTCATTTCAAAAGCAGAAGAGCCTTTTGGAGGAGGGAAGGCAACGGACCGCATGTAGCCCCTGCTGTTCAGAAGGCCGTTTGGAAATCAAGCGGCTGGTGTGCTACTTTGTCAGATTAAAAACCCTCCCCACCTGCTTCATCGGGGGTGCTCAGAGTTTGTGCACGAAGGCTCAGCATCAGACGCTCATCAATCCCTCACCAGCTCCAGCATCTTCTGTTTGTTCTCCAGCAACAGACCAGGGAGAACAAGACGAGGCGTTTCACTAAGATTGCCGGAGTGGTTTTCTGGGCCGCAGTTATGACAGCCACAACGAGGAGATCCACGTGGGCAAAACAAGCCTTGAGAGCTTTAAACTGAGTTTATGCCATGTGATTTGTGTTCCTGCTTCCAAAAGGTCCCTTTGGACCCTTTCCCACTTATAGACCCAAAGGCAGCTCAACAGCCATCAAATCTGCTCAGTGTAGAAAGGAGAAATCCACCCAGAGCAGTGATCGCAGGATGGAATCAGGTAGTGTTCCAGCTTCCCACCTGGAGCTCCTTTGCCAAAGCCAGAGCCAGAACTAGAAAAAGCAGCTCTTGTTTCTCTAATCTGACTCATTTGGCATCTGTGATCGTTAACCTTAGTTTGGGCTGCTAGAATACTAACTTGAGAGTTCCTTGTACTGCAAGAGGTCCAACCAGTCCACCCTAAAGGAGATCAGTCCTGGGTGTTCACTGGAAGGACTAATGTTGAAGCTGAAACTCCAATACTTTGGCCACCTGATGCAAAGAGCTGACTCATTTGAAAAGACCCAGGTGCTGGGAAAGATTGAAGGCAGGAGAAGGGGACGACAGAGGATGAGATGGTTGGATGGCATCACCGACACAATGGACATGGGTTTGGGTGGACTCTGAGAGTTGGTGATGGACAGGGAGGCCTGGCGTGCTGTGGTTCATGGGGTCGCAAAGAGTCAGACATGACTGAGTGACTGAACTGAATTGAACTGAACTGAAAATACTAACATTAATTTTAAAAGTAAATACAAAACTTAGTTTTGAGTTTTCTGACAATTATAAGTATAGGGCTTTGTGACCCTGTGGACTGTAGCCCGCCAGGCTCCTCCGTCCATGGGATTCTCCAGGCAAGAGTACTGAAATAGGTTGCCATGCCCTCTTCCAGGGGATCTTCCTGACCCAGGGATCAAACCCACATCTCTTTTCATTTCCTGCATTGGCAGGCAGGTTCTTTACCACTAGCACCACCTGGGAAGCCATTAATAAAGAAAGAAATTTGCTAAGAGATGGTCTGAGCAAGATTGCAGGATGCTATTTAATATTTTAATCAGAGTGTGTGTGTTCAGTCCCTCGGTCATATCTAACTATTTGCAGCCCCATAGACTGTAGCCCGCCAGGCTCCTCTGTCCATGAAACTTTTCCAGGCAAGAATTCTGGAACGGGTTGCCATTTCCTCCTCCAGGGGGTCTTCCTGATCCAGGGATTGAACCCATGTCTCTTGTGTCTCCTGCATCGGCAGGCAGATTTTTTACCACCTGGGAAGCCCTAATTAGAGCAATTAATATATTTATTATATGTTATATATGACATATATTGAACATATAATAACTAACATATCTAATTTAATAGGTCAGGCCATCTAATTAACATATCTAATTTAATCAACATTGCCAGGAGAAATGTCAACAACCTCAGATATGTAGATGATACTACTCTAATGTCAGAAAGTGAAGAGGAACTAAAGAGCCTCTTGATGAGGTTGAAGGAGGAAAGTGAAAAAGCTGGCTTAAAACTCAACATTCAAACAACATTCACGGCATCAGGTCGCATCACTTCATGGCAGATAGAAGGGGGATAAGTAGAGGCAGTGTCAGATTTTCTTTTCCTGGGCCCCAATATCACAGTGGATGGTGACTGCAACCACAAAGTTAGAAGACACTTGCTTCTTGGAAGGAAAGCTATGACAAACTTGCATTGAAAAGCAAAGACATCACTTCGCCAACAAAAGTCCATCTAGTCAAAGCTATGGTTTTTCCAGTAGTCATATATGGATGTGAGAGTTGGACCATAAAGAAGGCTGAGCAACAAAGAATTGATGCTTTTGAACTGTGGTGTTGGAGAAGACTTGAGAGTCCCTTGGACTGCAAGGAGATCAAACTAATCAATCCTAATGGAAATCAACCCTGAATACACTTTGGAAGGACTGATGCTAAAGCTGAAGCTCCAATACTTTGACCCCCTGACTCAAAGAGCTGACTCACTGGGAAAGACCCTGATGCTGGGAAAGACTGACGGCAGAAGGAGAAGAGGGTAACAGACAATGAGATGGTTAGATGGCATCACCAATTCAATGGACATGAACTTGAGCAAACTCTGGGAGGTAGTGGAGGACAGGGAAGCCTGGCATGCTGCAGTCCATGGAGTTTTGAAGAATCGGACATGACTTAGTGACTGAACAACAACAAATTTAATAGGACAGACTATTTTTGAGTATTAAAGGAACAATTAAGATAGTATAAGCCAAAATCAAATTCAAATCATTGTGCATGATCCACTCACTCATTAAAACGGAGCCTTGGAGTCTGTGGGATGAATACATGGTATTTTGCTAATCTCACTAGTGTTTTGTGCTCAGAATCACGGCCCCAGAGGAAGCAGGGAGTGAGGCTTCCAGCTGAAGAGACAGACACCAGTCCACTGGCCTCAACATTCTGGATTTACGATGATCGTGTGAAAACCACCAATTATAGGGGCTGCATGGGGGCATGACGTTGAGCAAAACGATATAGAAGAGATGTTAGAAAGATCTGACCCCCGACCTTTAATTGCTCACGATCTGGTTGGGGACCTTATGCTGCCCACCCTGGCCCATCTTCTGATCCTGAAGATGTAGCTCATCTGCTTGACTTTCAAAATTATAAACTGCTCTCTCGCAGGTTTCCTGGAGTGGTTCCTCCCCACCCCCCCTGCCTGTCTCTGAATCTTTGGCTCTGGGCAATAACTCCTCGTAAAGCTTCCTGTTCTGCTGAAATTACATCCATTCCTATATTTTATGTTTATTCTTCATCTATCAGCATGCTCTTATCTGCTACGCTGGCGGTTTCCCAGTTCATCTCCCTGCTGCTTTAACCATCAGAGACTCCTACTTCTCCCCTGTCGCCTCGTTTCATAACATTTCACAGCCTTTTTCTGCGGAGGCTTGAAAGCAGTGAAATTATTCAGGCAAATGGGAAATATTCATGAGGCATCCGCTTCATGTGTGCAGAGGCACGAGGGGCCCGCTCAGATCCAGGACCACCTGTCTCCCATGTCTGCAGCCCCTGGTGTTGCTGTCTCTTCCTCTGCCTGGTCCCACCCCTCCCCAAGCTCCCTGTCTTCATCATCTCAGGCTGTGACGATGACAGAATTCTAGACTGGATGGTTAGAAACAACAGAAATGGGCTCCTCGTAGTCTGGAGGCTGGAAGTCCAAGACCAAGGCCCCAGGAGATGTGGTGTCTGGTGAGAACCTGGATCGTGGTTCATAGACGGACATCTCCTCACTGTGTCTTCATGGGTAGGAGGGAGTTCATAGGATCTCTTTTATTAGGGCACGAATCCCATTGTCGGGGCACCACCATCAGGACCTCCAAAGGCCCCCCTCCAAATACCATCACTCTGAGGGTTAAATGTCAACATGAGTTTGGGTGGACATGTCATTCAGTCCATGGCATCCACCTCGTCCTTGACCGCCATGGTATTCGGTGGTCTGCCCCTGCCCACCTTCCTCCAGTAGAACCTGCTCTCAGGCAAACGCTGAATTCCGTCCTTTGCTCCTCTCCCTGGGAACCCACAGCGGCTCCTCCCTTCTCGCTGTGTGGAGGGGCCAGGCACCTGGACAGGGAAAGGGCAGCTGGCTCAGCCTCTTGCACGGCCTGTCCTCACACCCTGCTGTCAGAAGGGTACCCACACAGAGACGTGGACGGCGACAAAGTGAGCCGTCTTTAGCCAGAAGTGTGTGTGTACCAGACTCAGGTGGGAGTGTACTGGACTTGAATAACAAAAAAGACAGCAGAGTTGGCTTCTAAAATGAGCACAGTTCAGTTAAGTCCCCTACATATGAACCTTCAAGTCACAAACTTTCAAAGATGCGAGAGTACATTCACAGGTCCAACCAGGTAAGTTATTCGAATGTCTGGCATAATCGTCACCTGCGTGCATCCTTCATAAGCAGCTGTGCTTCTGGTACTTTACTATACACTACTGTATAGAGTGCAGTAGGGCAGGATCTTTGTGTCAAGCCCAGGATGTCTGGGGACTAGTGTTTAAGTAGTAGTGACGTAGCTGGCGTGTGTGCATGCTCAGTCGCTCCGTCGTGTCTGACTTTGTGCAACCCCGTGGACTGTAGCCCGCCAGTCTCCTCTGTCCATGGGATTCTCCAGCCAAGAATACCGGAGGGGGTTGCCATGCCCTTGTCCAGGGGATGTCCCCACCCAGGGATCGAGCCAGCATCTCCTATGTTTCCTGCTTTGCTGGCAGATTCTTTACTGCTGAGCCACCAGGGAAGCAGTGTAGCTGGTACTACTGCGCTTTTCAACGTACTGTGCTGTACAATTAAAAATGTTTTCTTTTGTGTTTCTTTTTATGTGTTATTTATATGAAACGTATTATAAACCTATTACAGTACAATACTATATAGCTGATTCTGTTAGTTGGGTGCCTAAGCTAACTTTGTTGGACTTATAAACAAATTGAACTTATGAACACTCTTTTGTATGTAAGGGGACTTACTGTACATAAAAACCACCAATTTCCAAATGACCCTCTAAAACCCCTTAAAGCAGCACCATATTCAACATCAATGTGTCAGCTCCCAGAAAATACAGCACAGCCCTGCGCCCACCTTGGAAGAGGCCACGCGGGAGTATTTGCTTTGGCAGCTGCTGCAACATATGTCTTACTGTTGTTGGTCTCCAAAAACTCTTTGTAGGTCACTTATCAATCCAATTCATTTGCCTATGAGACCGGTGTCACATGTCAGAGCAGAGAGTGTTCACGTTTCTGAGATTTCTCCCACTTACACATTTACAATTCAGTAATTCTGGTCCTGGGTGTGGGTTTTCCGCCACGTGCCTCTGAATCTACACACACACACACACACACACACACACATGCACAGCTTTAACCAAACACCGTGCAGCTCCTGGCACTGCCAACACCTCCTGAGGCCAGGCGCCAACATATCATCCCAGTGCCGTGCTGGTGACGGATCACTGTGACCCATGGCTGACTCACGCGGCTCCCGTTAGGGGCCCTCAGCCATCGATGGAAGGCAGCTGGTCAGACAGTGAAAGGACACAATTGATCATCACAGAGATTGCCTGAGACAGAATAGACAGGGCAAAAAGATGGTGACCGGCAAGATCAAACACTGCACGTGGGAGGCCTGAGGCAGCCCGTCACTTCCTGCCAGCGATCCCAGCAAAGCAGAAGAGCCGGCTGCTGGGTTTGTTTCCCAGGAGGCTCTGTGGGACCCCAGTTGTCAACGTCTGTGAGCGAGAATGGCCCTGGGCAGTAACCACCCAGCAAACTGACTGTGGAGACCTCAGAAAGGCCTCCATGGAGGGTCCCCCGAACCACAGGGCCAAAGAGGACCCTCCAGCAAACCTTAAATGTCCTCTGTCTCAATCTGTGTCAGAAACCACAGTCTCCCCCACTGTTCTCAGTCCTCTGATTGAAACACTAACCTCTTCTAGAAGCACCCTCCCAGACTCACTCAGGAATAGTGTTTTGCCAGCTGTGTGGGAAACCTTTAGCTGGACAGGAACAACAGTGTGTATAACCAAGGCATAAGACAAAAGGGAATGGTGGGGCCTGGGGTGCCATGGAGACCCTACATGAGCAACCAAAAGTATTCCAAAAAACTGTACATGCAGTCCGCAAGAAACACTCCTGGGATTTCCCCGGTGTTGCAGTGGAGGGAACACAGGTTCGATCCCTGGTCTGGGAAGGTCCCACATGTCAAGGAGCAACTAAGCCTGAGCCCGCACTCTAGGGCCCAGGAGCCACAGCTACGGAGCCTGTGTGCCTAGACCCTGTGCTCCACAGCTGAGAAGCCGCCAATAAGGAGCCCACGCACCACAACAAAGAGCCAGCCCCGCTGACTGCAACCAGAGGAAGCCCACGGACGGCAACGATGGCCCGGGGCAGCCAAAAAGGAACAAACACTCCTGCAGATCAGCAAGTCTAGGGCTGCATGACCTCTGGAGCCCACTTTACACAACATTTCTCAGTTCTAAGGTCGATATGAGGTAAGGTCGACCATCTCCCAAAGAAACCTGTTTTAATCAGGATATATTTGGTTGTCTGGAATATAAATCCAAGAAGGCTCGCTCCAGAAAAGAGGATTTATTGTAGGTTGTGGGTTTCAGGGATCCCAAGAAAAGCTGAAGAATGGAGTAGGGGCGCCTCCAGAGACCTCAGCACAGAGCCACGCTCTAGCATGACAGGCAACACGGCGGATGCTGCTTCTTCCCCAGCCCTCTACCCTTAGCTGCGTCTCCAGGTGCCCGCTTTCAGATTCCACAGGGAAGATACCCAGGCCTGTCTTAGACTCAGTGTCCATCCTTGAGTAAGCAGCCATGACCTGGTAAGGCCAGGTTTCATGGTCCAATCACAGTCATGCAGGCTTATCTCTTCCCTAGACAGTGGATGAGGATTCGCAACAGAACTTCCCCCAAAATGGAAAATACCAATGTTCCCAATGATGCTTTTCCTGGCCATTGACATTTCTGATCCTTCCTTTCCAGGCGTGCCCTCTGGCTAGCTTCTGTCTTCTGCCTTCTGCAAGTTCATAGACTCTGTCCCTCTGCCCTTTCTCTAGCTTTGGTTCCTCCCCACCCACTGAGGACATGCCCGCCCTGGGTTTCCTCTCTGCTAGGTGAGAAGGGAGCCTAAGAAGGTGAGTCCGAGGATAAGCTGTCCTCCTATGACCAGGAGGGTGTAGGGACGCAGAGGAGCTTTGCCTCCTTGTCATTCATTCTCGGCGCATATGAGATGTCGTGGGACTTTATGAGTGCTAAATCAGTTTTATCGCCCGTATGATTTGATTGATCTTGTTAGACCTGACAAGAAATCAATTGGAAAAAAATATATGTACCTTCCCGGAATGGGCTCTCCATCTTAAGGTAAAAAGAGCAATCTAACAATCACAGAGGAAGATCCAAGAAAAAATATCACCCAGCCCATGGCCCAGGGAGGAGCCTACTTTCTAAACTCCAGGGACCAGAAGGAAGTGAAGAGGGAGACGGGTGGAAGGGATCCGGTATCAAGGATATCAGCACCCAAGGGACCTCAGAGCCTCAGAAAAGGTGAACTGTGTGCCCAGGCATCCACGAGACTCTGACTGCAAACACTCGTGAGAGTGTGTGAGCTAAGTCGCTTCAGTCGTGTCCGACTATGTGCAACCCTATAGACTGCAGCCCGCCAGGCTCCTCTGTGCAGGGAATTCTCCAGGCAAGAATACTGGAGTGGACTGCCATGCCCTCCTCCAGGGGATCTGTGAGGCTGATCCCACAGAGCACCCCACACAGCCCCAGGGAACTGCGGGTGCAGTGCAGCCTCCTCACCTCCTCCCATCACCAGTGAGAAGGGCAAGCCCGGCGTTGGCTCGATACAAAGGCAGAGTGGCTCAGTGAAAGAACCTGGGCGCTGACCAAGGTTCATCTATGGGTTCTGACCACCTAACTAGCTGTGACACCCTTGATTCTTTGCCCATAAAATGACCTTGTGCAGAATCATTTGTGCTGTACCAGTCAGCTCTGGCTGTTCTAAAAGAATGCCCTCAGTAGGTGGCTTAAACACAGAACTATTTTCTCAGAGCTCTGGAGACTGGCAGTCCAAGATCAAGGCGCTGGATGGTTTGGATTCCAGGGAGGCTCTCCTCCTGGTCTGCACACAGCAGCCTTCTAACTGTGTCCTCACATGCTGGAGAAAAAGCAAACTCTCTCCTGTCTTTTCTTAAAAGTTACTAATACCATCTGATCAGGGCCCCACCCTTCTGAAGCATTTATCCCTACTTACTTCCATAAACTTTATGGAAGTTATGTTTTTGGAGCCACCCACTCCAAAAACAGTGGGTGGCTGGGGCTTCAACATATGAATTACAGGTGGAACCCGTTTCAGTCCATGGCAAGTGCTTAATGAAAATACAGATTCCTCTAAAAAAAATGATACAAATGAACTTGTCTACAAAATAGAAATAATCTCAGAGACTTTGAGAAGAAGCTTGTGGTTGCTGGTACGGAGCAGGGGAGGGATGGAAGAAGGGATGGTTAAGGAGTTTGAGATGGACAGGAACACACCAAGGACCTACTGTATAGCACAGGGAACTCTGTTCAATGTTACGTGGCAGCCTGGATAGGGGTGGGGGGGTCTGGAGGAGAATGGATACTTGGGTAGGTATAGCTGAGTTCCGTGGCTGTTTACCTGGAACTATCGCATGTTGTCAATCAGCTATGCATGTGTGCGTGCTCAGTCGCTTCGGTCGTGTCTGACTCTCTGCAACCCTATGGACCATGACCTGCCAGGCTCCTCTGTCCATGGGATTCTCCCACTGGAGTGGGTTGCCATTTCCTTCTCCAGTTAATTGGCTATACTCTAATACAAAATAGAAAGTTTAAAGTTTGAAAAATAAAATAAAATGGGTAACTAACAAGGACCTACTTATAGCACAGGAAATTCCACTCAAGTTTACATGGCAGCCTGGATGGAAGGAGTGTTTTGGGGAGAATGGATGCATGTACAGGTATGGCTGGGTCCCTTGTTTGTTTACTAAAACTATCACAGCATTGTTAACTGGTTATACTCCAATACAAAGTAAAAAGTTTTTAAAATGCTACATGGCCAATAAACAAAAGCATACAGATTCCTAGGCCCCCTTGAGGCCCATAGAATCAGAGCCCATGGGGGTGAGGCCCAGGAAGCTGAATGATGAGCAAGCCTCTCTTTCCCACTTCAGGTGCCGGCCCTGCACAGTTTGAGAACTGCTGGGTGTGTCACTTGCTCACAGAGCAAAGGAGCCCTTTACAAGAGGGACGGAATTACCAGAGTCCCCTGTCAGCCCCCCATTTACCAGCAGCCATATTAAAAAAAAAAATGGAAACTGTGACAGACTTTATTTTCTTGGGCTCCAAAATCAGTGTGGACAGAGACCCAGGCCATAAAGCTAAAAGATGCTTGCTCTTTGGAAGAAAAGATATGACAAACCTGTGCTTAGTCACACAGTCACGTCTGACCCTTTGCGACCCCATGGACTGTATCCCACCAGGCACCCTTGTCCACGGGGATTCTCCAGGAAAGAATATGACAAACCTAGACATCATACTAAAAAGCAGAGATATCACTTTGCCAAGAAAGGTTCATATAGTCAACGCTATGGTTTTTCCAGTAGTCATGTACGGATGTGAGAGTTGGACCATGAAGAAGACTGAGTGCCAAAGAATTGATGCTTTGGAACTGGAGTAGTGCTGGAGAAGACTCTTGAGAGTCCCTTGGACTGCAAGGAGATCCAACCCATCAATCCTAGAGGAAATCATTGTGAGTATTCATTGGAAGGACTGATGCTGAAGCTGAAGCTCTAATACTTTGGCCACCTGATGAAGAGTCGACTCATTGGAAAAGACCCTGATGCTGAGAAAGATTGAAGGCAGGAGGAGAAGGGACAACAGAGGATGAGATTATTGGCTAACATCACTGACTCAATGAACATGAGTTTGAGCAAGCTCTGGAAGATCGTGAAGGATGGGGAAGTCTGGCATGCTGCGGTCCACGGGGTAGCAAAGAGTCAGACACGACAGCAGCTGAACAACAAGATCAACTTATACGAAGGGGCTCCTTATGCTGCCACCAGGGAGCCTCTGTGTGTTTGAGAATAAAAGTCAAAGGGAGCTTTTAGAGACCTCGTCACTTCAGAGGAGAAAGGTGGGAAGAAATTAAAAGCAAGCGTGGTTCAGAGGCCAAGCCCAGGACAGCTAAACACGTGCCAGCCCGCTCTGTGGCAGACACCCATCACCCCACCCACCCATCTGCCAAAACTCTGCCAGATTATTCCGTGTTTTTTCACCTTTAATCACTTTGGTCAGATAAGACTTTAGAAATTCATCCTTAGAGTTCAATAGGAACATTTTATGGGGGAGGAAGCAGAGAACTAAGAGATCTAGGAATTCTGATTTTAAATTCATTAGGGTCTTTAGCAGCAATATTCACAGTGAACAAATGAGAGACAAAGAATGGGAATATCTAGGGAATTCGGGGGTTATCCATCCATAAACACTCCTGTGAAATGAGCACTCAGAGTCCTTTCGATTCTAACAGCCCCCAAAACAGCCGTGTGGATGGTGGGACTTTGGGTAGGGGAGCAGCTCCCTGGAGGACACCTCTCAGGACCACCAGCCTGGGCAGACTCACCCAGGGGTCAGCAGACCCCAAGCTGTCCCAAGGGTCCCGGGGCCGTGTTGGGTTGGGGGGAAATGGGCTGGGAGGTGGGAAGAGGTGCAAGGAGAGAGGGGACAGGTTAGAGAGAGAACTTCTCTGAGATCCCTTTAAAACAATGAGATGTCAGGACACACGGGATGCCGGTGGGGAGGCGGAGCGGCAGCAACTGGCATCGTTGCTGGTGGGAAGGCAGCCTGGGCAGCCACCTGGGAAGATGATACCGAGGTCTCAGGGAGCTCAGCCCTCTCAACCTGCGACCACACCTGCCCCGCGCCGCGCGGGCGCCCGGCTGCTGCCTGGGGAGCCGCCCCACCGCCTGCGCCCCGGGGGCTGTCCCCGCGCTGTGCAGACGCAGCCCGGCCAGAGAGGGGCCTGAGAGTCAGCAGCGAGGGCTCCTCCGCGGACTGATGCCGGCGGCCAAGTCAGGGCCCCCCTGGACGGCAGCTAGCCCTCCTGTGAATGATGACGGCCGGGCCCTCTGCGTTCCTGCCCGCACTCCCCAGCCCCCAGTCAGCGCCAGCAGCGACCCGAACCCACCTCCTGAAGCAAGTCACACACATGCACGCAATACCATCATGCACACCAGTTCACACACCACTACACACACCAACTCACACCCCAACTCACACACCACCTGCACACACACCCCAACTCACACACCACATACACTCACACACCACCTACACACACCCCCCAACTCACACGCCACCTGCACACACACCCCAACTCACACACCACTACACACACACCCTAACTCACATACCACTACACACACACACCACCTACACACACACCCCAACTCACACACCACTACACATACCAACTCACACCCCAACTCACACACCACCTACACACACACCCCAACTCACACACCACTACACATACCAACTCACACCCCAACTC
Source organism: Bubalus kerabau (assembly GCF_029407905.1). Classification (NCBI taxonomy): domain Eukaryota; kingdom Metazoa; phylum Chordata; class Mammalia; order Artiodactyla; family Bovidae; genus Bubalus; species Bubalus kerabau. The sequence goes on along the minus strand of NC_073631.1, from coordinate 118,654,233 downwards.
ACACACCACCTACACACACACCCCAACTCACACACCACTACACATACACATACATACACACCAACATACACCAATACACACTACCTACACACACACACACATATACCAACTCACATATACACATGAACTCACACCACCTACACACACACATACACACACCAACTCATATACACAGCAACTGACACACACCATCTACACACACATACCATAACACCCAGGCACACCCCAATTCAGATACCACGTGCATGCATACATGCACACACCAACTCATACTCTCACACACCACCTACACACACACATACACACATACCAACTCACACATACACACCAACTCACACACTGCCTACACACACACATGACACACACACCAGTTTACATACCACCTGCATACCCATACACACACCAACTCACACACCCACACACCCCCGACATACATACCGATTCACACACAACCTACACACACACACACACACACAGGCGCCTGTGGGAGTTAAACTCGGTAAAATTGGACATCACGAGTGGGCTTGGGGAAGACGGACCTCTGAAAGGCAGCCTTGGGGAAGCGCATGGAAAGGGTTTTCCACCCCACGCACAAGGTGGCATTTGCAGGTTAGAGAAGGGGGCAATGTAGATTTTTTTGGAGCATACACACGGACGCAGCGAGGCTCATCCCTCTCTGTGACCAGCCTCCTGCCCCCGGGCCCTGCGGCCAGCCGGGGAGCCAGCCTCAACCCATGGAGAGGGAGGCTGCTCCGGGGCCGCCTTCTCCATGTCCTTGGATGGTAGCTGGCCGGGCTGGCGCTGGCCCATCACTGAGTAACTCAGCGACCAGCGCTGCTTCCTGCAGGACCAGCCTCCCGTGGGGGCCCCAGGAGGCAGGCCCGCCCCCCAGCACAGCCCACCTGCTCGGGGAGGCCCTGCCAGCGTGGATTTCATTTTCAGTCAATCGGCTCCATCACAGCGATCTTTTTCACCAGGCGACAATATATTTCAGGCCAGGGGTGGTCACCCATTTAGTATATTAGTGCTTTGGGTCTAAATCAGTGGCCGTGGCCTGGGCTCGGTGTGTGTTCACTCTGCTTCAGCGGGTGATGTATTTGAGTCAGGCTGATGAATCTGGTTTAGGAGGTGATCTATTTCCATTTCCAGCCAGTAATTATGTTTTAATGTGTGATATATCCCTTTCTGGATGAGGTATATTAAACCCCTGATGACTGTAGTATTTATTTCAGCGTGTTATGTATGCATACAGCCATTCATACACATTTCCACGTTTAATGCATCCGCTCCGCCATGCCATATATATTCCTGACTCCTTCTGAAGTTTCGGACTGAATGGCACCTCATAAAAATGCCACTTCATTAAGAATCAACAGGAATAAGCCAACCAGAAAAAAAATTTTTTTTTTTAATTGATGAAGGTTGAACAGAGAAATATCAAGTTCACGTCTCACTTCCCACAGGGGAACCAGACAATAAAATCTTTATTGGGAGATTCTGGATGTCAGGAATGCACTTCATCTTGTCAGGGGTTGTACAGCTGGGGAAAATAGATCACCTGAGGTGAATCGTGGCCAAAGAAGCCTTCTCATCTCAGCGGCTGGGGTGCCTTTGTGTCAAATGGCCCGATGTTTCCCTTCCTGAACGACCTCTTTTTGTCAGTGGGCCCTGCATTCCAGTCCCTCCCAGAAGCCCTTGAACACTGAGCATTGAGCCTTCAGAATCCTCTCTTCCCCATCGCAGCCAGCTTTCCCAGAGTGGACGCTGTGATGGGGTCCAAGTGGAGGGACCTGGTGGGCATGATCATGTGTGGAGGGCGGATGCTGCAGAGCTGCCCCATGGGACCCACTGGCAATGCCTGTATCCCCATCGCACCTGGAGGTGGGAGGTGGTACCCAGGATGGCAGCTGAGGCAGCTCTGTAGCTGAGACAGGAACTGAGGCCTCCTAGTATTTGGGGCTGCAGGACACCACACACCTAGGGGCACCGAGCAGCCACCTTCCCAACTCCCAAAACACACAAAATACACACCAGCTCCCCTCCCTCTTCCCTGGTGGCTCAGCAGTAAAGAATCTGCCTGGAATTCAGGAGACCTTGGTTCAATCCCTGGGTTGGGAAGATCCCCTGGAGAAGAAAACGGCTACCCACTCCAGTACTCTTGCATGGAGAATCCCATGGACCAAGGAGCCTGGCAGGCTACAGCCCATGGGCTTTCAAAAGACCTGGACATGACTTTAATGAAGACTAAACCACCACCACTCCCTCTAACAAGGCTCTCCCCAGGAAGTTCTAAAGCAATCCCCACCCTGTTGTCCTTTTAACCAACAAGGAGAATGCTGCAAACACTCTCCTGGTGGGTGGGATTTTGGTCAAGGTCAGGCTGATCTTTCACGACAAATACCATGTGATATCACTTATATGTGAAACCTCAGATAAGACACAAATGGACAAATCTGTGGAACAGAAACAGACTCACAAACATAGAGAACAGACTTGTAGTTGCCAAGGGGGTGAGGGGGTCGGGGAGGGATGGATTGGGCGTTTGGGATCAGCAGATGCTAACTATTGTGTATAGGATGGATAAACCACAAGGTCCGACTGTAGGACACAATATCCCGTGATAAACCATCATGGAAGAGAAGCTGGAAAAGAACATTTATGTGGGTATAAGAGTCATTTTGCTGTACAGCATATCGTTAATGTTTAATATGTTGGAATTAATACAGCATTGTAAATCAACTTTACTTCAATAAAACTTTTTCAAAATTAATCTTTTTATTCATAAAATCCATTCTAGATTTTTTTAGAAGTAAATGAGCACTCCTGCCTCTTCCCTGGGGGACTCATCGTTCCCAGACACCCTGGTCCTGCCTGTCACCAAAGAAAGATGCTGCCATCAGCATCTCCAGAGGAATAAGGAAGGTGCTCCCGTGAAGGCCAGGGCAACACTAGGAAGCAGAGAGGGGCTCTCACGGGTGGGGAGCTGCACCCATGGAGGCCACCCCAGCCTTCATCTTTCCTTGGAGGTCTCAAGCTTTAACTTCCCAATGTCATGGACTCCCTAAGCTGTGGGAAGATAGAAACCCCTCCTCCTTTACCCTTGGGCCCATGAGCCTGACAGCTCTTGGCTGTGGGGTTGCTTGTACATTTTAGAGTGTGGGCACCTGCCGAGCTTTTACCCACTAGATACCACCTCCGACCCAGTCACGACAACCAAAAACGTCTCTCGATGTGGCCAGATGTCCCCAGAGGCAAGACTGTCCCCTGGATGAGAATCACTGCTTTAGGCTTATGGTTTTCAAATGGAACATAACAAAAAACTGACTTAAAAAAAAGAAACATAGTATATAGTGCAGTAAGGCGGAAAGAGAGAAGGAATCTGGGAAGATGGTCCTGATGGACCCGTCTACAGGGCGGCAATAGCGCTGCAGACGCAGAGAACAGGCGGGTGGACGCAGCGCGGGAGGAGCGGGCGGGGCGCATGGGGAGGGGACCGCGGAAACGCGCACGGCCATACGTGAAACGGACGCCGCGGGGATTTCCTGCGTGAGGCAGGGAGCTCGAACCCGGGGCTCTGTGACAGCCGAAGGGTGGGATGGGGTGGGAGGGGGAGGGAGGTTCCAGAGGGAGGGGACGTCCGTGTGCCTGTGGCTGAGTCTTACGGATGTGTGGCAGACACCAACACAATATTACAAAGCAATTATTCTCCAATTAAACATAAATAACTTTTTTTTAATTTTAAAGGAGAAAAACACAGTAAGAACAGAAAATATGAACAGCATGAAAATAGCCAATCTAAAACTCTGGGTTTACATTCTAAGAACCTCATTCCAAACCTCCAAGGGCTGCATGGCACCCAAACGGCCTCCTTCCAGGACAGCTGCCCCAGCTGGGTGCACACAGCCTCAGGGCCCCCGCCCCCAGCTGTGTCTTCTCACACAGGCCCAGCAGGTTCCACATTCATCTTGCCTTTACCATAAAGAAATGCCCACTTCCCGGTTCCTTCAAAAGTATACTAGGGAGGAGGAAGAGGCAAAGACAGAGGAAAAAGGAAGAAAAACTATTAGAGTAATTTCAAAGATTTTAAAGACATTTCAAGGACAATTTTTTTCATTTCAATGACTCATCCCCTGCATCAGTTCAGTTCAGTAGCTCAGTCATGTCCGACTCTTTGTGACCCCATGGCCTGCAGCATGTTAGACCTCCCTGTCCATCACCAACTCCTGGACTTTACTCAAACTCATGTCCATTGAGTCTGTGATGTCATCCAACCATCTCATTCTCTGTCGTCCCCTTCTCCCACCATCAATCTTTGCCAGCATCAAGGTCTTTTCTGAGGATTCAGTTCTTCACATCAGGTGGCTAAAGTATTGGAGCTTCAGCTTCAGCATCAGTCCTTCCAATGAATATTCAGGACTGATTTCCTTTAGGATGGACTGGTTGGATCTCCTTGCAGTCCAAGGGACTCTCAAGAGTCTTCTCCAACACCACAATTCAAAAGCATCAATTCTTCAGTGCTCAGCTTTCTTTATAGTCCAACTCGCACATCCACACATGACTGCTGGAAAAACCATAGCCTTGACTAGACAGACCTTTCTCAGCAGAGTAATGTCTCTACTTTCTAATATGCTCTCTAGGTTGGTCATAGCTTTTCTTGCAAGGAGCAAGCATCTTTTAATTTCATGGCTGCACTCACCATCTGCAGTGATTTTGGAGCCCAAGAAAATAAAGTCTCTCACTGTTTCCATTGTTTCTCCATCTATTTGCCATGAAATGATGGGACCAGATGCCATAATCTAAGTTTTTTGAATGTGGAGTTTTAAGCCAGCTTTTTCACTCTCCTCTTTCACTTTCATCAAGAGGCTCTTTAGTTCTTCTTCACTTTCTGCCATAAGGATGGTATTATCTGCATATCTGAGGTTATTGATATTTCTCCCAGCAATCTTGATTTCAACTTGTGCTTCATCCAGCCTGGCATTTCGCATGATGTACTCTGCATATAAGTTAAATAAGCAGGGTGACAATATACAGCCTTGATGTACTCCTTTCCTGATTTGGAACCAGTCTGTTGTTCCATGTCCAGTTCTAACTGTTGTTTCTTGACCTGCATACAGATTTCTCAGGAGGCAGGTAAGGTGGTCTGGTATTCCCATCTCTTTAAGTATGTTCCACAGTTTTTTGTGATCCACACAGTCAAAGCATTTGGTGTAGTCAATAAAGCAATTGGCGTAAGCATTTGGCATAGTCAATAAAGTAGAAGTAGATGTTTCTCTGGAACTCTCTTGCTTTTTCTATGATCCAACTGGAGAAGGGAATGGCAAACCATTTCAGTATCACCCCCATCACCTTCACACAAATATTTTAACTTTTATACATTCAGTGTGGGCCACATGTATATTCTTCAGTGACTATGTATCAACTACATGCAACTTTGTAGCCCAATTGTTTTACTTCACCTTGTATTATAAGCATTTTCCCAAGATGCTATGTAAGTTTTAGTGGCTTCAGTGGTGTCCGACTCTTTTGCAATCCCATGGACTGTAGCTCACCAGGCTCCTCTGTCCATGGGATTCTCCAGGCAAAAACACTAGAGTAGGTTTCCATTCCCTTATCCACAAGTTGCTTTATAGGTTTAGAATTATAAGCTGTTCATAATTGAGCAATATCTCAACGATGGTAAAAACAAGTAGGATAAGCTCAGTTTTGCTGTGATTAGGATCAATTCCAAACCATCCCAATGAGGTCTATTCTGTGCTCACTCCAAGTCCATGAGGGTCCATGAGCATCTGAGGACTGTCCAGCAGCTGTCCCCGTGGATGGCCTGAACACTGTGACCTCCCATGATGACAACACCAGGGGAAGAGCCCACAGAGAAGCCCCAGCAGCTTTACCTGCTGCCCCGAGTGGCCGGGATCAGTTCCTGCCACGGAGATGGGAAACACTTCTTGCGTAGCCAGGAGAGGAGGAGGCACTGGAAATTCTGTGCACCCAACGGTCCGTAAGTCTCCATAGGTAAACTGTTCACCCCCATCACTGACCTTTATTTTCAAAGTGGAAAGTCGCTCAGTCGTGTCCAACTCTTTGTGACCCCAGGGACTGTAGCCCACCAGGCTTCTCTATCCATGGAATTCTCCAAGCAAGAACCCTGGAGTAGGTTGCCATTCCCTTCTCCAGAGAATCTTCCCAACCCAGGGTTTGAACCCAGGTTTCCTGCATTACAGGCAGATTCTTTACCATCTGAGCCACCAGGGAAGCCCCCTTATTTCCAAAAGCAACGTTTTATGACTCAAACTGCCTAGTCTCCATAAGGAACTCTCAGTTACTTAAATCCTTGATCTCAGATTCCACTGATCATCAGAGGTACCTGGGGTGTGACTCAGAAGGTATGGAGTGGGAGCCTAAGAATAAGCATTCTGAAAGTGGCTCCCTGACAGCCAGGTTAGGGGCCACAACAGTTACAGGTAATTTTCAAGGCAGTGGTGACCAATGCCTCAATTTCCAGTGATCTATGAGAAGGCTTCCCAAGCCCAAAGCTCCAGGTCCTTGCTGGGAGCCTGGGAATTAATTACAAGAGGTCTACAAATCTGTGCTCAAACCAAGCTCTGATTGAATACTGAGTAAATAGTATTGATTGTGCATATGATTTGGGGAATGGATGTGACACGATTGTGATTGATAAAATATAGATGCCTTAAACACATTCCTGCAGATAGAGTATATTTCTGACTTTATGAGTTGACTCAAGATCGACCGCATCAGTCAGAAGAGTCCCAAAAGGAAATGAACAGACATGCTAAGCTGGTAACTGAGGAGTTTAACAAGAGGGCTATTAATCCAGGGAAATCCAAAAAAAGATGGGGATGGTCCCCAGAGCTAGGATTGGTGGAGAATGTGGGGACAGGGGAGGGGCTGTCACCAGAACCCGAGGGGGAGACCCGGGAGCAGCAGAGGGTTAGGCAGCCAGCAGCTCCACAGTGGAAGGAGCTGGAGAAATCAACACAGTGACTGTACCTTCCTCTAGGCTCCCCCCACCCTCGTGGGAAGCTAGAGAGCCGAGGACCTGGTGAGTCAGTACAGGGCAATCTCCCAGGGCTCAGAGCAGATGGTGAAGGGCAGAGAGGCAAAGAAGGCCTCTGGCACCAATGCTAAACATACCACTGTTATTATGTGAGCACCTGTGGCTTCCCAGGTGGTGGTAGTGGTAAAGAACCCGCCTGCCAAAGCAGGAGACTTAAGAGACAAAGGTTCGATCCCTGGGTTTGGAAGATTCCCTGGAAGAGGGCATGGTAACCCACCTCAGTATTCTTGCCTGGAGAATCCCATGGACAGAGGAGCCTGGCAGGCTACAGTCCACGGAGTCATAAAGAGTCGGATTCAACTTAGTGACTGAGCAGCCCAAGCAAAGACTCTAGTGGATCATCACTGCCTAGAGAACTCCATTTCCAGCCAAGATGTGTGTGGGGGGTCTGTGTGATATAACTGTGCCAGGGGGTCCCTAAGGCTATTTTCAAACTTGATGATTCACTAAAAGGACCCACAAAACTCAGGAAAAGCTGTCATTCTTATGGTTATGGTTTATGACAAAGAAAAGGTACAGATTAAAGCCAGCAATGAGAACAGGTCATGGGTGGAGGAACCAGCCACAAGCTTGCAGGTTTGTCTCCCAGAGCAGTTACAAGTGAAAGTCACTCAGTCATGTCCCACTCTTTGTGACCCCATGGACTATACAGTCCATGGAATTCTCCAGGCCAGAATACTGGAGTGGGACCTTTCCCAGGAGATCTTCCCAACCCAGGGATGGAACCCAGGTCTCCCACATTGCAGGCAGATTCTGTACCAGCTGAGCCACCAGGGAAGCCCAAGAATACTGGAGTGGGTCGCCTAGCCCTTCTCCAGGGGATCTCCCCAACCCAGGGTCTCTTGCCTTGCAGGCGGATTCTTTATCAGCTGAGAGACACACAACTCCCAGCAACAGCGTGTGACAACACAGCACGCGGGAAGTGCTGCCGCCCAGGGAAGCTCGTCTGTGCTGCGGTGTCCAGAGATTTACCAGGGTCTGCCATGGAGTCCAGGCGGCAGGTCCACAGGCAAGAGACAGCAAAGGCTGCCAGGGACCACCAGCAGCCGGGAGAGAGGCCTGGGAGAGGTGCTTCCCCCAGACAGAGACCAGCCCTGCCCACCCGTGGATCTCCTCCATCCAGCCTGCAGACCGTGAGACTAATTCTCTTGTGTTTGCCACCCTATTCGGAGAAGGCAGTGGCACCCCACTCCAGTACTCTTGCCTGGAAAATCCCATGGATGGAGGAGCCTGGTGGGCTGCAGTCCATGGGGTCACAAAGAGTCGGACATGACTGAGCAACTTCACTTTCACGTCTCACTCTCATGCATTGGAGAAGGAAATGGCAACCCACTCCAGTGTTCTTGCCTGGAAGAACACTGAGACGGGGGAGCCTGGTGGGCTGCCGTCTACGGGGTCGCACAGAGTCGGACACAACTGAAGCAACTTAGCAGCAGCAGCAGCATTCCTCCCTGTTTGCAGTGCTTTCTTTGTTCAGCAGCCTTAGCAAGCCAGTATAGCTCGGGTGTCTATTGCAGAGACCCCGGCGACAGATGCTTTTTTTCACATAATGTTCTCTTCCTGTACGAGTTTCCGATGGGTGCTCTAACAAATCATCACAAACTGTGAATTAAAACAGCACACAGATCTTCTCCTACAGTTCTGGAGTCAGGAGTCAAAAACCAGGGCTGGGTCGGGACTTCCCTTGTGGTCCAGCTGTGAAGAATCTGCCTTCTTAAGAACCTGCAGGGCATACAGATTCCATCTCTGGTCAGGGAACTCAGATCGCACGTGCCTTGGAGCCACTAAGCCCAAACACCAGAGCTAGAGAGAAACCCAAGTGCCACAGCTAAGAACTGACACGGTCAAATAAATAAGTAAAATATTTTTTATAAAAAACCAGGACTAGGTCAAATCAAGGTGCTGGGAAGGCCATGCCCAACCCAAGGCTCTAGGGGAGAATCTGCTTCCTTGCTTTTTCCAGCTTCAAGAGCATCTTCCTACTGGAATGTTCCACAGCCCCTTCCTTCCTTTCTAAGTCAAGCAGGGTAGCACCTGCTTCAGTCGTCATTGCCCTCCTCTGCAGCCTGGTGACCTCCTTCTGACCCCTTCTTACAAGGGTGTTTATGATTCATCCAGGGTCCACCTAGAGTATCCCGGGCTTCCCCAGTGGCTCAGATGGTAAAGCATCTGCCTGCAATGCAGGAGACTTGGGTTCAATCCCTGGGTCAGGAAGATCCCCTGGAGAAGGAAATGGCAACCCACTCCAGTATTCTTTTCCTAGAGAACCCCACGGACAGGGGAGCCTGGCCAGCTACAATCTGTGGGGTTGCAAAGAGTCAAACACGACTGAGTGACTAACACACTCACACACTAGATTATCCATGATAATCACCCCATTTTAAGATCTTAATTTAACCATATCTGTAACGTCCCTTTTGCCATATAAGGCTAACATTCACAGGTTCCAGGGACGTGGGTCTGAAGATCTCTGGGGGCCATTTTTCACCTTCCTTACTTCTCTCCTGGATCTGCAAAGAGATTTTATTATGGATTAAATACCTAAATGTAAGACCTGAACCATAAAACTTCTAGAAGAGAACATGGACAGAACACTCTGACATAAATCATAACAATATTTTATTGGATCTGTCTCCTAAGGCAAATTAAATAAAAGCAAAAATAAACAAATGGGATTACACTGATTTTTAAACGTCAGTCTCACATTCCTGGGATAAATCCCTCTTGGCCATGATGTACTACATATTTATATATATATATTTTTTTTTAGATTCAAATTGCTATGTTGTGCTAAGAACATCTGAATTCATGATGGCTATTAGTTTGTGGCTTTGTGTTTTCTTGAACTGTCTTTTTCTGGTTTGGATACCAATAGGATGCTGGATTCAGAGAATGAGTTGGAAAGAATCCTCCTCTTCAGTTTTCTGAAAGTCTGTGTGGAATTGCTATTATGTCTTCCTTAAATACGCTGGAGTGGGTAACCGTTCCCTTCTCCGGGAATCTTCCCAACCCCAGGATCAAATCTGGATCTCCTGCATTGCTGGCAGGTTCTTGACCATCTGAGCCAGAAGGGAAGCCCCACAATTGTGATAAACTTTACCATCATGTCTATAGTTCTCTTTATGTGAAGGCTTTTAACTATAAATTCAATTTTTAACAGATGCAGGGCCATTCAGTATATCTACTCCTTCTTGGGTGAGTTTTGATAGTTTGTGTTTCAAGAAATTTATCCATTTTATTTCTAACTTGTGGAACTTTTTGGCAAGATCGGTTCATAATATTCTCTCACCTTTTTTTTTATTTAAATTTATTTTAATTGGAGGCTAATTACGTTACAATATTATATTGGTTTTGCCATACATCAACATGAATCCGCCACGGGTGTACACGTGTTCCCCATCCTGAACACCCCCCCCCCACCTCCCTCCCCATCCCATCCCTCTGGGTCATCCCAGTGCACCAGCCCCAAGCATCCTGTATCCTGCATCGAACCTGGACTGGTGATTCATTTCTTATATGATATTATACATGTTTCAATGCCATTCTCCCAAATCATCCCACCCTCTCCCTCTCCCACAGAGTCCAAAAGACTGCCCTATACATCTGTCTCTTCTGCTGTCTCTCATCATTATCAGGTAGAATATTTCCCTCTCATTCCTGACACTGGTAATTTGGGCCTTATCTCTTTATTTCCCCATCAGTCTTTTGAGACATTTATCAATTTGGTTGATCTTCTCCAACAACCAACTTTCGGTGTCACTGATTTTTCTCTATTATTTATCTGCCGTCTAGTTCACTGATTTCTGTTCTTATCTCTCTTGTTCCCTTCATTCTGCTTAATCTGAGTTTCCTTTCTCTTCCTTTACTAGTTTCCATGCTAGGAAAAATCACTGATAAAAATGCGACTTCTATATTATGTGGAAAACAGTCTCCAGGGTGCCACTTACCCCTGGCTCTTTTGTGTTATACCCACATATACAAAACATATCCCTGGCTAAGGAAGACAAAAGTCGCTTTAAGGTCAAATGGAACACGCTCTGTGTCTGATCGTTATCAGTCTCCATCTTCAGAGAATTTGTCCTCATTCCCTACCTATGACCTCAAGTTTAGGTTAACTTGAGGTTCCCTTAAATGCTTGTTAGAGGAAACTGTATGTGTTGGAGTATGTTTTTGCAGAAAATCATGCCTGTCCTCTTACAGTGGCATGTGGCAACAATGCTTGCCACAGAAAATTGAATTTACTTACCAACTGGCTATACTTAACCCAGTCATTTTGACCTAACCAATCTCTTCTGAGTAAAATTGCCTCTATATGAACTGAATCAATTCTCTTGCTAGTTTACAAAATATCTCAGATTATGGGTCCAGATCTTTCTTCTTGTGAGCTATTCAAGTAAAATTAAAATGGAAATGTGCACATTCATTTTGGAAAGCTACAGGAAATATATTTTCACCACATGCATCTTGCCAATGGTCCCCCAGGAGCGGGGTCTGGGTGGGATGGTAAACAGTCCTCCACCCGCAGGGCGGTTTTCTTTCAAGTTTGAACCCCCCTGAAGCGCATGGCAGAGGGGCGGTGCTGGCCCACAGGAGCAGGGAGCTTCAGGGGCTGCAGCCTTGAAGTGAAGCGAAGTGAAAGTTGCTCTGTCGTGTCCGACTCTTTGCAACCCCATGGACTGTAGTCCATGGAATTCTCCAGGCCAGAATACCGGAGTGGGTAACCTATCCCTTCTCCAGCGGGATCTTTCTGACCCAGGAATCCAAGCAGGGTCTCCTGCATTACAGGTGGATTCTTTACCAGCTGAGCTATCAAGGAAGCCCGTTGCAGGCTTGGGGGCTGACAATCCTCCTTGCCTGCCCTTCGCCCCTGTGGGGCCCTCCTGCTACTGTGCCCGCCCCCAACCCCAGCTCCATGGGCTTTCATGTGAGATCAGCTTCTCTCCTATTGTGCTGCCTGCCTGCCAAGAAGTCAGGAAATCTGCAAAGACCTCTGGTGCCAAGAAACTACCCAAGGTGTCCCTTTGCCAGTAAATTTGATGTGACAAAGAGATATGAGGGAGGAGGAAATCAGGTCACCTCTGCCGGCCCTGAGGGGGTCGGGGGGTCACGTGAGGAGAAGACTGGCCTCGGCTCTGCTCCATGGGTGCGTTGGAGCTGCAGGAAGTCGTGGCACTGTCTCCTTCCATGGCACCATGTATTTAAGTATAGCGGATTTATCCTGTCCTGTTAATTTCTAGTATATAGCAAAGTGGTTCTGTTATACATATATACACACACATTTTTTTCAGATTCTTTTCTGTTATGGTTTATCACAGGGTATTGAATAGAGTTCCCCGTGCTGTACAGTCAGCCAGTCAGCTCTGTCGCTCAGTCGTGTCCCACTCTTTGCAACCCTGTGGACTGCAGCACGCCAGGCCTCCCTGTCCATCACCAGCTCTACAGTAGCACAACCTTATGATATAGCAACTATTATTGCCTCCACCTGACAAGTTAGAAAAATGAGGCAAAGAGGTGAACTAGCTTGCTAAAGATCTTTGGACTAGAAAGAAAATGCCAGTCTAAGGTCATGCCACCCTGAACATGCCTGATCGCATCTGATCTCTGAAGGTAAGCAGGGTCGGGCCTGGTTAGTACTTGGATGGGAAAGGGAAAAGCCAGACTTTGGCCCCATCCCCTCTCCAGATCCCCACCTCTTGGGGCCCACACTATGTGCTCTGCATTTTCATTGTCACTTAATACATGTTACTATCACATTCAACAGTGGGAAATGTTATACTGAGGCATAGGAGAAAAACAGACAGACGCACCTCGGTGCCACCTCACCTGCCGTTCCTTTTTGCAGGAAACTCTGTTGCAACAGGTGGTTTTCCAGGAACACGCCTGTTGCATAAAGCAAGGCCTGGCTGTGCTGGGGTTTCAGGCCCACAGCCGCCCTGCGGGTCAGGGCCAGCCGGGGCTCTGTGGCAGCAACAGACCCAGAAACACGGGACGCTCGGAACAGCCAGGGGTCGGCGGGCCCAGCACGCAGCGATGGAAACAAAGAGAAACCAAGCCAGTTCACGGGCAGCCTGGTTAACGAAGCTCACCCCTCCCGTTTGTCATAATCCCAACCTCAGAAGGTCAGCCCTTCCCGAGTCTGTCAGATGGCTAACTACCTCCTGGGGCCCTCAGGGGACAGGGGATGGTAAGGTTTGGAAGAAAAGGCAGTGGGGAGGGCCTGGAGGTGGTGAGCCCGCCAGGTGGGGGCCGGGGTGGGGATGTCGAGGCCGCTGGAGGCACAGGGTACTTCATGGCGAGCCTCCAGGTCTCCTGCCATCATCAGTTCAGTTCAGTCGCTCAGTCATGTCCGACTCTGCGACACCATGGACTGTAGCACACCAGGCCTCCCTGTCCATCACCAGCTCCCGGAGTTTACTCAAACTCATGTGCATTGTGTCGGTGATGCCATCCAACCATCTCATCCTCCATCGTCCCCTTCTCCTCCCGCCTTCAATCTTTCCCAGCATCAGGGTCTTTTCCAAGGACTCAGCTCTTCGCATCAGGTGGCCAAAGTATTGGAGTTTCAGCTTCAGCATCAGTCCTTCCAATGAATATTTAGACTGATCTCCTTTAGGATGGACTGGTTGGATCTCCTTGCTGAACAAGGAGCTCTTATTGTCATCTCTTGATGACACTCTCTTGTCATCATAACAGGCCACAAACTCACGATGCAGGTGTGGTTGTGCTGGAAAGTGTGGGGAGCCACGGACTGCATTTCCAGAACGGAGGTCCGTGCCTGGTTGGAATGCCACCTCCTGGCATACATGAGCATGTGAAGGCAGGCCGCGCAAGTGGGAGACACGTGGACCAGCCCGGAGCCCGGGGCCTGCTCACCGGGGGCAGGTCCAGGAGTCAGGAAGAGCCTCAAACCCCCAGCCCCACCCTTCCATCCCCTGCCTCACGCCCGCCCACAAAGCCCCAGGGCCCACATCACCCCCAGAGGGTGGCAGGGCTCCCCCAGTCTGCCAAGCCCCCACCACCCCCCAGGGCTCTGCTGTGACCTCCCCTGGGCACCTGCACTCCCCACAACCCTACCCCCTCTTCCCCCTACCTCCATCCCCCCCTCCCTCTATATCCCTGCCCTTACCACCCCCCATCCACTCACCCCTCCAGCTCTGCTCCACCCACCTCTTGCCTCTTGAGAGCATCACTGGCTCCCAGGACACATCCCTGACCCACTGGGCTCCTCTGGGGCTTCTCCACCCCACACCCCCACTTTCAGGTCCACGTGACAGACTGCCACCTCCTTCCCGCTCCCCTCACCCACTCCACTCCCCCCATCACACAGGCCCTCTCCCTCCCCAAAAAGCAGAAGCCAATAGAGCAATGGAGACTCAGGGAATCTGGTGGGCATTTTCAGGGACATAAATCAAGTAACTAACGCAGGAGAGGGGGCGGTGGCTTTGGGGGAGGGGTCCCTGCAACCACCCTCTGAGCACCAACCCGGGGAGACCCCCACAATGACCGTGCGTTAAGCAGGTGACTACAGTCAGACACAGGCTCGGCTCCAGTTTTATTCCCAGCACACTTGCCAGGGAGAGAGGGGATATACAATTGAGAATCTGCCCAAGTAAGCAGTGGGTTCTCAGAATCCCTTCAGAGGCTTCTGGTGGAAAATTCTAGAAGCACATAATTCTGTGAGGCAACTGCACAGTTGTCTGAGAGCCGGTCAAGCAGCCTCACGGTCTCACAGACTCTGTGAGCTCCTCTGACGATGGCGGGGGTCGCCCGGGGGTGATGGACGGGGCGGGGCCAGCACACCCAGCCCCGCCTCCCAGGCGCCCATGGCGGACCCAGTTCTGAATAGATCCTCCTGAAATGCAGCTCGAAACCAACACACCGTCTGCGAATCAAAATCAGCAACGTTTGGACAGGATTTCATTTTTAAAACAGTTTAGATTACGCTGGCAGAAGGTTTCCAACATGAAAAGAGAAAATTTGCAAACACATTCCTGAAGTCATGCACTCCCCTTGCCTTTGGCAGCAGCTGCACCTCCCGCCCACCCCTCTCATGGAGGAAATTCCCCAGGAAGGTGCCTGCTCCTTGCTGGGTCCACTGGGGAGCGGGTGGTCCAGCCCCCACCCCCTGGAGGAGTCGGGGAGGGGCTGCACTTCACTAAGCACGTGTTCAGTTCAGTAGCTCAGTCGACTCCGACTCTTTGCAACCCCATGGACTGTAGCACGCCAGGCTCCCCTGTCCATCACCAACTCCCGGAGTTTACCCAAACTCATGTCCATTGAGCTGGTGATGCCATCTGACCATCTCATCCTCTGTCTTCCCCTTCTCCTCCCGCCTTCAATCTTTTCCAGCATCAGGGTCTTTTCCAAGGAGTCAGCTCTTCGCATTAGGTGGCCAAAGTATTGGAGTTTCAGCTTCAGCATCAGTCCAATGAACACTGAATGTTCATGTTCCAGTCCTGAATGAACATTCAGGACTGATTTCCTTTAGGATGGGCTGGTTGGATCTCCTTGCAGTCCAAGGGACTCTCAAGAGTCTCCTCCAACACCACTGTTCAAAAGCATCAATTCTTCGGCACTCAGCTTTCTTTATAGTCCAACTCTCACATCCATAGGTGACTACTGGAAAAACCATAGCTTTGACTAGATGGACCTTTGTTGGCAAAGTAATGTCTCTGCTTTTTAATATGCTGTCTAGGTTAGTCATAACTTTCCTTCCAAAGAGTAAGTGTCTTTTAATTTCATGGCTGCAGTCACCATCTGCAGTGATTTAGTTAGAAGCACTGATACCAGATAAGATGTCCTTGACTCCAGACTTGACAGAAAAGGTTCTTTTTATTATGGAAAGGACACACAAGAGTGATGTGAGCTGTGCTTAAGGGTTTGGAGTGTTGGGGCCCCCAGCTCCAGAGAGAAATTAAGGTCCAGGGGAGGGACATCCTTTACAGGGGTGGAGGGGGGATTTCCAGAGGGGTGTGATCTGTGGACAGAGGCCCAGCAGTGCCAGCCACCCTGTGTTTGCTTGGCTCTTCCCAGGCTTATGGGTCACTATGCTGACCTGTTATAGTAACGAAATTCCACAGGTCGCTTGCATGGTTTTGGGAAGGGTGCACCTGTTGTTGCAAATTTTATGGATTTAGGCGTAGATATAAACATAGACCAGGGCTTCCCAGGTGGCACTAATGGTAAAGAATCCACCTGCAATGCAAGAGACTTGGGTTCAATCCTGGGTGGGGAAGATCCCCTAGAGAAGGAAATGGCAACCCACTCCAGTATTCTTGCCTGGAGAATCCCATGGACAGAGGAGCCTGGCGGGACAGAGGAGTTCATGGGGTTGCAAAGAGCAGGACTGACTTAAGTGACTTAGCACATGCATATAAACACACATAAATATAAATCAAGGGACTTCCCTGGAGGTCCAGTGGTTAACAATCCTCCTTCTGATGCAAGGGGTGTGAGTTCAATCCCTGGTCAGGGAACTAAGATCCCACATGGCCAAAAAACAAAAACAAAACAAAAACAAAAAAATATATATTGTAACAAATTCAATAAAAAGACTTTAAAAATGGCTCACATAAAAAAAACTTTAAATTTTTTTAAATTAATTTTTTAAATAAATGAATAAACATTCATTTATTTTCATTCTAATCCCAAAGAAAGGCAATGCCAAAGAATGCTCAAACTACTGCACAATTGCACTCATCTCACACGCTAATAGTAATCCTCAAAATTCTCCAAGCCAGGCTTCAGCAATACATGAACTGTGAACTTTCTTTTGTTCAAGCTGGTTTTAGAAAAGGCAGAGGAGCCAGAGATCAAATTGCCAACATCCACTGGATCATGGAAAAAGCAAGAGAGTTCCAGAAAAACATCTATTTCTGCTTTATTGACTATGCCAAAGCCTTTGACTGTGTGGATCACAATAAACTGTGGAAAATTCTGAAAGAGATGGGAATACCAGACCACCTGAGCTGCCTCTTGAGAAACCTATATGCAGGTCAGGAAGCAACAGTTAGAACTGGACATGGAACAACAGACTGGTTCCAAATAAGAAAAGGAGTTCATCAAGGCTGTATATTGTCACCCTGCTTATTTAACTTATATGCAGAGTACATCATGAGAAATGCTGGACTGGAAAAAACACAAGCTGGAATCAAGATTGCCGGGAGAAATATCAATAACCTCAGATATGCAGATGACACCAGCCTTATGGCAGAAAGTGAAGAGGAACTAAAAAGCCTCTTGATGAAAGTGAAAGTGGAGAGTGAAAAAGTTGGCTTAAAGCTCAACATTCAGAAAACGAAGATCATGGCATCTGGTCCCATCACTTCATGGAAAATAGATGGGGAAACAGTGGAAACAGTGTCAGACTTTATTTTTTTGGGCTCCAAAAGTACTGCAGATGGTGACTGCAGCCATGAAATTAAAAGACACTTACTCCTTGGAAAAAAAGTTATGACCAACCTAGATAGCATATTCAAAAGCAGAGACATTACTTTGCCAACAAAGGTCCGTCTAGTCAAGGCTATGGTTTTTCCTGTAGTCATGTATGGATGTGAGAGTTGGACTGTGAAGAAGGCTGAGTGCCAAAGAATTGATGCTTTTGAACTGTGGTGTTGGAGAAGACTCTTGAGAGTCCCTTGGACTGCAAGGAGATCCAACCAGTCCATTCTGAAGGAGATCAGCCCTGGGATTTCTTTGGAAGGAATGATGCTAAAGCTGAAACTCCAGTACTTTGGCCACTTCATGCAAAGAGTTGACTCATTGGAAAAGACTCTGATGCTAGGAGGGATTGGGGGCAGGAGGAGAAGGGGATGACAAAGGATGAGATGGCTGGATGGCATCACCGACTCGATGGACATGAGTCAGTGAACTCCGGGAGTTGGTGATGGACAGGGAGGCCTGGCGTGCTGCGATTCATGGGGTCCCAAAGAGTCGGACACAACTGAGCAACTGAACTGAACTGAAGACACTGAGACACGTGGGGAAAAAAGGAGAGAGGGACCTCCTCCCCTCACCAGCTGCTGGGGATCAAACTGGGTCTTCCCCAAAATTGAGCCTGACCCCCAGGACCTCACCACGTGACTTTATCTGGAAATAGGCTCTTCGCAAATCAAGATAAAATGAGCTCACGGGGGAGCCCTCCTCCGAGATGGCTGGCGTCCCTATCAAAGGGGGAAATTTGAACACAGTCAGACATGCACATGAGACACGCAGACCCACCTTTCCAGGAAGATGAAGACCCATGTCCACAAGCTGAGGAGAGAGCCCTCAGGAGGAACCCACCCACCTCCACCTTGATCTGGGACTTCCTGCCCCAGAACCTGGAGATAACTCATTCGGGTTAAGCCACCCAGTCTGGGCTGGTTTTTTATGGGGTGCCCAGGATACTGATGCCCTGGAGGATAATAGGTTCTCAATAAAATCTAAAGATGAAATAAACCACGTAGTGGTAGCAATTGGGAAAATCCCAAAAGGGACAGACGACCACAGCTGCTGTGTAATCCTTTTTCCTCCCTCCAGAGCCAGTGACACCAACAAGCTGGCAGCAAGGTCCACCAGGTGCCAGCCTCTGTCCAAGACAGCACCGCCTGCTTATCTCCCAGTTCCTGGCCCTGAGGAAGGAAACCCTGCCTGCATGTTCTCTCTGATACGTGTACATTAGAGAAAAGAAAGCGGTATCTGGATTTCTCCAACATCGACCATCTCTGCTCTGAGAAAAGTCACAGATTAGGGAGAAATGAACCCTTGTTGTTCTGAATAAGGCAGAGAGGTTGTCCTTGGTTTTCACCTCAAGTCTCTAGTTGCTGAAAACACGACAGAAATGGAGAGACCCCCCATGTGGTGGTGTTGACAAGGGGCCAGGCTTCTGTCTGAGGCTCTCTGCTGTTGTTCCGTGTGCACCCTGGGGACAGCACTATTCAGATGACATTGGGTCCCTACCCTATGGGTCCCCACCTGGAAGCAGGGCCAAGACTCAGAACAAGCTGGAAAGTTTCAAGCACCACCCATGATAGAGCACAGAGGGCCCTCCGAACACATGAGCCAGTTCCAAGATATATATCTTGGTGTTTTAAAATTTCTCTCTCTTTTTTGTGATTAAAAGAAAGGGTATGATCTGCTCCAGAGAGCGGAGGCAGCTTCAGATATGGCTCACCCTATCACCACTGCAGATGGCGACTACAGCCGTGAAATTAAAAGACTCTTGCTCCTTGGAAGAAAAGTCATGACCAACCGAGACAGCATATTAAAAAGCAGAGACATTACTTTGCCAACAAAGGTCCATCTAGTCAAGGCTATGGTTTTTCCAGTGGTCATGTATGGATATGAGAGTTGGACTATAAAAAAAGCTGAGCACTGAAGAATTGATGCTTTTGAAATTTGGTGTTGGAGAAGACTCTTGAGAGTCCCTTGGACAGCAAGGAGATCCAACCAGTCCATCCTAAAGGAAATCAGTCCTGAGTAGTCATTGGAAGGACTGATGCTGCAGCTGAAGCTCCAATACTTTGGCCACCTGATGCGAAGAACTGACTCATTGGAAAAGACTCTGATGCTGGGAAAGATTGAAGGCCAGAGGAGAAGGGGATGACAGAGGATTACATAGTTGGATGGCATCACCGACTCAACGGACATGAGTTTGAGCAAACTCTGGGAGTTGTTGATGGACAGGGAGGCCTGGCATGCTGCAGTCTGCCAGGGTCGCAAAGAGTTGGACACAACTGAGTGACTGAACTAAACTGAACTGATCACCACTGGCACACCCTCTAGCCAGAGTGATGAAGAACTTTCAAATAGCTCTAGGTCGCCAAGGACAAAACTGCACCACCGAAAGGCATAAATCAGGCAGTGCTGTGTATACTTCAAAAGCCACAGCTCTGTACCTCAGATGTGTATGTGACACGTAAGTCCAAAGAACATGGCCCATTTTTTCTGGCTTTCGTATTTAAAACCTGGTGTGGATTAGATGCTCTTTGGGAAGAACTCCGGTTAAAGCTGCTGGCCAATCTGGGACTCCCGTGAAGATAAATGAAAAAGACAGAAGGGGTTACAGTCCTATACCTTGGTGTGCTGGGCTGTTCTCTAGAGGAAGGTGGAGTTTGTGTTCTCAGCTCTCCCTTCAGATAAGAAGTGCCTCGTGCAGCTTTCCTGGTGGCTCAGTGGTAAGGAATCTGCCTGAGAATGCAGGAGACACGGGTTCGATCCCTGGTCCTGGAAGATCCCATATGCTGCAGCAAGGAAGCCCGAGCGCCACAACTCCTGAGCCTGTGCTCTCAAGCCCGGGAACCACGACTACTGAAGCCGTCACCCCCTAGAGCCCGTGATCAGCAGCAAGAGAAGGCACCGGGACGCAAAGCCCGCCTGCCACAGCTAGAGAGTAGGCCACGTGGCAATGAAGACCTAGCACAGCCAAACAAATAAAAGTATCAGCCATGGGTATGAACCAGATTTAAAGAGTTCCTCGTGTAAATGAAGTTTGTCTACATCATCCTGCTGGTGGGCTGGGTGCATTGCAGCTTGCCCTCAATCCCTCCAACCTAACGCCAGCCCCAGGACCCCACCTGGGCACCCCTCCAAAATGTTCCACCTGACAGTGAACACCCAGCCAAATGGCATCTCTCCACTCTCATGTCTTGTCTGAAATCCTGCAGC
This sequence comes from Bubalus kerabau, assembly GCF_029407905.1. Lineage (NCBI taxonomy): Eukaryota > Metazoa > Chordata > Mammalia > Artiodactyla > Bovidae > Bubalus > Bubalus kerabau. The sequence goes on along the minus strand of NC_073631.1, from coordinate 118,633,508 downwards.
ATTTGCAGATAGATCAGAGGCTTAGCCTTGGTTACATATTAACATACAGTTTTCCTAGTAAGATTGCAAGATCTCAAGGGTCGAGAAGGCACTGAACGCTTCCTTTGGGGCACCTGTGTGTTCAAGGGGAGGTGGGAAGGCAGCTGCAGTTGGTCAGGGCGGTGGTGGGTACCCTGGGGTGTAGCAAGGGAAGGACAAGCTTTCTGCGATCCGGGCTCACACGCCACAGTGCAAAGCAGGTGTTAGAAACACGGTTAGGACACGGCACTTTCCCTGCCAGGGCGTGGGTTGAATCCCTGGTCAGCGCACGAAGACTCGGCAAGGTGCACAGCACAGGAAAGGACGGAAGGAAGGAGGGAAGAGGGGAGAGATGGAGAAGGGAGCAGATGAGGAGGCATCACCGGCAGGCGGAGGGGAGGGACCCTCCTGCCCTCTCTCCATCCCCACCCACCACCTGTGCCCACCCCATGATAACCGGGGGCACCACAGCAAGGTACAGAGGACCCTCGTCTTTACAAATCAACACACAGCTCCTCGGTGATGGGCCCTTACGTGAAAATTCCAGGTGACTCCATTAGTTTCCAGATGGTGCTAGTGGTAAAGAAGCTGCATGCCAGTGCAGGGGACACAAAAGACCCAGGTTCAATCCCTGGGTGGGGAAGATCCCCTGGAGGAGGAAATGGCAACCCACTCCAGTATTCTTGCCTGGACAATCCCATGGACGGAGGAGCCTGGCGGGCTACAGTCCACGGGGTAACAATAGAGTCAGACGCAACTGAGCACCATTAGTTCCATTTATTCATTTACGAAACCTTCTTTAAACCATTTTAAGCTAAAAACTTTCTTAAACTGCTGACACACCTTTGAGTCTCCTTAGTGCATGCGGATCCTATTTCATCTTCCTGGTTCAGAATCGCCATCATGTTCACCAAGTCCTGTGCCAAGTTGACCTCTTCCTCACCATCGGGGTCAGTCCTACAGTTGGAGGGCAGCCCCTTCCCCCACTCTGATTTGTGGCTTCTGGTGGGCAAGATGCTGGGTAATTTGTGTGTGTGTGTTTGTGTGTGAGACAGAGAGAAATTTAAACTCTGAGAGAACGAAGCCCCCAGACCCCCCCAGCACGAGGGTTTGGTGAGGTCACACCAGCTCTCCTGGGTTCAGGCATCAGGGCACCCCGCCCCCAGGCAAATTCCGCACAGTGAGGCTGCTGGGTGTGCAGCCAGCAGGGAGACGGAGCACCCTGGAACCAGGCTTTCCCTTGGCGCTGAGTTCTTGTTTCCAAAGAGCCAAAAGGGTCATATGAGCACACTCTCTCTGTCCCCCAAAGCCCAGCTGATTCATTACCACTCCCTGCAGTGATAAGTCCCTTGGACACCAGGAGGTCACAAGTAGATCCTAAAGGAAGTCAACCCTGAATATTCATTGGAAGGACTGATGCTGAAGCTGAAACTTCAATCCTTTGGCCACTTGATGGAAAGAGCTGACTCACTGGAAAAGACCCTGATGCTGGGAAAGATGGAGGGCAGGAGAATAAGGGGGCAACGGAAGATGGGATGGTTAGATAGCATCACTGACTCAACAGACATGACTGTGGGCAAACTCCTGGAGATAATGGAGGACAGAGGAGCCTGGTGTGCAGTCCAGGGGGTCACAAAGAGTGGGACACGACTGAGCCACTGAACAACTGTGATAAGTTTTTTCAATAACCCGGAAGGGTTAATGCATGTAATTTGTCCTCTGTTCTCCTGGATTTCAGCTTGGAAGTGACATCTGAGGATGGATAATGAGGTCAGCACTTTGCAGCCACATATGGCCCACCCCCAGCCCCACGCCCCCACCCCATACTCTCCAAGGTCAGCCTGGAGCCAGAACCTACCAGCCCGAGCAGGACCAGAGTGGTCAGTGGTGCTGGGGCGCCCTCTGGTGCCCACTTCTGGGACAGGCGCTGGAAACCTGCTTCCAAGGGTCAGATGCACCGTGGCCACTGGCATAAAATCACGCATCTCTTAACATGACGACAGTTATCTGTTCCATTAGCCGACATCCATAAAGAGTGCCCCCTAGAGTTAGAAGAGCAGACAGGTGCCCTCTCTGGTGCCGACTGGGCACAATCAGTCCCTGCATATTTGGGGTGATTTCTGAGGCCGAGTCCAGGTCAGGAGGAAAGATCCTGGCTGGCAATTACACCGGATACCCCGAGCCCGAGAGACGACAGAGACAGAGAGGACTGGAGGTCAGGTGTGGGTCAAGGCTCTGCAGAGAAACAGACCCAATAGGAGGCGTGCATGTGTATGTGGGCAGTGTTCCACGGGGGGTTTATTTTAAGGAATCCACTCGTGATTGGAGGGACTTGGCAAATCTGCAACTCAGAAGGTTGGCTGACCATCTGTGAAGTCAGTAACAGATGGTGTTACAGTCTCGACTCTGAAGCCTGCAGGACAGCTTGGCAAGCTGGCCACTCAGGCAGGACGTCTGTGTTACAGTTTAGAGGCAGAATTCCTTCTTCCCCAGAAACCCTCACATTTTTGCTCTTAGAGCCCTCAACTGATGAGATGCGGCCCACCTACATTATGGAAGGTGATCTCCTTAATGTCCGTGCTCACAGATGTGACTCACATCCATGGCATACCGTCCTGGTAACGTCTAGTGTGCAGCCAGACAGCTGGGCCCCAGAGCCCAGCCAAGAGGACCCATGAAACACTCTGTCACAGGCGCCCTGAATCTCCCTACCCTGCTTAGAAAGTGCTGTTCATCCAACCTGTCACTGACTTCGTGTACCCTTAGAACAAGGCTGAGGCCGTTAGATTCTCAATGCAGCCGCTTCTGAGTCAGATTTCTTCATTGGTTTTCTTGTTTGTTTGTTTGTTTTTTGATTGAAGTATAGTTGATTTACAATGTTATGTTAATTTCTGCTATACAGCAAAATGATTCTGTTATACTTACATACACATTCTTTCTCATGTTCTTTTCCATTATGGTTTATCCCAGGATACTGAACACAGCTCCCTGTGCTCTGCAGTAGGGTTGCTGTTTTTTCTATATACAGTAGTCTGCATCTGCTAACCCCAGACTTCCAGTCCGTCCTTCTCCCTCCCCCATCACCTGGCCTTGGAAACCACGAGTCCATCTCAATGTTTCTGTGTCTATTTCTGTCTCACAGGTTCATTTGTGTCTTATCTTAGATTCCACACATAAGTGGTGATCATATAGTATTTGTCTTTCTCTTTCTGACTTACTTTGCTGAGGTTTTGATAATCTCTAGGTCCATCCATAGGGCTGCAAATGGCATTATTTCATTCTTTTATACGGCTGGGTAATATTCCTCATTGGGACCACGTCTTAACAAACTATGCAATTAATAAAGTCGATGCTTGATTGTAGAATTTAGAAGCCTTGAGGAATTTAATAACTCCATAAGAAAGTTCTTAGAGGGTCCAAGACACGTCTGGTGAGCATCTGGTTCATTCCCCTGAGCTTGGAAGTCTCCTATTCACCATTTTTAAACCCAGAGGAGACTCTTTCCCGATGCCTGAGAAAGGGGAAGCAGAAAGAGGATTTACAGGAAAAACGGAAGGTAAAATCCAATATGCACTAATAGCTTAATAAGCAGGAATAAATTGATTTTTCCATTAGAAGCCAAAAGGCAACAAGCTCAACAGGCCTCCGCCTGCTTATAGCCTGTACACACGGTGGTGTGTGGATGCAATAAGGCTTAACTGGTTTTGTTAGATGGCACAGAAGGAAATAGTACAGATCCCAACTGCCAGCCCTAATTAGAACCTCAGAGAAACACACCACCCACTTCTGCCACCGCATTCTGATCTTCTTGATAAAATGTGTGCACCCAGCCATCCTGGTGAGTCCTCCGACAGCCCTCCCACCAGATCTGTACGATTAGGCCACCCTTGCACATGGCCACGGATGCCCAGTCTGGGCTGACAGGTGGTTGGGAGCCCGTAAGGACATCTCTGTTTGCTTAGCTTTGTGTCTCCAACTCAGAGTCTCACTTCCTCCCTGAAGGCTTCCCCAATGACTCCTGGTGGGGCAACCAGTCAGTAAAGAACCTGCCTGCCAATGCTGGAGACCTGGGTTTGATTCCTGGGTGGGGAAGATCCCCTGGAGAAGGAAATGGCAACCCGCTCCAGCATTCGTGCCTGGAGAATCCCCATGGACAGAGGAGCTTGGTGGGCTACGGTCCATGGGGTCGCAGAGTCAGACACGACTGGCATGACTTAGCACATAGCAACCACCAGTGCCCCTGTGATCTCTTATGGTGTTGACCCCAGAGCCCTGGACCCATAGCCGCCTCCAGCACTCACACATGACTTACGTTATTTAGGATGTCTTGTGGACATCTCGTCTCTGTATCAGAATTACGAACGTTTAGAACGGCAGTCACATCTTTCCGCCCATTATTTTGGTCAGCAAATGTTCCGTGAATGATGCTTCTTATACAGACATCTGCCGAACTTTAGACAGCATCACAGCAGCAGCGACTGAGCAGATGGTGTACCAAGCACTTCTACACATTACCTTATTTGATTCTCCCCATATGATATGTCCCTATAACATATGTGGCTTGACTTCTCATGTTGTCAATGGGAAACTGAATCTCGTGTCTTCAGTTGCGGATCGTGAAGGTCCGCACAGAGCTTTTCCATCGGCTCCAGCCTTCTGAATCTGAACTCTGCTCTTTCACACCAAACAGCAAGGACCCGATTTCCCCATCGCTCTGGGTGGGTGGGGAGGGGTCAGCATGAAAATGGTGGCAGCTTCCATTACATTTTGTAGATCTGGGAGTGACCAGATGTCAGCTAAGACGTGTCCTCCCCAGTCTTCCCCCTCAGTCTTACTTTCCTTATCCCTCGGTGGAAAGGACATTTGTCACTTCTGTTCGCTATTCCAAGAATACTGGCGTGGGAACCTGTCCCTTCTCCAGCAGATCTTCCTGACCCAGCAATCTAACCGGGGTCTCCCACATTACGGGTGAATTTTTACCAACTGAGCCATCAGGGAAGCCCTTTCAAGAAGCTAACTGCCTCAATAAGAAATTTGTGGGGGGGGGGTTGATGATGTAATTTTATTTAATACTTTGTTGACTCTAGTTGCTTTACAATGTTGTGTTACTTTCAGATGTACAGCAAAGTGAGTCAGTTTTGCATACACTACATCCATTCTTCTTCAGACTCTTTTCTCAGACAGGTCATCAGAGATGTTGGGTAGAGTTCCCTGTGCTACACAGTGGGTCTTACTGGTTTTCTACTTTGTGTACAGTAGGTGTATATGCGTGTTCATCCCCAAATCCTGATTTACCCCTCCCCTTTCCACCACATTTCTGCTTTGGCAACCATAATTAAAACATTTGCCTTTCAAGTGAGTTATTTGTAGTTATAAAATGTAAAACTTGAATCTATCAAACTGTCATCCAAAAGCAGTGTTGCACACCTTAAGCTTACACACTGCCGTGAGTTTACACTGCTGTGAGCTTACACTGCTGTGAGCTTACACACTGCCGTGAGCTTACACACTGCTGTGAGCTCACACTGCTGTGAGCTCACACACTGCTGTGAGCTCACACTGCTGTGAGCTTACACACTGCTGTGAGCTTACACACTGCTGCGAGCTCACACTGCTGTGAGCTTACACACTGCCGTGACCTTACACACTGCCATGAGCTTACACTGCCGTGAGCTTACACACTGCCATGAGCTTACACACTGCCATGGGCTTACACACTGCTGTGAGCTTACACACTGCCGTGAACTTACACTGCCGTGAGCTTACACACTGCCGTGAGCTTACACACTGCCGTGAGCTCACACTGCCGTGAGCTTACACACTGCTGTGTGTCACTGAAAGTGAAAGTCGTTCAGTCGTGTCCGACTCTTTGTGACCCCATGGGCTGTAGCCCGCCAGGCTCCTCTGTCCACGGGATTCTCCAGGCAAGGATACTGGAGGGGGTTGCCACTTCCTTCTCCAGGGGATCTTCCTGACTCAGGGATCAAACCTGGGTCTCTCACATTGCAGGCAGACTCTTTACCATCTGAGCCAATAGGGAAGTCCCGTTGTGTCATTAAATCTCAATAAAACTGGAAAAAAGAAAACATAACAGGTAGCAAATTGGGGGGCGGGGTGTCAGCGGGGCGTTGTAGAGGAAGCCCTCTTGGGCTTCTCCTTGACTCACCGGCCCTGTCCTGGGGCATCCCGCCTCGCACACCCCCGCCCGCTGCCCAGCTAGACTGTAGGGTGCAACCCACAGCCACAACCACTCTGCACCTCTTGTCGTGACGGCCCTGGTCAGGCCGATGGAGGCAAGTGCTCTGCCCCACACCCCTGCCGCAGTGAAGCCATCTTCCGGCTGGTTTTGTCTCAGTGGGTAAAGAAGCTGCCTGCAGCACAAGAGCCGCAGGAGACTCAGGTTCGATCCTTGAGTCGGGAAGATCCCCTGGAGGAGGAAATGGCAACCCACTGCAGGATTCTTGCCTGGAGAATCCCCATGGACAGAGATGACGACTTGGGGTCTCAAAGAACCAGACACGACTGAACGACTGAGCACACACCCCGGAGAAGTGCGGGCCTTAGTCCCCCGTGGCAGCTGTCCTTACCAGGACAGGAGAGGGAATTCTCTCTCGGTGGGCCAGTGCTTAGGACTTGGCGCTTTCTCCACCCCAGGCTCAAGCCCTGGTTGGGGAACTAAGATCCCGCAAGCCGTGCGGCACAGCCAAGAGAAGAAGAGGGGGAGAGACACAGGAGAAGGCCGTGGGAAGTCAGACCCCAGAGCGCAGGCGGCCACGGGTGACGGAGGCAGAGCTTGGAGTGATGCCGTTGCAACCAAGGAAGGCGGAGGACCGGGGCCGCCTCCAGAGTCCAGAAGGGGAGCCTGGCCCTGCCGGCACCTTGACCTTGGAATTGCGGCCTCCAGAACTGAACAGCAGAGATGTCTGCTGTTTAAGCCACCCAGTTTGTGATAGTCTGAGGGCAGCAGGCCTAGCAGACTCATCCAGGAGCCTTGTTTTCATTTGTTTTGTTTGCTTTAAACAGCAGGGAGAGGGCAGGGGGGAAAAGGAAGAGATCGATAGCCTAAGATTAAAATGAAGGGTCTTCTAGTAATTTCTATCACCTCATTCCTACTCTCAACGGTCCAAATAAGACAATATTAGCTGTGTTGATGGAGAATTCAAGGTCAGCAAAGAGCATCCTCCAGAAAAGTGTCCTATTTCCTTAAGTTTAGATCAAAGAAAAGACGCATAAAGACCCACTGGTGTGCTTTTAAGCCACCGGTCTGACTCTTGGGAACTAGAACTTGATGTCAGCACATGTAGCATCGCAGGAGGGGGCAACCCTGAACTCAGGCCAGGGCAGGAGGCCCTATTGTCCTTGACGTCATCGATCCTTCAACTCTGCTGTGGCAGAGACGGCTCATCACTGCCCAACATCCACCCTCCTGCTTTGTAATCATGAAACACCGATTCTTAGCTAGGCCCAGTGTCCCTCAGCCAAATGATTACACTAACCAGCATCCCTGGTAGCTGGCTGTCACCTTGTTCAAGCAAGCTCAAGAAAGTGTGGGATGGTGCCTCTGTGTAGTACCCTGAAAACGGGGCACTCCCTTTCTTGTCACTTTCTTCCTCCTGCTGACTGGAAAGCAGGTGTGTTAGCTGGAGCTCCAGCCACCACTTTGGGCTATGAGGACCGTGGCCACGCTCTAGGGACTGTAGGCCAGAACACTGGGAGGAGCACATCCCAGGGGCACTCAGGTAAACTTCAATGCCAGCTACGGACAGCCCACCTACAGGAAAAAATAAAACCTTATATATTGAAACTACTTTTGATACTTGTTTTTTGTCACAAGGAGTCAAACTAACTAGATCCTTTTATTTACAAATAAAAACTCCACTCTTTCACTAGACCAATAAATATATTGAGGGCAAAAAATAGGCTTCTACATGAAGTGTTTTAAACCAACCTCCTCTACTCCTGAAAAGCTTGTTTGTAGATAATTAGATTCATGAAATGGGAATATTTTCTTACTTGCCTGACAGGAATCATTACTCACCCTAAAGAAGTCATAGACCTACTACAAGCAGCGCAGTTTAAATTCTTTCTTTCATTTTTTCACTGCTCTAACCCTTAGTACATCTGATACGCCAGTCTAACAGTAAAATTGAGCCTCTGTCTTCAGATCACCCGGGCAGTTTCTGCTTATACCGCTTAGTCACTGGATAACATTTCCATTTCTAAAATGGTTAGAAGAATCTGATCCTATTACAAATACAATTGAACCAAATTTGAAACTAGAGTATCTGTCTCTTCTGACAAAGGGGACAGTGTGTGTGTTGGGGTGGGGGGGGTGGCTTTCCAGCTTTTTCCTTCCCACATGATGGTGTCTCTTGTTCTTTCAGCTCTTTCCTTGTTCAGCCTCTTCCCACCTACAGCTTCCGGAGAGGAACTCAATTTGCTTTTATTTTAACTGCCTCACAGCCCGAGTTCAGATGCAGAGACAAAGGACATAAATCACCATGTTTAGGATCAGACTGGTGAGGAAGCCAGGCAGAAAAAGCGCTGGGGTCTGAAGAAACCTGAAGTGAACCGGGCAATTCAACTGCCTTCTCCAGGAGACGGCAGCATGAGCCACCTGCCCGGGAGGACACGTTTCCCACGTGGTCTCGCAGCTGGCGTTCCCCATGGGACCAGGTCTGCCCGGCAGAAGTCAGCAGTGGAGAGGGGCAGCCCACACCAAGACGTCATCTCCGGCAGCACAGGCGTGCAGGCTTGTGTTTTTTTTTCGGGCGGTAGCAGCAAGGATGCAGCTACGTGGTGCAGAGGGACGGTGGTTCGGCATTTCCGGTTGTCTTCCGGGCATTCCTCCTCGTGACTGTGCGCTGGTCCTCCTGGGTTTTCTGAAACCATCAGCCCTCTTGTTCTTGTAGACTCTAACTCGGTACAGTCGTCATTTTATAATAATTTTAAGAGGAGTATGAAAGAGAGTCGTGAAAGTATTAGTTGTGTCTGACTCTTTGCAACCCCGTGGACTGTAGCCTGCCAGGCTCCTCTGTCCATGGAATTCTCCAGGTAAGAATACCGGAGTGGGTTGCCATGCCCTTCTCCAGGGGATCTTCCCAACCCAGAGCCTGAACCTGGGTCTCCTGCATTACAGGCAGATTCTGTACCATCTGAGCCATCAGGGAAGGCCCAATACTAAATTCTATACTAAACCTATATATTGGATTGGCCAAAAAATTAGTTCAGGTTTTTCCATAAGATCATAAGGAAAAACCCAAATGAACTTTTTGGCCCATCCAATATTATTCTTCAAGCTTTCTGCTGCTGAATATTATTTAAATTTGAAAGTCTCAAGAGCAGAAGCAAGTTTTGAAGTAAGTATTTCTTAAAATCCCCTCCCAACCTAATTCTGCTGAAATAACTTATTGTGTTTTCACTGTATCCTATCTGGAGATAAACCACATGCTTTGCAAATAGGAAATGAGAATAATCTGTTCTGAAGGACAACCTCAGTTTGACAAAACCCATGGCTCAGAGGGTAAAGAATCTGCCTGCAATGCAGGAATCCCTGGAGATGCAGGATCAATCCCTGGGACAGGAAGATCCCCTGGAGGAGAAAATGGCAACCCATTCCAGTTTCTTGCCTGAAAAAATCCCATGGACAGAGGAGCCTGGCAGGCTACAGTCCAAAGGGTCACAAAAAGTCAGACACGACTGAGCAACTAAGTGCACACACACACATACACAAAACATTTATTAATAGGAAACTCTTTATGGGGGAGAAAAAGACAATCTTGTGAAAGTAAAAGGTAGATAGATATTGTTTGAATAGATCAATAGTTTATAGACGATCTTGCCTGAAATCCATGGACATGGTAGCTCTTGCTATCCTGAGCTTGCTTTAGTTCACGGACAATCTCCCTTTGGAAGTGTTCAGTTCAGTTCAGTCGCTCATTCATGTCTGGATCTTTGCAACCCCATGGGCTGCAGCACGCCAGGCCTCCCTGTCCATCACCAACTCCCGGAGCTTGCCCAAACTCATGTCCATCAAGTCGGTGATGCCATCCAACCATCTCATCCTCTGTCTACGTTCCCTGGGCCCCTGCCAAGTGTACTGAGTGTATGATATTCATGATGCACCCTCGCAAATGTTTTAATTCTTCACTTGCTTTTGTCTGACACAAACACAAGTTTAAGCTGGATAATCATTTGTGCTTCACCAGGAGAACAAGATTTGGTAGAGAAGCAAACCAGGTCCATCAATAGGAGTGTCCCTGTCCCAGGGCTGAGCCACAAGCCACACATCTGCCCCGCCCCACATTCAAGTTCCCCCCTACAGCCTGAACTTGGGGACCCCCCAGCTATGCCAAAGGGAAGAGAGGCGGGCCCTGGCAGGCCGCTCTAGTTGACTGTCCCAGTGTGAGCATTCACCGGGTGCCCTCGAGAGCTCAGAATGTGTTTCCTGGCCACAGTTGTTTCTTCTGTCTTCAGCTTTACAGGAAGACTCGCGGATCAGTAAACAGCACGGCCTGGCGCGTGGCAGACTCACCCCTGGGCGGTCTCACCCCCTGCTCCCCAGGGAGGAACGCAGCCTGGTGATAATGGGCATCCTTACAAAGGACTGGGATTCCTCCCAGGGGCCTGTGCTCTCCCACCTAGGAGGGGTTGCCCCTCCATCGACCCCTGCAAGGTGAGTGGGCCACGCTGCTTCCAGTTGCATCTCCGCCCTCCTGCACACGGCTGCTTCCCCAGATGTCGGTGGTCCTTTGGACGCCTCTTCCTGGGAAACTTTGGCAGCTGCTTGATCACAGGGACTCCGCGCTCAGCCTGAACAGCTTGCTCCTGCCATCCTGAATTCTGAATCATTTTCACACAGGGGTCCACGTTCTGATTTACCACAGTGGTCCTGAGACCACTCAACGAGGGGCCTGGTGATGAGGCACAGTGTTCCGTGTGCAGAGAAGTTTCTTCGCGAGGCCCTGCCCTCAGGAACAGAGCCCCAGGGAGAGGGGCGAGGAGCAGCAACGTCCACGGCCCAAAATGAACTTGAGAACATTGATTGCCAACTGCTTCCTGGAGAAGTGAGGCCTGAGCTCGGCCATCCACGTCTGCAAGTGTCTGGGAATGCAGGCTGGGCCGTCAGAGGTAGAGAAAGCACTTTCTGCCCGAGCCCAGACGCCCGGTCCTTTAGTGAGACATGCTGTTCCTCTTTCCACATGCTGATCCTTGCAATCCTGCAGACCAAGGGCTTCTGGTCACATTTGTAACAGCTCTTCTATCCCAGGAACCGTGCTGAGCCCTTTCCTTTCCACCTATTCCCTCTTTTAATCCTAAAGCACATGAGGTCTGCCTCACCACCCTCCTCTTACAAGTGGGGAGACTGCCTGGGTAACGTGGCAGAGTTGCCTGCGGAGACCCCAGGAGCATGGCAGACAGACACCCAGCAGCCCCAAGGAACCCAAGGCTCGTGTGTTCAGGGGTCTCGTTATGCATTAAATGGCCTCCCCACAAACCTGTATGTCTTTGACTAACCTCCAGTACCTCGGAACATGATCTTATTGGGAAATAAGCAGTTTTTTGTTTTTCTCTTTTTTTTTTTTTTAGCTCACCAACATGCAGAGTCTTAGTCCCCCAACCTGGAATTGAACACATGCCCCCTGCAGTGAAAGCACAAAGTCCCAACCACTGGACCATCTGGGAACTTCCAGGAGGTAAGTGGCTCTGATGACATAACTCTGTGATGAGGTCATGTTGGAGAAGGGCGGCCCTTCACCTGAGATGATTGGCATCCTTATAAACAGGGGGAAGGTGGGCCCCGACAGGCCCAGAGGGAGAAGGCCACCGAGACCAGCCCGGCCGTGCCACACTGTGACCTTGGACCCTCGGCCTCCAGACGGTGCGACGGTGCATCTCTGTTGCTTTCGGCACCCCTGCTTGCGGTCCTGCGTTAGCACAGCCCCGGGAAATGGATGCAGGTCTCCCCAGCTGTCTTCTGGGTTTTGCTGTGTCATCACAAGACCCCCAGGGAGTTGGAGACCTCATCATACCCACCCCCAGGGCCACCGGCGGCCCAGGGATGGGCGATGCTCGTGGGACCACAGAGCACAGCCGAGCAGGGCAGGGACCAGCACTCTGGCGCAGCGGCTGCATCTGGGGGTCTTTCTGCCATCACCCAAGTCTTCTATGGGAAAATGCAGTTGGTGATAGAAACGTTTCAAAGGCTTCATTGCCTTGAAGTGATAGCAGCACGCAGAGCAGCATGGACTCCAGATCGGGCGGCCAGTGTGCGTGCTTTGGGGGAGGGAAGAATGTAGACTGGACCATCCACACATTACTCATAATTTCACCTTCCCACTGAAAAACTAAACACACGACCTAACGGCCGTCAGACCGAATGTGACAGCCTGCCCCAGACCCACAACCTGCAGCATGTGAAATAAAATCCATATTTTATGGCAAGACAAGAACAATCTAAACATAAACATTCTTCTCTGCCCTTTGACGTCTTCCCTCCCCCCACCACCCAACTGCTGTGTACGTGTATATGCATTACGTATGGATCAAACCTCTCCCATTGGCAGAAACATGCTCAGCCTAAAAGAGCAACCCTGGGACTTCCCTGGTGGTCCAGTGGCTAAGACTCCGCACTCTTAATGCAGGGGCCTGGGTTCCATCCCTGAGCAGAAAACTCGATCCCACACGTCATAAGTGAAAAGATCCTGGGCACTGCAACTAAGACCTCATACAGCCAAAGCAACAACAATAACGAAAGCCCAGGACAAAAAGAGCAACATTCTCCCAGCATCAGCAAGACAACTCCTTAAAGGTAGCATTCCTCCTTGATCCTGTAAGGGATTCCTTGGTAGCTCAGATGGTAAAGAGTCTGCCTGCAACGTGGGAGACCCAAGTTCGACCCCTGGGTTGGGAAGATCCCCTGGAGAAGGAAATGGCAACCCACTCCAGTATTCTTGCCTGGGAAATCCCATGGATGGAGGCGCCTGGTGGGCTACAGTCCATAGGATCGCAAAGAGTTAGACACAACTGAGAGACTTCATTTTCACATTTTTTATCTTGTAAAGTGCCCACATGACCCACCCTGATGGTGCTCAAGTCTGGATTATGTAAACTGTCAATAATACATCATTTCATGTACAGCCCTCTATCTCAAAAAACTGTGTCTTGACTTCTAAAGAGTGGAACAGTTCTCAGAGCTTTCTGAGATGTACTTCCCAGGTTATAATCTTCAAATATGGCTTGAATAAAATGTTCCAACTCTTCCTTAGATCAACCGATTCATTTTTCATCACGTGTTAGCCCAGGAGACCAAACCTCAGGGGCAGCTTGTGGCTGTGTGGTTTAGACGCTAAGTCATGTCTGACTCTTCAACCCTGTGGACTGTAGCCCACCAGGCTCCTCTGTCCATGGGATTTCCCAGGCAAGAATACTGGAGTGGGTTGCGATTTCCTTCTCCAGGGGATCTTCTCGGCCCAGAAATCAAACCCAGGTCTCCTGCATTGCAGGCAGATTCTTTACCATCTGAGCCCCTGGGAAGCTCAGCAACCCAATCGATGGCTAGGATTCCATTGATAACAGCTTCTCTAATCTCTGCCCTCACTTCCAACTTAGGACCAACTGGGGAAAGCCTAATATACTCCCCTAACAAGTCACATAGGGAAGTCAGCTGCCCCAGGTTCCCCGCACCCACAGCCTCCACCCCAGAGCCCCCTTCCCCACAATAGAGCTGCCCCGCCAAGCATTCAGGACGGTGGCGACCCCCAAGCTCCCACAGCTCTGAGTAATCAGCCTCTTACTTACTTGGGTCTTCATGTATTTCCACATAACAAAGTTTTGTCTTCTGTACTACCAATTATTTTTCCCCAAACTAAAAGGAAAGCAGTTTCCATCTTTATTTTTCCTTTACCTTTTCCAGAAGTAAAACTACATTCTCACAAGGAAAAACAGCCAGAGCGCAGGGCTGGGGTACAATCAGAGACACATCCCGCACCCCACCCCCACCCCCATCATATAACAGGAACCGCCTATGTAATGGAGAACTGATCACGCTCTCCAAAGTCCTGAACCAAGAAAACATCCACAAGTAAACGACCTTTAGAAACTCCTTGCACTAAGCACAAATGCGATGCCCACTACAACTATTAAATTGAAAAAAAAAAAGATTATCCTCTTTAAGAATATCCACCTCTCCCCACCCAAAAAAAAAGAATATTCTCCAAAGCACACAACTGTGACTAGAGAATAAAATAAGGAAAATGGGACTCCCCTGGTGGTCCAATGGTTAAGAATCTGCCCACCAATGCAGGGAACATGGATTCGATCTCGGTCTGGGAACAAAGATCCCACATGCCTTGGGGAAACTAAGCCCCACAACTACTGGAGCCCACACACCCTGGAGCCCATGCTCCCCCAAAAAAGAAGCACCCCAATGAGAAGCCCCGGCACTGCAACTAGAGAGTCGCCCCTTCTCTGGGCAACTAGAGAAAGCCCACAAGCAGCAAGGAAGACCCAGGAGCCAAAAGTCAAATAAAATTTTTAAATAAACAAAAAATAAAACTGGTGATTCCTCATGCGAGAACAAAAGATGAGTGAGCACAGCATCACATCGCTCATATTTTTAATCATACTCTTAAAAGGAGTTTGTTTTCCCTAAAAACCAGAAACTGATGTCATGGTGAGCACCACACTGTCGGTCCCCAGCATGTTAGCACGGCAGGAACCACTAACATCTCTAGGTCCTTTCCCTCCAGGAGTTTTGCTCATATTTGAAAGCAAATTCCAATAAATAGAAATCATGTCCTCACAGGAAAACTGCACAAACGCAGCCTGAAGAGGGTAACACCCTGAACATGTGCGTCCTCTCAGATAAGAGCATGAGAAATGAAAACCCACAGGAAGGAATGCCAAACGGCCCATTCTGTGAGTTACAGTCTTTCTGCAAAACACCCTCTGTGACTTCCATTTTCCTTAATTTTTTTAATCACCAATGACCATCAGAAGCACAATTTTCATTTCTCTTCAGTTCATAGTAAAAAATAATAATAATAATAATAATGATTCCAAAGTAAAAAAAAAAAATCCTTTTCAGAAACCTCAATTTCTCTCACCAAGTCTACCAAGAGCAAGATGAGAGACGGCACTCCATGGACAACGCCCTCTGAACACAGCTCTCCCCAGGGGATCCCAGTAGGAGGGTTCCCCAGACTCTGTCCTCTGGACCAGTGGCGCTCAGAGGCGTTCCTATTTCAGGGATAGACACTGAACAGAACGCAGCAAACAGTATCCTGCTCAGAAGGACACCACGCATCCTAGCATGTTAAATGCTCTCATCTCCTGGGTCGGGAAGACCCCCTGGAGAAGGGAACGGCTACCCACTCCAGTATTCTGGCCTGGAGAATCCCATGGACTGAATAGTCCATGGGGTCACAAAGAGTCGGACATGACTGAGCGAATTTCACACTTCCATTGAGTAAAGACACTTTACTCAATGCTTGGGTTTTTTGGGTTTTGCTTTGTCTGCGCTGGGTCTTCGCTGCTGCACATGGGCTTTCTCTGGTTGCCGTGAGCGGGCGCGACTCTTCGTGGGGGTGTGTGGGCTTCTCACTGCAGTGGCCTCTCTTGCTGTGGAGCACGGCCTGGTGGTTGTGGTCCACTGGCTTAGTTTCCCCGTGGCATGTGGGATCTTCCCAAACCAGGGATCGAACCCGCGGCCCCTGCACTGGCCAGCATGTTCTTAACCACTGGACCGTGAGGGAAGTCCAAAATATGCTTTCTAGAAAGAAAGAAGGAAGGAAAGAAAAGAAAAAAGGAACATGCCTTCTCTAACACAAGGCTTCCTAAATATACTTGAGCTTGGAACTTGGTTTTCATCTCTGTTATAACAAGCACCTCCAGAAGCCACAGGTCACTTACGAAAAGTCCTGAGTAGTTTCTGTTGGTCTCCATGGGGTCTCTGGTTCGAGTCCTGTGCAATCCAGTAAGGCCGATGCTGTGCGGTGGATGCAGGCAGGAATTTTGATCACATCTATTTCTTCTCATCCTGTGTTAACAAGAGGATCTTGTGGTGAGGAGGGTGGGGAGAGATGAGCTGGTTGGTCTAACAGGTCTGTCACTCTATCATCTCCACAAATCCATCTCTGATGCTGGGGACAGAACTCCAAGTCCACTGACCATTCTATTCATGCTGGCAACAAGCCTTCCCCGGGTAAGGAACTGAATAGGTATAATTCCAGTACGTACAGCCCAAGGTTTCCTACAGCAATGCACTGGAGTGGTAGAGCTTAAGATTTAAGAAAAAATACATATGCTCAAAAACGTACATCTCTTTGTGTGAGTGTGTCAGTGATGTTTTCTTTGGAGTATAATTGCTTTACAATGCTGTGTTCTTTTCTGCTATACAATGACGTGGATCAGCCATATGCATACACGTGTATTCCCTCCCTCTGGGACCTCCCTCCCACCCACCACCCATCCAACACCTCGATATCATCCCAGACCACCAAGCTGAGCTCCCTGTGCTTTGTAGCAGCTTCCCACTCAGTTCAGTAGCTCAGTCGTGTCCGACTCTTTGCGACCCCATGGACTGCAGCACGCCAGGCTTCCCTGTCCACCACCAACTCCTGGGGCTTGCTCAAACTCATGTCCATCGAGTCGGTGATGCCATCCAACCATCTCATCCTCTGTCGTCCCCTTCTCCCACCGGCTATCTATAAACAAAACTCTGAAAAACTATCCCAGGGTGTGGTTATTAAGTCCTACGGACATCATGATTCCATTTTCATGTAGCTAACCTCCTAACGTGACACTGTGAAACAGGGCACCTACTTTCCTATGTCATGAATGTAACAACCTCTCAGGGCACTGATACAACTAACTTAGTAGATGCGTTACTATCAGAGGCTTAGGAATCACTGCCCAATCACGGAGGACACTCCCTCTTGGAAAGGTCACTGCTCATAACAGCTCAGCACAAGGGCCGTCAGCTCTTTAGAAGTTACTCAACTGTAAATCAACCCAGACGTGAAGGGCGTGTTACCGGAAACTTCATAATACTATTCATCTTTGCAGCAGGGACATTTAAGTTACATACACTATTGTAATAGCATTCTTAAACTGTAATTCAGAGCTCTGTAATGATATCAGGCAATAATGTTCTGATTACCTATAAAGTTTAATTTATCATAGACATAAGAGCTAATAGATAAATGTTAAAACATACTGATTCAGCTCGAGAAAATGACTGCACAATCAGTACACTATCCTTATTAAGAGGAGACATGTCAGTGGAAAACACCAGTCCTTTGTACCTTTATAGCTCACAAACTTACTTCTCTTGATAGTTTATGTTTAATGACTAGTTAGAGCACCTAATCTATACTGTGTTGTATCATAAATCCTTCTGTAAGAGCTCTCAAATACCACTGATTGTGGACAAATCATAGAAGCTCTTTTTCTGCAAAAGAAAGAAAGCACAGTGCTAAGAAGAGTGAAGAACACCTGTTATTTTTTTTTTTAATTGGAGGATAACTGCTCTACAATGTCGTGTTAGTTTCTGCTGTAGAACAACGTGAATCAGCTATAGGAGTACATATATCCCCTCCCTCTTTGAGCCTCCCTCCCATGCCCTCATCCCACCCCTGGAGGTCACCCCAGAGCATGGAGCTGACTGTGCTGGACCGCAACTTCCTGCTATTTTCCACATGGTAGTCTGTACATGTCAACGCTGCTCTCTCAATTCATCCTCCCCTCCCCCTCGAGGTCCACACATCTGTTCTCTACGTCTGTGTCTCTATCCCCGCCTTGGGAATAGGTTCATCTGTACCATTTTCCTATTAATATAATAGAAAACACATCCCATATATGTGCATTAATATACAATACCTGTGAAAAATATCTACCACTTTTTAATTCAGCAGGAGAACATTTTTAGTTTTAAACATTTTTAATTTTAAGTGTAAATTTTAAATTTTCAGTTTTAAAACTGAAAACTGGGCTTCCCTGGTGGCTAAGCGGCAAGGAATCGGCCTGCCAACTCAGGAGACGCGGGTTCAATCCCTGATCCGGGAAGATCCCACATGCTGCGGAGCAACTAAGCCCGCATGCCACAACCACTGAGCCTGAGCTCTAGAGCCCAGGACCTGCAACTGCTAAAGCCCGAGCGCCCTCGAGGCCATGCTCTGCAACAAGAGAGGCCACCGCAGTGAGAGGCCCCTGCACCTCAACTAAAGAGTCGACCCTGCTCTCCACTAGAGAAAAGCCTGAGCAGCAATGAGGACCCCGCACGGCCAGAATAAAGAAATAGATAAGTATCTTTTAAAAGACTAGAAACTAACTGCATCCTCATAGCCGTGCGGCCTACTTCCCTAGACCACAAAGAGTCTGTCCCCCACCTCATCTGACAGCTCTGATCCCCTCCGCCTGCTGGTCTACAGGGTGAGGCACGAACATCCTGCAGCTCTTCGCAGGCAGCCTCTGCCAGACTCTGGTCTCATGAGTCAGCTTTCCCAAGAGAAGACTCCTGAGCAGTCCTCAGGTCTGGCCAACCCCCTCTTTTCTTCCTCGTCTGCTCAGTCTCCAGAGAAAAGCTACAGGCCTCGGCTGAAACTTCCAGGAATGCCTGGCCAATCTGATCACCGGGTCTTCTGTTTACAGTCTTGTGACGTGTAAACAGAGGGGTTTGTTCTGGAGAAAAAGACCAAACTCCTGCACCCAGCCCCATCTTGAGTGCCCTTACTCCATCCACACCAGGTTTGTATGCCTTGAAAGTGAAAACCACTCAGTCGTGTCCAACTCTTTGTGACGCCATGGGCTATCATGGAATTCTCCAGGCCACAATACTGGAGTGGGTAGCCTTTCCCTTCTCCAGGGTATCTCCCCAACCCAGGGATCAAATCCTGGTCTCCCGCATTACAGGCAGATTCTTTATCAGCTGAACCACCAGGGAAGCCCAAGAATACTGGAGTGGAAGATGGTGGAGGAATAGGACGGGGAGACCACTTTCTCCCCCACAAATTCATCAAAAGAACATTTAAACGCTGAATAAATTCCACAAAACAACTTCTGAATGCCAGCAGAGGACATCAGGCACCCAGAAAAGCAGCCCATTGTCTTCGAAAGAAGGTAGGAAAAAATATAAAAGACAAAAAGGAGACAAAAGAGGGAGGGAAGGAACTCCGTCCCAGGAAGGGAGTCTTAAAAAGAGAGAGAAGTTTCCAAACACCAGGAAACACTCTCACTGCTGAGTCTGTGCCCAGCCTTGGAAGCAACAGAGAGCAACATAACAGGGAGGAAAAATAAATAAACAATTAAAACCCACAGATTACAAGCCCAACAGTAACTCCCCCAATGGAGAAGCAGCGCAGATGCCTGCACACGCCACTAGCAAGCGGGGGCTGGGCAGGGAGGCGCAGGCTACATCGCTTAGAGCAAGGATCTGGCCTGAATGCCCCAAGCGCTATCTGAGCGAAATAACTTGGGCTAGCAAACCAGACTGTGGGATAACTACCACGCGAAAAGCCAGCCCTAACCTAAGACACCGCCAGGCCCATGCACAGAACAAAAGACTGAACAGAGACAGCCGGCTGCAGACCATCCTCCTCCGGTGACAGGCAGCCAGAGCCAGAAGGGGGCAATCGCAGCCCCAGAGAGACATTATCTACAAAACTGTAAGCAGGCTTCTTTGCTAACTAAGACTTCTTGGGGTTCTGAACGGTCAAAATCTGCCTGAGAAGGTGTGCCAGTTGTACACCCAGAAAACCGAGCGGCAGGGAGGCGATAAGTTGCAGCGACTGAGCTCACCAAACACCTGGTCACCTGAGCTGCTCAGACCTGGGAAGGGCACAAAACACAGGCCCAACAGAGTCTGCGCCTCTGAGGACTACCCGAGTGCCTGAACCTCAGCAGCTTAGACCTGGGAGGTGCATGCAGCCCAGGGCCGCCCTCAGATGGTTCACGGTGGAGCAACCTAGAGCCTGAGCAGCGTGGGCAGGGAGGCTACACGTGCCGTGAGTGGGGGCAGGCCCAGTGTGGCTGAGGTACTGCGAGCACACGCCAGTGTTATTTGTTTGCAGCATCCCTCCCTCCCCACAGCACGACTGAACAAGTGAGCCTAAAAAAAAAAGTGTCCACCACCATCCCCTTTGTGTCAGGGTGAAAATCAGACACTGAAGAGACCAGCAAACAGAAGAAGCTATAACAGAGAGAACCGCCTTGGAAGCGACAGGCAATAGATTAAAACCCTGTCGTTAGTACCGACTACATAGGAAGGGGCCTACAGATCTTGAGAAATATAAGCCGGACCAAGGAACTAGCTGAAAATGAACTGACCCTACAATACCCACAACAACACCAGAGAAAGTCCTAGATATATTTTTACTATTTTTATGATCATTCTTTTTTAATTTTTAAAAATTTTTAAGTCCTCCATTACTCCTTTAATTTTCACTTTTATAACCTACTATTACTTTGCAAAAAAAAAAAAAGACCCTATTTTTTTAAAAGCAAACTTCATATATATATATATTTTATAATTTTTGTGACTTTGTTTTTTCTCTCTTTTTTTTTTCTTCTTTTCTTTAACATTGTATTTCTGAAATTCCAAACTCTACTCTAGATTTTTAATTTTTGCTTTTTGGCATTTGTTATCAATTTTGTGCCTATATTTTCTTTACAATTTTTGTGACTTTGTTTTTCTTTTCTCTTTCTTTTTCTTCTTCTTTTAACATTGTATTCTTGAAATTCCAAACTCCACTCTAGATTTTTAATTTTTGCTTTTTGGTATTTGTTATCAATTTTGTACCTTTAAGAACCCAATCTTCAGTACCCATTTTTACTTGGGAGCGAGATTACTGGCTTGACTACTCTCTCTGCCTTGGGCTCTCCTTTTTCTCCACCAGGTCGCCTGTGTCTCCTCCCTAACCCCTCTCTGCTCTACCCAACTCTGTGAATTTCTGTGTGTTCCAGATGGTGGAGAACACTTAGGGAACTGATTACTGGCTGGATTTGTCTCTCTCCTTTTCATTCCCCACTTTTATCCTCCTGGCCACCTCTGTCCCCTTCCTCCCTCTTCTTTTCTCTGTATAACTCCATGAACATCTCTGAGCGATCCAGTTGTGGAGTACACATAAGGAAGCGATTACTGGCTAGCCTGCTCTCTCCTCTATTGATTCCACCTCATCTCATTCGGATCACCTCTAACTCCCTCCTCCCTCTTCTCTTCTCCATGTAACTCTGTGAACCTCTCTGGGTGTCCCTCACTGTGGAGAAACTTTTCATCTTTAACCTAGATGTTTTATCAATGGTGCTGTATAGAAGGAGAAGTTTTGAGACTACTGTAAAAATAAGACTGAAAACCAGAAGCAGGAGGCTTAAGTTCAAACCCTGACTCCAGGGAACTCCTGACTTCAGGGAACATTAATTGACAAGAGCTCATCAAACAGCTCCATACCTACACTGAAACCAAGCACCACACAAGGGCCAACAAGTTCCAGAGCAAGACATACCACGCAAATTCTCCAGCAACACAGGAACATAGCCCTGCCTCCAATATACAGGCTGCCCAAAGTTACTACAAAACCATAGACATCTCATAACTCATTACTAGACACTTCATTGCACTCCAGAGAGAAGAAATCCAGCTCCACCCACCAGAACACCGACACAAGCTTCCCTAATCAAGAAACCTTGACAAGCCACCTGTACAAACCCACACACAGTGAGGAAACTCCACAATAAAGAGAACTCCACAAACTGCCAGAATACAGAAAGGACATCCCAAACTCAGCAATATAAACAAGATGAAGAGACAGAGGAATACCCAGTAGGTAAAGGAACAGGATAAATGCCCACCAAACCAAACAAAAGAGGAAGAGATAGGGAATCTACCTGATAAAGAATTCCGAATAATGATAGTGAAAATCATCCAAAATCTTGAAAGCAAAATGGAATCACAGATAAATAGCCTGGAGACAGGATTGAGAAGATGCAAGAAAGGTTTATCAAGGACCTAGAAGAAATAAAAAAAGAATCAATATATAATGAATAATGCAATAAATGAGATCAAAAACACTCTGGAAGCAACAAATAGTAGAATAACAGAGGCAGAAGATAGGATTAGTGAATTAGAAGATAGAATGGTAGAAATAAATGAATCAGAGAGGAAAAAAGAAAAATGAATTAAAAGAAATGAGGACAATCTCAGAGACCTCCAGGACAATATTAAATGCTGCAACACTCGAATCATAGGAGTCCCAGAAGAAGAAGACAAAAAAAAAGACCATGAGAAAATACTTGAGGAGATAATAGTTGAAAACTTCCCTAAAATGGGGAAGGAAATAATCACCCAAGTCCAAGAAACCCAGAGAGTCCCAAACAGGATACACCCAAGGCGAAACAGCCCAAGACACATATTAATCAAATTAACAAAGATCAAACACAAAGAACAAATATTAAAAGCAGCAAGGGAAAAACAACAAATATCACACAAGGGAATCCCCATAAGGATAACAGCTGATCTTTCAATAGAAACTCTTTAAGCCAGGAGGGAGTGGCAAGACATACTTAAAGTAATGAAAGAAAATGACCTACAGCCCAGATTATTGTACCCAGCAAGGATCTCATTCAAATATGAAGGAGAAATCAAAAGCTTTACGGACAAGCAAAAGCTTAGAGAATTCAGCACCACCAAACCAGCTCTCCGACAAATACTAAAGGATCTTCTCTAGACAGGAAACACAAAAGGGTGTATAAACTCGAACCCAAAACAATAAAGTAAATGGCAACAGGATCATACTTATCAATAATTACCTTAAACATAAATGGGTTGAATGCCCCAACCAAAAGACAAAGACTGGCTGAATGGATACAAAAACAAGACCCCTACATATGTTGCCTACAAGAGACCCACCTCAAAACAGGGGACACATACAGACTGAAAGTGAAGGGCTGGAAAAAGATTTTCCATGCAAATAGAGACTAAAAGAAAGCAGGAGTAGCAATACTCATATCAGATAAAATAGACTTTAAAACAAAGTCTGTGAAAAGAGACAAAGAAGGTCACTACATAATGATCAAAGGATCAATCCAAGAAGAAGATATAACAATTATAAATATATATGCACCCAACATAGGAGCACCGCAATATGTAAGACAAATGCTAACAAGTATGAAAGGGGAAATTACCAGTAACACAATAATAGTGGGAGACTTTAATACCCCATTCACACCTATGGATAGATCAACTCAACAGAAAATTAACAAGGAAACACAAACTTTAAATGATACAATAGACCAGTTAGACCCTAATTGATATCTATAGGACATTTCACCCCAAAACAATGAATTTCATTTTTTTCTCAAGTGCACATGGAACCTTCTCCAGGATAGATCACATCCTGGGCTATAAATCTACCCTTGGTAAATTCAAAAAATTGAAATCATTCCAAGCATCTTTTCTGACCACAATGCAGTAAGATTAGATCTCAACCACAGGAGAAAAACTATTAAAAATTCCAACATATGGAGGCTGAACAACACGCTGCTGAATAACCAACAAATCACAGAAGAAATCAAAAAAGAAATCAAAATTTGCATAGAAACGAATGAAAATGAAAACACAACAACCCAAAACCTGTGGAACACTGTAAAAGCAGTCCTAAGGGGAAATTTCATAGCAATACAGATATACCTCAAGAAACAAGAAAAAAGTCAAATAAATAACCTAACTCTACACCTAAAACAACTAAAAAAGGAAGGAAATGCAGAACCCCAGGGTTAGTAGAAGGAAAGAAATCTTAAAAAATAGGGCAGAAATAAGCGCAAAAGAAACAAAAGAGACCACAGCAAAAGTCAACAAAGCCAAAAGCTGGTTCTTTGAGAGGATAAATAAAATTGACAAACCATTAGCCAGACTCATCAAGAAACAAAGGGAGAAAAACCAAATCAATAAAATTAGAAATGAAAATGGAGAGATCACAACAGACAACACAGAAATACAAAGGATCATAAGAGACTACTATCAGCAATTATATGCCAATAAAATGGACAATGTGGTAGAAATGGAAAAATTCTTAGAAAAGTACAACTTTCCAAAACTGGACCATGAAGAAATAGAAAATCTTAACAGACCCACCACAAGCACAGAAATTGAAACTGTAATCAGAAATCTTCCAGCAAACAAAAGCCCAGGTCCAGATGGCTTCACAGCTGAATTCTACCAAAAATTTAGAGAAGAGCTAACACCTATCCTGCTCAAACTCTTCCAGAAAATTGCAGAGGAAGGTAAACTTCCAAACTCATTCTGTGAGGCCACCATCACCCTAATACCAAAACCTGACAAAGATCCCACAAAAAAAGAAAACTACAGGCCAATATCACTGATGAACATAGATGCAAAAATCCTTAACAAAATTCTAGCAATCAGAATCCAACAACACATTAAAAAGATCATACACCATGACCAAGTGGGCTTTATCCCAGGGATGCAAGGATTCTTCAATATCCACAAATCAATCAATGTAATACACCACATTAACAAATTGAAAAATAAAAACCATATGGTTATCTCAATAGATGCAGAGAAAGCCTTTGACAAAATTCAACATCCATTTATGATCAAAACTCTCCAGAAAGCAGGAATAGAAGGAACATACCTCAACATAATAAAAGCTATTTATGACAAACCCACAGCAAACATTATCCTCAATGGTGAAAAATTGAAAGCATTTCCCCTAAAGTCAGGAACAAGACAAGGGTGCCCACTCTCACCACTACTATTCAACATAGTTTTGGAAGTTTTGGCCACAGCAATCAGAGCAGAACAAGAAATAAAAGGAATCCAAATTGGAAAAGAAGAAGTAAAACTCTCACTGTTTGCAGATGACATGATCCTCTACATAGAAAATCCTAAAGACTCCACCAGAAAATTACTAGAACTAATCAATGAATATAGTAAAGTTGCAGGATATAAAATCAACACACAGAAATCCCTTGCATTCCTATACACTAATAATGAGAAAATAGAAAGAGAAATTAAGGAAACAATTCCATTCACCATTGCAATGAAAAGAATAAAACACTTAGGAATATATCTACCTAAAGAAACTAAAGACCTATATATAGAAAACTATAAAACACTGGTGAAAGAAATCAAAAAGGACACTAATAGATGGAGAAATATTCCATGTTCATGGATTGGAAGAATCAATATAGTGAAAATGAGTATACTACCCAAAGCAATTTATAGATTCAATGCAATCCCTATCAAGCTACCAACAGAACTTTTCACAGAGCTAGAACAAATAATTTCACAATTGTATGGAAATACAAAAAACCTCGAATAGCCAAAGCAATCTTGAGAAAGAAGAATGGAACTGGAGGAATCAACCTGCCTGACTTCAGGCTGTACTACAAAGCCACAGTCATCAAGACAGTATGGTACTGGAACAAAGACAGAAATATAGATCAATGGAACAAAATAGAAAGCCCAGAGATAAATCCACGCACCTATGGACACCTTATCTTTGACAAAGGAGGCAAGAATATGCAATGGATTAAAGACAATCTCTTTAACAAGTGGTGCTGGGAAAACTGGTCAACCACTTGTAAAAGAATGAAACTAGAACACTTTCTAACACCGTACACAAAAATAAACTCAAAATGGATTAAAGATCTAAATGTAAGACCAGAAACTATAAAACTCCTAGAGGAGAACATAGGCAAAACACTCTCCGACATACATCACAGCAGGATCCTCTATGACCCACCTCCCAGAATATTGGAAATAAAAGCAAAAATAAACAAATGGGACCTAATAAAACTTAAAAGCTTCTGCACAACAAAGGAAACTCTAAGCAAGGTGAAAAGACAGCCTTCAGAATGGGAGAAAATAATAGAAAATGAAGCAACTGACAAACAACTAATCTCGAGAATATACAAGCAACTCCTACAGCTCAACTCCAGAAAAATAAATGACCCAATCAAAAAATGGGCCAAAGAACTAAATAGACATTTCTCCAAAGAAGATATACAGATGGCTAACAAACACATGAAAAGATGCTCAACATCACTTATTATCAGAGAAATGCAAATCAAAACCACTATGAGGTACCATTTCACGCCAGTCAGAATGGCTGCGATCCAAAAGTCTACAAGCAATAAATGCTGGAGAGGGTGTGGAGAAAAGGGAACCCTCTTACACTGTTGGTGGGAATGCAAACTAGTACAGCCACTATGGAGAACAGTGTGGAGATTCCTTAAAAAACTGGAAATAGAACTGCCTTATGACCCAGCAATCCCACTGCTGGGCATACACACTGAGGAAACCAGAAGGGAAAGAGACACGTGTACCCCAATGTTCATCACAGCACGGTTTATAAGCCAGGACATGGAAGCAACCTAGATGTCCATCAGCAGATGAATGGATAAGAAAGCTGTGGTACATATACACAATGGAGTATTATTCAGCCATTAAAAAGAATACATTTGAATCAGTTCTAATGAGGTGGATGAAACTGGAGCCTATTATACAGAGTGAAGTAAGCCAGAAAGAAAAACACCAATACAGTATACTAACGCATATATATGGAATTTAGAAAGATGGTAACAATAACCCTGTATGCGAGACAGCAAAAGAGACACTGATGTATAGAACAGTCTTGTGGACTCTGTGGGAGAGGGAGAGGGTGGGATGATTTGGGAGAATGGCATTGAAACATGTAACATATCATGTATGAAACGAGTCGCCAGTCCAGGTTCGATGCACGATACTGGATGCTTGGGGCTGGTGCACTGGGACGACTCAGAGGGATGGTACGGGGAGAGAAGAGGGAGGAGGGTTCAGGATGGGGAACACGTGTATACCTGTGGCGGATTCATGTTGATATATGGCAAAACCAATACAATATTGTAAAGTTAAAAAATAAAATAAAATAAATTTTTAAATAATAGAATACTGGAGTGGGTAGCCTATTCCTTCTCCAGCAGATCTTCCTGAATCAGGAATCGAACCAGGGTCTCCTGCATTGCAGGCGGATTCTTTACCAACTGAGCTATCATGGAAGCCTAGCTCATGGGCACTTAGCAAACGTGTGATGACAGAATGGGGGCTTAGGACAGTACCCAGAACCCAGCAAGCACACAACAAACGATGGCTTTTCCTGGTTTAAAAAAAAACAAAAACCTGAGGCAACTGCACAATCTGAGAGGTGCACAGAGAGCTGGACCACAGCCTGCTGTTGTTTCCTTGACAATGTCCTTATCTCATTTTTCCAGAAACTCTCATCACTGGAGTCGTCCAGTGGGATCCTGTGGTCATTGACTCCTCTGGCCCACATCATCACTTCTCAGAAGGTGAGGAGGAGACAGAAATGAACTGATGTTAACAAGGACCAGAAGCAAGCCAACAGCGATGCCAGAGTCGAGAGTCAGGATTTCAGGCGGCCAGTTCTCTGCTCCGTCCCCATGTTCAGCCACACCGTCCTGAACAGGAACACCAAGAGCCTTCCCTCAGATCCCCTTCTCATCTGATCACCACGGCCAGACAAGCTATAAGCACGAAGAAAGACTACTCGAGGTCAAAGTGTGTCTGATGGGAAGCCATTAAAAATTTATCTGCAGTAAGTGCTAGTGGAGCCATGACTGAATTAAATGGAGATCTGATCAATTACTGCAGCTGATCTGACCCCTTAATATTGAAAATATAACCAATGGCATATCATTTAAATTTTATTGGACAGCATAAACTCTTGGGTTGGTGATTATTGATTTGTTAATAATTTATAACTGTATTTCCCTTTTATCAATTAAAATTTTTTGGAATTCTTTATAGCAAATACTATTAACACACACACACACACACACACATAATTGTTGTTGTTGTTCAGTGGCCCAGTCGTGTCTGACTCTTTGTGACTCAGTGTCTGACTGCAGCACCCCAGGCCTCCCTGTCCCTCACCAGGAGGAATATATATATATGATTGTGTGTGTGTGTGTGTGTGTGTGTGCTCAGTTGCTCAGTTGTGTCCAACTCTTTGGGACCCCATGGACTACCAGGCTCCTCTGTCCATGGGATTTTCCAGGCAAGAATACTGGAGTGGGCAGCCATTTCCTACTCCAAAGGATCTTCCAGACCCAGGGCTGTGTCTCCTGAGTTGGCAGGTGAATTCTTTACCACTAGTGCCACCTGCATACACCCTCATAAGCAGAAATAATCTGTAGCATCCCAGGCTAAAAACAATGACTAGGCCTTCCCTGGTGGCTCAGCGGTAAAGAACATATGGATGTGAGAGCTCGAAGGCTGAGCACCGAAGAATTGATGCTTTTGACCTGTGGTGTTGGAGAAGACTCTCGAGAGTCCCTTGGACTGCAAGGAGATCCAACCAGTCCATCCTAAAAGAGATCAGTCCTGAATGTCCATTGGAAGGACTGATGCTTAAGCTGAAGCTCCAATACTTTGGCCACCTGATGTGAAGAACTGACTCATTGGAAAAGACCCTGATGCTGGGAAAGATTGATGGTGGGAGGAGAAGGGGACGACAGAGGAGGAGATGGTTGGATGGCATCACCGACTCGATGGACATGAGTTTGAGCAAGCTCTGGGAGTGGTGACGGACGGGGGGCCTGGCGTGCTGCAACCCATGGGGTCGCAAAGAGTCAGACATGACTGAGCAACTGAACTGAACTGACTGAACTGAACAAATGCAGGAGACACAGGTTCGATCCCTGATCCAGGAAGATCCCACATGCCTCAAAGCAACTAAACCTGTGAACCACAACCACTGCATATGCTCTGGAGCCCAGAAGCCACAACTACTGAAGCCCACACACCCTGGAGCCCGTGCTCCGCAACAAGAGAGGCCCACACTCTGCAACCAGAGAGTAGCCCCTGCTCTGCACTAGAGAAAAGCCTCAGCAGCACAGCCAAAAATAATTTTTTTTTAATGGATAAAACCTGAGAAATCAATCGTCAAAGAACAAACAGCTGCTTACTTTTGAGATATAATACAGGGTAGAAGGAATTCATATTTTAACATTAAAAAAATCCTTCCATGATACCAATAGCAAACTACAGGACTTGTCCTCTTTTTAATTAACGAGATTTATTTCCCTCCAACCAAGTGAAATTGATGTAATTGCCAATCAGAACCCCACACAATTATTTTGCCATTTAAGAATCCTGACAGTTACTTTTAAAAGAAACACATGAAATATATTTCAACTAAGTAAAGAATTATTTAACAGATAAATATTCTTAATGAGGCTCTCTTGTGGTTTTAGATAAGCGACACGCTCAATTAACCTCACAAGCTTGTTTGGCACAACGGTGCTTTTTACAAATGAGATAAAATGGAGGGATAATAAACAATGAAATCGCAAAACTCTGGGTGCATCCATCAGGGACGAGCTCATGGTTCATACTAGTTACTTTGGAGAATGAACTGGTTATCACTTCCATAAAATCTGCTTATGTTTTCAAGATTCCTGGGGGGTCATTTCTTCTGCTGGGCTCTGCAGACAGTGACACAGCGGAAAGAGGTCCACTCACACACATGTTCCACCGCACTGCACACCTACCTCTCAAGTTTACAGAACATTTACTGGAGTTACACTTTAAGAGCTGGATTTTTTTTTCCTGTTTTTAACAGCTTTATTGAAATATAATTCCCATGCTACAGAATTCACCCACTTAACGCATATATTAATAATTCAACAGCTTTTAGTGTATTTACAGTTGTGGATCAATTTTGGACACTTTGTGTGCGTTTAGTCACTCAGTCATGTCCAACTCTTTGCAACCCCATGGACTGGAGCCTGTCAGGCTCCTCCATCCATGGGATTCTCCAGGAAGAATCCTGAAGTGGGCTGCCATCTCTAGGGAATCTTCCCAACCCAGGTATCGTACCTGAGTCTCTTGTGTCTCCTGCATTGGCGGGCAGATTCTTTACCACTGAGCCACCTGGGAAGCTCCCTTGGAGGGTTTACTCACCCCAGAAAGAAACCCCATTCCTACTGGTAGTTACATTTCCTCCCAACCTTCCCTACCCCTGCCCACAATCCTCTCCCAAGCAATCACTGATCTATTTGATAGAAGAGCTAGATTGGGTGGATGGAGTTATTGTAGACAATCTTATTTTCTCTTTAAAAAAAAAATTATTGGAGTATAGTTGATTTATTCATACAACATCCAGTTAGTTTCAAGTATACAACAAAGTGAATCAGTTACACATATACCCACTCTTTTTTAGATTCTTTTCTCACACAGGTCACTGCAGACTTCCCTTGTGGCTCAGCTGGTAAAGAATCTGCCTGCAATGTGGGAGATCTGAGTTCGATCCCTGAGTTGGGAAGATCCCCTGGAGAAGGGAAAGGCTACCCACTCCAGTATTCTGGCCTGGAGAATTCCACGGACTGTACCGTCCATGGGATCGCAAATGGTCTGACACACTGAGCGACTTTCACTTCGCACAGGTCACTGCAGAGCACGGAGTAGGCTCACTGAGCTGCACTCCCTAAGTATCTGTATTGGTCCTTCTGTATTGGTTATCTGTATTATACACAGTAGTGTGTACATGTCATGTCAATCCCAACCTCCCAATTTACCCCTCCCCCCTTACCCCCTAGTAACCAGAATTCTGTTTTCTACATCAGTCACTCTAGCTCTGTGTTGTCAATAGGTTCATTTGTACTACTGCTTCAGATTCCACATGTAAAGGATATCATAGAGTATTTGTCTCTGCTTTACTTCACTGAGTATGACAATCTCTAGGTCCATCCAAATTGCTGCAAATAGCAATACTTCATTCTTTTTTATGGCTGAGTAATATTTCATTGTACATGGACCACATCGTCTTTATCCATGCACAAGCTATATTTTATATTGTTAAAAAATCTTAAAGTAACAATGGTAAACATCCCACACCTCCAAAACCCAGCTTTCATCTAAGGTTACCCAAACACACAATGCTTCTCACACCCAGCCTGGAAAATGGGATGGAGTCTTCACTTGAAAAGAACCTTCATTCAATATTTACTGGGTACCCACCATGCGCCAGACATAGCGAGGGTCCTGGGGGCACAAACATCAGTCCCGTTTTCAGGAACCTCAGTCCAGTGAGGGACAGCGGGCACAACTGGTATCTGGGTAACTAGAGACTGCCTCGGTGGGTAAGGTCCAAGAAGGCTTCCCACACAGGTGATGCTGCAGCTGAGGGAGAGGGTACTCAGAAAGAAGCCCCTTCTGGGCGGATCCCTTCAGGATGCTGTGCACCAACCTGCTGCTGAAACAACGCCGTAACACCAAAGAGTAACTGTCAAATCCAAGCATGATCAACTGAAGCATGTCTATGGTGCACATTCAGCCAACACTGAGCATCCTCAGGGTGTCAGAGAGAGACAGCTCCCAGAGCCAGGGGAGGAGACAGCTGCTGTGAACAGGATAGCTTTATCACATGGATGATGAGAATGATTCAGCTATATCAGCATCGTGATTAAAAGCAAGGACCCAGTGATGTTTAGATTCTACAACTATATACCTTTTTTAAAAGAAATGACTTTTTAAAAAATATTTGGCTGTGTTGGGTCTTACTTGCTGCACGCTAGCTTCCTTCTAGTGGTGGCACGTGGCTCAGTAGTTGTGCCGAGCAGGCTTATTAGCTGGTCTGAGGCATGTGGGGTTTTAGTTCTCTGACCAGGAATCGAATCCGTTTCCTGCATTGCAAGCTGGATTCTTAACCACTGGACCACCAGGGAAGTCCTGTAATATCTTTTTAAAAAGTACCTTCTTATTGAAAGTCCTTAAGGCCATTTAGTTCATGATCCTAAAATTTTATTTTCAGCTACTCAAACAATTTTATTACAATTTAAAATTTTTTAATACAATTTTATTACAATTATGATGAAAAATGCAGAGACATAACTTTGCCCACAAAGGTCCATATAGTCAAAGCTATGGTTTTTCCAGTAGTCATGTGTGGATGTGAGAGGTAGACCATCAAGAAGGTTCAGTGCCAAAGAACTGCTTTCAAATTGTGATGCTGGAGAAGACTCTTGAGAGTATCTTGGACAGCAAGGAGATCAAATTAGTCAATCCTAAAGGAAATCAACTCTGAATATTGACTGGAAGGACTGAAGCTGAAGCTTCAATACTTTGGTCACCTGATGTGAAGAATTGACTCATTGGAAAAGACCCTGATGCTGGGAAAGGCTGGAGCAAAAGGAGACGGGGGCAGAGGATAGATGGTTAGATAGCATCACTGACTCAATGGACATGAATTTGAGCAAACCTCAGGAGACAGTGGAGGACAGGGGAGTCTGGTGTGCTGCAGTCCATGGGGTTGAAAACAGACACGACTCAGCGACGGAACAACAATATGATGTCTCAAGACACAATAATTGCTTTATAACAGAATAACAAAGGCTAAAATTTACTGAACACTTATCATGCTCCCATTATTGCTCTCTTTTATCTTATTTGCCTTATACAATCCAGTCAATACACATGACAAAACATACATTCACAAAGCCTTATGAACGAAAATGAAAATAATTTAACATCTAAGCATCCTAGATCAGCAGCTCCCTAGCACACATTACATACCAAGGGATTTGGATTAGAGGGGGAATGCTCACACATCAGTTACCAAATTTTAAGTAAAGCATCCCAATAATACGCTTATCATCATAAAGTTGAGATTATGTCTACATCTGCCAAATAGGGTAACATGATTTCTTATGCTATCTAAAAGCTTAATAGTTGTTTAAAAAAAAAGAACTATTGACATTTTAGAATATGTTCTGTGAAAGTGTAAGTTCATTGAAATTTTTTTAATAGAAAACTGTTCATTGAGAGCTACAAGGCATTTTCATCATAGAAGGCTGATTTTACCCATCAACCAGTAATACCTAACTCACGATATTATGATCTTGTACTAATTCAATCTGAAAAGGTACTTACAGGCTTTCTTAAAATTACCACCATAACTCTAAGCATTTACCCTCCTTATAGAATGACCAATGCACATTGCAGGTGGCTCAGCTGGTAAAGAATCCACCTGCAATGCAGGAGACCTGGGTGATCCCTGGGTTGGGAACATCCCCTGGAGGAGGGAACGGCTACCCACTCCAGTATTCTGACCCGGAGAATTCCATGGACTGTATATAGTCCATGGGGTCACAAAGATTCGGACACGACTGAGCGACTTTCATTTTCACTTTGACATATGGCATCTGGCAGGTTGATTGAAGAAACAAAAAATGATGATAACTCCAATCTACTTGGCGCCTGGCCAAGTTAAGGCAAGGTGGGAATGGCAGGAGGGAGGAGACGTGGCATGTTCACGGTGAGAAGCACAGAGACCGGGAGGCTGGGGAGGCAAAGGGCCCACATGTGAAGACACCAACTGATATGGAGATGGGACAGCGGAGGGGCCCCCGGTCCCGTGGTTTCTGAGCAGAAGCAGGAGTGGTGTCAGGGGAGGTGATCCTGCCAGTATGCTGTTTGGTACACCGTGGGAGGGCTGCTGAAGGAGACACACCCACCTGGACTTGTGACAAAGTGGTAGCTGGAAGATTCAAACAGCAGCCCTGGGACCCTGAGCAGAGCAAACCCCAGAGGGAAAGTGGAGAAAATGTCTGGACAAAGGAAGAACCAGGTGGCCTGAGACCCTCCACTGAAGGGCCTGGGTCACTGACCATCAGGAACAAGTGGCAGGGACCACCTACAGCCCAGGAAACCCAGATTTTACCATACTGAGCACAAAGATTCCTTTATTATCCCCAATGTTATTTTAACCTTAAATAATAAAACCAAATGTTTCTTTACAAATTCAGATCTTTAGAGAAAAAAAACAAAACATACTTCACGACCTAGAAGAAATGCCATAAAATAGCAGCTTATACAGGAACATAAGTATTATATGAAGGATGGGCTAAAACTGAATCCCTTAATTTAGCAAATTACCTTTTAAGCCAGCAATCTACTCAGCAGATGTCAGAGTAGTTGCTCCAGTCTTAAAGCCATGAATTCTGAATTCCTGGGACAGGATGGTAGAAACCACCAGGATCACCCAAGCCCCCACACTCACACAAGTTCATCCAGCACCATCCACACCACTTTGAATGACGGAGGCATCCCACACCTTTCAGGAAACTTCCTCCCCCAACTTCTGTTATCATCAAAGCCACCGCTGATGTGAAACAAATTTCGATACTCTTTGAAAAAACCACAGGCACCAAGGGGAAAACCCAAAGACCACCACAGCACCACAGGAAATCTTTATAAAGAGTTTAAGTGCTTTTATTACAATAGTGCAAGGTAGTATTTCATCCAACGCTCACCAACAGCACACTGGCATCTTCTATAAAACAGTTCCAGAAAGTTCACACAGGAAAAGGAAAAGATACATTGTCTGTAATGATTCTCATACAATACTGCTTAGTGGTTAAACTTCATGTCGCTCAATCAAGTGTAGTCGTTATCTAGCAAACATGTGGCAAAAACGTTTTGCTCTGCTTTATTTTGCTCGCCTACAAACACGTCAGAACATGCCTCATGATTAGAAACGCTTTATGACGACACTCCATGACACCGACATCTACGCGTGCTCGCGGTCAAGCCAGTTGTACCAAAGAACCATAAAATACAAAATGATAGGAAATATAAACATCAATTTTGTATTTCAAGTTTATAACATTTTATTTACAAAAATAGTCTGGGAGGAAGAGGCTTTACAGTCCCATACTCTGTCCTGGGCAGGGGGGGTTGGGGGGAGCTATTGTCACATTCTAGGGTTTTCCCTACCTATTACTCAAGAGTCGCAGCTGAACTCCAGAACCCAACTGTGGACTAGAAGCTTGGGTGGAGAGGCGGGCGAGGGGGTGGGCCGAGGGGCTGGCCGGGGGTGGGGCAGAGCTGCGTGAGGGGCGGGGCAATGGGTGGGGGGGGGGGAGCTAGGGGCGGAGTGAGGGGCGGGGAGCAAGGGCGGGGCGGGGCGAGAATGGGGCGGGGCGAGGGGCAGAGCTCTGTGAGGGGCGGGGGTGGGGGCAGGGTGAGGGGGCAGGGAGCACGGGCAGGGGTAGGGGGCGCAGGGGCAAGGATGGGGCCGGGTGAGGGGCGAGGGCGGGGTGAAGTGAGGGGCAGGGTGGAGAGATGGGCGGGGGCAGGGCGAGGTGAGAGGTGGGGCGAGAGCATAGAGGAGCCGGGTGGGGGCATAAAGGAGCGGGGCGGGGAGATTGGCAAGGTGAGTGGCGGGGCGGGGGTTGGAAATGGGGCGGGGTGAGGGGGTGGGGCGAATCAGGTGGGCGGGGTGAGGGCGGGGAGATGGATGGGGTGAGGGCGGAGAGATGGGCCAGGTGGGGGTGAGTGGGCAGAGTGGGGCGGGGCAAGGCGAGGTAGGGTGAGGGTTAGGAATGGGGCAGGGCGGGTGAGGGGCGGGACTGGGCGGGGTGAGGGCAGGGGCGAGGGGCGGGACGGGCGCGCAGATGGCTTTGCGAGCTGTCCGGCGGGCGGCGCCGCATGCAATGGGACACCACGCTCGCGCTCTATGTACAGGGCCCGTCGTCTCCGGGTCTGAAGGACACTTGCGCTCCGACGACACCACTGCGGGGACGGTGCCCAAGCCGCCACTAAGACATGACCCCGAAGACGGGGTTGTGACGGCAGATGCTCGGGCCGCACTCCTCGTAGTCCTTCTTCGTGTGACAGACCTGCAAGAACTCCGGCTGCGAGAGGAGCACGCACACGCGCCGGCAAGGGGACAGCATCAGACAGACGACCAAGCAGAGGAGACAATCCCCCATCCGAACCGCCACCCTCTCCCCCACCTCGGCCGCGGACTGTGTGAGCCTGAACTGCCAAACGGGAGTTTTATTTCGTTTTTTAAAAAACTTGCCCGCGTGCTCAGGCGCTCAATCCCATCTGCCTCTTGGCAACCCCATGGACTGTCGTCCGCCAGGCTCCTTTGTCCATGGGATTTTTCAGGCAAGAAAACTTATTTAGCTTCTATTTAGGAACAACTATGTGCTTGCTCGCCCTAAGTTAGCAATTCGTTAGCTAGTCACAAATTTGAGGAGAAAAAGCAGTAATTACTCAGAAAAATTTCTGGAATTAATGATTAATGCGACATTGTAGGTTATTTTCAGATTCACTTATCTACAATATCTGTAACCCCTAATTTGCAAGGGTATTTATGAATTAGTGGTACTAATTTGCACCACTAATGGTCATTAAAGTATTTTTTCTATCTCAATTAAATGTGGGGCTGTTTAGAGCCACACACAATTAGAGCACACACCATTTCATCTCCGGTAAGAGAGAATTAATTCAAAGTCAACAGAGAACAGAGATGAAAAGACAGCACAATCCAGGAAAGGACTCACAGTTGAGGCCAGCATGGAGCCTCCGAACCACACGGCGTAGCGCTGCATGTGGTGCGTTATCACCTGGACCTCCACGGGCTTGGGCTGCAAGGGAAGTGATGTGAGCTGACTGTCCTGTGCACAGGGCACCCTGACGCCGTCCCACCTGGGACCCTCCTCCCACCCCGCTGGCCCCACCTTCAGGCTCAACACCTCCATCCTGAAAGGAAGGTGCTCAGCCCTCCCACTGCCAAGTCCACGGCCCCAGCCCCAATCCCAGCCCAGGTGGTGCAGAGAACAAAGAATACAACGCAAGGGCAAGTTACCTCAATTTAAAGGCATTTTTAAGAAATAAACACTCCATGCAACTAACCCAGCTTATTTTTTTGAACTAAGCAAATTAGATGTTTTCACATCTAGAGATAATTCTAAGAAACACTTAAGAAAGATAGTGCTAAGTGGTGTCCGACTCTTACAACCTCATGGACTGTTGCCCGCCAAGCTCCTCTGTCCATGGGATTCCCCAGGCAAGAATACTGGAGTGGGTTGCCATTTCCTTCTCCAGGGCATCTTCCCAACCCAGGGATTGAACCAGGTATCCAACACTGCACACAGATTGTTTACCAACTGAGCTACATGAGAAGCCCAAAGTCACTTAGTCGTGTCCGACTCTTTGCGACCCCATGAACTATAGAATTCTCTAGGAATTCTCTAGGCCAGAACACTGGAGTGGACAGCCTTTCCCTTCTCCAGGGGATCTTCCCAACCCAGGAATGAAACCGGGGTCTCTGCATTGCAGGTGGACTCTTTACCAACTGAGCTATCAGGGAAACCGTGGGGCAGTAACACTTAGGTGTCCCAAAAATACTCTAAGAAATGATACCACCTTGGGGTGATCCCAGGAGGTGAGGACACGCGGGTTTGCTCCCATGGGCCCCACACCAAACCCAACCCTGTAAATCCACCAGCTGGTTAAGGGTTATGATCTTGAGGAACACAGTGGAGTGCCATGCTCATTCCAGTGATGAGAGCTAATCAGAACGTTCCAAAGGACATTCGAGTTCCTCACTGAAAAGTGATCCACTTCCTTGGGGTACTGGTCATCACAGGACATGCCTGATCTCTTGACAACAGGGAAGAAACTGCTGGCAGGCATAGAGGGCAGGGGGAGGAGGGGGGTGCTGGGGAAGAGTTGCGTTGGTGCACTGGGAGGTCCGCATCTGTCCTGACTGCACAGCTGGAGGGAGTCCGGGCAACAGACCTCTGACTGTGACTTCACAGTGTGGCTAAGAAAGTGGCTCCAACTCGTGTTTACCCCTCATGGCCCAGACTAGCGCAGCGTCCAGCCCCGCCTGGCTGCCCGGAGGCCTCACCTTTATCCTGCCACCGCTGAGCTCCTCGCTGAGCTTCAGCCTGGCGTCCACCACTCTCTTTAAGTCTCTCTGCAGACGACGTCCGAAATCCCTGAACATTGTTGAGCCTCCCGAAAGAACAACATTCTAAAAGACACAAAACAGAGGTTTCCTCGCGTGAAATCACCTTGCCCACAACACACTCCCCACTCACCCTTCAGTCGTCTGAGTAATACACTTCAAGCTATATGAGAAGCTAATCACTGAGGCAACGTCAGTGCTATCAAGGAAGAAGTATAAATCAGGGCTTCCCTGGTGGTCCAGTGGTCAAGAATCCACCTTGCAATGCAAGGGACACAGGTTCAATCCCTGGTGGGGGAAGGAAGAGCCCTCGTGCCTTGGGGCAACTAAGTCCGTGCTGCAACTAGTGAGTCGGTGGGCCAGGACCAAAGATCCCACAGGCTTGCAACGAAGACCCCGTGTGTTGCAACTAAGACCCAACGCAGCCAAATAAATGCATAAATATATTTTTTTAAAGTACAAACTGAGCTTTTCTCCTGCGTCACAAATTGTCTCTTGGTGCTTTTCCTCCACCATAACCAAGTAAAATCATGCTGCCTGTTCTACTTCTCAAGGGGGCAACTTCTACCACACCCCTCCCCACACAGGCCTCCGTCTTCTCTTGACAAATCGCAAATCTGCATCTTTCTGACAACATCCTGCCCCGACATCAATGTCACCGATAATCACTGCCACACCCTGTCATCTGTGGCAAAATCACTCAGAAACAACAGGAGGGGGCTTGGTTCCCGCCAAGAGTCAGGGGGCCACCCACCAACGCTGCACCCAGCGTTGCCTGCTGCCCCTGTCAGGTGCCCTGCCTCAACACAGCTAGGAGTTGAGAACACCAGAACGAAGTCTAGGACGGGTCAGACGGCAACCTTAATAGAGTAAAACAAGGGTCTTCTGAGCCTCATCTTTTTTTTTTTTTTTAATTGGAAGATAATTGCTCTGCAATGCTGTGTTGGTTGCTGCTGTACGACACTGTGTATCACCTGTAAGTATACATATACTCCCTCCCTTGTGAGCTTCCCTCCCCATCCCACCCCACCGGGCCGTTGCAGAGCACCACGACCCTCATCTTCTTGAAGAGACTCCTGATAACACCTTCACACAAAATGCGTACCTGTGAGCTACTAAGAATCACACTTTAAAAGCATTCTTGGTTATTCTGGGCATTGGCTTGTAGAATAAGTCTCACAGTACAATTCTCAACCTCATAAATTTACACTAATACAATAACTTTCACCTATTACTGTTACTGCAATTCTGTCACCTGTTCCATTAGCACTTTCTAGCATTTTTAACTCCAGTCCAGGATACAGTCGTGGGCCAGTTACTGCAATTACCGGTCATATCTCTGTAATGGATTTTTTAAATTTACAAATTAATTCATTAGAGTATGAAAAAAACGAATGTTCATTATATTTCAGAAGCATTGCAAGATCTTCAGTTCAGTTCAATTCAGTCTCTTTGCGACCCCATGAATCGCAGCACGCCAGGCCTCCCTGTCCATTACCAACTCCCGGACTTCACTCAAACTCATGTCCATCGAGTTGGTAATGCCATCCAGCCATCTCATCCTCTGTCCTCCCCTTCTCCTCCTGCCCCAATCCCTCCGAGCATCAGGGTCTTTTCCAATGAGTCAACTCTTCGCATGAGGTGGCCAAAGGACTGGAGTTTCAGCTTCAGCATCATTCCTTCCAAAGAAATCCCAGGGCTGATCTCCTTCAGAATGGACTGGTGGATCTCCTTGCAGTCCAAGGGACTCTCAAGAGTCTTCTCCAACACCACAGTTCAAAAGCATCAATTCTTCGGTGCTCAGCTTTCTTCACAGTCCAACTCTCACATCCATACATGACCACTGGAAAAACCATAGCCTAGACCTTTGTTAGCAAAGTAATCTCTCTGCTTTTTAATACACTATCTAGGTTGGTCGTAACTTTCTAAGGAGTAAGTGTCTTTTAATTTTATGCCTTAGGTCACCATCTGCAGTGATTTTGGAACCCAGAAAAATAAAGTCTGACACTGTTTCCACTGTTTCCCCATCTATTTCCCATGAAGTGATGGGACCAGATGCTATGATCTTCGTTTTCTGAATGTTGAGCTTTAAGCCAACTTTTTCACCCTCCTCTTTCACTTTCATCAAGAGGCTTTTTAGTTTCTCTTCACTTTCTGCCGTAAGGGTGGTGTCATCTGCATATCTGAGGTTATTGATATTTCTCCCAGCAATCTTGATTCCAGCGTGTGCTTCTTCCAGCCCAGTGTTTCTCATGATGTACTCTGCAGTCACTTGCAAAGGCATAACGTGTAAGATTCATTCATCCATTTATACAAAACAGTGCTGTGTACACATGGTTAAATGATTTTGGACAAAGTTGCCAAGATGCTTCAATAGGAAAAGAATAGTCTTTTTTAACAAATGATGGTAAATGATTAATATCCATGCAGGGGAAATGAACATTTACTAACTATCTTACTTCACACACACAACTGAACTCAATATGGATCATAGATTTAAGGGCTAAAATGTACAGAATTTCTAGAAGAAAATATTTCCTTAAAATCTTCGTAACTATGACATAGGCAGAGGAGATGACATGCTCTGCTGGCCATGTTCTCAGCATACCTTCTCCAGCAGTAATTGGCTGGCCTATGGAAATAAGGCTGGTTCGCTAACTAGTGTTTTATGAGCATCAGAATGTTACACAAACTTATTATTTTCAACCCAAGTGGCTATTCAGAGTTATCCTGAGAGTTTAAACTTAGCTAATAGGCAGTGTTGGCTTTGGTCTATTATCACCTATGCTTGTTCCACTTTCAGAATGGTGGAAAAAAAAACAAAAATAGAGAAATAAGTGAAATTACCAATACATGAATTCTGTCCATCTCATTTCAAGGGAAGCAACAGTGCTTCTCTTAATGATTTTGCACCTTACAAATAGGAACATTTAGCCTTACAGGATTCTTAATCAATTTCCACACAGAAAAGTAAGCAAATATTCTTCTAAGGGAAGTCTTTCAATACGATATCACAAATAGTAAAACTTTAATACTGTAATTTAAGCCCCTCACTTACAGGAAGGAAACAGCCTCCTAAGGCAGACACCACAAGACATGTACAGAGAGCTCTCAGCAGAAACCCCAGCTCAGAGAAAGCATTTCTAATGCCCTCCTTAACTAATACCATCTTTGAAGACATGAGAGAACACTGTAAGCCCCCCACCTTACTTCACTGTTTGTACAGCACAGGCCAACACAATCTCTTAAAATAAGATTTTTTAACTCAGCATTTAACAGCTGAGCAAATATGTACTGAGGCTCCCTTTGGAAATCCTCATTTCACTAAGGTTCTCGTCTTATGCTCTAATCCATACACATGCCCTTCGCATCTCACCCCAGCCCACGTTCCCACCTCCTCCCTGGTCTCGCCGGGTTCTTTCAGGCCCTACTCTCCCCAAGGGACGTCACTGTGTCTCAAAGGTCCTGCGCCCTGCCCTCCGATCTAGGGGCCCGTCCTTCCCTGAGTGTGAGCAGTCAGGGGTCAGAGACTCACGAGGCACTCCACACGCTCATCCGTTCACACGGCCCCACACAGCCTGAGAGCTGGCTGTTGCAGGCACAGAACCTGACCTATCGCAAGAGGGGAGATGCAACTGTACGCCCAAATGAACAAGGGACAGCAGTGTCAACCTGGCAGGTTGCACACGCCAGGGAGGAAGCCCTGAAGTGGGAAGGTGGAACGGAACGTGAGGGAGGCTGAGATGGACCTGGATCGGTCTGCCCAGGAAGCCTCGCTGGAAGCCGATGACCCAGCAAGGACATGAAGGCATAGAGGAAGCAGGTCAGGGACACGCCTGCAAGAGCTTCCTGGCAGAGGCGGCAGGTGCAAGGGCTCTGGGGCAGAAATGTGCTCGGTGTGTCTGTAAAGTGGCCAGGAGGGAAATGAAGGAGGCTGGAGTGTGGAGAGGTGGACATGACCCCTGTGACTGTCCTGCTGGACCCTGATATGACTTCCCAGTGGGCTCCCCAGCCCTGCCTTATCTCCCCCAGGTGACTCCCAGCACAGTACCTTGGTGAGCACAATAAAGCTTGTCACCCAGTCACCACTCCTGCCCTCAACCCCCTGGACAGCTTTTCGGCTCTCGCGGGCCAGGAGCTGAAGCCCTGCCATTAGCCCCCATGGCCCCAGGCCGCTGCACGGGCTGCTCGCTGCACAACTCCAGGCCTGCCAAGCACTCAAGTCAGGGGATGGCACCTCCCTCCAGGCACCAATCTGTGGCACTGACTCCTCTAGTACAACCTGGGGGATGAGGCAGGATTGGCCTTTCCATTTCTGAAAGGTTTTGGGGTGGCAGGGATATCAATGGAATTTACTGCACACTGAATAAATGAGTGGGTTTGCTAGACATTGCCATGCCCACTCAGATGCCATGCTCACCCTGCCCATGTCTACTCACAGGTCTTCTTGGCCTCAGCCGCCCTGTCTTCCACCCATGGAGGTGGCTCACCCATCCACCTCTATCTGGACCTTCTGGGAATCAACTTCAGCTGAGGGGGACCCTCTCTCCTGTATTGCCATCATGCAGAGTCTTTATGAAGCTCTAATAAGAAGTAAAATCTCAAAATGCACTCACCTGCTGAAAGTCTTAGCAAGTCTGATTATTGATTTACCAAATTACAGAATTCCTCCCTTTTCCTTAACTGAGTCAATTCAAATAATAAAAAATGCATATTTCAACAACTACTTTATCGGAATAAAATGTTTTTAAAATGCAGCATTTTCTGAACTAAACCAAAACTCAGCAGTGGCCACAGGACTGGAAAAGATCAGTTTTCATTCCAATCCCAAAGAAAGGCAATGCCAAAGAATGTTCAAACTACCGCACAATTGCACTCATTTCACAGGAGAGCAAAGTAATGCACATAATTTTCCAAGCCAGGCTTCAACAGTACGTGAACTTCCAGATGTTTAAGCTGGACTTAGAAAAGGCAGAGGAATCAGAGATCAAATTGCCAACATCCATTGGATCATTGAAAAAGCAAGAGAATTCCAGGAAAACATCCACTTCTGCTTCACTGACTACGCCAAAGCCTTTGACTGTATGGATCACAACAAACTGTGGAAAATTCTCAAAGAGATGGGAATACCAGACCACCTGACCTGACTCTTGAGAAACCTGTATGCAGGTCAAGAAGCAATAGTTAGAACCGGACATGGAACAACAGACTGGTTCCAAACTGGGAAAGGAGTAGGTCAAGGCTGTGTATTGTCACCGTGCCTATTTAACTTACATGCAGAGTACATCATATGAAATGCCAGGCTGGACGAAGCACAAGCTGGAATCAAGACTGCCGGGAGAAATATCAATAACCTCAGATATGCAGATGACACCACCCTTATGGCAGAAAGCAAAGAGGAACTAAAGAGCCTCTTAATGAAAGTGAAAGAGAAGAGTGAGAAAGCTGGCATAAAACTCAACATTCAAAGACTAAGATCATGGCATCCGGTCCCATCATCTCATGGCAAATAGATGGGGAAACAATGGAAACAGTGAGAGACTTCATTTTCTTGGGCTCCAAAATCACTGCAGATGGTGACTGCAGCCATGAAATTAAAAGATGCTTGCTCCTTGGAAGAAAAGCTATGACCCACCTAAACAGCATATTAAAAAGCCAAAACATTACTTTGCCAACAAAGATCCGTCTAGTCAAAGCTT
This sequence comes from Bubalus kerabau, assembly GCF_029407905.1. NCBI lineage: Eukaryota > Metazoa > Chordata > Mammalia > Artiodactyla > Bovidae > Bubalus > Bubalus kerabau. The sequence continues at coordinate 118,590,010 of NC_073631.1, read as the reverse complement.
TGGTTTTTAAAGTAGTCATGTATGGATGTGAGAGTTGGACCATAAAGAAAGTTGGGTGCCGAAGAATGAAAGCTTTTGGACTCTGGTATTGGAGAAGACTCTTGAGTGTCCCTTGGATTGCAAGGAGATCCAACCAGTCCATCCTAAAGGAAATCAGTCCTGAATATTTTACTGCAAGGATTGATACTGAAGCTGAAGCTCCAATCCTTTGGCCACTTGATGCGAAAAACTGACTCATTGGAAAAAGACCCTGAGGCTGAGAAGGACTGAAGGCAGGAGGAGAAGGGGACAACAGAGGATGAGATGGCTGGATAGCATCACCTACTTGACAGACGTAAGTCTGAGCAAGCTCTGGGAGATGGTGATGGACAGGGAAGTCTGGCGTACTGCAGTCCCTGGGGTTGCAAAGAGTTGGACACGACTGAGCGACTGATCTTAACTGAAATAAAAACTCAAAATGCACTAACCTGCTGGAAGTCTTAGCAAGGCTGATCACTGATTTGCTAAATTAAAGAATTCCTGCCTTCCCTTAACTGAGTCAAATAACAAAACTGCCTATTTCAACCCTTTATTGGGATAAAATTTTTTAAAATACCACAGCATTTTCTCTGAACTAAACCAGAACATTATGGTGTCATTTCAAATTCCTGGCCTCACTATGAACAGTCCTAACGGTGACCACATGCTTATTGAGCAGGTGCCGGGTGATGGTCGCTGTCCCACGTAAGCAAGCCTCACATGGCGTTATGAAACAGGCACTGCCACACCATTTCACAGATAAAAGAGCAGGGCCGGCAGTCAAATCACAATCTGGAGCTACACAGCGAGTAAGCTGCAGGCCTGACCGCACAGCCCGAGCTTGTGGCCACGAGGTTTAGAGACGCTAATAAAATGGCGGTAGTTACCATTCACACAGTACTGGCTACACCCAGGCTCAAGCTCTACCCTGCGCATGTGTTCTCTAACCGAATCCTCGCGAGAGTTCTGAGGGACCGTTACGCTGATCGTACCCATCATGCTCCAGGGCAGGAAGCGGCTCAGAGAGCGCCAACCGTCTCTGCACCGAAGTGACGCTGCCTGACGCCCCAGGCAGCATGAAGAAACCCCGTGGTCTGGCTACACTCTTACATGTTACGATGCAAAAAATGACACTCCTCGAGAAACTTTCAACAAAAGCCAAAGTTCAATGTGATTCATTCTAAAGAAAATTTAAAAGACCAGGTGATCCTTTATCACACGGAACAAGAGTGGTGGGTAAGTTTCCAAGGTGCGAGTTTCTAGAAGTCCGCCCTCCTCAGGAAAGACGTTCCCCCAACACCCAGTTACCCCCTCCCGCCAGCTCCTGTGGGATCCTGCCTGGAGATCCTGACGAGCTCAGAGCCCGCTGATCCACGCGAGCATCTCAGCATGTTGGAAGGCGTCTGCTCCATCCAGTCAGCAAATCCTCAGACCGGAACCTGCCCATCAAGAAGCATCACTAGTCAACACACCACCAAGTGTGTCGTGGGAGAGAAGGAAAGCTTGACCTGAGCTAGAAAAATATCAAAAACTTAACACGCAGGAAAACGAGTTGGATACTGAAGCAGATGAAGCGTGGAGCATTAGATACCATAAAAAAATGCTTCTGAAAAACGTTAATTCCTTAAGACAATGTTCACAACACAATGCTAGGTTAATATACAAGATACAAAATGTAAATACAGCATGATATATTTACCTACCTACCTATATTTCAAGAAAAGGAGAAAGACAAAATGATAACTGATAAGTAGTGGTTACTGTTTTATTAAAGATTTTGAGTGAGTGAAAGTCGCTCAGTCCTGTCCGACTCTTTGCGACCCCATGGGACTATACAGTCCCTGGAATTCTCCAGGCTAGAATACTGGAGTGGGTAGCCTTTCCCTTCTCCAGGGGATCTTCCTAACCCAGGGATTGAACCCAGGTCTCTCACATTGCAGGCGGATTCTTTACCAGCTGAGCTATCAGGCCAGGGCTACTTCTCAAATTTTCTAAATGCATTTTAATCTGGAAATAGTCATCTCTGCTCATCTGCAGAGTCTACGTTTTCCTGTGTTTTCACAGTGCTGTCCGCTGACTTGCTGAAAGGCCACGGACCCCAATCTGCACAACACACCTTTCACTCATCTGCTTGTTGAAACCCCTGTAGTGGACTGGCCTTTTCAACAGGTCCTTACTTTGCTACATAAATGTCTATTCCATGATGTTAAATAAAAAGTCTCAGTCATAATTATCTCTATAGGACAGGTCCTGTCTTTATGCCAGTAAAAAAACATCCTGGCCAACATCATCATATACACTAGCCAGAGCCTGTCACCTTTTTAAGTAGAAACACAAAGTCTATATTAATAGTAAAGTCCACTGAATATCTTACATGGGATTAAAAATAACAAAAGTTCCACTCCTGTAACATTAAGTGTATTTTGTGCTAGAGGCTCTATCCTTATTCTTCATCCAGCTTGACAGATTCGCAGCCCCCCCTGCCCACCATCCTGTGTACCTTGGCCAGCTTCCTCTCTAAACTGCAGGCACAAAATAGCTGCATGTTTTGCTGGGATCGCAGTATTTGGGTTCCGCTCTTGGCTCAGCTGGTAAAGAATCCGCCTGCAATGCAGGAGATATGGGTTCGATCCCTGGGTTGGGAAGATCCCCTGGAGAAGGGAAAGGCTATCCACTCCAGTATTCTGGCCTGGAGAAGTCCATGGACTGTATAGTCCATGAGGTCACAGAGTCCGACATGACTGAGTGACTTTCACTTCACTTCTTCACTCGTCCCTGAAGAGATCTCCATGCCAACAGCTCCCTACAGGTTGAGAAAACCCCAGAGTGACTAGCTGCTAACAATGGTTCTCAGTTCAGCTGCACATCAAAATCTGCGAAGCTTTTAAAATCCAGATGCCCAGAAAATTATATCAGAATCTCAGGGTGAGACCCAGACATCTGTGTACTTTACTGCTCCTGGGATGAAGCCCACAGACAGCCAGGGCCAAAATCATCTTGTTTCCAGCAGCATCTGCTGCCTGGAATGACTTGGCCTCGTGGGGAAGTCACAGGCCAAGAGTCAGCTCTCACATGCTAGTCCTCTCCAGACCCAACTTCCATCACACTTAGAGACTAAACAGAAAAAGGGGGCGTGTGAATACCCCTTTTAAAAAATTAATTTTTAAATTTTTCTTCTTTGCACAGGCTTTCTCTAGCCGCACCAGCAGAGGCTAGTCTTCATTGCAGTGTGTGGGCTTCTCACCGCGGTGGCTTCCCTTGTTGTGGAGCAAGGGTTCAATAGTTGAGGCTCGCAGGCTCAGTAGTTGTGGTGCATGGGCTTAGTTGTTCTGTGGCACGTGGAATCTTCTTGGACCAGGGATCAAACCCATGTCCCTTGCATTGACAGGCAGATTCTTACCCACTGGACCATCAGGAAAGTACCATGAATAACCTTCTTATCTACAGGCCAGACAAAAAAAAATTAAGATTACAACTCCTCCTTTTGTCTAAAACAATTGTTTGGCTTTTTTGAAGATTCTCAGTTTTCAAAGGTACATCATATTTTACACCAACTTCTTTTTCTTGCCTACTAGCCTGAGGAACATGTTAACTCAAGGCTCGAGGAGGTCTCGGGTGTTTTCAGTAGGGCCTACAATAAGCCTTCTGCTCACTTCACCATAAAACACTCCACCTACAGTTTCTGCAACTGGGCCTGGGAAACACAAGAAATCCTGGCCCTACTGGTCCAGGTGGTGCCTTGAAGCAGGTGAGGCAAAGGGGAGACACCCTGCTCTGAAGCCAAGGGCAGGCCTCAGGGCCCCAGGGAGCTGCCTCAGAGCCTTTCCTGCAGGTTCCCCTATAACCCTCTCTGCCACCAGAGCTGCCCATCTCAGCCTGTGGGGACTGGAGGGACCAGGCACGAAAGCAGAAGTCAGGAGCCCAGCCTCCTACAGGGCCTCGTGCCTGAGTGGGTAACCCATCGGGGCTCAGCAGACAGCAGTCATGAGCTTGTGTGGGTGTGAACCTGCTTCCTACTTCTCCTGGGTGGTTTACTGAGCATTTTGGAAGCCCCATGGCAGGTGCCTGGGACACTGACAAGAGTGGGCCCAGCAAGCAGAAAGAAGCATCAGAAACAAAGAAGAGAATGACAGTAAGACTGGAGAGGAAAGACATGATCCCAAAGACATGCCCACTCAGCTCTCTGGAGCATGATGTCCGTGTGTTCTGCAGAAGCACTTGTATGTAGCATGTCGTATGTAGCATGTCTCTAACCAGAATAGGGCCTTAGAGTTTCTCATAAAATCCCACCAACCGTACATCCATGCATTTCATGAACACAGATGTCATGGTGGAAGGTTCCGGCCACAGCAAGCTCACAAGGAGGAGCTGACGACAGGAAGCGGGACCACAAGTACAGAGTGAATCCGAAGAACAAGGCTGCCTACCCGAGAGCCTCTAACCTGGGGTGACAGCCTCCAGAGACGACGGGCAGAGCAGCGGCCGGTGGGGGCCACAGGTTCAGGGATAGAGAAGCCTGACAACCGCACTAACTCAAAAGATACAAGCACACCTATGTTCATGGCAACTTTATTTACAATTGCCAAGACGTGGAAGCAATCTAAGTGTCCATCAACAGATGAATGGATAAAGATGTGGTACATATATACAATGAAATGTTACGGAGCCATAAAATGAATGAAATAATGCCATTTGCAGCAACATGGATGGACTTGGAGGGCAATAGGCTAGAGGGATAAGGCAGAAAAAAAATACTGTATGATATCACATAGATGGAATATAAAAAAACTAATGAACATAACAAGACATAAGACACAGTTATAGAAACAATCTGCTTCCCTGGTGGCTAAGCTGATAAAGAATCTGTCCTGCAATGTGGGACACCTGGGTTCAATCCCTGGGTTGGGAAGATCCCCTGGAGAAGGGAACAGCTACCCACTCCAGTATTCTGGCCTGGAGAAGTCCATGGACTGTGTAGTGCATGGGGTCCCAAAGAGTCGGACACAACTAAGCCACTTTCACTTTCACTTTTCATAGAGAACAATCAGTGGTTACCAGTAGAATCGGGAAGAGGCAAGACAGGGGCAGGGGATTGAGAGATACAAACTATTCTGCATAAAATAAATAGGCTACAAAGACATGCTGTACAACTCAGGAAATATAGCCAGGATTTTATAATAACTACAATTCCAAGACCAATTTGCTCCATTTAACCTAGGTCCGTCTAGTTCTGGGGCTCAGAGTCGTCCTCTATTAAAGGAAGGAGCTCAGGCTACCAGGCCATCTCTACTTCCTGTAATTCCACTGAAACTGAACTCAACTGTCTAAAGAGAAAAATCTCACCCCATCCTGAACCTTCGTAGCCACTGGCACAAGTTTCATCTCCATTACAATGAAACGAAGACTAAAGAGAGCACACCTGTTCCCATGCTTTCACGGACATGAAGATACAGCCAATGTCAGGTGAGATTTAAGAAGTAAAGAGAACAAGGCATGAATTTTACTAAACTTTAATACTCTCCTCTGTCTCTAGTTTCCCTTTCTTGCACATTTTATTGGAGAAGAGAGATGTTTAATTAAGCACATGTAACAGTAAAAATCAAATCCCACTGGCCTCTAAAGTCAAATTCCCTGGGGTTCTCAGTCCCTTTGCCAGATCTCCAGATTGGAAAATCTTTTGTGGGTCCGAGAATTTCTTTGGTGTAATTGTTCTGCCTCCTGAGAAATCTGTATGCAGGCAAGAAGCAACAGTTAGAACTAGACATGGAACAGTGGACTGGTTCCAAGTTGGGAAAGGAGTATATCAAGACGGTATATTGTCACCTTGTACATCATGCGGAATGCTGGGCTGGATGAAGCACAAGCTGAAATCAAGATTGCTGGGAGAAATATCAATAACCTCAGATATGTGGATGACATCACCCTTATGGCAGAAAGTGAAGAGGAACTAAAGAGCCTCTTAATGAAAGTGAAAGAGCAGAGTGAAAAAGCTGGCGTAAAGCTCAACATTCAAAAAATGAACATTGTGGTATCCAGTCCCATCACTTCATGGCAAAAAGATGGGGAAACAATGGAAACAGTGAGAGACTTTGTTTTCTTGCAGACTTTATTTTCTTGCAAAATTACTGTAGATGGTGACCGCAGTCATGAAATTAAAAGATGCTTGCTCCTCGGAAGAAAAGCTATGACCAACCTAGACAGCATATTAAAAAGCAGAGATACTATCTTGCTGACAAAGGTCCATCTAGTCAAAGCTATGGTTTTTCCAATAGTCATGCATGGATGTGAGAGTTGGACCATAAAGAAAGCTAACCACTGAAGTATTGATGCTTTTGAACTGTGGTGTTGGAGAAGACTCTTGACAGTCCCTTAGACTGCAAGATCAAACCAGTCAATCCTAAAGGAAATCAGTCCTGAATATTCATTGGAAGGACTGATGCTGAAGCTGAAGCTCCAGTACTCTGGCCACCTGATGCAAAGAAATGACTCATTGGAAAAGACCCTAATGCTGGGAAAGATTGAAGGCAGGAGGAGAAGGGGACAACAGAGGATGAGATGGTTGGATGGTATCACCAACTCAATGGATATGAGTTTGAGCAAGCTCTGGGAGTTGGTGATGGACAGGGAAGCCTGGTGTGCTGCAGTCCATGGGGTAGAAAATAGTCAGACATGACTGAGCAACTGAACTGAACAATAAAAATAAAATTATAATTTGTTTTCACCCATAAAAAGCTGTCTACATAGGAAAATGTTCCTATGTAGAAAATGTTCCTACATAGGAAATAATAAAAATAATATTTCTTAACTATAAAATTTCAAACAATTTTAAAACACAAAAAGTAGAAAGTAAAAGTTATCCATCTCCCAACCCCAAAGATATTTTAAGTCTGGCATATATCATTCAAAACCTTTTCAAACATATATGTATGTATGTATGTATATTGAATGGGTTGCCTTGGAAACTAACAGAGATCATTCTGTCGTTTTTGAGATTGTATCCAAGTACTGCATTTCGGACTCTTTTGTTGACCATGATGGCCACTCCATTTCTTCTGAGGGATTCCTGCCCGCAATAGTAGATATAATGGTCATCTGAGTTAAATTCACCCATTCCAGTCCATTTCAGTTCGCTGATTCCTAGAATGTCGACATTCACTCTTGCCATCTCTTGTTTGACCACTTCCAATTTGCCTTGATTCATGGACCTGACATTCCAGGTTCCTATGCAGTATTGCTCTTTACAGCATCGGACCTTGCTTCTATCACCAGTCACATCCACAGCTGGGTATTGTTTTTGCTTTGGCTCCATCCCTTCATCTGGAGTTATTTCTCCATTGATCTCCAGTAGCATATTGGGAAAGTGGAGAGTGAAAAAGTTGGCTTAAAGCTCAACATTCAGAAAATGAAGATCATGGCATCCGGTCCCACCACTTCATGGGAAATAGATGGGGAAACAGTGGAAACAGTGTCAGACTTTATTTTTGGGGGCTCCAAAATCACTACAGATGGTGACTGCAGCCATGAAATTAAAAGACGATTACTCCTTGGAAGGAAAGTTATGACCAACCTAGATAGCATATTCAAAAGCAGAGACATTACTTTGCCAACAAAGGTTCGTCTAGTCAAGGCTATGGTTTGTCCTGTGGTCATGTATGGATGTGAGAGTTGGACTGTGAAGAAGGCTGAGCGCCGAAGAATTGATGCTTTTGAACTGTGGTGTTGGAGAAGACTCTTGAGAGTCCCTTGGACTGCAAGGAGATCCAACCAGTCCATTCTGAAGGAGATCAGCCCTGGGATTTCTTTGGAAGGAATGATGCTAAAGCTGAAACTCCAGTCCTTTGGCCACCTCATGTGAAGAGTTGACTCAGTGGAAAAGACCCTGATGCTGGGAGGGATTGGGGGCAGGAGGAGAAGGGGACAACAGAGGATGAGATGGCTGGATGGCATCACTGACTCGATGGATGTGAGTCTGAGTGAACTCCGGGAGTTGGTGATGGACAGGGAGGCCTGGCGTGCTGCGATTCATGGGGTCGCAAAGAGTCGGACACGACTGAGCGACTGACCTGATCTGATCTGATGTATGTATATATACATACACAAACTACATTTTAAATTAAATAATAGTATATATAAATTTTACGATTTCCCTTTTCACTTAACATATACTATAACGTCTTTTCATCTGAATTTACACTGATTCACCTCATTCTTTTTGAAGACTGCACAGTACTCTACTGTGTATGCCCTCACACCCGGGCCTGATGGTCTCCTCTAAGCTCAGCCCCCCGCCCCGAGCTGAGAAGGTAAGACTCTGCAGAGGCTGCGGGCCTAGAGCATGAGGCAGAGCACAACCACAGGTGAAGGAGGGCCAGCTGACCGCCACTTCCTGTTCTCAATATCCAGCTGTCAGCAACATCTCCTTTTATCCTGTAATTACACAGACTAGCCTTTTCTCATTTCAGGTTTCAAAGTTCCTGGTCACACAGAATTCTGGAAAACATTATCACATGGGCATTCCCACCCGACGCTTCAGTCAGGATCTGACTTCTTTCTGGCAACAGCACATGTGGGACAAACCTAAACATGCGTGAAGCAAGACCAGAGAATTCAGGGAGAGCAGGCGGGGACGGGCTGCCTTTATCATTCGGTCACTATGCAGGGTTAAAATTGTCCAATTTAAAATACAGCTGGCCAGATAAGAATAAAGATACAAGAAGACTTAAATTAAAAACCTCCGGTTAACTGAGTCCTATTTCCAAACATTTACGTCATCGCCACCCCAAGAAAAACATTTCACCAGTATGCTGGCCTTTAAGAAATCCTATACTACCGCGGTGAGACAGGAATGTCTGCACACTGATGTTAAGAACCTGTTCTTCTAAGAATGCTGGGCCTTAGGCTGTGGGATGAAACCCGAGCACCTCCCCCAGGCGGCTGATACCTTATACAGCGGACGACGAACGTCGATGGGGCAGTTCTGTATGACTTCATCAACAACCTCCGAGATGGACTCCATGAAATCTGGATTGGCAAACTGAATTTTGTAGAAACATAAAAGAAACATTACATACTTCTCTCAATAACTTTTTTTTTAAGTGACTTTAATAAATACAGAATGTACTGTAACTTTTAAAACCATCAGGCTAGAATGACCACGTCAAATACTGGTATGTCAAACGAACCCAAGTGAGTGTGCACGGGGTGACTGACGGTGACACGTCCCGGCGACACATGTGGGCTCAGTGAGGGGAAAACATTCACAGGAGCCAAGAGCACCCGGCCCTGCGTCAGGAGACACCGGGAGTCCTTCAGTCCAAGACTGTAAGTCACATGTGTGTGATGTTATGGAAACACCGTTGAGTAAGAACAAGTGTATCACTTATGAGTATTAATGTCATGTAAAAATTAGCCCAGGATACAAGAGAAAACACAGCCAATGAACGATCACACTGGAAACCTGAGCCAGAAGCCTGGCGGAGGTGCAAGGGGGACGGCTGGAAGCGGTGGCTTTTCAATGAAACAATATGGTAACAGTCACATCACTGAGTAAACAGCCTTCGATTCAGTTCTGTAAGTCAAATAAGGTAAAGTGTAAAAGAATTCAATTTTAAAAATCTGAACTATGCTTTAAAAATCAAGGACACCTTTAATGAACTCAAGAAGGTAACATCCGGGTGCTCACCGGCTGTTCACTGGTCATGGTCAGTTTTGTGTCTGTTTTAAATCTATAATATCAAAGGGCACGAATGAGTGTTAAGACTGTGGTGAGGCAACACTGTGAGCCATCTGCCTGCACGAAAGGTCACACATGCTGGAAACAGGTGGCAGCGTGTACCCTACCTAACAAACCAAAATACGAATACAACCCATTTTATTAAATCTTAAAATGTCATCTCATTACTGTATCTGTAAGAGTTAATAATAACTCTTTGTGACTATAGTTAACACAGTGAGGCCTGCAATTCTTAAAGCCTGTCTAACTGATGGAAAGGCTGCTGCTCAGACAGGAGCTCTAACTAGCCTGCAGCAGGAAATACGGCAGGACCCACCATCCGGGGTTCAAAACTGGAGTTGGGACGGACCATCACAAAAAATGGAAAGGTCACGTGCCCTCCTACGCCCACACTGATGGTCTGCCGGGGTTAACTAGTTTTCTCGTTACTATGAGAGCAACTCCATTCCATTATCTTCTATTGCTCTTAAAGCGTCTTCCTAATTACTTGTTATCTGTTTTTTCAACAGAGAGCCAGGTCTAAAGAGGGCAACAGTCAAGCAGGTGCTATAACACACGGTGCTGTAACAGCTGCAGAGGGTACGGCGGGCGCCCAGCGGTCCTCACGGGAAGGTGGCCCGAGGACTGCTGCCTACATACACCAGGGGGCAGCATCGCTCCACCACACACGACGGACTTCGCTCTCAGAAAGCCCGCCTCTTTACCTCCGGGTGAAAGAAAATCTCAGGGCCCAGGAACCTTTCGTAGCCAACATCTATGATGAACTTCTTCTGGTTGATGGCGTTGATCCCCGTGTACTGTTTGATCCACTTCCGAGGATCCACATCATACTTGGCGAACTCCTTGACTATATCAGGGCAGATGTAGCAGTATTTCTCCTGCAGACACACACACACAGAGAAGTCACCAGAGTCTGCCTCTGACCAAGACCCAGTAACCCCCAGCCCTGGACACTCCGAAACCAGTCCTGCCCGCTCATCACAACTCCAGTGCAGACGCAGTCAGGCCTCACAGACTTTTCATGACTCTGCTCCGGACTGTGAGTGAACCTGCTTGCTTTGCAGCTTGGCTATTCATCTCAGCCCTCCCCTGTCATATTCTGCTGCTTATCAGCTGAAGTACTGACAGCATGTACTAAGCATCTTGTCTCCATCTCCTGTCTCCTTATTCCTTGTGGGGCCCCACGCGGCGCCTGCCCAGGCACTCACAGCCATCCACCCAGACCAGCAGACCTGCGCTGCAGCCCCACACTGAACACGGCCGACCTCACCCTGATGCCGAACACGGCTGATCACGGGTCGTGAACCTGCTGTGCAGTCTGACACGGCACAGCCACCAGCTCTACAACGTGGACACACAGGACTCACAAGAAAACACACACCCCTGCCTGCTGGAGTGTGTGCTCCAGCACGGAGTCAGGAGAGGAAGCAATGACGTGACGAATAAGCAGATGACACGGCATGCTACAAGGTGCCAGGCGCCACAGACAAAAGAGGCCAACAGGCAGGACGGAGCGGCCACGCACCGCAGCCTGAGAACCCGCTCCTGGTTTTCACCCAGGTATCAGCACCAGCCTGAGACATGCCCAGTGTCTCCCTGGTGTCTGGTGATGCTCCCCTGGGGATCTCTGGTCAACCACCTGTCCTGAGAGCTAACCTCAGCAGAGCAGCAGGTGGCTCTTGGGTACCAGATCCTGAAATAAACTTCCTGTGGGCAACGTAGGCTGTGTTCAACACCAGGCACAGAGCTCATGCTCACCGCACATCTTAGGGCCTCGGGAGTTGGTGATGGACAGGGAGGCCTGGCGTGCTGCAGTCCATGGAGTCGCAAAGAGTCAGACACGACTGAGAGACTGAACTGAACTGAAGGTGGTTTCACGATAATAAGTTTGAAGTGTCCTAGAATCCCTGAAACAGATCCTAATGCCATATACTCTGTCAAATTATAAGCTCCACAACACTGTGCTCGTTAATATCAGAGTGAGTCCATACAACTGCAAGTCTGCAGACTGCAGACAGAAGCGTGCCACTGCCCTGGAATGGAGGCCTGCTGAGTTCTTAGGGCATCTCTAAGTGACGGCATGAACACCTCAGTGAAGCTGGATGGGGCGCGGCCGTGTCTGCACTAAGCTCTGGACCCCCGCTGCCAGGACCGTGAGTGCCAGGCCCACCAGCCTCAGGCCTGCGGAGACCACCCCTGTGGGGTGCAGGGGCTCCACCACCTTTCCAGGACGCCCCCGCCCCGGTCTCAGGAAGGAGTGAGTGGAGGACTAACCACAGGCCGGGCAGCTGGCTAGAGGGACAGGAGTCTCTCTCAGCCCCACCTCACAGCTGAGCCACACGCTGTGCGTCCTGAACGCACCAGATCCAGGGTCAGGGTCAGCACCAGGGCCCAGAGGGCCCGAGACAAGGAAAGGCCACCACGGAGACCCGGAAAGCAGCCCCCCAGTCACCGCTCAGGGCTCCACTTCCCCACGTCCACCCGGAAGGCCGGTCACATGCATAACAGAGGGGGCGGGGAAGGGACAAGAAGAAAGGCGAAGGGAGGGCAGATGGGGGAGGTTTCAGTCTAAAAGGATGCTTCCGTGACCTTCCAAGGGGAGAGGGCGGATCTGGGGTCGGGCCGGGGCTGCGAGTTCGGCTCTGAGGCACCCCCTCCCTGGAAGCTCCCGTCCTGGACACCCAGGGTAGCGGGGGCCCCTCCTCGCAGGAGCCCCGGCCCCAGAACACCTGTGCTCACTGAGGGCGGGGAAACAAGGGAGTGCCCCCTTGCTCCCTTCAAGCCCCTTACTGGGTGCTTAGTGGGGGACAGGCAGGGGAGGCTAAACTTCCTGAGGTTCAGACGCTGTGTGCTCTATGAGAAGGGGAGACGCCCAAGGCCCCCTGTCACCCCCACACTTCAATGCTTCTCCGTAAACAAAACCCTTGTTCTTCATCTGTATAATAATCACCCTTGTATTATGAAGACTCTCTTGCATTTTGGCTCTAATAAAAAACAGTAATTTGTCCTGATTTCCAGTAATTTGTCCTGATTTTCAGTTATTTGTCCTGATTTTCAACCTGGAAAGAAAGCTTCTTTAAAAAGGGTCTGTCAAAAAAAAAAAAAGGGTCTGTCAGCTGCTAGATACAGAGAAACACAAAGACCAGACTGATGGGCCCGGTCAAGCAGGCACTTTTAGAAAGGCCCGGTAGGACGTTTTTCTTCTCATCTTATCGATTTGATCTTAAAGCCCCCTGAAACCTTTCCAACATGGTCATTACAGTCTAGAAACGACAGGGGGCAGGGTGGGGGGGCGCCGATCAACGACCCCACCCTGGAACAGCATTACTCTGAGCTGTAATTCACAGGGCTCAGAACCACACTCTACAGGTACTGGAAATGCGTCTGAACGCTGGCTGACTTCACCAGACTCCTGACATCACTGCTGCTGCTCCCTAAGCTAGAGATGAACTTGGAGGGACGGGAGGCAGACACGCTTAGCTAACTGAAGTTCTAACCTAATTAGGCTCCTTGAAATGATGCTGGCCTGGGTCCAGTGCTCAACCCCGGCCACCAAGCTGCCCTCATTAACAGCAGGAACCCCCGCAAGCATAAACGGATAGAGACCCACGTTCTCTTGGGGAGGGAGGAGGAAGGAAGATGAAGCGGGGGGCGGGGGGGATGGCAGCAAGGGAACCCTCCAAACACCATTTCTCTCCGGGCAGACCGGCCTGCCCCCGCCTGTCTCTACCTTGATGGCTTTGGCGGTCTCCAGCGACTGCTCCGGAGGGATCCCCGCCTCCCGCTCCCGCAGCAGCTGCTGGATGAAATAGGTGATGTCCCGCCCTGCAATCGGGATGTGCTTGATGCAGCTTCCAATCACGTAACCTTCTGCCTAGGGAAGGAGGGAAAAAGACCAGGGGAGGCCTGTGAGGAAGTCCAGGAGGCACGGGCTCCCGGCACTGAGTCAGCCCTGCCCGCCCAGCACCACGGCGTTTCCCGCGGCCACACTGTCTGCGGAGGGCTTGCTCAGGCCTGGAGCCGAGTGCGGTTCCGTTAGTAGAACCTGATGTTTTCATCAAGAATGTGAAGAGAAAACCCTGTAAAACAGTTCATTTCCAAAAAGTATGGCTGCCAGTCAGAACAACGGATGAATCCTCCTTTTGTTCCTCTAACAAAAAGGAAAAAGTTTTATTTATAAGTGTTACAGCAACTAGAAATGGACCTGTAGTGAAAATTCAGCAATCTGGTTAGCAGGCAGGACGCAGATTCCAACAACCTGGACTTAGTCTGGTTCCACAGGCATGGGCTGAGGGGCCGTGGATGCTGGTAACATGTTTCAGCCTCGGCGCCCTCATCCATAATGTGGGGCAAATGGGGTGGATGTTGGTGATACAGCCTTCATGGGTAAGTCCAGCACCCAGCCTGTCCCAGGAAGGTAGTAAGCGCCCAGTAAGTGGTGCCCTCCACTGTGCAGTGAGCAGCACTGCCCAGGGATGACTGGTCAGCCCACCTGAGCGCTCCGCCACGGGGGACCACGCTGGGAGGGGCTGGGCCATCCTCCGCCGGTGCCAGCAAGGAGCTGCAGCCCGGCACCCCCGCCCACTGCCCTGAGGGCACAGCCGCCACAGAAGCCAGGCTGGGCGCCTCCAGCTCGCTCCAGGGAGCTGATGGTCAGTGAGGCCAGCTTCCTCGAGGGCAGAAGGGACCCTCAGTCTCCCGGGAAGCCCTGTCTCCTGGGCCACGAGCCCCTGGGACAGAGCGGACAGAGGCGGCTTCGTGTCACAGAGTGTCAGTCCTAACAGCTGTAAGCACAGACGCCATCACCAGTTAAGTTGCAGGAACAAGTCCCTGAGTTCCTCTTGAGGTTTCTTCTGACGTAACTCTGTCTAGCAGAGAAGCTGTGGCCTTCCCAAAGAGTCCAAGCCATTTATTAAATATTTTAAGATCGAGATAAAAGATATGAACAAATTATTAAAATAATAAAGATAAACATATAAACACTCATAAGAATATGAGCTCTCTCTGACACAAACCACTCACAATTTTTATATTCTATGTCTTGCGTTAGTCACTCAGTCTTTGTAAACCAGGCTCCTCTGTCCACGGAATTCCCCAGGTAAGAATACTGGAGTGGGTTGCCATTCCCTTCTCCAGGTGATCTTCCTGACACAGGAATCAAACCCAGGTCTCCCGCACTGCAGGCGGATTCTTTACCATCTATGCTTTATATATAACACTTTCTAAAATGAATTCAACCAGTGTTCAATCAGCTTCATTGCAGCATTAAATATATTAAAACGGCCCACAAAACCAACAACAGGAAAATAAATGAGTGATGCTATACCCAGAGGATGGGCTATTATGTACTGACTATTTTTTTCACAGAATATTTAACCATACACTAGGGATAAACCAATATGCAAAATATAAATTTAGGATTACACTGTACAGTCAGAATACAAAATCAGACACAGAATATTCTAATTCTGCTTAAAATATATGCACGTGTGTTTAAGAGCTTAGAAAGATATATAACCAAAAGCATAATGCAGTCCTCTGAGTGGGTACTACAGGTCTTTTTTTTTTTCCTTCTCTATCTGTCCAAATTTTGTTCAACAAATGTAATTTTTATAATCAGGAAAATACTGGAAATAAGAAAGAGATAAAAAGCTGAACAACAGCTTTCTCTGTGGGCCTGAATACCATGTAGAAGTTTTCTTTTCTTCTCCTCAACCAGATGCCAGAGGGAGGCAAAAAGCAGGGCGCCGTCCAGACCCAGGTCTGCCCTGTCTCTGAGGGCATGACCTCAGCGCGGAGGCCGGCCCTCAGAGGTAACCTCGAGGGTCTCCAACACTGGTCATGGCCCTCAAGAGTGGGGAGGGCTCAGGGCCCAGCGGAGGGTGCTCTGCCGGCACGGAAAAGGCTCTGCCCCGTCTCTCCTCACCCCCCCGGGGCTCAGGGCACACTGGCAGGGGGGCAGGCGGGAGGAATGTGGCTGTATCCTCCTGACTGTGGACTGTGGACTGTGGACTGTGGACACAGGAAACTTGCCCCACAGTGAACACTGGCCTTCCAGGAATTAAAGCTTTCGCATATTAGTATATCACTTCTCAAATGCCTGAAATGAAATGGTGACTATTTTTTCAATTAAAGTAAATGAATTGCTTTTAAAAAAAAACACCCAGTTTGTACTTTTAAAAGACACACACACGCACCAATATATGTAAAAAACACACTTGCAGTATCCATTGATAACTAGTAACAGGGTTGAATCTGAGTCTGGAGGAGGAAGATGAGGAATCAGAGCGGGTCTGACTGTCCACTGTGCGCCCTCTGCAGGCAGCTTCAATTCATCTTTAAAATTTTAGAGCAAACCAAATAATGTGCTTCCCTGGTGGCTCAGCTGGTAAAGAATACGCCTGCAATGCGAGAGACCTGGGCTCGATCCCTGGGTTGGGAAGATCCCCCTTGGAGAAGGGAACAGATACCCACTCCAGTATTCTGGCCTGGAGAATCCTATGGACTGTATAGTCCACGGGGTCAACAGTTGGACACGACTGAGTGACTTTCAAATTTCAAATAATTAATTTAAATAATCCACTGGACTGAAAGAAAAAACAGATAGTGTTCTATTGAAGCCTGAATTAAGAAATCACTTCTCTAACACTTTGAAATTTAAAACCAAAAACTGACATTGCAGAGTATTCTGCAGGCCAAAACGAACAATCATCCCTTGAAAGTGAAAATCAGTCATGTCCAACTCTGCAACTCTATGGACTATAGCTCCTCTGTCTGTGGGATTCTCCAAGCAAGAATACTGGAGTGCGGTGCCATTCTATTCCCCAGGGAATCTTTCCAACCCAGGGATCGAACCTCGGTCTCCTGCATTGCAGGCAGATTCTTTACCATCTGAGCCACCAGGGCATCTCCCTTTCTTGGCTCTTAAATAAGAAGCAAGAAGTGATTCCTCTAAAGCAGGAGCTGGGTCAAGCTACCCACCTCTTGTGACACAGCAAAGAGGTCATCCTGAGCTACCGATACCCAAGCGGACAGCTCAGAACGTGAGCCAGGAAGACCCCCTGGTGATGTTCCTCAGGGTCACGCGGAGCCCAGGAGACCCCAAACCACTGCTGACATTCTGACTGCAGGAACCTCCCACTGCAGATCCCAAACTGCCAGCACCACAGACACTGGGGCTGTCTTCTTTCTCACACTCCTGGGTGTAAAACTCCTGCTAATTTGCTGAGTACAGCCATGTCCTCTAAAGTGGTGTCTTAACTCCAGAAGGGTGTTTTCCCTTCGTCTCTTCCCTCACCTCTGATCAGGTGAGGCCCACAGAGTGAAGCCCTGAAGATGCCGCTTACCACTGGGATGGCGTGGGTGACCCCGTCCCCGCTGTCGATGACGATCCCCGTTAACGTGCGTTCGCCCACCTGGCGCGATGTCCACGAGGCGGCCAAAGCCAGCACTGCCTGCACGGGAGACACGGAGACCGTGAGCCTTCGGGGAGACTCTTCCCAAGGCCTTCTCCTGAGGGTTCTCAGGTTCAGTCAAGCCTTCTCTTACTCAACAAGTCTGAGTAACTTCTTCCCTTCCCCACCCTCCATCTTCCCTCAAGAATTCAAATCCCAGTCCATTGGGGGACTAACATGCAAATTCTGTAGGCTTCACCTGAGGAGTCAAGCTTTCCACATAATAAACCAGAGTCTTGCAAAGAAAAGCTGATAAGAACCACCAGAGGTCGTGGCATTTGCTATCTCCCAGATTAATTTTCTATGTAACTCCTCCTCCTCCTTTTTCTTAGAAGTGAAGGACCAGAGTATGCAGAAAATATTTTGGGAGATACTTTTTAAAAATTTATTCCCAAAAATCTCAGTTCCTTTACATAGAGTAGCAGATAAATAACAACAACCAAAACCAACAAAAACCCCACATTCAGAACAATTAGCTTCTATAAGCTCATGGAGCCCAAAACCCAAAGGGGGGACCCTCTAGAGAGTTTTGTTCTGTTTTTCAACACATTCTATAGCATCTTTTCTTTTTTATGATCAGAAGGGAAAGAAGCCAAAAAAGAACCATTGTCTCAAGCTTGTCACCCAAATACCTTAGATGCTCATGTATGTGAAAAGACAAAAGCTGGACAGCTCCATACCAGCAGTAAACACACAGATCACAGAACATGTTCGTACAGCATTTGAGTTCAAACCCAAATACTGTGTGTGTGTGTGTGTGTGTGTGTGTGTGTGTGGAGGGTGCAGAAAAGGAAGAACACACAGCAGTCTCACAACAGGGGCCTTTAGGATCACCTTCCACTATGAGACAGCCAAGAATATTTAAGAATCATAAAAATCACTCTGCTTTTACCTGAACTGCAATGTAGAGTCCTGGGACATTAAACGATTCAAACATAATTTCTGCGAGATACTCTCGATTTTCTGGTGTATTCAGTGGCGGTTCTGTCTGTAAGAAAACATTCACTGTATGTAGCGTTCACTCAAATTTCATGTCACTACAACAGAATCGTAAAAAAGTTACCCTAAAAGCATGATAACTAGGCTGCTGTACCATTTCCTAATTTCACAGGTAGGGCACACTCAGGGAGTACTCTAAAGAAATCAGTACTTTAAGAAACGGTCTTACAGCTCCTAATGTCTTAGGAGCTTTGACACAGCAGAGCAAAGACCCTCTCTAAACACTTCTGCTCTTACTAGCCACCCCCAAAACAAGAACCAGACACAGAAAAGGAAACTCTACCTTCGATAATGCAACACCCACACACCCTGAAGCTGAGGAGACCTGCGGCGAGCTGCCAAGGGCAGTAACACCCCCCGCCCCCCGGGACAAGAGAGGACACCAAGAAGGGGAAGGACCAGTGACTCCAGATGGCAGGCCAGCCATGCGGGTCTCCGAGAAGAGCTGAAGCAGGGCATCCCCGCGTGGAACAAGACCAGTCTGAGCAGAGAAGAGCTGAGAAGCCTCCCTCCCTGAGCCCCAGCTGCTGTGAGAGCACAGGCCACAAGGTCAGATGAGCCAACTTTGCCATCAGCTGCGAGGCAGAAAGACCCACGCAGAAGCAGCTTTGCCCAGACCCTCTTCACCCGCGCCCGGCCCAAACTCACACGCAGAGCTGTCCAGAAGAACTCCCTTCATTCGAAGATGAGGAAAAAACTCAAAGAAACCAGCCAAAGGCCGTATAAAAACACCACAAGAGAAAGGGAGGGAAGACAGAAAAGTAACAGGAAAAACAAATGGCAGACCAGAAAACACTGACCCAGAAAAACAGAAAAAGACGAATCAGGTGAAAATCATGGTAAAGACATTTCAGAAAATTCAAATATCTGTTTTAAAATAACTACCATTATCAAAGAGGAGGAAGTAAACAGGATTACAGAAAAAGAATAAATAAACCTGCTTTTTGTCATTCAGCAGTATGTTGTGAACACTTTTCCATGTCAATAAATATGGATATACATCATATATTTAAGCTGCAAAAAAAAAGAAAGAAAAAATAAATAAATAAAAATTCTCTGGGCCTTTGGGCAAAAAATTCCACGTTACCCTTTGTTATAGACTGAGCTGTGTCTCCCAGAATTCCTACGTTGAAGCCCCAACCCTTGTGTGAACGCATCTGGAGAGGAAGCCTCTAGGGAGGGAAGAGGGGTACGCGAGGTCATGAGGGAGCCCTAATTCCACAGGATTAATGTCTTTGCAAGAAAAGGAAGGCAGACCGGACAGCTGTCTTTCACACCTGCATAGAGGGAAGACCGTGGAGGACACGGAGAGGTCAGGGAGAACGGTCTCACCAGACACCAGCCCTGATGGCACCTGACTACAGACCTGAAGCCTCCAGAACTCTGAGAGAACACTGTGGGATTTTAGCACGCTTAGTCTTGGCAGCCCCTTCATGGATCACACATCTGTCATGGCGAAGGGGCTTGCATAACTCAGTGAAGTGATGAGCCATGCCCGGCAGGGCGACCCAAGATGGATGGGTCATGGTGGAGAGTTCTGACAAAACGTGGTTCATTGGATGAGAAAATGGCAACCTACTCCAGTATTCCTGCCAGGAGAACCTCATGAATAGTACAAAAAGGCAAAAAGATATGGCATCAGAAGATGGACCCCCCCAGGTCGAAAGGTGTCCAATATGCTACTGGGGAAGAACGGAGAAATAGCTCCAGATACCTTGGCCACCTGATGAGAAAAGCTGACTCAGTGGAAAAGACCCTGATGCTGGGAAAGCTTGAGGGCAAGAGGAAAAGGGGAAGACAGAGGATGAGATGGTTGGATGGCATCACCAACTCTGTGGACATGAGTTTAAGCAAACTCCAGGAGATAGTGAAGGACAGGGAAGCCTGGCGAGCTGCAGTCCATGAGGCCGCAAAGAGTCAGACACGACTTAGCAACTGAACAACAACAAATGTTCGAGCACACAGAACAACCCTTAAAGCACAGAAAGTACAGCCGGTCTCAGCCATCAACACACACAGGTGTGTACCACTGGGTCACTTACAGGGTCCTCAGGGCAGGAAGGTGTGGCCACATTGCTAACCAGTTGTGTTGTAAAAACAAATCTTCCCTGGTGGCTCAGTTGGTAAAGAATCTGCCTGCAATGCGGGAGACCTGGGTTCGATCCCTGGGTTGGGAAAATCCCCTGGGGCAGGGAAAGGTTCCAGTATTCTGGCCTGGAGAGTTCCATGGACTGTATAGTCCATGGGGTCGCAAAGAGTCGGACACAACTGAGTGACTTCCCCTTTTCACTTTTAAACATATAAGAACCTGGGAGAATCTCATTCCTATGAAGCTTTCCTGAATTAACTATTAGGAGATAAGCTTTAGCCAGACAATCAAAATGCAGAGAGTACAGCCAATGACTCACAGTGAGCAATTAATCCATATAAGATGTAGAAATAAAGATTTTTCTTTTCTGAGAATTATAGCCATAGAACAGAATGTAAACACTGTAAATTAAATCAGCAGAACCAGTATTAAGTTGAGAGGTATACGTGGAAAGGAGGAAAGAATAAAAAGACATTGATAACCTTGTATCATGGAATCAAAAAATAATTGTTTTATTGACAGAGTACCACATATATTAGTATACATAATGTTATAGATGTAAATATTAGAATGTTTAGTGAAAGTGTTAGTCGTGTCCAACTCTTTGCAACCCCATGGACTACAGCCAGGCTCCTCCATCTGTGGAATTCTCCAGGCAGGAATACTGGAGTGGGTAACCATTCCCTTCTCCAGGGGATCTTCCTGACCCAGGGATCGAACCCGGGTCTCCTGTACTGCAGGCAATTCTTTACCCTCTGAGCCACCAGGGAAGCCCAGTGTTTAGTAACAATCAGTCCAAAGCAGGTGACAGAGGAAAGGAAGAGAAGGTAAGAAAAATGTGGAAGTGTAACAACCTAGTCACTAAGCGCAGGGGGAAGCAGTCACCCCTACAAATACAAGTAAATACGCAAAAGTATAGCTACATTAAAAAAAGTTTTAAATACTGAGTCTTGGGACCAAAAAAGGGAAATACCAGAAAAATTCAAATCTGGATTGTGGATGAGTTAGCAGCATCGCATCAATGTTGATTTTCTAGTTTTGATAATTACATTGCGGTTATGAAAGATGTTAACAGAGGGAGCTGGAGGAAGAGTATATGGAAGTAATCTGTCAAGATTTTTTTTAACTTTCAAGTCTAACATTCTTTCAGAATATTTTAAACTGTACAAATAAAACTAAAACAATTTTTAAAAATTACTGAATTCTCAGGAAGAACTCACCCAATAAAAATCAAAGAGAAAAATCAAACCTGAGTTTTCAAACATGAACACACAAACAAAACACATAAAAACCAGACACCATAGCGGGCAGCAAAACAGCGGAGCCGAGGCCACACCAGCCCGCCCAGGAGGAGAGCTCTGTGGTCCACGCCCCGCCTTCGATGTTCCTAAGTTTGGAAACTGACTTCCTCTCTCTCTGCACAATTAGTGCTGACCTCACAGAGGCCTAAACCCGGGCAGCACCTGGCATGTGGTGAGTTACTGTTACCAAAAGCATCAGCAAGGAGCAGTGAGAAACACGCCTGCTAGCGACAGTGTCTCTCGGCTAAGACCAGGAAACAAAATCGCATTACCCTGTCCAGGCAAAAAAAACAAAAAGTGCCTCAGAGGGGCGCTGTTTCTAAGATCGGAAAAAACCTAAATGCCCATCACTAGAAACTGACGCAACAAATGACCCCACGTCCATAAACACAACCTTCCGCAGCGATTAAAAAGCATGGGCTCTATGGGTGCTGACACAAAACACTCCCTCGAATAAGCTGTTAA
Organism: Bubalus kerabau; assembly: GCF_029407905.1. Classification (NCBI taxonomy): domain Eukaryota; kingdom Metazoa; phylum Chordata; class Mammalia; order Artiodactyla; family Bovidae; genus Bubalus; species Bubalus kerabau. The sequence continues at coordinate 118,567,951 of NC_073631.1, read as the reverse complement.
GTGAATACTCCTTAATGTTCTTCTGTGTCAACAACTTCAAAAAAAAAAAACAAAAGAAGGTGTGCAGTGGAGAGGAATGGGAGCTGCTTTAAGGGCAGAGGGTCAGACTGTGAGATGGAACATTCCAGAAACCTGTCACAGCACAGGGTGAACACAGGCAACACCAATGGACTAAACACGAACATACGGTTAAAGGGGTACATTTCACACAATGCTTTTCATCACGATTGAGTCTAAAATAAAATTTAAACCCGAGATGGACAGCAGTGTGTGTATCTCGTCACCACGGCACAAACAAGCGCATGTGCAGTGCCCACGCCTGCGCACGAAGCCCTCTGCGTGAGACCCAGGAAAGGCGGGGTCGTCTCAGGAACGTGTCCTCTCAGGACGCAAACCGGGAGGCAGCGCGGAGCCGAGAGGAGACCCACGGACCGGAAGTCCTCTGCACCTGCTGACTCCGTGCTGTGCGCTATCTCTTCAAACAGGTCAGCTGGCTGTCGATGGGGGGCTTGGGTTCAGACTCCTGTCTAGCAACTAAGGCAAAGCTCAAACACAGTGCCCCAAGCAAGTTTTAATTACTGTAATTAGAATGAATATATTCCCCGGATGGGAGAGAGAACGCAATCTTAAGGAAGAAATAATAGAGGCATCAAAAGCAGACTGTAAATAAGGGATCTAAAAGTCACCCAACAACATGTAACTTATTTTAACGTGCCAGCCTCAAGGTGTTGCGATTAAACCTGTTACTTCCTTAAAAAAAAATAAACCCAGTGCATGGTCAGCACAGCGTCAGGGCTGCTATTCTAGATCTCTTTCATGTAAAGCACATGAGTAACAGCTGCAGGTTTCAACAGTGCCGGCTACCAAATGTCTCCTTAAAGTGCTTCCTATCAACCTGACACGGAGAAGGCAATGGCACCCCACTCCAGTACTCTTGCTTGGAAAATCCCATGGATGGAGGAGCCTGTTAGGCTGCAATCCATGGGGTCGCTAAGAGTCGGACACGACTGAGCAACCTCCCTTTCACTTTTCACTTTCATGCATTGGAGAAGGAAATGGCAACCCACTCCAGTGTTCTTGCCTGGAGAATCCCCGAGACGGAGGAGCCTGGTGGGCTGCCGTCTATGGGGTCAAACAGAGTCGGACACGACTGAAGTGACTTAGCATAGCATAGCATATCAACCTGAAAAACAAAGGCTGTTGGTGGGGTTAAATAACTGGGTAAATACGTGCAAACGCTGAGTGGGGGAGGGGCAGGGCACACAGCAGGCGCTGGGCAAATGTCAGCTATACTGTCGATAAGCTAACTCATGCCAGAAGAAATTATATAGATTAACCACAGAGAGCTACAAAATCTTTTCTCACCTTGAAGAGGAATGCAAGCACCTTAGTAAGTACACTTGATAAACAAAGCATTTAAACTAAGGAGAGGGGAAAAAAGGATCAGGAGAAGACAAAAACAGCATGGAAAGCGTGCGTGCTAACAGGGAGTGTTTCTCGTCTCCCAGCCAAGAGCTGCCTGTTTGGTGTGAAGCAAAAACTGAGCCTATGGAAGACGTTCCCAGCAAGAAAACAGATGAAGCCAGGCTCCTGGATTCTTCCTATGTTTGAGCTCAGTGTCAACTGGTGCTCCAAATAAATTCCAGACGGATGAAAATTACGTGTCAACATCAAAGGAAAATAGGCTTGCTACATAAAAATTCACAGGTATATAAGCTCAAAACATAATGTGCAAAGGGGGGAAAAATGATAAAAAACAAGTATGTGCTCTTGACAAAAGGTTGCTACCTATTATACGTAAGAGTTCACAGTATAAACAAAATGTGGTACATACATACAACAAGAATATTTATCGGCCCTAAAAAGATGGAAATTCTGATACGCTACAATGTGGCTGAACCCTGAAGACATTATACTAAGTGAAGCATGCCAGTCACGAAAGGGCCAATACTGTTCAAGTCTGCTTGTGTGCGGGCCTGGAGCAGATGCAGTCACAGAGATACAAGGAGGATTGGGGAGCAGGGGGAGGGGAAAGGGGGGACTTATTCTTTACGGGGTCAGAGTGCCAGGCTGGAAGATGAACCAGCCCTGGAGGTGGACGGTGGTAACAGCTACACAACAATGTGAATGTATCCCATTCACCAAACCGGACGTCCAAAAATGGTTAAAATGGTCAATTTTACGGTATGTACGTTTTACCACAAAAGAAACTTTTGTTGTTCAGTCTATCAGTCATATCCGAATCTTTGCGACTCCATGAACTGCAAGTCAGGCTTCCCTGTCCTTCACTATCTCCTGGAGTTTGCTCAAACTCATGTCCACTGAGTCGGTGATGCCATCAACCATCTCATCCTCTGTCGTCCCATTCTCCTCTTGCCTTCGAGCTTTCCCAGCATCAGTCTTTTCCAATGAGTTGCATCACGTGGCCAAAGTATTAGAGCTTCGGCTTCAGCATCAGTCCTTCCAATGAATAATCAGGGTTGATTTCCTTTAGGATGGACTGGTTGGATCTCCTTGCACTTCAAGAGACTCTCAAGAGTCTTCTCCAACACTACAGTTCAGAAGCATCAATTCTTCAGTGTTCAGCCTTATGTTCCCCCCCTCACATCTATACATGACTACTGGGAAAACCAGAGCTTTGATTACACGGACCTTTGTCAGCAAAATATGCTCTCTAGGTTTGTCATAGCTTTTCTTCCAAGGAGCAAGCATCTTTTAATTTCATGGCTGCAGTCACCATCCACAGTGATTGTGGAACTCAAGAAATAAAATCTGTTACTGTTTCCCCTTTTTCCCCATTTATTATTCGTCATGAAGTAATAGACCAGATGCCAAAATCTTTCTTCCCTGGTGGCTCAGACAGTAAAGAATCACCTGCAGTGCAGGAGACCGGGGTTCAATCCCTGGGTTGGGCAGATCCCCGAAGAAGGGAATGGCTACCCACTCCGGTACTCTCTTGCCTGGAGAATCGCACGGACGGAGGAGCCTGGTGGGTTGGTACATGGGGGTCACAAAGAGTTGGACGCGACTGGGCGACTAACACATTAAAAAAAATCTTCTAGGTTAAAAAAAAAGTTCATAGAAATCACAGCTATACAAAAAGCAATATAACACTGAAACGCAAAAACACAGCACAGGACATGAACAGGCAATTCACAAAACAGGACAGACAACTAACATACGAAAAAAGGTTTAAGGTTCAAGTTATTAAAAATGCGAATTAATGTCAGATAATCAAAAATATTAATCCAATTCCGACAAGAGTTCAAATAATGTGGTCTCTTGTACACTGAAGATTTCAGTATGAAATGGTACACTAAAGATTCAAACTTATTAATACTTCTGGACCCCAAAATCATATTCATACAGAACTTTTATATCTTTAACATAACAAGTATTCTAAATATAGAAAAAACTATGCAAAGATTACTTCATATTACTTCTTATAAAACCAAGAAATTGGAAGTGAAAATAAACAACTAAAAATAGTGGAAGTGCTAAAGAGACAGGCAGTATTCACTGGATAGAGGATGATATAGCCACTAAAATGAGGATTATGAAAACCTCTCCCCTCATGGGGGGAGAGGGATGGAAAACATAATATTGATGCAAAAACATATAAAAACACAGTGAAAAGATTAAGTGAAGATACGCTAAATATTAAAATGTATGTTAATGGCACAGGGGTGTGAAAAGTCCCACAGATATCTTCCAAATTTTCTAATTCACACTTACAGTCCTATACTAAAAAATCTTTACAAATGTTGTGAAATCTGGGGTTACAGCTTGCGTGCAAAGTTCCACAGAATTGCCCAGTACAGCTGTCTGATGTATCTATCCAGACGGAGAGACTCACAGAGGCAGGGCGGCGAGCAGAGCTGGGGAAGTGGCCTGCTGGCTCCCAGCACAGGCGACCTCGCCACACCCGGCCAGAGTGTTAAGATGCTGAATGGGATCTTGTCTTGCCACTGTCTTCATGCCCACAGTCACGTCATTACGGCAGGCAATGCGAGTTCCCTACCCAGCACCCAGTCTCCCTTCTGCTTTAATGACGGACCACTGATCGACCATGGGCCCACAGGAAAAGCATTTCCCAGACTTCCTTCTGGACAGGGACAGCTAAGTGACTAAGTTCTGGCCAACAAGAAGCTAAGGCTGGTGGATGTGGCTTCTAGGAGAGCTCCTTACAAGGCTGAAGGGAGACGCAAGTAGTAGACCGCCTTCTGCTGCTCTTAACACCTTCCTGGAATGCAGAGGTTGTGCCTGGAGCTGCAGCAGCCAATCTGTGCTCATAGGGTAACCTTTGAATGGAAGCTATGTGCTAAACAGACCTCCAGGGACACAAAGAAGCTGCCCTGCTTACTACAAATGTGTTTAAGAAAAAGAGAACCCTTAACTTGCTTAAACCACTGCATTTTACACTTTAATTACTTGCTACCAAACAATTCACCATCTGGGAAGAATTTACCTTAAAATCTGTATACTTCCATTTAAGGGAATGTTTTCAATATAATTAGGTTCTCCTGGTTCCCAAATTAAATTCAGCATTATTAAGAGCAAATTCTCATGGGTTCTGAGAACCATAATCATAAATCTATTTTTTCTCAATCCTCCACTTCCTTTGTGTCCCGCTCATAACTGTTCCTTTAGGACACCAATCTAAATGAAGCTTTCCCAAACCATTATTTAGTATGAGATTTAAACTAGAGATATCGAATTCTTATTTTTTTAATACTGAAACACGATTAAAACGTCACATGAACACAAGTTACACACACATTTTTATTTATTAACAATGGTGCCACATCATCTGGCATTAACTCAAAATGAACAAATGAATCAGAACCTCAAAACCAATCCACACATCTGGGTGAAGACAGCAAACTGAACACGTGGGCCTAATATTGCTCCACCCCCAAGACTCTCTGTAACTGCAGCGAAGTAACCTTTTTAAAAGTGTAAATCCTCAAGGCGGGGAGAACAGGAGAGGAGATGACAAGGCGCTGGAAGCTGGAAAGCACGTGGTCAGGGGTGGGACCACGCGAACCCAGGGCCGTCCACCTCCACTCCAGCCGGCGACCACCACACTGGACACAGTGGGTCCACATCACTCTCAAGAGTCAGGAAGGGACCCACCACGGAGGGTCAGGACACACGGTCACGGGCAGTGTGAGGGACGAGAAAGCGGGTACAGCATCGCTTCTGGGTGTGTATGTGAGGTGTCTCAGGGACAGATGAGCAGTCAGGACCGAGTAGAGAGAAAGGCCCTCACCCACATGGGCAGGCATCACCCAGGCCACTGAGGACCCCGTGGCAGAAACACACAAAGGAAGGGCGGTTCTCTCTGAGCCGGCACGTCCATCTTTCCTGCTGCTCCTGGTTCTCGGGCATGCATGCTGCTTGCTCCTCCTCCTTGACTCATATTCAAAAAGTCTGCAAATCTCTCCAAGACAACTCAATTCCCACTCAAGAGCGCCCCAAGGTTCTAACACAAGCGATTCTGTTTTGAGCTCTGGGCAAATCAGTGTTGGGAAAAGGGCAGGACTCCCATTTGCTATCTGCTCAATCCACATGACCGAGAGGAGCTGAGTCTCTGAAACGTCTTGAAATACATGAGCCACGATGAGATCATTCTCATGCTATCCAGGCATCTGGTCACCGCAGCCATAAAGAATAATCTGCAGGATGACTGAGGACCTTTAATTTAACCCCATTGGCTTCTCTTATCCCAAGAAGCCTTCATCTGATGCCAGAGTTTCATAAATGTCTCCAGCTGACTTTCAGACTTGACCATACATCTCTCTACACCAGCTTCACCCCCCGGAACTTCCCCATTAACAGAGGACTGCGGGGATGAACCTGAAAGACATGTACCTCTTGTTACCGCCTCGGTCACACTGTGCAATGAAATGATCTGGAAAGTCCAAAGCACAATACGTGGAACACAGGATTTTCTGACCTTTAAAAAACTGGATTATTTTTGAGGGTTCATTGTAGGTACTCATTTTTGGCCAATGAACTTTTCCATGTTCATATGAAACACGCCCCATTTCTTTCAAGAACGTGGTTTATCTTGTGCGTGTGTGTGTGCTCAGCTGTGCCCGACTCCTTGTGACCCCATGGACCACAGCCCACCAGGCTCCTCTGTTCATGGCATTTCCCAGGCAAGAATACTGGAGTGGGTTGCCAGGTTGCCATTTTCTTCTCCAGGGGATCCTGACTCTGGGATCGACCTCACATGTCCTGTGTCTCCTCACTGGCGGGCGGGTTCTTTACCACTAGCGCTTGCCAGGCTAATGCAGGCTCAAGCAGAAAAAAATTTCTTGGAGGAAACGTTGCCTGTGGGCTGTGTCCTAGTGGTGTGCATCTGCCCCACAGGCTGAGAGCAGGCATCCCCTGAGTGGAGGGAGAAGAAAGCTCTGGCAGGGAAGCTGGGGCAGACAAAAGGAAGCTGCTGGGTGGCACCTCCCCTAAAGTCCTGTCCAGCAGGTAGGTAGTTACGTGATGTGCAAGAGAAGGGGAAACACCAAATGTGACAGGTGAGAATCTGTGATTTGCTCTGGCTCTAAAGATAAAGCCACTCAGACACACCGTCAGCTTCCTGGCTCCAATTGTTTTACATAAACCACAGTAGATGCACTAGAGAGAAAATACACGTGGCCAGTAAAACACGGTACTCACCCTCGAAAATTTCAGTTGTGGTGACATAGCCAGAACAAAAGATCCGAGCCCCTTCAAGGACTCGCTCGAATAGATTTAAATACACAGATTCCATGGACCACTGCAATAGTCTTTGTAGTTAACATATTTTAAGGCAGATAATTCTAAAGAACACTCCATATTTAACATTAGAGAGAACTACATAATTGGACCAGGGACCATTTGAGAATGTACTTAAATGGAAAAAATCCAAAGCTAAATTATGTAGGTTTTAATGTGCAATTTATGTTGCGTGCAATTTCTCTCCATAACGCAAGTGTTTTCTATGTGCAATTAATTTTAACTTAAAAAGAACATTTCATGGAAGGGAACATGTGATGTTGAGGAGAACAACTGGGAAAGATTCCATAATGAGAGGTTTCTTTTCATTTCTCTGTCATGTTTTACCTTGTTTGAACAAGATCAATTAAGTACCACACTATCAGGGCCCATAATTCAGCTCAATTTTATTTCAGAGTAAGATTTAAATCCTGGCAAAGTAACATCTTGACTCAGTTTCCTCCGCTATAAGAAGCAAAATCAGAGTCGTACGCTTACTTCAGGAGGACATCTGAGTACACAGCTGGCTTCCCACCCAAATCCATTCCTCCCCCATTTTCGGTGTCTCCGGAGGCCCGTTTACAGACCTGCCCTCCTGGGGCCAGGTGTCTGACGTGGTCCCCCCGTCAGCCCCAGGGAGAATCTTGGTTACCCACACCTGTGAAGGTCACTGCACTCCCCTTGCAAGGGACCAGGTTAGGCATGGATGGATGGCGCAAATCTACCAGGAAGGTTTCTGGGAAGGGGTTCTTAATTCTTAGGAAGCACTTCTACGTCTGAAAGCCAACACACCAAGAGGTGGTACAGGAACTCGGGCCGCCGTCCCAGCCGGAGGGCAACCAACACGAGAGGCCGAACTAGTGCCTAGGCTGGCCGTCGCCTCCCGTCTCTGAGCTGCTGAAATAACCAGCCCTGGAGCAGCCTGACTCTGGCCTTCCCATTTTGTGAGACAATAAGCCCCTTTTGGTTCTAGACATTTTTGCTGAGCCTTCTGTCATTTACCCAAAAAGTACCTCGATTCATACAAACAGCTTCAGCAGGAATTTAAAGCTCCCCAGGGAAGAATGAAACTTGGACTTAAAATCTAAGCAACTTGGAATTTACGGGGATATATTCTTGTTAGTTCCAGTCACTCACCATTAAAAAATAATGATCCTCAGGTTCAGCTCGAAGATACTTAAAAATCACTTGTTCCATGAACCTTTCCATCAGATCCCAGTCTTCAATTATTCCATGTCTTATTGGCCACTAGAGCAAGAGAAACCAAACCACGTTCATATCAGTAAGAGCAACAGTTTAACAACCACACTGGCCCAGGAGAGATGGAAGAGACCCAGTTATTAGAGAAAATAGGGCCTTTGCATGGAGAGAATGTGAACTTACATAAAGAAGTAACAGGCATTTCACCAGAAAGATTGTATTAGATTATTGCTTATATTCTACTCCAGCCATTTCTAAGCACAAAGAATTGTCTTAACAATGGGATAGGTAACAGATGGGAAAGTACAGCTAACCTACCACACCATTTGATCTGTGGAGTTTGTAGGGTTTTTAGAACAAATGTCTAGTTAAATAATTTTAGTGCTGCTTTTTCAACTGATCAATCTACAACTTTTCCACATCTGGCTGGGTATTTAGTCCACCTGCAATATCCCATGGGGGCAGACCTTGCTTCCCACATGGTCCAGCATCCCAGGTCAGTTCTGCATCCCAAGGCTGTGTGAGTTCACCTGCTCTCCCACATCAAAAACACCCGAGTCAAACCAACAACAACAAAAACCTCTTTTCCAACAGAAGAATTAAAATGCACTCTGCCGTTCACAGGCACCGTCTCCACACAAAGCACCCCTCTGCATCACCTGTCCTGCTGCCCTTTCCTGGCTGTGCTCTTACAGGGGGGGTTACCCTGGTGGCATCTGTGCGCTCACAGAGGGGTTTACCTTGGTGGCATACGTGGGTTTATCTATGGCTTCGTCCCCTATGAAGAAGTCCAGGTCATCAACTCCCCTCAGTACTCTCCTCTGAGCTTGGTCGACCACCTTCGCCGACTCTCTGATGGCGATACCTGAAGGAAAACAACACAAAGCATCCATCACCACACACACTCATTCCAACCATCTAGAAAGGATAACATAGTCCCTATAGATGTATAAGCAAAATTTCAACGTTAGGGTTTTATTTGGGGTCAAGCGTGCTCACAGAAAAGACTATTAATGAGGAGTACATAAAGTAATACAGAAACAAGCTGTTAGGTCCCAGTATTATTTTCAGCAAGGCACAAAGAAACTTAGCTAGTCTATTTTCAAAGCTGACAAAAGCTGTATTACTAAATTTCTTAGTTTCATCTGATAAAAAAAATCCCTCAAGATAGTAAATGAAATGCCCATGGAGTATCAAATAGGTGCCAAAATTTAAAATATAGAAAGAGACAAAATTTAAAATATTTTAAGGAGTAAACTGAAAAATGACTATATGCTCTCAAGTCATATTCATAAAGCTCTATGTCAGATTTAAAATACATTTTTAGTATTGTTACAAAAAAACCTGACTTCTCATTAAAAGAAAAACCAAGAGTTTGCTAATATCTGACAAAAGAAAAGTAAAATAATCAAACAACTGTATTATGTAAAAATATTAATGACTTTTTGGAAAAATTTTAATAAGAGCTTAACCTTGATATTTAGAAATATACTTAATAGTAAATAATCATATAAAACTTAACTCCAGAATTTAACATCTAATGTGGAAAGCCTTACAAAGATTCAATTTTCCATTTCAGTTCCTAGCCCCTGGTTACATTCTGAATTCCTATAAACTCTTCTTCATCAACTTTATTCCAAAACAAATTAGTAAACACATACAGTTATTTTTAAAGGTAGACTATCTGAAATTCCCAATTTATTTACAAATGAAGAACAGCAACAAAGCTATGGGAGTGAATTTTAATCCTTTTCCTCAGAAAGGCATCTTCAAGTAACAGCCTCAAAAGCAGAAAGAAAAGAAGACAGAAGTCACTCTGCCCGCCTCCTTTTCTCACCCCAACCCACTGCACACTGAGCCTCGAAGCTTTCAAGTTATGAAGGGTGGCACGCATCTGAAGGACCAGAATTTCCTGCAGGACACGCTGGGGACTGAGCCAGAGAAGGCATTCGGCTGAGAAGCAGTGAGCCTGTCGGGGCCGCGAGGCTGAGAAAGGGGCCAGAAGAGTCCGGAGGGCCAACGCGTACGAAGGCGCCTGCAGAAACAAGCACAGCCCACCTGTGGACACGCCGCCATCCCGGCACCGCGGCACCTCAGAGGGCCCGCGAGCGCCCTGCCGGAGACCGCGGAGCTCCTGACCGCGTGGCGGCGCCGGCGGCAAACTTAACCAGAACCTAGAATCCCACCCCAAGTCAGCGTCAGAGACTGCAGACACACAAAGGCACAAAGACTCTTCCATTCATGACGCCATGGGCAATCACTCTAACGAAAGAAAAATCACCACCTTAAAGAAAAACACGCTAAATTTCATGAGAATGAAGCCACCGCACTCAAAAATTTACACAACAACAAAGTCAGTCTTTGTTGTAATCCCAAAAGCTACACGCAAGTACTCTGACCCCAAATTACAAAGGACCAATGTTTTAGTGGCCCTTAGCAACAACAACAAAACCATAAAGTGTGCTTCTTTTAACTGTTATACAGAAGGAAAGAGAGGAAAGGTGGGTACACAGAGCTTATATTCAAAACCTTTTGTTTATCCCTACGCAAAGCAAAATGTGGTCCAAACAGTCCTTGTGAACATGTTGGAGAAAAGCGTGGCTATCAGTGAGAACCTCTGAGTGTTCCTGGAGTATATATACGTGACTCATCGCAGAACACAGATCTAAGTAACCCACAGCTTTCTCCAGCACACCAAACCCTACTACAGGACCCTGACTCAGGTGGAAACAGAGAGACAAGAAGTGTGCAGCGAACACTGAGATGTAGGACAATAAATATAACAGATAACAGGGTCAACACCTAGACCTTCCAGCTGCTTACATGCATGTGGCATCTCCATGCGATGAAATACCATGAGGTTGTGAAGAAGAGCCAAACGGTCCTCCATGTGTTAATCCACAAGGAGGGTCATGAGAAAAAAAAGAAAAAGCAAGGTCCAAAATGGTGTCTGTGGAATGCCACCACTTGGGTACAAACACGTCTGTCAATATTAATATTTGCTGGTGCACGTAGGGTTACTTGGGAAGGAAGCACAAGAAACCAGAATCATTAGCTGCCCATCTAAGAGGGCAGTGGGCATGAGAAAGTGACTTTTCACTGGACATTTTTAATAACATTTAATGTGTATGTCACATGACTGTACTGCATATCCAGTTCAGTTCAGTTCAGTCGCTCAGTCCTGTCTGACTCTTTGTGACCCCATGGACTGCAGCACACCAGGCTTCCCTGTGCATCACCAACTCCCAGAGTTTGCTCAAACTCATGTCCATCGAGTCGGTGATGCCATCCAACCATCTCATCCTCTGTCGTCCCCTCTTCCTCCCACCCTCAATCTTTCCCAGCATCGAAGTCTCTTCAAATGAGTCAGTTCTTTGCAGCAGGTGGCCAAAGTATTGGAGTTTCAGCTTCAGCATCAGTCCTTCCAATGAATATTCAGGACTGATCTCCTTTAGGATTGATTGGCTTGATCTCCTTGCAGTACAAGGGACTCTCAAGACTCTTCTCCAACACCATAGTTCAAAAGCATCCAAAATTCATTAAACTTCGAGTTCTGCTTCTGGAAAGGTGGAATAAACATACTTTTCCCTACTCCTCTCTCTAAGCACTGCTGGAATAACTGGACTTTATGTTTGAAAGAAACATAAAAATGCTGAGGGGTGAAGCAGCAGACTGGCTGGGGACCCCAGGACCCGAGGACCAAGACAGGGGTGACTTCCTGGGTCTCCTTTGTCCCATAGACACACTGGTTGCCAGGGAAGCCAATGACCCAGAAACACCAATGGGAGCAAATAAAGCTGGTCCCCAAAAGCCTGCTATCTCGAGCCAAAGATGAAAGGGGCAGTAGAAACATACCACTCCCCGACTCCAGTCAAACACAACAGAAAAACAAACCCCCACATACAGTGTAGACACCACACGGGAGGCAGGACTCAGCCCACCCCTCGGGCTCACACTGGGGTTCCAGCAGAGAAGGCCCATCGAAGTCAGCACTGCCACCTGCGCCCTCCCAGTGCATGGCACCTGCAGAGGCCTGTGGGGGGCAGTGCCAAACTCCTGCCCTCAGTCAGCAGTAGCATGCAACCCCTCCCCCAATGATTGCCAACAAAGGCCAAGAGGAAAACCTGAACCTGAACCCCAAACCAGCATTAACAAGGGGTATCCCCCTTTTCCTGCTTGAAGCAACACCAGAAATGACTTGCTTTTCTAAGAGTTAAGTAAAATCTGGAATCTCATAATAACCAAAATGTCCAGGTTTAAAAAAAAAAAAATTTCTCACCATAGCAGGAACCAGGAATATCTCAAGTGAAAAAAGAAAAGATGACCCATAATGCCAACATTGAGATGACACAGATAATAGAATTAGCAAACAAGATTTTAGGAGCCATCACAGAACGTTTCAAGGAGCAACTACAAACACATCTGAAACAAACGAAAAAGAAAAGAAGGTCACAGCAAAGACAGAAGATAGAAAGACAAAACCACACAGCAATTTTAGAGCCAAAAAACACAATACCTGAAACAAAACCTCAATATTGGCCCAGAAGAAGAAAAGGATGGGGAACAAATCAATGAACTCGAAGACATAACAACAGAAATTGCCCAATCTGAACAATGGAGAGAAAACACACTGGAAAACAAATGAACAGGGCCTTCGGGACGTGTGGGCTGGACAAAGGCAGACGCAACATTCATATGGGATGGGGGCAGGAGGAGAGGGGGACGACAGAGGATGAGATGGCTGGATGGCACCGCCAACTCGATGGACGTGAGTCTCAGTGAACTCCGGGAGCTGGTGATGGACAGGGAGGCCTGGCGTGCTGCGATTCATGGGGTCACAAAGAGTCGGACATGACTGAGCGACTGATCTGATCTGAACTGAACATTCATACACCCCGAGTCCCAGACAACAGGAGAAAGGGAAGAGGGCTGAAAAAGTATCCAAAGAAATGATCATTAAAAATTTGTCAAATCTGACCCAAAAAAAAACAAAAGGAACAGAAAGAAACCTACAGATTCAAGGCTGAGTAAACTCCAAAGAGGATAAACCCAAAGAAATCCACACCAAGAAACATTATAGTCAAACATCTAAAAACTAAGGAACCAAACAGAAAATTCTGAAGACCTCCAGCAAATCTGCCATCAGAAATCAGGGAGTTCAAAAGGAAACTGCATATTTCTAACTGCTGAGAGAAATGTCTGCTAAGAATTCTATATTCAGCAAAAATCTCCTTCAAAGATGAAGAACAAATCAAGACATTCTCAGATGAACAAAAACTAACAGAATCTGTCACCAACATATCTACTCTAAAAGAATGGTTAAAGAAAGGTCTCTACACAGAGGAGAAATGATAAAAGATAAAAGAAGGAATCCTGGGACACCAAGAAGGAAGGAAATTGATGAAAAGAGCAAAAATACGGGCAATTACGATTACTTTCCTTCTCCTCTTGTGTTTGCTAGATAGTGTTTGGCAGTTGAAGCAAAGATTGTTAACGCTGGTGTGTTTCTCAATGTAAAATCTTAATCTAACAGAAAGTAGGGAGGGTAAAGCAGATAAGGTTTCTCTACATGTCACTAAAACTGGTAAATGTTAACACAATCAGACTAAGAAAACCTGTGTATACATAAGAGCTAGGTGATGGTTTTGTCGCTAAGTTGTATCCGACTCTTGCAATCCCGTGGACTGCAGCCTATCAGGCTCCTCTGTCCATGGGATTCTCCAGGCAAGAATACTGGAGTGGGTTGCCATTTCCTCCTCCAGGGGATGTTCCCAACCCAGAGATCAAACTTGGGTCTCCTGCATTGCAGGCAGATGATTTACCAACTGAGCTATGAGGGAAGCCCATATAAGAGGTAGAGCAACCACTTAAAAAAAAAACACACACACACAAAGAGAAGCACTTGAAAACACCACAGATAAGTCAAAATGAAATTCTAAAACACACTCAAAGTAATCCACACAAAGTTAGGTAAAACAAAACAAAGAAATGAAAAACAGAAAGAACAAAAGAGAAAAAGCACTAATCAATAATCACAATAAATGTAAGTGGTCTTTTTTGGTTTTTGGTCACACTGCACAGCTTGTGGGATCCTAGTCCCCTGACCAGAGATCAAACCCAGGCCCTTGGTGGTGAGAGCATGGAGTCCTAACCACTGGACCTCCAGGGAATTCATATAAATGTAAGCTGTTTAAACACACCAGCTAAAAGACAGATACAGGTTCAGTGGATTTAAATAAAAAAAAAAAAGACAAGCTCTACACTGTCTACAACGCTCTTCGACCATAATGATACACAGGCACACCTGGTTTTATCGCACTTTGCTTTGTTTAGTTTTCACCAGTTGAAGGTTTGGGGCAGCCCTGAGCCCAGCGAGCCTAGCAGCGCACTCTTCCAGCCACACTTGCTCACTTCATGTCTCCGTGTCACACTTTGGCAGTCCTCACAGCATTTCAAACTCTGCTACAGCAGCTAACAGACAACAGTAATTTTAAAAAATAAAAATATTCAGTGTATTTCCCAAAAGAATGTCATATATTTTACTAAACCCTCAAAGGATAATTCCTAACTTACATAAACTGTTCCGAAGGACAGAAAAGAAAGCTAACAAACTCATTTTATAAAGCCAGTATAATTTTGATACACAAACTAGACAAAACTAGTACAAAAAAGGAAAATTATAGCCTAATCTCACTTTCGAACACTGATACAAAAATCCCAAATAAATATTTGCAGATACAATTCATGTACTTGATATTTCTAACCATGTAGGGTTTATTTCAAGAATGATAAAACACTGTTCAACATTCAAAAATATATCAATGTAATACATCATATTAAAGTTTAAATGTCAAAACCACATAACTGTCTCAACAGATACACAAAAAGCCTTAAGATCAACATCCATTCATAATTTTTTTTTAATTTTAAAAACCTCTTTAGTAAACTAGGAATACAAGGACACTGTATTAACCTGAAAAGGCATTTCCTCAAAAGCCTACAGCAATCGCTCCTGAAATACCAAAACCATTCTTCTTAAATTCAAAAAGACAAAAGTACCTGCATGCCCAATTCAGGTCACTGACAGGAGTCCTGGCCAGTGCAGCCAGATCAAGAAAAAAAAAATGAAGTACTCGGACTGGAAGAGACAAAATAACCATTATTTGCAGTTAACACAATAGCTTACATAGAAAACTTAAGAAGAACCTGCAGGCAATCAGAACAAGTAAGACAGGACAGCAAGACTGTCGATTAAAAAAACGACTTAAAAGATCCAGCAGCATTCCTACCATGCTGGCAATAATTAGAAATTTTAATTTCAAAAAAACATTCACAGTGAAAACATAAAGAAAGGTACCTAAAAATAAATGCAGCAAAAGCTATCTATGGGCTTTTTAATGAACACTGAAAAAGACAGGAGACAGAAATAAATAATAAAATACATATACCATATTCATGGATAGGAAAATTCAATGCAGTGAGATACCAAGTTTTCCTCCAAATTACTCTACAAATTTAATGTGTCTCTAATCAAAATCCCATCATAATTTTTCATGGACTTAAACTGATTCTAAAATTTATTGATAAAGAGTAAAGTGAAAGTCGCTCAGTTGTGTCCCACCGACTCTTTGCGACCCCTTGGACTACACAGTCCGTGGAATTCTCCAGGCCAGAATACTGGAGCGGGTAGCCTTTCCCTTCTCCAGGGGATCTTCCCAAACCAGAAACTGAACCCAGGTCTCCCGCATTGCAGGCGGATTATTTACCAGCTGAGCCACCAGGGAAGCTGGATAAAGAGTAAGGGTCTAAGAACAGCCGAGGTTATTTAAGAAAGAAAAAGGAGGAGGAACCAGACCTACCAGATATAAAGAGACAAGCCAAACTAACAGTATTTACAACAATTTGTAAATGAATTTGGAACAGAGAGAAACAAATGCACAAATGAAATAAAATACCACCAGAAGTGCTCCCACCACACAGGGCACCTCACAGGCCAGGAGAGGCGTTCTGCGACGAACGGCGGCGGGGCAACTGGCCTTCCACTTGGAAAACCACGCTTCTCTCCCACACCACACTTTTTAAAAACTTAAAATTTCCTTGGAAGAAAACACACAAAATCTTTATGACATTGGAATACAAATGCATTTTTAATAGAAATAGATTATAAAATGACTGGAAAACTGTACTACGTGAAATTTTTTAAAGCGCTAGCTGTGCCCGTGAACATATCAGGTCACATGTTGTTCAGTTGCTAAGTCCTGCCCAGCTCTTTGCGACCCTAGGGACCGTGGCCCACCAGGCTCTGTCCATGGGGCTCTCCAGACAAGGGTGTTGCAATGGGGTGCCACTTCCTTCTCCAGAGGATCTTCCCGACCCAGGGACCCAATGTCTCCCACCATTGGCAGGTGTTTTCCTTACCGCTGAGCCACCGTGTGCAAAATTCTTATTTAAATCAAATTTGATTTGACTGTATGTGTTTAAATCACATGTGCTGCATTATAAATTCCCTTTGTTTGAATAAATGTTACAGTAAAAACATATGGTAATCCCATAGGAAAATACTTTGAGGTAATCAATTTTGCAAAAACATGATACATAGGAAATTACCATGCTTAAAACAGTGTCTCAAATTTCTCAATAAAGGCTTTAAAATTGTATCTTAAAGAAAATAAAAAAATAATTTTAAAAAGATGTCATAAAATAGGAGAAGATATTTGCAAGAAATTGGCATTCAAAAGGTTAGGATGTGCAGAACCAGAAACTGCCGTCCGCTGCTGATGCGTGCGGAGGTCAGTACAGGCTTCCGGTCAGTACAAAAGAGCCACCCACCTGGCAATAAGTGACAAGGCTGAGGAGGTGCGCACCTGAGTGGTGACATGACCCCATTTCTCATTATGACTCCTGGGAAACCGGCATGAGCAGATAAGAGACGCACTGCAGCATTTTGTATACCAGGGAAAACCGGAAAATGCCCAGATGCTGTAGATTCACGGATTAAGAATTCTCATCTAGATCTGCATAGAGCAACACTGATACATCTTAAAAAACATAGTACTGAGGGGTATATTTTCCCCCCAAAAAAACTGCATGAAGTTATTTTCCCCATGATATCATTTTGGAAATGTTTAAACTCACAAAACAATACAAGAAACTGTCATTGCATCCTGCATCTGAGACATGAGGATGAAGCCTGGACTGGATACAACACCCAGCAGAGGAGGGACAGTGGGGGGGCCTGGAGGAGGAGGAGGGGCTGGCACTTGCTCTGAGGCGCATCTGCGTTTATGTATTTACAGGACGCAACTGTGCCCACATCTGTTCTTTCTGGGTGGTGGGTAAATGGGTCTTTGTTATATAATTTTTTTTTTTGACCAAAATAAAGGTTTTAAAGACATTCAAAACACAAACACATCTCTTGGCTCTGTCTCCAGTCTAGACCTTCCCCCACAGCATCACGCCTTTTCCCAGCTGCTGACGGGACCTGTACGCCTGACCTTCCACACACGGGACTGTCTGAAGTGTGCTCTGTGTCTCCTGACCCCTCCCACACCCTCCTTCTACAGGTGGGATCAGCACGCACACACTCGTCTGCCTGAAACTTTTCCATCACGCTCCCCATTTCCCAACAACGTGGGGGGAAAAAAAGGGTAGAGAAACCTTCCTTTCTTCAAACAATCAAGTGAATTCTGCACAAAAGCTCAAATACTGATAAATGAGATTCAAGCCGGCCACCCTGGTGAAACAGGACAGGGCAATGTGCCTCTCTCTCTAGGCCAGGACAAGGCCCCTGGAAAGTGAAGATTCCTGGGATGCAAAATAAAATCACAGCTCCATTCTCCACGTTCCTGGCCAGCTCTCCGGCCACCCTCTGCCTGGGGTGATGACCACACATCAGCGCTTGCCTCCCCTCTGTGCCCACAGAGCCAGGAAGCCCTGCTCTGGCATCACTACACAGCCATGCACGTATACGAGCTCCATCTTCTCTCCCTGGAAGGCACCCTGCACCTTGAACTTCCACCGTGGGAGCAAAGCCTCTGTGACCAGGAACACAGTTCAGTTCCCCGGGCTGGGAGGAGCAGCCCACCAGCTGCCCGAGACACCTGAGGCCCACTCTCCACCTGTCCCACCACACTCCCTACAACCCAAACACCTCACGCTGCCTCCCAGCTTCTCTACTCTTGCAACAAATTCAGCCGTGATGTCACTTCCTTGATGTCCATCTCCTTGACATTTTTCTCTCTAGCTCCTGCCACTGCTGTTCTAACAGCAACGACCTGAGAGCTTCTGGACTGAAATCCTGCTAACAGTTGACTTCAACTGCCCTCTCTATTGGTAATGACAGGTCAGTGGGGCGGCCAACTGCATGCTGCTGACAGCCTTACTAAAGCAAAAGCTGCAAGGTCAGCCTCTTAGAGCTGCAGCACTTAAGGTAAAAACTACGCTGCTCGGAAAAATCAGAAAGCCCAATTCCAATGTATCATTCAATTCAACACGGAATGATCCAATTCTGTTGTTGTTTAGTCACTTGGTCCTGTCTGGCTCTATACGACCCCATAGACTGTAACTTTCCAGGCTCCTCTGTCCATGGGATTCTCCAGACAAGAATACTGGAGTGGGTTGCCATTTCCTCCTCCAGGGGATCTTCCCAACCCAGGGATCAAACCCGTGACTCCTGCATTGGCAAGGCGGACTCTTTAGCGCTGAGCCACCAGGGAAGCCCTTAACTGAACTGTGTCCCCTCAAAATTCCTATGTTGAAGCCCTAACCCCAGTGTGACTGTATCTGGAGACAGGATGTCTCAGGAAGTAACACAGGGTAAATGAGGTTACAAGGGTGGGGCCTCAACTCCACAGGACCGGTGTCCTTATGTGAAAAGGAGGAGACACCAGAGGTCTCCCTCTCAGCCATTTGCAGAAAAAAATGGCCACGTGAGGCCACAGTCAGAGCCACCACCTGCAAACGGAGGAAAGAGGCCTCACAGGAGACCAACCCAGACCGCGCCCAGATCTGGGACTGCAGAGCCTCCGCTGTGCCATCCGTTTAATTTCTGTTGTCAAGACATCCGGTCTGCGGTGCTCCGTTACGGCAGCCCTAGCAAATGAATACACCAAATCATGAATTTAAGATGAAGATGCGGCAGACCAATGATGCCAACTGTCAGGGATGCCCCATCATGGAAATCAGGTACTGAGACATAGAAAACCAAACTCGTGATCGGTAACCCAGCAAGGACGGACCTGGAATGAGGTGAGTTAGGCCTTCTCAAGAAATCTGGGTGCACTTTCTGGTGGCGTGAATACTCATCTCCGCCAAAAAGGCCTTAGTCTCCCTCGAACGATACTCATGACGAAGCCCCTTCCCCCCGTCTCTGCAGGGCTGCCCGCCGCGCTTCACGCTGGCACCAGAGCCTGCGACTCCAATGTCCTGAGCCCGCAACCGCTGACCATTTCTAAGAGCACAACTTACCTGACGAGGGGCTACATTTAGGAGGCAGAACCTCACTCCTGCCTGACATAACCTCTTTGGTCAACAGTCTCCAAACAATAACCCAGCAGTTACACAGTTTCAGAGAAGAATTCTGCCCTGGAGACAACAGCTGTGCATAAAGAGTGGGCAGGGGCACGCCGGCCAAAAGGGAGGGCGTTTCTTCCCCTAGCATGCTCGATTGACTAAAACAGAACAGGACACTTCCGAACACAGTACAACAGTCACTGGGCCTCTCAGTTTTAAAAAAAAAAAGTCCTTCAATAAAGGGAACAGTGTAACACAACAGATAATCCACCAAAGTGCTAAATTAATAAAACTATACTTACTTAAAATTACAAATTAACCTTAAGCAACAGGCACACCTCTTGCAAGCAGCTCAGACATGTATGCCTGAACGAACTGTGTGACTCATTTGGAGACAGGCTGTCTCAGGAAGTAACACAGGCCAAATGAGGGCAACAAGGTCGTAAGGGCTACATTTAGGAGGCAACCACCCAAGCTGAAAAGTGAAAAGAAAGTGAAGTCACTCAGGCATGACAGACTCTTTGCAACCCTATGGACTGTGTAGCCCACTAGGCTCCTCCATCCATGGGATTCTCCAGGCAAGAATACTGGAGTGGGTGGCCACTCCCTTCTCCAGGGGATCTTCCTGACCCAGGGATTGAACCTGGGTCTCCCGCACTGCAGGCAGGCTCTTTACTGTCTGAGCCACCAGGGAAGCCCACCCAAGCTGAAACGCCACTGACTGTGACAAAGGACTGTATCACAAGAAAATCAGAGGACTGGGGTGTATGTTGAGGGTGGGTGGGTGGCATGAGAATTAGGTGACAGCCGTAGCCAATAGCAACTCTCGGCAGCGAGATGAGTAACTCCCCAGGAACCAGAACAATCTTCTAAAAGGAGATGGCAAATAAATTAACATACCTTGAAAACCAGAATCAGAATGCTTAGAACAGTTATGAGAAACACAACCCTTTATAAACCAAGGGCGGAGCTTTACTTACATGAAGGGATAATGAACTGTGGCTCTGTGTTGCCTGCGTAGCCAAGCTTGGTATACCTAAAAGCACAAAGTCATCAACACAGGTTTAGACAATAATACTCTCCTCTGTGTTCCATTAACGTCTTTTATTACGAGCTCTCCAAGTCCTAAAATATCAAGACTCAAAATACCCCCATGAAATTAAAAATAAAAACCTTGTGGTGACTAAGAATCAAACACTAAGTTCAGATCAGCAAGCAGTTAACAAAAAGGTTAAAAACATGCTTGTCTCTACTGGAAAAACTGTTGCACACATACATTCATACATACATTACATCTGTGTATCCCTAATGATTTTTAAGGTGCTTTCATACTCTTTTAACCTTTACAGGAATCCTACAAAGGAAGTAAATATTGTCCCCGTTTGGCCGGTAAGAAAACTCGAGGCACTGGGAAGTTAACTGAGCTGCCCAAAGCCAAACAGCCAGTGAACGGGAGAGAGAGCCCACATCTCAACACACGGGCTCTAATTCTAGAGCTGCCTCTCAGCAAAGTGTACTTACTTCGCAAACTTTGTGAACTTTTAGGGGGCTCAGGAAATTATATAATTTTCTTAAAATGTCATGGCATATGTCTAGAAAAGCTACTGCCACCTCCTGAGAATATCTGACAGAAGCGTCTCTTTATCATCTCGTTGCAGAGCAAGCCCACTTTCTGTCAAGATGCTCTGTATGATGGATTCCAAAAGTCTTAACGAAAATGAATGCCAAAATACTACTATCTGTTCCAAAAGCACTTGCTAATCTCCTAAATATATTAAAAAAAAAGGAAAAAAACAAAGTGGGGAGGGGGACCACCACTCGGAACCATCTGCTGGAAATGCAACCCTGGAAACACTCCTGAGCGCCCCCTTCTCAGCAGGCCCGCAGTCCCGAGGGGTCAGGCCCGGAAAGGAGGCTTCATTCTGCAGTAACGCTTACAATGAACAGAAACACTTCCTAGCCGCGCTGAAAGTCATTTTATTAATTCGTCTTATTTTATGAATTAGTTCAAGATGCTTGATACCCAATTTTTTAAATGTACTTTTATTCATTTATTTACTTGAAAAGTGTCAGTCACTCAGTCATGTCTGACTCTGTGCAACCCCATGGACTGCATAGCCCACCAGGCTCCTCTGTCCATGGGATTCTCCAGGCAAGAATATTGGAGTGGGTGGCCATCCCCTCCTCCAGGGGATCTTCCTGACCCAGGGACCGAACCTGAGTCTCCTGCATTGCAGACAGATTCTTGACGGTCCGAGCCGCCAGGGAGGTATGCATTTAGTTAACTGGTTGTTTTGGGCTGTGCTGGGTCTTTGGTGCTACGGGAGGGCCCTCTCTCCTTGAAGTAAGCAGAGGCGACCCTCTGTGACAGCGCACGGGCTTCTGCTGCAGTGGCTTCTCTTGCTGCAGAGCACAGGCTTCAGCAGTTGCAGCTCACACGCTTAGCTGCCCTGCAGCATGTGGGATCTTCCCGGAACAGGGATCAAACATGTGTCCTCTGCATTGGCAGGCAGATTCCCATCCACTATCCCACCAGGGAAGTCCTAAATTTTCTATGTGATTAAATCATTCCACATCTTAATAAATTAATTTTATGATTTTTAAATATACATTAGCCATCTGCTAATTTTACTTTTTTTGAGCATACAGTAAATGAACAAAGTTTATGAAGAAAAAAAACAAAAAAAAAAAGCAAGTCAACCCCACTTAAATCATGCCTGACTGCTCAGTCTCCAAGGATCTAGGGTCCTGGTATCATTAGGAGGTGGGGCAAGCCTGGCCCTGAGACCCATCAGGTCAGTTCCTAAAAGGCAAGACCCATCTGAGGGCACTCCCAGGTTCTACTCAGGACACACAACAAGTGGGCACGCAAGACCTCCACTCCAGGGCTTGCCAGACCCACAAGGGACGTCAAGAGCCAACCCAGGGGGCAGGGACTTACTAAAAGGAAAGCAATATATACTGAGCTTCAAAAATCCCAGGCCATCCTCAATCGAACCATTTTTCTAGAAGTATATTCCAACTAACAAATATAAATAAACTGAATGATTGACCCAAGGCTAAAGAAGCCTCAAGAAGCTAACAAGCAGGCCGGGAATCACTGAAATCACTACACCCAAGTCTGTGCTTTTAACAGGTCACATGGCCCACTGCCCCCAGGCCTTCCCAAAATTACACACCTTGTACATAAATAAGTCTGCCTTCCCACATGGATTAGAGTGTGAGTTTCAGGATGACCAGGACAGGATCCTTTTTCCAGACTGTCTCCCACCCCTGGTATAGCCCTGACAAGTAGCAGACACTCCATAAACATCTGCTGAATGCCTTCTCACGGGGCGTAAGAAGAGGCGGTCACTGTCGAACTGCTGCGGAAGGAACCAGCATTTGACATGGCAGGGCGGGGGGTGGTGCTGACAGTCAGAAAAACATCCTGATGGAACCAGAGAAGACCAAGTTCAGTGCAGTCGCTCAGTCATGTCCAACCCTTTGCAACCCCATGGACTGCAGCACACCAGGCCTCCCTGTCCATCACCAACTCCCGGAGCTTGTTCAAACTCATGTCCATGGAGTTGGGGATGCCATCCAATCAGCTCCTCCTCTGTCGTCCCCTTCTCCTCCCACCTTCAATCTTCCCCAGCATCAGGGTCTTTTCCAATGAGTCAACTCTTGACATCAGGTGGCCAAAGTATTGGAGTTTCAGCTTCAGCATCAGTCCTTCCAATGAATATTCAGGACTGATTTCCTATAGAATGGACTGGTTGGATCCCCTTGCAGTCCAAGGGACTCTCAAGAGTCTTCTCCAACACCACAGTTCAAAAGCATCAATTCTTCAGCAATCAGTTTTCTTTATGGTCCAACTCTCACATCCATACATGATGGTAGATAAGAGATAACCTGGAGTAACAGGCAAATTTGGCCTTGGAGTACAATATTAAGCAGGGCAAAGGCTAACAGAGTTTTGCCAAGAAAATACACTGGTCATAGCAAACACCCTCTTCCAACAACACAAGAGACAACTCTACATATGGACATCACCAGATAGTCAATATCGAAATCAGACTCATTTTATTCTTTGCAACCAAAGATGGAGAAGCTCTGTACAGTCAGCAAAAACAAGACCGGGAGGTGACTGGGGCTCAGATCATGAACTCCTTATTGCCAAATTCAGACTTAAATTGAAGAAAGTAGGGAAGACCACTAGGCCATTCAGGTATGACTGAAATCAAATCCCTTACAATTATACAGTAGAAGTGACAAATAGATTCAAGGGATTAGATCCGATAGACAGAGTGCCTGAAAAACTATGGACAGAGGTGCATAACACTGTACAGGAGGCAGTGATCAAAACCATCCCCAAGAAAAAGAAAAGCCAAAAAGCAAAATGGCTGTCTGAGGAGGCCTTACAAATAGCTGAGAAAAGAAGAGAAGCGAAAGGCAAAGGAGAAAAGGAAAGACATACCTATTTTAATGCAGAGTTCCAAAGAATAGCAAGGAGAGATAAGAAAGCCTTCCTCAGTGATTAATGCAAAGAAATAGAGGAAAACAATAGAATGGAAAGTCTAGAGATCTCTTCAAGAAAATTAGATACCAAGGGAACATTTCATGCAAAGATGGGCTCAATAAAGGACAGAAACACTATGGACCTAACAGAAGCAGAAGATATTAAGAAGAGGTGGCAAGAATACACAGAAGAAATATACAGAAAAGATCTTCATGACCCAGATAACCATGATAGTGTGATCACTCGCCTAGAGCCAGACATCCTGGAATTCGAAGTCAAGTGGGCCTTAGGAAGCATCACGGCAAACAAAGCTAGTGGACGTGACCGAATTCCAGTTGAGCTATTTCAAACCATAAAAGATGATGCTATGAAAGTGCTGCACTCAGTATGCCAGTAAATTTGAAAAACTCAGCAGTGGCCACGGGATTGAAAAAGGTTAGTTTTCATTCCAGTCCCAAAGAATGTTCAAACTACCACACAGCTGCACTCATCTCACACACTAGCAAAGAAGTGCTCAAAATTCTCCAAGCAAGGCTTCAACAGTACATGAACCGAGAACTTCCAGATGTGGAAGCTGGATTTAGAAAAGGCAGAGGAACCAGAGATCTAATTGCCAACATCTGTTGGATCATAGAAAAAGCAAGAGAATTACAGAAAAACATCTACTTCTGCTTTACAGACTACGCTAACATCTTTGACTATGTGGATCACAACAAACTGTGGGAAATTCTTAAAGAGACGGGAATATCAGACCACCTTCCCTGCCTCCTGAGAAATCTGTCTGCAGGTCAAGAAGCAACAGTTAGAACCAGGCATGGAACAACAGACTGGTTCCAAATTGGGAAAGGAGTATGTCAAGGCCGTATATTGTCACTCTGTTTAACTTATATGCAAAGAAGAGTAAAGACTTTGCCTAATACTTTAGACATTGTTTTAATGAACACAAAGAAGACAGAGACTGTTTAATCTCTCCTTTACACTTGTGTGTGTGTAACAGGGTCATTTCAGAAACAAACCAACCTTGAAACAAATACAGCTGACTCTCATAAACACAGGTTTGAACTGGGCAGGTCCACTTACAGGTGGATTTATTTTCAATAAATATACCCAGAAGATCGTGTGCAAGACCTGCATTCAAGTGGAGAGCCTATCCTTACACAAGCGTAAGATGACTGAAATTTAATATAAACTTAATAATGTGTTAGTTTTCTTACTCGTTGCGTTACTTTCAAGGAGTCACATTATTGTACAGCATGACTGCCCCTCCACCCCCAGCAACTGGAGACCCTGCAGATCGGCTACCACTACAGGCCAGTGGTGGTGGTTAAAATGCAACGGTGTTTCCAACTCTACAGGAACAGGGCTGTAATACTGTCTGCCATAAGAACTCTGTAACCATTCATTCCCCGTGTAGAGGCGGGGCTACCAAGAAACTGTAACAGCAGGTACACCTGCTCCCATCACTCGCTGCCTCCCTGTTATCAACGCATGAAGTGCACTGTAAATAGATCTGAATTTCTTTACATTTCATTACCTTCTCATTTTTGATGTCTACTGTTTTATGTAATATAATATTGATGTAGGGACTGACAGGTGACTCATCTTACGTACAGATGATGTAAACTTAGCAGTATTGATAAATACAGTACACGACTGACTATAAAGCAAGCTGAGCGCCAAAGAATCAATGCTTTCCAATTGTGGTGCTGGAGAAGACTCTTGAGAGTCCCTTGGGCAGGAAGGAGATCCAACCAGTCCATCATAAAGGAAATCCATCTTGAAAATTCATTGGAAGGACTGAAGCTGAAACTTCAATACTTTGGCCACCTGATGTGAAGAACTGACTCACTGGAAAAGACCCTGATGCTGGGAAAGATTGAAGGTGGGAGGAGAAGGGGGCAACAGAGGATGAGATGGTTGGATGGCATCACCGACTTGACAGACATGAGTTTGAGCAAACTCCAGGAGCTGGCGATGGACAGGGAAGCCTGGCACGCTGCAGTCCATGGGGTCACAGAGAGTCAGACATGACTGGACTGAACTGAACTGAAGGCTTCTGGTCAACGGAAGACTATTAGTAGTAGTTAAGATTTGGGAGAGTCAAAAGTTACATGTAAATTTACAACTGTGCTGGGGTCGGTGCCCCTAACCGCAGTGTTGTCCAAGGGTCAGCTGTACATAAAAATTCTAACATTTATTAAAATTAGGTGCTAAGTATCACTCATGTCTGTTATATTACTTTTTATATTTCTGAAAGGCAACAGAGTGTACTGCACAGGTTGAGGCCATGCGCTCTGGAACCAGACTGCCAGAGCTCAAACCCCAGCTCTCTCCTTTGCCCAACAGGTCTCTCTGTGCCTCAGTTTCTCCATCTGTAAAAGCAGGGTCATAACACAGCCCACTTCCTAGGGGTGGCGAGCTAATGCATTCAAAGTGTAATCAGAAAGAGAACAAGCATGGCAGCGGTGCTCTCTGTATTTTTCATCTGCCTACTACTATCTTTATGTGTGATTCAGTTCAGTTCAGTCGCTCAGTCGTGTCCGACTCTTTGCGACCCCATGGACTGCAGCACGCCAGGCCTCCCTGTCCATCACCAACTCCCGGAGTTTACTCAAATTCATGTCCATCGAGTCGGTGATGCCATCCAACCATCTCATCCTCTATTGTCCCCTTCTCCTCCCACCTTCAATCTTTCCCAGGATCAGAGTGTTTTCAAATGAGTCAGTTCTTTGCATCAGGTGGCCAAAGTATTGGAGTTTCTGCTTCAGCATCAGTCCTTCCAATGAATATTCAGGATTGATTTCCTTTAGGATGGACTAAAATACTTCCTAATTTAAATTAAAAAAAAAAATGTTTCCAAAGCCGTTACGTTCATGTGTCCCAAACGGCACGGCTCAGTCTTTCTGCTGTGCCCACTCTGAACAGCACAGACACACTCACGCGTGAGGTGGAGGAGATAAAATGCACCAACGGTGACACGACAGATGCCAGGTGTCCCTCAACAGCCGTGTCTCATCCCATCTCCAAGCTGCGTGTCCTGAAATCATGAACCTCGGCCCACCGTGGCCAAAGGTCGGGCTGGACAAATGGACACAGCCCTTCTGGGGCCCACGGCTCTAACATTCCACCCTCTGCAGATGATGCCGCTTAGAGGGTAACAGGCAGGAAGGCCAGGGGTCTCCAAATGGAGAAAATAGCCTGCAAGTGTCAGACATTTTTCTCTCTCTTAAGCGGCAGGAGGAAACAAACTAGCAATGTTTTTTTCCTTCTCTATACAAATTTAAAGAGAGGTTTCTCTTAAAATACTGTGTTGCCATAATGACACCTGGTTTCGCCTGAAGTTAGCTATTCTTGAGCCTAGAGATAACCAATGCCTTTTTCTTATGGAAATGTTTGTCTTAAGCTATGCTAATGTACTATGCCTTTACCCCAAACTCTGTCTCCAAGTCGTTCCGCCTCTTGGCCCAAAACCTACTTGACAAACCAGTATGTTATACTCAGATATTGTTCCCCTAATCTATGTAAATGAAACTATTTGTATGGTGGTCTGCCCTTCTTTAAGATTCAAGTTAATTATTTTATGGCCCAAGATAAACCATTTGGTGCCAAGATTATCCCAAAATGCATCTTATGGGCGAGGGGCCTGGTGCTATTCTGAATTATAAGACATTCCTTTCTTTCATTAAGACTGCTAGTGACTATATAACATCCAGCTGAAGACTAGCAGGGGGGTGCTCTTTCTGCCCCCTTCTGATGCCTATGTCAGAAGCTTTCTCTATCTCCTTTATACTTTAATAAAACTTTATTACACAAAAGCTCTGAGCGATCAAGCCTCGTCTCTGGCCCCGGATTGAATTCTTCTCCTCCGGGGGCCAAGAATCCCGGTGTATTCGCGTGATTCAACAACAACCTTTCACCGCCACCGCACGCCGCCCGGCAACAGTTGCCAGGGTGCTCGGGTTCTGAAGTCACCGCGCTGAGATGGCACGGCCCTCACAGGAGGCCTCTGTCACAGAGGCACAAGGGTACCGGGCGGCAGTAACATGCTGCAAACGATGATCTCCACAACCAACACGAAGAGACCATTAACAGGTGTAGGTACTCACCACTATGAGGCCTTCCCTCCTCACATTCCTGGCAAAACAAAACCTTTTTTAAAAAAAAACACTGGCAAGAGCACAAATTACTCAGATCCCTTTATGGTAATTCAACGTCTTTATAAACTCTCCTGTGCTAATTTTGACACAGCATCAAGCACAGTTGAGGTTTTCTTACTTTGAATACTCACAATGTAAGGAACATCTTTCAAGATTTTTTAAGAGACATTCAAATTTTAAATTTCAACAAAATCTTCATCAATGCAGGTCCATATGGAACCTCAATGAGACCCTATTAAATAGAACGTCTGTACATGTAACTAACAAGTGGTCCTCCTACAGTTCTCTCTAGAAGGACTGGCACACCCCATTAGAGGTGATCTGACAACAGCTCAGCTTTACAAAAATCATCGAGCAAAACACAGCTCTTAAAATATGGAAGGTGTTCTAGACACCATTTATGCAAAGATACATTCCAACCAGCCTGCTAGCCAGAAACCACATAGTAGGCACATGTGAGGATACGGAGAGGGGAGGGGAGGGAAGCACGGTCCTAGTGCTCCGAACGCTCCCCAAAATGCTCACCCGTTAGACGCAGACACGGAAAACACACGACAATCAAAGGGGCGAGGGGCAGGAGGACAAATCAGGAGCTTGGGATTCGCAGATACACACGACTATACACAAAACAATAACAACAAGGTCCTGCTGTGGAGCATAGGGAACTATACTCAGCATCTTGTAATAATCTACAAGAGAAAAGAATCTGAAAAACCGCACATGTGTAACCGAATGACTTTGCTGTATACCAGAAACTAACACAACATGGTAAATCAACTATTTTCCACGTGCTCAGTCGTGTCCAACTCTTTGCGACCCCGTGGACTGTAGCCCCCCAGGCTCCTCTGCCCATGGGATTCTCTAGGCAGGAATACTGCAGCGGGTTGCCATTTCCTTCTCCAGAGGATCTTCCTGACCCAGGGATCGAACCCCAAGACTCTCGCATCTCCTGCATCGGCAGGCAGGTTCTTTACCACTAGCTTCACCTGAGAAGCCCTATATTTCAATTTTAAAAAAGAAAAATGTCATGTAAAAATAAATAAATTTTTTAAAAACCATACAATAAATGATGCTGCTGCTGCTGCTAAGTCGCTTCACAGTCGTGTCCGACTCTGTGCGACCCCATAGACGGCAGCCCACCAGGCTCCCCCGTCCCTGGGATTCTCCAGGCAAGAACACTGGAGTGGGTTGCCATTTCCTTCTCCAATGCATGAAAGTGAAAAGTGAAAGTGAAGTCGCTCAGTCGAGTCCGACTCTTAGGGACCCCATGGCCTGCAGCCCACCAGGCTCCTCCGTCCATGGGATTTTCCAGGTAAGAGTACTGGAGTGGGGTGCCATTGCCTTCTCCAAATAAATGATGAGAATTAGGTTTTTAAAAAAAAGGTCACCTGTCAGAAACATGATTTCAGGTTGTGCTCCTCACAGTAGCATGGCCTACATTATCTGGCAGGTGAGTTTCAGATTATCTGGGAAGGCATCTGGAAAGAAAGCACCAACCCTGACTGACCGGATCACCTGGGAAGCTTCTGAAAAATGCAGATTCCCAGGGCCTGTCCCAGAGTCACAGAGAAGTCACCTGGATTTTTGTATTTTAAACATCCCCTTCCTTCCTCCCCACCACCGTCAGCCACAGTTCTGAAGACCAACCAGTGCAGGAATCGCTGACTCAAGTATATATCACATGCAGTCATCTCTGAATTTTTATAAAATGCGAGCTCCCCACCCTCGTGCTCACGTCCTAACCAAAAAAGAGACAAGAATCAGCAAATTTCCTACCAGTAACAAGTAAGAATCCACACTGGATGGAAAGATGCTATTCAGAACAGCGACACAGAATAATTACCCCTGAGAATGAGACATATGATGGGAGGAACACTCCATACACACTGAGACAGAGGCACGCCCCGCTCAGACAGGAAGCGCCACCGGGCGTGGAAGCAGCGGCACAGAGCACCACCACACTCACCTACAAACTCAACGCGCAACCATTCAAAATCTGGGCCAATATTGAAAAAGGTGGTAGTACATTTTACACTGAAAATTACACATAACTTTACAATTAAAAAGTTGAAGTCTCATTATAAGGAGAAGTTTCATCTTATTTTTCAATACTGTAAATGCATACACCATTTTATCCAAATAGTTTTAAATGCATATACCCCACTGTCCAAATAGCACATTTCTAGGAATTCACCCCACTGAATCATTTTACATGTATAAAAAGAAATGCACAAAAAATGTCCTCTACAGCAGTATAACAGGAAAACAAAAACTGGAAACACGAAATGCCATCAATAGAGGATAAATTAAACAGATTGCAATCGTTCAATAAAATGCTACACAATCATCAAAAAATGAAGCAGACGTGTAACTGGTCATATATAAGTATACTTTGAAAATAGTTGACCCAAAAAACGAATCAGTCAACAGAGAAATCGAAGAGGAAATTAAAAAATACCTTGAGACAAATGACAAGGAAAACACAATCACACACAATCTATGGGATGCAGCAAAAGCAGTTCTTAGGGGGAAGGTTCATAGTGAAAACAGCTGCAAGACAGCACGTATTCACACTGCAGGGAGTTAAACAGGGCCCGCAGTGCCGGGTTCAAAGTGCAGCCCTAGCTCTGGGACTTCAGGAAGTAAAGGAATCCCTCCAGCTTCCATTTCTTCATCAGGACAAGGTAGTAACAACGCCTCTGTTGTTGCCGTTTAGTTGCTCAGTCATGTCTGACTCCTCGTGACTCCACTGTAGCCCACCAGGCTCTCTGTCCATGGGATTTCCCAGGCAGGAATACTGGAGCGGGTAGCCATTCCCTTCTCCATGGATCATCCTGACTCAGAGATTGAACCAGCATCTCCTGCATTGCAGGTGGATTCTTTACCACTGAGCCACCAGGGAAGCCCAATATCAATCCCTACCTCAATGCTAAATATGACTCACTGTTTCTAGAAAATATCTCCTAATCCAAAAAGTAAAAGGATCTCATAGTCAATAACTTCATTCAACTGCTGAATTATCTGATATATAGTCACCAACTGTATTTCTTCCATGAACTGCCCGTAGATCTTTTTTCCACTGGACTTTTGGCATCATCAATTTGTGTAAACTTTCACACACTGAGGGCTCCCTGGTGGCTCAGATGGTAAAGCGTCTGCCTGCAACGTGGAAGACCTGGGTTCGATCCCTGGGTGGGAAGATCCCCTGGAGAAAGGGAAAGGCAACCCACTCCAGTATTCTTGCCTGGAGAATCCCATGGACAGAGGTGCCTGGTGGGTTATAGGTCAAAGGGTCACAAAAAGTCGGACACAACTGAGCGACTTCACTTTACACACTGAGGATATAACGTTTGCTCACATATATTACTGATTTTTCTGAATTTGTGGTTTACCTGCAATTATACATTTTCTGAAGGATAATCGTTTAAACAATTTAGATGATCAAATCTATCAATTATTTTCCTGAACAATTTCCTTTGCAGTTTCTACTTTGAAAGTCTCTCCCTACACTAATTTCCCTTCCAGTTCTGTGAACATCCAATATACCTATATATGAAGAGATATAGCAGTCAAGATTTTCCCAGGCATGTGTACATGAAGAATTAAGATTGACAACTTTCACATTAAAAGGCTTTGTTTAATGTTTATCTGAAAACTATCTTCCCAAACGACAGCTAGCATGGCGCAGCCAAGCATCATTCTCAAAACACAGAAACCCTGCTTACAGACAGCAGTCTTCCCAAACACAGTGCCACCTTTGAGCATCCCGGACCCGAAGCCTCTTCTCATTCGGAAGCCAAAACAGACCGAAGTTACAGAAACAGAATCAAGGGCTGCATAAGGCAGGCCCAAGAGTGACAAGTCTGCCTACTAACCCAGCACGTTCTTGCACTTCAAACTTCCAAACCCGCTCACAAGGCACCTTGAGAAGTCTCGCTCCCACTCCCACACCCACCCACCCATTTCGCCTTCCACTCTATTCTCGTGTAGCCTCCAACGTCTCTGTCTGCAAACACAACACGAACTTATTCATCTTGAACATTTTAAAAGGTCCCTGAATTGAAAGAGACACGTGTATCCCAATGTTCTCTGTCTGCAAACACAACACATCCTTATTCATCTTGAACATTTTAAAAGGTCCTTGTGCGAAGCTTCTTCCGCTCCCCATGTTAAAGGCCCCTCTGCGCACAGCAGTAACTGCCTGCGGTGAGGAGGGCTGATCTGACTAGTGTCATCTCGACGCACTTACATACCTCCCTCCTACAGCCCTGTGTCTAGAGCAGAAGCTGACAGTGTCAGCTCAACCAATTTATGTTTGAAAGCGGAGATGTCACATCTTAAAACAGCGTTTTTAAAACTACATCCAGGACGCAGGTTCTTTTGTGTGAGACCCCTTATGAGGTCCAGTCTCAAACCCCAACCAGAATAGCCCTACCCACTCCTAAAATGTTCTGTTTAAAAAAAAAAAAAAGACTACATTGCCTCAGAGCATGACTTTGATAAAACTAAAATTGTTCCCAGATCTTAATGTAGTATTCTAGATAACACACACTCTACACACTGTATACGGCAAAAATTAATATATAATCATAATCAAGTTCTTCAAACATTCCTTAGGTTGTCATAGAGAAAATGCTAGTTTCTGTTTACAGGACACAGTTAAATATGTAAGTTCAAATTGATTTATTTTCTCTAAATCCAATAGTCTGTGTTTTTCTTTTTCTCTATTTGGTCTGTAAATTTTACATTACCCAATATACATGTCCACTTCTACGTGCTAAGTCGCTTCAGTCGTGTCCGACTCTTTGTGACCCCAGGGACTGTAACCGCCAGGCTCCTCCGTCCATGGGACTCTCCAGGCAAGAACACTGCAGTGGGTTGCTGTGCCCTCCTCCAGGGGATCTTTCCGACCCAGGGATGGAACCCACATCTCTTATGTCTCCCGCGTCAGCAGGTGGGTTCTTTACCACTAGCACCACCTTTGCTCCATGTCTGGTAAATACAATATCGTGACCTGTGGCCTCTTTATGGGTTTGGGGCATTATCAAGTGAATTTTGACTTCCAGGGTAAAACGGTAGACTAAACACGTGATCTAATTTCACTCTGTCCCGAAGCCACACTAAAACCAAAACAAAATGATTCTTTCTAAGACGCAGAAACCTCAACAACAGGGAGAAAAGAAGAGGTGGCAACTGCAGGAATTGGGCCCTGGACAGCTGAGGATCAGCGCTAACTGTCCTGGGAACGTCCGAAAACCAGCCATGGGCAAAGCTGAGAACCAGCCCCACACCCCCGGGACCCTGAAGAAAGGCCCCGAGATGGGCGGCTGCACAGGGCCCTGTGGATCCAGGACTGAAGGGCCCAAAACACAGGCCAAGATGAGCGTGGCCCCCACCCCGCACCAGGGCGGCGGCTGCTCTTCCCCGACCCCCGAGTCCCCACAGGCTGACTCTGGGAGTGCAAAGCAAGACTTGGAGCGTGAAGCAAGGTCACCGGCCTGGGAGAGTCCGGGAACCACTCTGAGAATTACCCGATTGAACACAGAAATCCCTGACAGCTGAGACGTGCTCCCTGCCCCCAACCCGGCTCTCAGAACACAGACCCAGCCCTACAGGCAGAGGGTCAGAAATGCACTCTCTGAGGAAAGCGACCAGCTCAAGAGGAAAGACCCAAAGACCGTTAAGACAGAAGCTATTCCAACAACAATCCACCTGGGGTGGTGGTGGTGGCGGCGGCTTAGTCGCCAAGTCGTGTCCAACTCTTGTGACCCCAAGGACTGTAGCCCACCAGGCTCCTCTGTCCATGGGATTCTCCAGGCAAGAAGACTGGAGTGGGGTGCCACTTCCTTTTCCAGGGGATCTTCCCGACCCAGGGATCGAACCCAGGTCTCCTGAATTGGCAAGGCAGATGAATTACCAACTGAGCTATGAGGGAAGCCGCCTGTATCACCCGCCAAATCTACAGACCTGATCTATTGCATAAGGCAGGGCTTCCCTGGTGGTGCAGTGGATAAGAACCTGCCTGCCAATGCAGGGGACACAGGTTCGATACCTGGTCCAGGAAGATTCCACAAGCTGTGGAGCAACTAAAATCTGTGTGCTGAGAGCCTGTGCTCTGCAACAAGAGAAGCCACTGCAGTGAGACGCCCTCGCACCGCCACTAGAGAGCAGCCCCCACAGCAATGAAGACCCAGCGCAACCAAAAATAAATAAACAAAATTTTAATTAATTAAAAAATAAGGCAGCAGTAACTTTCATAGAACAAGAAGAAATAAGAAACACAATAAAGACAGGAACATCTAACACATCATTCTCAGTTAAAGACGAGTAAGTGGACCCTGATTCTGGGAAAGATTGAAGGCGGGAGGAGAAGGGGACGACAGAGGATGAGATGGTTGGATGGCATCACCGACTCAATGGACTTGAGTTTGAGCAGGCTCTGGGACTTGGTGATGGACAGGGAGGCCTGGCATGCTGCAGTCCATGGCGTCGCAAAGACACGACTGAGCGACTGAACTGAGGTGGACAAAAATAAGCAGAAGGCCTCAAAAACGTCATTAATAAGATAGCTCATACAGATATACTCAGAACTCAGAACACACCAACAGGGAATATACCTCTTCTGAAGTACATAGAGAATATTCACAAAACTGCCCATATCGTAGACTCAGTGAAATCTAAGGAACAGAATATAAACAGCACTCTGAGCATAATGTAATTAAATTAGAATCAAAAACAAAATTTGAAAAGGCCCTTCTACTTGAAAATTTTCAAACACACTAGTATAGAAATACTGAGTTAAGAAGGGAATTCAAAAGAAAAACACAGAAATTTCTTGAAAACAGTATCGATGAACTATACCCAAATCCCTGTGAGGGATACATACAGTTAAAGACATCAGAGCTGGGGACTCTCCTGGCAGTCCAGTGTTAACAGTTTGCCTTCCAATGCAGGGGGTGTGGGTTCCACGCCTGATCAGGAAGCTAAGATCCTACAAACCTCCCAGCCAAAACACCACAAAGAGAAACAGGCACAACACTGTAACAAATTCAACAATTTAAAAAATGGCTCACATCCAAAATAAATCTTAAAGACTTAACAGACAAATTATCACAGCATCAAATGCCTTTTCAATACAAAGGGAAAATTAAAATGAATTTAATATCCAACTCAAAAAGCAGAAAAGGAAAGCAGAGGAAATAAAAGCAAAAATAAATGAATCAAAAAAAAAAACAGAAAAATAATAGAATAAGTGAACCCCAAAGCTTATCCTTTAAAAAAAAAAAAGATCCACAACACAGCCATATTATTAGCTAAGCCCTGAAGAAAAAAGGATGAAGACAAGACAGATAAATTCAAGTGACAAAAGGAAAACATAACCATAAAAACAGAGATTTTTGAAAATCATGACTACTCTATACATAAATTTGAAAAATTTAGATAAAACAGAATTGTTTTTAGACAAATACAACATAACCAAAATTGATTCGACTCGAGATGGGGCATCTAACCAGCTTCAGAAGAACTACAAAGAGGAGCACTGAAATTCTACCAAGACCTTAAACCTCAGATAATCCCAAAACTACTTAAACTGCCCCAGAGCACAGAATAAGAAAGAAAACTTCTTCCTTTGTTTCATGAAGACAGTGTAACACCAATCCCACACGCTGACAAAGAACTCACCAGAAAACTAAACTATAATGCATACCAAGTTCCAACGGGAAAACCTAAATAAAGTATTAACAGATTCTACCTACATATCAAAAAATGAGGCATCATGATCAAGGGGGATTATTACGAAATGCAGGAGTGCTTCAACATCAGGAAATCCACTATGTGAACTAAGAAAGAAAACCACACGTCCCACTTATGATAAAGAAATCGTGGAACATGCAACACGCATTCATGCTTTAACATTCCAAAACACAGCATGACAGATACTTCTTGACATATCTGGATAGCTTTCTTAACATGTATTTGTACGGGTGTACATATACACACAAACAGCAGCCCAAAAGCCTGCATCTTACTTATTTTACAAACACCAGAAACTATTCCACTAAGATAAGAACAAAGGATAATGCCCACTAACTCCACTCCAGGTTAACACCATTTGGAGGCAATGGCCACTGCAGCATGTCAGGGAAAAAAGTAAGTAGACTCCTAAAAATGGAAAGGAAAAACAATCTCTATTTGCCCGTGACAAAATTCTCTATCTGGAAAGCCTGAAAGATAAAGGGAAAAAATTCATTCAAACAATAAAAATCATTTAGTAATTCAGTAAAGAAGCAGACAAAATAAATGCCTTTAATATAGTGAAGAAAAACAGAAAATAGAATGGAAGAGAAAACGTCATTTACAATAACCAAAAAGAAAATCACAAAACTGGGTGATTAACAAGAAAGCTATCTGAGGTAAACACAATATTCCTACAAGGCACAAAACAGACTTGAACTGATGGAAAGAATACACCATATTCTCTGATGGGAAGACAGTATCATAAATATAATAGTCCTCATTAACATATGAGTTTAATGCAATCCAAATCAAAATACCATCAGCAGTTTTCCCCAGGGACTAAAAGAAGAAACTGCATGTAAAGTCCATTTGGAGAAATAATAAGGAAGAACAGACTGGAAAACACTTTTTACAAAAGGAGGTGGAGAAACTTCCCTGGAGCTCCAGTGGTTAAGGCTGTGTGCTCCCAAAGCAGGGGGCCTGGGTTTGATTCCTGTTCAGGGAGCAACCCACATGCTCCAACTGACCCCAGGTGAAACAACTAAGACCCAGCACGGCCAAACAAAAATTTTTTTTTTTTAACGAGGTGTACGGTTGAGTCTTTTCGCTGTTGACCTGAAACTATAGCAACACTGTTAACTGGCTATACCTCAGAACAAAATAAAAAGTTCAAAAAAAAGACTAAAAAGTCCAAACAATATTACCTGACAATAATAATTTTTTACAGTGAACATAGGGATTTATTTTTCTGGATGATTTACTATCAAATAAAGTTAAGAGTCATTTATACTCTTAAAAATGAGGTGCTGGGACACCAACCTCATCACATATGAAGTCATAAAGCCTCAGGAGTTACACTCAGTGATGCTGCCACAGAAGCAGACAGGTTCAGGCACCCAAAACGAATCCAGAAATAAACCACTGCAGAGGCAAATGCAGTACGCAATGAAAGCGGTATCTTCAAGCAGTGTTTTGTTATGCTTTTTTTCATACATGAGGCTGAGATAAACAGGGCAACCAGAAGGAAAGAAGGCAGAATTGGCTCCAATGAGGTCCATTCCTCATACCCCATCCCAGGATAAATTTCAAGTGGAACAGCGATTTATATAAAATCTGGCAATGGGGAGGGGGAACACCCATCTTAACTATGATTCAAAATCTAACAATAAGGAAAAGATAAATAAACCTACTGCTTAAAAAAAAAAAAAACTCTTTGCATGGCAAAAGACAAATGATACGTAGGGAAAATGTATTTGCAACTTATATCACAACGAGCCAATGCCTCAGTATGCAGGAAGGAGGCCTCAGACTGCTCTCCCTACCAAGGTGAAGGTGAAAGTTTGCTTGTAACTTTGGCCTCTAAAGAGCCTCTTGATGAAAGTGAAAGAGGACAGTGAAAAAGTTGGCTTAAAGCTCAACATTCAGGAAACGAAGATCATGGCATCCGGTCCCATCACTTCATGGGAAATAGATGGGGAAACAGTGGAAACAGTGGCAGACTTTATTTTTGGGGCTCCAGAATCACTGCAGATGGTGACTGTAGCCATGAAATTAAAAGATGCTTACTCCTTGGAAGCAAAGTTATGACGAACCTAAATAGCATATTCAAAAGCAGAGACATTACTTTGCCAACAAAGGTCCATCTAGTCAAGGCTATGGTTTTTCCAGTAGTCATGTATGGATGTGCGAGTTGGACTGTGAAGAAAGCTGAGCACCAAAGAATTGATGCTTTTGAACTGTGGTGTTGAAGAAGACTCTTGCGAGTCCCTTGGACTGCAGGGAGATCTAACCAGTCCATCCTAAAGGAGACCAGTCCTGGGTGTTCACTGGAAGGACTGATGCTAAAGCTGAAACTCCACCTGATGCGAAGAGTTGAATCATTGGAAAAGACCCTGATGCTGGGAGGGATTGGGGGCAGGAGGAGAAAGGGTCGACAGAGGATGAGATGGCTAGATGGCATCACCAACTCGATAGACATGAGTTTGAGAGAACTCTGGGAGTGGGTGATGGACAGGGAGGCCTGGCATACTGCGATTCATGGGGTCGCAAAGAGTCGGACACGACTGAGCGACTGAACTGAACTTGGCCTTGGGCTGGCATCTGGAAACTTAAGATTTCAGGAGGGTTCCCACCATGCCCCAAATACAGTGGATGCTGAACACCTCCTTTCCTTCTGGGGCTGGAATTTTGGTTTGTGCCAGGCGGAAGGTGCCACAACCAGCCCCGCAAGAGAAACTCTGGGCACTGAGCGTCTCTCTAAGCAGCTTCCCCAGTGAACAGGGTCTCACATACGTCACACTGGATGTCAGTGACTCCACTGAGAAAGGACTCGGGATGCCCGCGGCTGGCTCCCCCAGACTCCGCCCCACGCACCTTTCTCCTTGGCTGTTTTTGCGTTTACCTTTTCACTGTCATCCTGGGATTGTTCCTAGCAAATCTCTCAACCTGGCGGTGGCCTGTGGGACCCTCAACACACCCTAATCCACAAGGAGCTTCCAAAACTAAAGCAGCAAAAGGCCAAAGGCCTGCAGAAAAACGGGCTAGAGAAATGAAGACAGAAAATGGAAATGCAGATGCCACTTCATCACGTGGAAGGACGCTCATCTTCCCACATAATAAGAAATTCAAATTAAAACAATATCATTTCCCACCTTCCAGATTGGTAAAAAAAAAAAAAAAACTTCTTTAACTCAGCAATTACAGAGATGAGTCTGTAAGAAGACGTAAGCACTGACACACATCGCTGGGGAAGACACACACTCTGGGGTGGGATCTGACACGATCCGGCAAAAGGACCTTATGACTCAGAAGTCCCACTTCTAAAAACCTGTCTCAGAGATGCTCCAGAAAAAAAAATGCAAAAAAAGACAAATGCACAGCACTGACTTCACTGCAGTCTTTTGATAAAAACAAAATGCTCAAAAATTGATGGGGACATGTCTCAAGATGACCAGAAACACCCTGAATGGGGCTTCTACTACTGGACAGCTGAAGCATGAAAACAAGGAACAGCAGTAAGAAATCATGAACCATTGAATGTAGTAAGAATCACATAAGTAACTCTTTGAGAACCGTAACCCACACAGATGATAAAAGGGAGTTACTGGAAAGTGCACCCTTTTTGTAAAATGTTAACTAAAAAATGTAGATAAACTTGAGTTTAAAATACATACACAATTTTGCAAGCATCGCTGTAATCATCAATTGGAACAAGAATACCACCAATGGAAACTAAAACTGATGGGTGAAAAGTTTTAAGGCAGAACAGGGTATTTACACAATCTCGTAACCTTTCTCCACAAAAGACATGAATTACAAAGGGGAAAACGGTGACCACACAGTGAGAAATCTAGTGGAAGGCACTATATCCAATGATCCAAGTGAACTTCATCAACGGCCTTAAGCCTCCTGATAAGAGGAGTTAAGTTCTAGGGAGATGGCGGACAGCACAGAGATGATATTAGCAACACTGTATTGTTATATACTTGAAAGTTGCCAAGACAAGTGGATCTTAGATCACAAGAAAAGGGTGTTTACAATGCCAGGATGGAGGTGTGAGTAATGCAATATGATAATCATTCCGCAATATACAAACACACCAAATCAACATGCTGTAACCTTAGATTCATGCAATGTAATATGTCAATTACTTCTCAATAAAGCTGATTTGTTGCACTAAGAAGCTCTGACATGACTTCTCTGGTACCCCTGACAAAAACGCACACCCTGTGTCTACTGTAAGGAAACACCAGACAAGTGTAAATTGGGGAGCATTATCCATAACAACTGGCTGCCAAAAATACCAACGTCCTGAAAGACAGAAAAAGGCTAAGGAGCCAGTCCAGGGAAACGAGACTAAAAAGACATGATGACAAGCAAACACGGTGTACGGTGCTGGATGAGGGCAGAGAGCTGAGCGTCCAGAGACACAGCGAGACCATTCATGGGATCCAGACTGCAGAGCAGATAACACTCGGCATAAACGTCACATTTTCTGGTTCTGATCACTGGTCTGTGATTGTATGTTCTCAGAAAGGATATACTGAAGTACCCTGGTGTAAAAAGCAGGATGGCTGCAACTCACAAACAGTTCAGAAAGATAATAATGTATAAAGTATACAAAGAACAGTAAAGCAAATGTTAGTAGTTAGAATGCTGGATGGAGACTATATAGCATTTTTTTGATACTCTTTTTGCAGCTTTTCAGTAGATTTGAAATTTCTCAAAACAAGTCTAAAGAATACAAAAATCTTCAAAACTGTAAGTTCAGTTAGGAAAGTGAGACTGTTCTCTGAACACTCAGCAGCCCAGTAACTCACTTAAGTGGAGCAGGCAGAGCCGTGGTCCATGTCATCCCAGCCCCCTGAACACCTGTGCTCACCAAGCTGGTCTCAGGGTTTATTAGATGAGGCCAGGCTCCCTGGATGAAATTTATTTGCTATTTTAAAAAAGCACCATTTAGTATACTGTCTACTCAATCATAAATGCCCACTATCAGTGTGAATTTTCCTTTTAGAATTTAGTACAAGAAAAAGATTTTTCACCTGAAAAACAGGTATTTCTCTTCTTCCCTGATGACAGGAATTACATAACTGAGGATGACTCTCTCATAGTCTTGTCATACAGGAAGGCCAAGCTTGAGACCAAACCAGCTGCACAACGGGCCTACAGTTTAAGGTGATTTTCCAGGCCCGTTCTTTTCTTCGGTCCTAGTTATATTTATCTGCATTTTATCCCTTTTTATCCTATTTTGAGCTAAAGGTCAATCCAAAATCACTTGGCTCTGCAGGAAATATAAGCAGCAGTAATATGCTTAAATAAACCTGGGCTCTTCCAGGCTCCCCCTCCTGGCCACACACTGGACACTGGAAATTCCTGACTGACCATCACCGTTTCCACAACAGACTATGTCCATGTGAAACCCACTGGGAGGATTCCCAGCCACTATTTCTAAGTCCTGACACAAAGCCTACAACAGCGTGAAGACAATAACATAACTTGGGGCCAGAAAACAAAGATATCCTGAAGTTATACCACCACGTGAGATACCACCTACCTCCAACGGTCATAACTGAGCACCACACTTTTGATATTTATAGCAAGAACGATGAGTAAGGCTCCCAGCTTACTATTATTAAAGGTATGACAAATCCTGTGGGCACATTTTACTGCTTCTATCAAGAAATGCTTTGTATTTCAACAGTTTTATGAGACCAAAACCACAAAAACCTCATGTGCAAATGTGGGGATGAAAGATTCTTTGACCAGCTGCCTTCTCTCCTGACACAACCAGACCTCAGGTGGGTGTGGGGTGAACACTAGATGGTTGGAGAAGGGGACACGTAAGGAAGCCAGTACCTGGGGGGTGTTCCTATCAACACTGCTTTCGGCTCAGGTTCTGGGTAGCGAAACAACTACTGAAATAAAAAGCCCCAAAACTTCTGGTACAGTGTGTATCTCTGAAAGGAAAATTAATACATGCAAAGAGGCAGTTTTTTCCAGCTTGTAACCACTCCTTTTTCTGCAGCAAAAGGAAAGAACAATCCGTAGGAGATGGACTGTAGCAAATTAAGGAAGACACCCCCACAAGGTTGTCAAGGAAACTAAACCGAGTGCATTTCTCTACAAAGAATCGAGGCTAAGGTGAACGTGCCATGGAATATTCATTCTGTGGCAAAAAATGACTAAAATCCCATCTTGAAAAATCTTTTTAAGAGGCTAAACTTACTTCCAGGCTATTTTATTAAGCACTTTACCTACAGTGCAAGCAGGCAAGCTTGAATTTCTAAACCAAAACCTAAATGGATTCAGCGAGCACCTTCCTAAAAATGAGCCGAGCCTGGGCCACTGGTATGGACCGGGAGATTTCCGAAGGGTATCTCTGGCATATCTCAACATCAAAAGAAGCAATCATGGCCCACAAGTAATGGGCTGGGGGATGCGGGGTAGGGGAGAGATAGAAACTATACTACCACCAACAGCCTTTCCCACATTTTAGATGTTTCTGTTTTTTCAAAATGGAGCCTTTTTAACATTTTTAAATGCAAAGGCAACTCTAGGCAAACTAAAGCAAGACCTTAGCCTGACTGAGCCATTCAATACTGGAAGAGGAGTGGGCTGCAAAAAAAAAACAATCTTTTTTTTTTTTTTAAAGATGTCAACTTGGGAGACGGTTGTAAAAACCTCCCACAAGTAAGTGATAAAGAAGCCCTATCAGCGAGGAGAAATGGCATGCGCTTGGGGACCCAGGACGAGGGCCACTTCTGAAGAGAAGGCAGGGGCGCCGTGAGGCAGGCGGAAGGCGAGGGAACGGCAGCGGGGTGCGCAGCCGGCACCCCCGAGAGGCGGAGGGGTCCCGAGGAGCCCCGGCCGAGCGCGGGGAGTAGGCGGGGAGGCCACGTCTCCCCTCGGCTTCCTCCCCAGCAAGGTGAGTGAGTCAGGGGGCCCCTGGACAGGTGAGGGCCGCGAACCGGGCCCGGGGCACCCCAGGTGAGACTGGGGGGCCGGGCCGCGGGGCAGGCAGGCGCCAGGCGCGCCGGGGCCAGAGCGGGCGCCCGCGGCTCTTACCCGGTGCCGCAGTCCACCACGCAGGGAGGCAGGGAGCCCGCCATGCTCGGCCCACGCTGCCGGCCCGGGAGGCTCCCCCGATCGCCGGCCCGCTCGCCGCCCCGCGCAGCCGCCGGGCTCCAGGGAGCCTCCGCAGCGCCGCCGCCGGGAGCCCGGATGCTCGCCGCCGGCCCACGTGACGCCCCGCCCACCGCCGCCTGACCAATCACTACGAGGACACGCCCTGTCCCCGCCCCCCGGCCGCCCGCCATCTTTAGTGCTGGCAGCGGGGCCTCGTTGCCCGTACGTCCCACCTTGCTGCGAGAGAGGCTGTGAGCTCGTCTAACTGACTTACCGTGGACTTGACCCCGAAGCCTGACTCCTCATCTTTTTAAGTCTCCGCTCAGATGTCACCTTCTCAGGGAAGCTGTCCCTGTTCATCTGCTAGGTGCCCCCTCCGCCCCCCCCGCACCTTACTCATTATCTCAACAATCTATTGCTTTGCTT
Source organism: Bubalus kerabau (assembly GCF_029407905.1). Lineage (NCBI taxonomy): Eukaryota > Metazoa > Chordata > Mammalia > Artiodactyla > Bovidae > Bubalus > Bubalus kerabau. The sequence goes on along the minus strand of NC_073631.1, from coordinate 118,524,532 downwards.
CACAACATTTGGAGCAAATTTATACCGTGTATATATATTTATTTGTACTCCTATAGCAGGCTATAGGCTCCGCTAGATACGGCTCCTGAATGTCTTCCCACTGATGACAAGGATGCGCAGCACAGTATTTGGTGCATTCATGCTGCTGCTACTGCTGCTAAGTCGCGTCAGTCGTGTCCGACTCTGTGCGACCCCATAGACGGCAGCCCATCAGGCTCCCCCGTCCCTGGGATTCTCCAGGCAAGAACACTGGAGTGGGTTGCCATTTCCTCCTCCAATGCATGAAAGTGAGAAGTGAAAGTGAAGTCGCTCAGTCGTGTCCAACTCTCAGCGACCCCATGGCCTGCAGCCTACCAGGCTCCTCCGTCCATGGGATTTTCCAGGCAAGAGTACTGGAGTGGGGTGCCATTGCCTTCTCCCGGAAACACCCAAATGTTTTCTGAATAAAGAAAAAAAAAAAAAAACTTGACGTTAGAATTCTTACACCTGTCAGAACACTGCATGCTTTCCTCTATAGAAGAAAAACCTGTGCAACAAATGCACCGACAGCTTTAAGGGGTGATTGACCTTCAATCAGGGTAACACTACACCAGGATCATATCAAAGGTGAAGTGATGTCCAAAAGATCTTCCTGGAACCTGGACCGAAGTACACACCACTTACCAACTATGTTATGAAGGTCACGAAGGTCCCACTTGCTTCCTCCTCCCTCCCTATCATGTATTCCTGACCTTACTTTTTAGGACTCTTCTGGAGATGTAGTTCCATGCAGTTTAACTGGTATTAAAAGCATTTTTAAACTGTTTTTACGTATGAGAAGTAGTGGTAGATTACTTGATCACATGGGATAACCCATGATGATTCCCTTTTTTTTTTTTTCCTTAACCTATTCAGGTCAAATAAGGCCCAGATCTAGAAAATTTTTGAGGAACCTAGAAAGAGAAGTAGAAGGTAGGAAGAAAAGAAAGGTGAGGAGTGTGGAGGAAAGCCTGTATAGGACCCCAAAGTAAGTAGGTGAAGTCGCTCAGTCGTGTCCGACTCTGCGACCCTGTGGACTGTAGCCCACCAGGCTCCTGCGTCCATGGGATTCTCCAGGCAAGAATACTGGAGTGGGTTGCCATTTCCTTCTCCAGGGGATCTTCCCGACCCAGGGATTGAACCCAGGTCTCCCGCATCTCAGGCTTTAACCTCTGAGCCACCGGGGATGCATAGCACCCCAAGGCTGGAGGCAAAGGCTCACTTGCCTCCTTTGTGTTTTGCCAAAGCCCTGGCCAACCCCACTGTTCCGGGGTCCTCATCAGAATTCTGTGGATAAACTCTAAGTTGCAGACAGTCAGCACTGCAACCTCTTTCACTCCCTTAACACATATTTATCAAGTGCCTACTATAGGACAGGCCTTGCGTTAGACGGGGCATGAAACAGTAAGTGGGACATTTGCAGTCTTTGCCCCTAAGACATTTTTTTTAATATTTATTTATTTATTTACTTGGCTGCACTGGGTCTTCACTGTAGCACGCAGGATCTTTAGTTGCACAGAGTTTTAGACCCTGGACCACCAGGGAAGTCCCTCTGCCCATAAGACTTTAGAGTCTTGTGAGAGATAGCAGAAGTCTGAGCACCACAACTAAAGAGTAACCCTTGCCCTCCACGACTAGAGAAAAGCCCTCACAGCAAAGAAAACACAGCATGGCCAAAAAAAGAAAAGCCAAACAGGGCATCTACACCTGTCTTAGGAGTCAGTGAAGCCTTCTCAGAGCAACGGTGCCTAAGCTGAATCCCAGAGGGTGGATGGAGAAACACTCGATGGTGGAGAGGGTGGGGCAGGAGAGGGTTTCTGGGACGAGGAGGCCAGAGGACCTCAAGACTCATAGACGGCCCTGTCACCTTCACCAGGGAAGAACCCTTAGTGGGATTTGGAACTGGCTAGTAATAAAGGCTGCAGTCCTTGGGGTCGTGAAGAGTCAGATGCGACTGAGCGACTTCACTTTCACTTTTCACTTTCGTGCATTGGAGAAGGAAATGGCAACCCACTCCAGTGTTCTTGCCTGGAGAATCCCCGGCATGGAGGAGCCTGGTGGGCTGCCGTCTAGGCGGTCACACAGAGTCAGACACAACTTAAGCGACTTAGCAGCAGCAGCAGTAATAAAGGCGGTCCCTTTTCAGGGAGTGTCCCTTCTGCAAAGGACTTACTGGAAATGGCGACCAAGGCCAGCAGCTGGTAGCAAGCAAAAGACTTCCTGACTTCAAATGGGTCCTCTCAACCCCACTAACCCTTGATGTTTGAGTAAAGGTGTTTTCACACGCGGGGAACAGAGACCTCTTCAGGGGGCACAGGAGCAAATTTTATTATTCCATATAAAGAAAATCCAGAAATTCCAGGGCAATTCAACCGTTGGATGACATCACTGTGGAAGTACTAGAAACTTGATGGCCTAAAACAAAAGATATTTATCATCTCCTGATAGGGCAGAAGGTCAAAATTGAGATGTCAGCAGGACCAGTCCTCGCCGAAGCCTCGAGGAGGAGCCCCGGTGTTCCCAGAAACCCCTGGTGTTCTCGGCTTATAGATGCATCACTCCAGTCTCTGCCTCCGTCTCAACGCCATGCTCTCCCTCTGTTTCTGCACCATCACCTGGCATTCTCTTCTTTTTTAATATTTATTTATGTGGCTGTGCCGGGCTTCCCAGGTGGCTCAGCAGTAAAGAATCCACCTGCCAATGCAGGAGATGCCGGAGATGCGAGTTCGGTTCCTAGGTCAGGAAAATCCCCCAGAGGAGGCAATGGCAACCCACTCCAGTATTCTTGCCTGGGTAATTCCGTGGGCAGAGGAGGCTTGTGGGCTCTAGTCCGTAGGGTGGCAGAGAGTCAGAGGCCACTGAGCACGCATGCGTTTGGCTGCACAGAGTCTTAGTCACTGCGTGCGAGATCTAGCTCCCTAATGAGGAATCGAACCGGGGCGCCCTGCACTGGGAGCGTGGAATCTTAACCAGTGCACCACCAGGAAAGTCCCTGGTGTTCTCTTCTTATAAGGCCAGTCACACTGGATTGAGACCTGCCCTAATGACCTCATCTCACCTTGATCTCATCTGCAAAGGCCTTGTTTCCAAATAAGATCCCTTCTACAGTACTGGGGGGACTACTCCAGCATGTCTTTGGGGGAGACAGTTTAGCTCGTAGTAACCCCAGCTTATACCAAAAGCAGCCACTGGTGAGGGGGATTGACGCATTTGATTAGCTTAGACTATTAAAACCACACCCCTGGGCTGCTGAGGAGCCTCGCCATGTCTTCAGAAGCATATGGCACCCATACCTGCGGCGAATGGTATTTGATGAGCATAAGGGGAATGACTTTCCAGGTGGCGCTAGTGGTAAAAAACCCACCCGCCAATGCAGGAGACAAAGGGGGGGGAGGTTCTATCCGTGGGTCGGGAAGATCCCCTGGAGGGGGGCATGGCAACCCACTTCATTATTCTTGCCTGAAGCATCCCGTGAACAGAGGAGCCTGGTGGGCTACAGTCTGTAGTAGTGAAAGTGTTAGTCGCTCAGTCGTGTCCGACTCTTTGGGACCCCTCGGACTATAGCCCACCAGGCTCTTCTGTCCATGGCATTCTCCAGCCAAGAGTACTGGAGTGGGCTGCAGTTTCCTTCTCCAGGTCTACAGTAGAGTGGTCCACAAAGGGTCGGACGCAGCTGAAGCAACTTATCCCGCACGTGGAGAATGACAACAGTTTCCGCCTCATTCGTCATTCTCCTGATGAAACCACATACGGTCGCTCATTCCACGTCTTTTCACTCCTCTAGCCTCTTCCTTGCTGACCCAGGTGGAGCTCTGCCCCTTCTCTGAAGCTCTCCCTCAGCTTCCAGAAAGAGTCGTCGCACTCTCCTTTGGACTCCGAGAGCCTCTACATCGTCCACGTGTTCGCTTATCTGATGGCATCACAACGGTTGCGCTTCCATTGCCCCTGGTACACCAGCCTAAGAGTAGAAGTATGTCTCCGATAATTTTATGTCTTTGGGTTATCGGGCACTTCTGACATTTTGTGGCCACTCAGTGAAAGGTTCTTAAATAAATGGAAGTCATCAGCAGTTGTTAAGCCTCTCAATTACACATAACATTTGTTTTTACTTGCTTTCTTGTCATCATCAAAAGCAAATAAAGGCGAACCTTCCTTGTGATTTCTGTGTTAGTGTTTTCACTGTTTTTTTCTATATATCAAAGCATATTCTCTGTTATTCTTCTGAGGTCATAAACTCCTATGGATCAGAGACTGATGGCATCCCTTTTGACAAAGGCCGAAACACCCACAGAGAAACAAATCTCCCATTCTGTAAGAGGCACTTCAAGTACAATCTCTGTTAATTGTATTGCTAAGGTTTGCTCCTTCCAATATACTTTACAAAGTTCTACTCTCTCCTTATAGTGAGAGGACTTTTTAGTTGACTTCCCGTGACAGAAAGAGGCTTCTCTTTACTATGTTTCTACCCAACAATGACTTCCTACTCCTCCATCCCCCTACTCCTAAAGGGACAGAAACGTGGGAACAGGAAGTCTTCCTGTATAGAATTCAGCATCTCTTCCATGGCAGACGACAGGACTGTCTCATAACTACTCTCCTGAGGTCTGGATAAGCCAGCATCACTCTCCAATGAACCTTTAATAAACATGTTTGATGCTGGTTACAATGCATTTTTATGCATACGAAGACAACTTAAAATAATCAGGACTTACAGAGCTTGTCAATCTAATGGAATTTAGTCAGGGCACACTCAGACAATGTGATCTTCATTTCCTGCATTTAACTAGTCTTGCTGGGCCAAGAAGGAAAAAGAACACAAAAAGGAAAGGCTATCCTGAAAAGCTGCCCAGCCAGTGGCTCTATGAATCTTAAGTTGCAAGGCTGTGGGCAGAACGATCAGTGTGTTCTCTGTTGCCATGAGGATGCAAATAGAGAAAAGAGTGCCCCAGAAGTAGGGCCCATTCCTTTGAAAGTAGCTGGCACCCTCCTTCAAGAGGAAGGGTCTGTCCTTGCAGTCAATGGACCTCCCAGAGGGCTTGGCAACAGTGGGACAAAATGGTCCAAGCTAGAGCTGATTGGCCGGAGCGCGCTGAGTTGATAACCGACCTAAAACAACAAGCCTGGGAAGGAAATCACCAGGGGCTTCTCTGGAGGCTCAGATGATAAAGAATCTGCCTGCAAGGCAGGAGACTCTAGTTTGATCCCTGGGTTGGGAAGAGTCCCTGGAGCAGGGCATGGCAACCCACTCCTGTATTTTTGCCTGGAGAATTCCATGGACAGAGGAGCCTGGTGGGTTATAGCCCATGGCGTCACAAAGAGTCAGACAAATTGAGCAACTAACACTGACTTTATTCAGATCAATTCTGCTTCTTCTGCCTGCACCCGCGGCAGTGACTTCGACCGGAAAACTGGTCCTCCACCGCCTCCCCTCTTGCACTGTCCATTCAGTCTCTTCACATTCCTGATACCTACCCCTCTGCTTCTTTCCTCTGTCACTCTTGCTAAACTACTCCGTAGCTACCCACCGGCCAGCCTACCTCCATGTTTTCCCCACCCAAGACATCTCTGAGGTGAGTTTCGCTGCTAGGAGAAGCAACCTGGTGAGACCCAGGACCTCTGTCCCTCACGTCTGTCTCCTTTCCCCACAATCTTCAGCGACTCCCTCTTGGAGAAGCTGATCCCAGCCCTCAGGTGACGTTCAAGGTCCTCCATGATCTGTTCCCGAGTCACCAGCTTTGTTTTTTTCAGTTTGGCTGCACAGTCTTAGTTGTGGCACTGGGGATCTTTGTGACGTCAGGCAGGATCTTTGAGTTGTGGCATTCGAACTCTTAGCTGCGGGGTGTGGGATCTAGTTTCCTGACCAGGGATTGAACCCAGGCCACCTGCACCGGGGGTCTTAGCCAATGGGCCAGCAGAGAAGTCCCCCAAGTCACCTTTCTAATCTCATCTCACTAGACATCCTTGACACGTCTGGGCACGACGGACAACCGACCAAACCCTCTCTATGGTCTGGTCTTCACGCAGGCTCTGCAGTCTAGAACATTCTTCTTTGCCTACCCCATGCTCTCCACCCTTCCTGATTCTGTTCAGAGCTCACTCATCCTTCCAATTTCAGTGCAAATCTGCTTCATCTTCTCATTCAGGACAGGTGCATCTTTATGACTCTCATCAGAATCAAGCACCTATGCTGTCAGCGTCTATAGCTGAGGTCTGGAGAAATGCACTCTAATGAGGTCTTCTGTTCTGCCAAACAGTATTATGGTTTTATCTGGAACTATTTCCCAGCCATTTCTTAGGGAGAAGGCTGGATGACAGCAAAAGCTCACAAAAGCACTTTCAGTCCATCACAGATTTAATCGTCATAATCCCAAGAGGGAGGTATTATGAAAACCTCTCTTAATCAAATAAGGAAACGAAGGCTTGTACTTTTCAATTAAGATATGTGCTTAGTCACTCAGTCCTGTCCAACTCTTTGCAACCCCATAGACTGTAGCCCACCGGGCTCCTCTGTCCATGGGATTCTCCAGGCAAGAATACTGGAGTGGGTTGCCATGCCCTCCTCCAGGGCATCTTCCCGACCCAGGGATCAAATCCAGGTCTCCTGCATTGCAGGCGGATTCTTTACCGGCTGAGCCACCAGGGAAGCCAGGAAAACTTTAATTTTGTTCTGGGCACTTTCTTTAGGCCCTCTCGACAAAATAGGGAGATGCTAAATTGTTCAAAGCCAGCATTTGGTAAGCAAGAGGTTCAGTGTATATTAGAGCCAGAAGGAATCTCAACATTCAGTCCTTCAGAACAATCCTGTCCTTTGAGAATTTCAAATACACTTTGAAATTTTTTGAGCTCTTCACCTTGAATGTCTTCTATTTCCAGTAACAAATGCCCAAGGACTCCCATTAGGCAATCACTATATGTTCTCGAGACTGAGTAGCATCCAATAAAAATCTAATTCTTCTGCCAATGGGAATGAAACTGCTGAGTAGTAGAACTGGACGCCAGGCAATCTGGACAGGACGTTCTGCCAAGAGCTTGGCCCAAATGCTTCTTGCCATTGTGCAATCTCACAAGCAACAGGTTTTGGAGCAGCTGCCTTCCCAGGGCCTCTCCTTTCCTTATTGATGTTCATTCTAGAACATTTTTTAGAAGCATCACAGCACACACTTATTAATATAAGAGAATAAAGGAAGCAAGACTGTACCATTTCAACTTATCTTCACTGGCTATTGACTTGGTCCCTTTGGGCAGGAGAAGATGCGCAGGGAAACTTATAGAATTTCCACCTGAGGGGCTTCCCTGGCAGCCCAGTTCAGTCCAGTTCAGTCGCTCAGTCGTGTCCAACTCTTTGCGACCCCATGGACTGCAGCACGCCAGGCTTCCGTGTCCATCACCAACTCCCAGAGCTCAGTCAAACCCATGTCCATCGAGTCGGTGATGCCATCCAACCATCTCATCCTCTGTCATCCCCTTCTCCTCCCGCTTTCAATCTTTCCCAGCATCAGGGTCTTTTCCAATCAGTCAGCTCTTCACATCAGGTGGCCAAAGTACTGGCATTTCAGCTTCAGCATCAGTCCTTCCAACAAATATTCAGGACTGATCTCCTTTAGGATGGACTGGTTGGATCTCCTTGCAGTCCAAGGGACTCTCAAGAGTCCTTCTCCAACTCCACAGTTCAAAAGTATCGATTCTTTGGCACTCAGCCAGCAGTCCAGTGGCTAAGAATCCATGCTTCCTGGGTTCGATCCCTGGTCCGGGATGATTCCACGTGCCATGGAGTAACTAAGCCCGTGCACCACCACTGCTGAGCCCATCCTCCTAGAGCCTGCGCTCGACAAGGGAAGCCACTGCAAAGAGAAGCCCAAACACCAAACCTGGAGAATAGATCCTGCTTGGTGCAACTAGAGAAAGTCTACACAAAGCAACAATGACTCAGTGCAGCCAAAAATAAATAAACAAAAATAAACTAAAAAAAAAAAAAAAAGAATCCATGCTTCCATTGCAGGAGGCACGGGTTCAATCCCTGGTCAGGGAACTAAGATCCCACATGCAGGGAAGCCTAAAAATAAAAAAAAAAAAAGGAGTTTCTATCTGAACAGTAACAGGTAAGAAGGTGCAAAGTGAGAGCCCATGCCTGCTGGATTTCTTTTCATCTGGCAGAAACTCTGGTTGCAACAACGTGTCCCTGAAAACCGGAAGCACCGTCACAATGTTTCCAGTCTTATCTTACTGGTTTTTGTGCTTCTTACTTATCAAGGTTGCAAGATGAATTCAAAGCAGGAGTAGTTTGCAGAAAAGCATTTGCTCTCTGTGTTCCCAGTAATTATAACTGATAAGAAATAGCTATCAGTTAAAATAAAAATTACGTCATATTCTTAATCCACATATTTTTGGTTGTAATAGTTTGTACCAACAGAAAATGTATAAAATTAATTTTGCTTGCTTATTGATGTATGTAAAGAGTCTAAATTTTGAGGTCTTTCAGAACTGTGTCCAAATCTCATCTCAGGAACTTAAATATGTGTCTGCACAGGTTACCTAATGTCTCTAAGCTTTCATTGCCTAATCTAGAAGGAGGGATTTTTCTGAGTTTTCAAGTTAGCTTATAAAAATACCAGGCATTATAACATGGAAAGTGTTCGGTATCATTACTCTCCTGATTCTCAGAGGCTTCTTTTCCTTGATTAGTAATTCTCTTAAACTTAGACTTTTGTGGCCACATCACACAGCTCCAGTCCAGCTACTTGGGTTATAACTAAGGGATTAAAAGGACTGACCTGCCCTCAGTAATGCTTAAGATTTGAGACATTTTGCATTAGTGGAGATGAGCTTTGTTGAATCATTCATGTCTCCTAACAGCTGTCCCTTGTGACCAAGGACACTTCATTGTCATGGTGCTAAAAATTTTGTGATTCAAAGCTAAATAGTCTTTAATGGTGAGAAGTACAGACTTTGAAGCCAAACTCCCTCAGTTTGGATTTCAGCTCTGACTTTATGCATTTATCAGCAAGTCCCTGGTGGTTCAGTCGGTAAAGAACCTGCCCGCAGTGTAGTAGACCTGGGTTCGATCCCTGAGTCGGGAAGATCCCCTGGAGGAGGGCAAGGCAACCCACTCCAGTATTCTTGCCTGGAGAATCCCATGGACAGAGGAGCCTAGTGGGCTACAGTCCATGGGGTCGAAAAGAGTCGGACACGACTGAGCAACACTTGCACTTGTATCTTTCAGATGCTGACAGTGGGCTAAGTGATTGGGGTCTAAAGATAACACCTGTGAGGGTGAGTCGAGGAGGGGTGTAGACACGTTAGTCTTTGAACATGCTAGAATCGAGTGGGGACAATGTAGGGAGCGCCCAGGAGAGAATGATGCATTCTGATCAGGAGAGCCAGGACAAGCTCCACAGAGAAAGAGACATTTAAAAATAAAACAGAGAAAAGTGGGAAAGGAAGAACAGCATTTGCAAAGGCACAGAGGCTTATTTCAGGAAATGACTAGTCCAGTATAAGTCAATGCAGGATGCAGGGACTGAGATGAAGTTTGAAGAGTTTGAAATTAAACTAAGGAAAACTTTCAGCACTATTGTGGGGCATCATAGTTTATTCTAGACAATAAATATGCCAAGTGTTTTGGGAGGACAGTGTGTGTGTGTGTGTGTGTGTGTGTCTGGTGTGCGTGTCTGGGAAAAATAGGGAGGAGGAGATGGAATGCAAGGACATCAACTAGGGAACCAATAAGCAGCTAAAACAGAGGATCATGATGGCAATAGAGATAGAAAAGACATTGCAGTGATAGAAATGTAGAAATAAAAGCTCTCAGGGGCCAGCTGGATTTTTTAGTGAGGAAGAGGAAGACAAAAAAATCACTATATTTAGTTTGGATGGTTCTGTGCATCATGAGGCCGTGAACTGAGACCAAAGATCAGAGTTCCCTCTGAGGCACTTCCTGGACATCCAGGAAAGGATGCTTGAGAAGCAGTTAGAAGTGCTGGTCGGGAGTGGAGCGGGTGCACAGGTTTTTTTGCTCCAGTGCTGTAGAAAGGGCATCACTAATTCCCTGTTCTGTTAGGAAGGGGCGCTGTGGGTCTTTGGGCTATTCATCTTGGTCTTTGCCCATGACACAGGAATATAGAAATGTCAAGACTCTTCCTGCTGCCCCGCAAGTCTCCTCTCTCCGGTTATCTTTCTGGCTCTTTCAGCTGTCATATGTCTGGCATGCATCCCAGTTTCAATTCTTTGGTTCCATTGTCTCATAAATTTATTTGTACTTGTCAGATCTTGTGTCCGAAATTTTGGCTTGGACCAGATGAGAGCTGTAGTCATAAGTGATCCGTCACCCACACGCTCTGTCACTGGCCTGCATGTATTGCTGTGTCTCACACAAATACGTCGACAATCCCTGACTTGGTCACTGAACGAGCACACACCCTATCAGAGGCCCCAGTTTTTACCAGTCAGTCTGCCTTACAACTATCTTTTTTTTTTAATCCAGAGGCTCTTAGGAAAAAAAAAACTGGCTTAAGGAATGGAAGAAGGGAAGAGGTGATGAAGACAACAAGATCAGCTTAAGAGAGATGTTGTTGTTCAGCCCCTCATTGCGTCTGACTCTGAAACCCCATGGACTGCAGCACCAGGCTTCCTCCACTATCTTGCAGAGTTTGCTCTAACTCATGTCCATCACGTCGGTGATGCCATCCAACCATCTTGTCCTCTGTCGTCTCCTTCTCCTCCTGCCTTCAGTCTTTCCCAGCACCAGGGTCTTTTCCAATCCGTTGGCTCTTTGCATCAGGTGGCCACAGTATTGGAGCTTCAGCTTCAGCATCAGCATGATCCCAGGTCAAACTTCCAAGTGAAGTTGGCCTGACTCAAAGTATCTTCCGTCATAAAAGTATTAGGTAAGAAATCAGATGGGGCACCAATCAGCCCCGTCATTCTCAAAACGGCATTGTAAGAAGGGCATCGTTAATATCCCAGTGCTTGCGATGCTGGGATTGCTCTCTGACTCACTGCCTGAAACTCTAGATTCCATTTCTTCAAAACTGTAAAACGCTCTGGGAAGGTTAAGGGCTCACAGATCATCATAAATTAGCGGCTGTTTTCCTGAGCCAGCTATTGAGGAAATGGGATATTCGACGCAGGGTGCAGAAGGCAAAGGTGCAGGGGAGAAGAGGACTTGTTTTTTTTAAGGTTTGAACAGCTGCCAGAGGCGCTGACTAGTTCATGACTACTGCAGGAAGAGAGTAATACTGAAGCAGAAAACTTAATCGAACCGTGGAGCAAGGGCTTAAGGCAGCTTGAGAGCTCTTGGACTTGTCCCCCTACCCTCCCCGCCCCCTGACCCAGGGAGAACAACCCCGCAGTAGAGTAGATTGTGCCAGGCTTTGTCCTCATCCTGCAAAGCCTCCGCTCTGGGATGCAAATCTAAGAGCACACATCGCCAGCGACACAATAATAGCACTTTACGGGGGACTCAAATAGAACCTCTGGGTTTCCCAGATGGGGCAGTGGTAAAGAATCCACCTGCCAATGCAAGAGATGCGAGTTCGATCCCTGGGTCAGGAAGGTCTCCTGGAGGCTTTCATTCCAGAAAGGAGAAAAGCTTGTCCATCACCACGGCAGTTCTGGGCATTATTTTCACAGGAGGCTGTGTGAGGAGCAATTAAAGATGGAGATCTTGAAGCCAAGTGGACATGGGATCAAGTTCAGATTCTGCCACTTACAATCTGAGTTACACTGGACAAGTTTCTCATTCTCTCTGAAACTTAATGCCTCCATCTATAAAACAGGGGGGAACAAGTCAGCCATGAACAGTGTGAAGATTTAATCAGTTGGTGAAACAGGACCTGGAACTTCGTAAGCACTCAGGAAATGGTAACAGCACCCCGGCTTTGGCGGCAGGTGTGTAAGCTCGGCAGTACCTGCAAACACGCAGCTTCTACGAAGAAACTGCAAGGGTTTCACTGAAACCGGAGTCAGCTCATGCCTCCTGGGTCTTAGAACCCCCACCTCACCAAGTAATATACAAGCAGACAGAAGATCAGAGGCATTTTTACACAGTCTTTACTAACTTCTCTGGTTTCTCACTGGTTTAAAAAAAGAAAAATCCACCTGCAATACAGGAGATGTGGGATCAGGAAGATCCCCTGGAGGAGGAAATGGAAACCCACTCAAGTATTCTTGCCTGGGAAATCCCATGGACAGTGGGGCCTGGTGGGCTACAGTCCATCGGGGTCACAAAACAACGAACACAACTGAGCGTGATCACATAGCAGTAGTCAACCTCATAGCGATGCAGTTTTATTCATAACCCTACAGCTGACAAGAGAGAAAACTGATGTAAATTCTCAAGCTCAATTGGTTGGGCTGAGATCGACCAGTAGGTTAAAAAAAAAACCACGTCTTGTAGTTGCCTTTGCTATTTTGACCACCAGGGGGCATGCAAGATCTTAGTTCCCCCACCAGGCATTGAACCCATTCCCTGCTGCAGTGGAAGCAGAGTCTTAACCACTGAACTGCCAGGAAAGTCTCATGCCTTTGCTATTTTGTCCATGGGATAGAAGGCACTGGAAAATAACGGAGGAAACACAAAAGATAACAAGATATTCCAGAAACCTTTCCATGGATTTTTATGGTTACATATGTGGTTTACTTGCTAAGTCGTGTCTGACTCTTGCCAGGCTCCTCTGTCCATGGGATATATCAGGCAAGAATACCGGAGTGGGCTGCCATTTCCTTCTCCAGGGGATCTTCTCGACCCAGGGGTTGAACCTGGGTCTCCTGTATTGCAGGTGGTCTCCTACACTGTAGCCAGACTCTTTCCCAGCTGAGCCACCAGGGAAGCCCATGGTTATACGTGCCAGTCCTAAATCGCTCAGTTAACAAGCCCTGCTCCACCACAGACCAGCTCTGCTGTCTTGGACAAATTGCTTAACCTCTGGTTTCAGTTTCCTCGTCTGCAACTTTGGAATATGGAAATGCCTTCTTTACACAGATGGAAAAGTTAAATGGTCAGCCAGCATTTAATAGCTCCTTCCGCTGTTCCTCCGCACAGACTCACTGGGCTCCAGGGTCAGGGCGATGAACGGAAATCAACAGGACCCTTCAGCAGAGAGTTTATTGCCTCTTTAGGTGAGACTATTGCCCGCGTGTAGAAGAAAACTGGAGAAGGACGTTTCTCAGGAGTGGGATCAATGGAGAGATGTGAGAGTGTTAACAATGCTGGAGACGCTTCAAGTCTACCTTGCTTGAACCTAAACTTCAAGAACCCTCTGAAGATGCCTTGTCATCACTTTACAGATGAGGGAGCCAAATTCCAAAGAGGTAAAGAAGCTGTCCAAGAGCCGTTTAATTTTCAAATACATGAGGTTTCTGAAGGACCTTTGATGCTAATTTCTCATTTTGATATTAGTCTCTCATTTAAATGCTTTCTTCTCTGCAATCACCCTCTGTGTTTTTTTCAGTCTTCTAACTTTATTGAAGCTTTCAATGGCTAAGTCAAGGTCTCTCTTGGTAAATGTTACATTGCAATTGAAAGTATATGGATTATTTTCAAGTCACTTTCAAATTTCTAATGTAATTCCGCAGTGATAAGAGAACAGATTCGGTATGGTTTCAAAACCTTTAGACCATGACATTTTTGGACTTGCTTTATGTCCCTGGATATGTTCTAGTGTCTCCTAGTCTATAGTCTATGGGAACTTGAATAGAATTTCTATCCTACTATTGTGTGAAAACTGTATAAATCTTAATTGTGTTGAATTGGTTCATAGTGCTTTTCAGTTCTACTTTATCATTCTACAACTCTGTATATTCATTCTATTGATTTTTGAGGCTTTGATACTGAAACTCCAATTAAAAATCTTTATCTACTTAAAATGGAATTGTAATATATAGTGGAACTATATGTAACTTTGTTCTGTATTTTCCTGGTTTCCTGTCAATGTGTTATCATACTTCCATAATTTAAAAAAGAAAAAGAATTTGTCCAAGAGCACAAGGCTGGCGAACAACAGAGTAGGAATTTGAAGAGGTCCCTCCCACACACACTGCACAAGCCTGGTACATCTTAGCAAATGTATTTTTGCATTTTTTCCAGATTGGTATTTGGCATTAATAAGGAAAGGTTAAATCCAGCTGTAGAGACTCAAAGTCAGCTGAGGGTACAGAGCAGAAGCCAGTCCAGGGGAACTGGTCTCCAAATGCTCAGTCATACGCTGCTCCAGGGGAACTGTGGGCTTTCCCTGTGTATGTGTTTCTGTGTGTGCCTGTGTGTGCACACACACACATAGTTCTGTGTATATGCTACTGCATTAATATTATTCTCAAACATAAATGAATAAAATGAATCATCTTTTTAAAGAATTCTCGTTCACCTATTAACAGAACAAAACACGCTTTGCTTTGTGACTGTGCTTTGTGATCGTGAATTTCACAAGATCTTGATCTAACACTGATGCAGTCATTCAAAGTCTATTATCAAATTTGGTTTCCTTCTGTGTTCATTTCACTACTAAACCCTGCCTATCTTGCTGAAAAAGATACTTCACGAAAGCTGAGAAATGAATAGCTCCTCTTTATTTGGTGGTGTGGGGAAGGGGGGCAGTGATTTCCAAGCCGCATGGCTTGCAGGATCTTAGTTCCCCCAGCAGGGGTCCCTGGACCCTTGTGAAAAGCCAAGTCCTCACCCCTGGACCACCAGGGAATTCCCCTGAACAGCTAGCTGCTCTTTAAACTCAAGGATTCTTTGAAGTACTCTGGGACGAAATAACCAATGAAATGAAGTGTGGTACAATACATGTTAAGGGTCATTCCCCATCTCATTACAAAACTTCTGTGAAGATCGTACAACTTAAGATAATACATGGTGTATGTGTGTGTGTGTATGTATATATATGTGCATATTATATATATATGTAATGAAATATTACTCAGTTATAAAAAAAAGACAAAAATAATGTCATTTGCAGCAACCTGGATGGACCTAGATATTTTCATACTAAGTGAAAAAAGCCAAACAGATAAAGACAAATATTATATGATATCACTTATTTGTGAAAAAATATTTTTTAAATGATACAACTAAACTTATTTACAAAAGAGAAATAGACTCGCAGACATAGAAAATAAACATGGCTACCAGAGGGGAAAGGAAGGGGTAGAGAGAGATAAACTGAGAGTTTGGGGTTAACATATACACGCGACTGGACATAGAGCAGATTAACAACAAAGGCCTGCTGTGTAGCACAGGGATGTATACTCAACATCTTGTAATAAACTGCAATGTGAAAGACGGTGAAGAAGAATATTTATGTGTGTTTAGTTCAGTTCAGGTCAGTCGCTCAGTCGTGTCCGACTCTTGGCGGCCCCATGAATCGCAGCACGCCAGGCCTCCCTGTCCCTCACCAACTCCCGGAGTTCACCCAGACTCGTGTGCATCGAGTCGGTGATGCCATCCAGCCATCTCATCCTCTGTGTGGGTGTGTATAACTGAGTCACTTTGCTGTACACTTGAAACTAACACAACATTGAACGTTAACCATACCTCAATAAAAAATAATAAAAATGTTAATAAATTGTAAAACAATAATACAACGTGTAAAGCCACTTCAGCCCGTGCAGGTAACCTGCCATCCTCACCAAGTGCTGAGAGCAAGGAGCCATGGAGAGGCTGTGTCAGCCCCTGGGGGTGGCCATGAGCAGACGTAGGGCTGACCTGTGTCCACCAGGCTCTCAGATATGAGCAAAGCTTTGCTTGCATCTTTTTATATAGAACGTATAACAGATCCAATCAGAATTCTGCTTTCCCTGCAGCCTCATGAACTTTCTTACATATACCCAGCTTGGCTGTCCGAGCTCCAGGGAGGTGACAAGTCCTCAGTGCGCTGTGAAGGGCCCCTGCACCAAGCCTCTGGCTTGTCACCCAGCAGGTGCCCTGAGCAGGTGCCAAACCCCAAGCCCTGACCGCAGTGCCCCAGGTCTCGGTGCCTGGCCCCAGGTTGCAGGTGTGATGGCAACTAAGCCAAGCCCTCGCCCCACCCACTGGGGAAGAGGCGGAACCCAGTGATTTATTTTGCTTTGTGTTGTTTTCTCATTAACTCAGGGGTTGCACAGAACCAAACTAAAAGGCTACAGATGTTTGATTCTGCAGTTGGACCTGGCCATTTTATAGGGAGTGCCTTGTAGCAATAGGGCTTCTCTGATGGCTCAGCTGGTAAAGAATCTGCCTGCAATGCTGGAGACCTGGGTTTGATCCCTGGGTTGGGAAGATCCCCTGGAGAAGGGAATGGCTACCCACTACAGTATTCTGGCCTGGAGAATTCCATGGACACTATAGTCCATGGGGTCACAAAGAGTCAGACACAACTGAGCAACTTTCACTTTCACTTTGCAGTAATAAGTGACTGAGAAAATCATTTTCAATGTCCTCTATTGGTTTTTGAAATATGGGACCTTAAGCAAAGCACATAGCCTCCGGAGATCGCTACCTCATTAGTGAGATGAAGGGGTTAGACCAGGTGACCTTCTCAAAAAAATCTTAATTGTATGAAATAAAAAAGGAGGCCAAGGACTTCCCTGGTGGTCCAGTGGCTAAGACTCCAGGGTCCCAGGGTTTGATCCCTGGTCAGGAAACTAGATCCCACATGCAGGCAACTAAGAGTTCACACGCTGTAACTCAAAGAGACCCCGAATGCCATAACTTAAAAAAAAAAAAAAACACAAAAAACAGACCCTGCATGCAACAGATAAGATCAAATAAATTTTTTAAAAAGTTTTTCAAAAGTCCATGCAAACTATCTCTGGGAATTTAGTATCTTTCATACATTTCATTTGCACCTTCTTCATCCTTTTAAAAAAAGCTAAGAGAAACTATTTAATACTTTTCTACAATCTTTCATCCACTGCCTTTAGTTCCAGCTGCCTTTCAGAACTTAGGATTTGGGGTTTTAGAAAGGAAATGGTGCGGGTGTAGCCCATCGGGTAACAGCAGCAGGGGCCAGAGCAGCGCTGTAATCAATCGCGGTAGCGTTTCTGCAGTGAAACACAGGAGTTCTCACACTAAGTAGGATACAGACTAAAAATAGTCTCACATTGGTTCAGGTAGGGTTTTACGGCCAAAAAGTTTGCCACGTACCAAACAAAAGCCCTTCTGTTTTCAGAGCCCTTTTGAACTTCAGAACTGCCCCAGGGGATCCAGCCCTGTGGCGTGTCCTGACTCTTACTAACCCCTGTGTAATCATTGTGTGTGTGGGTATGATGTAAATCAACCTATTAGTAAAACCCAAATGTTTCACAAGCTACCAGGACCTACTTGCATTATTCAGAATTTAAAGGCCAAAAACTCACTAAAATTGAAATGCCCCATACTCGTTCTAAGCTCTTCTCATAACCTCTATTGTCGAAGAAAATTCAAGTTGGTCTGACAAACAGTGTCCTTTACAAAATCAGCATTTGAGATCTTTGCCTCTGGCTTTCTGAACATTTTCAGAATTAGAACTAAGTAGACTGGGGCTTCCCAGGTGGCATAATGGCCAAGAATCCGCCTGCTAATGCAGGAGACGCAAGAGACATGGGTTCAATTCCTGGATTGGGAAGATCCCCTGGAGAAGGGTGTGGCAACCCACTCCAATATTCTTGCCTGGAGAATCCCCATGGACAGAGGAGCCAGGTGGGCTACACCCATGGGGGTCAAAAAGAGTGGGACCCGACCGAGCAACTTTCCACGCACACACGCCCCCATCTCTTCTTCACAATGAA
This sequence comes from Bubalus kerabau, assembly GCF_029407905.1. Taxonomy (NCBI): domain Eukaryota; kingdom Metazoa; phylum Chordata; class Mammalia; order Artiodactyla; family Bovidae; genus Bubalus; species Bubalus kerabau. Next base: position 118,506,772 of record NC_073631.1, on the reverse strand, counting down.
AGTGAGCATTAAGGTTGTACATGTCTGAACACAATCCTGGTAGAAGGGAACGTTTGAGCTAAGACCTGATATTCCTGGGCTCACTGTTTGCAGGCAGTAATGAAAGCAGAAATTATGGGGCAGCTTCGTCCAGAAGAAGAGGATAAGATACTTCTTGTTTATCTCTGTCCACATTTTCTTCAGGTTGCTTTTGCTCCATCTGAGTGAGATTGCTGTTGACATATTGAATTTCTGAAGGCAGTTTGCATTAATGTCATGCTAGAAACTTGGAGAATGTAAGATGCTGACGACATTAGTTATTAGGAATCAAAAGTGGGCAGAGCTGGAGCTGATAAATATACTGCCTGTGTATAGAAAATGAGGGCAAAGTATGTCTAGAGATTATAGACCAGTCTACTTAATTTTTTTTAAGTTATCTTAAGGCGGATATAAAGTATATAAAGCTAGATTTGTTATTTTTTAGTCACTAAGTCATGTCCTACTCTTTGCAAGCCCATGGACTGTAGCCTTTCAGGCTCCTCTGTCCATGGGATTCTCCAGGCAAGAATTCTGGAGTGGGTTGCCACACCCTTCTCCAGGGGATCTTCTTGACCCAGGAAGAGGGAGACACGTGTATTTTAACTGACCATTTGTTATAACAATCTGGTCTCACAAATATTAGAAGGCAGCAGAATGAACTAGGTTAATTTTCCTTTATTTTCACTGTATTTTCTCAGGTCCCCTTCAAATGAAAATCCTAATGATTTTAAACTCTCACCCCACTGGCTCTTCAGATGAAGAGAAAGGAAAAGCCTTAATCAAGATGTGTAACCATGTAGGGGTCATTTATCCACCCCCCCCTTACCTTATGCCGCTGTGACATCTAGAACAAAGATACTCAGAGGCTTTACATGTATATATATGTACATTATATATACTATATCTATTATAATTTTATATATTTTATATTCATATCTGGTGATGACTATGTTACTCAAAATATAAAACTTAAATGCTTCATGAAAATCAAAATATTGCATGTCTTTTGCTTCACTACATCTAGCAAATAAAACAGTCACTCCATTGGAGAAGAAAATTAAAAGGGACTGACAAGTCTTGTTCTCATGATCGTGCTTTATGACTGATTGATTGATTGCTGTCAGCCATTGATATCACTCTCCTGTTGGTCAATGTCTTAGGTGGATACGTGGAAAATTAGAAGATTTGATTCATTAATATGACTCTTTTACTTACAAGGGTATAAGTAAAATTCAACTAAAATAGTACAGTGTTTCCTTAATTGAAGAGGCACCATCAACTTCTGCTTTAAATTAAGTGTTTAGGAAATTTAATGAGTAAAAAAATGATACCTGGGGACTCCCTGGTGGTCCAGTGGTTAGGACTCTGCCCTGTCAATGCAGGGGAACCAGGTTCAATTTCTGCTCAGGGAACTAGATCCCCTGTGCTACAACTAAGACCCGGACCAGCCAAATAAATAAAACTTGTAAATGATACCTTCTAATTGAATAGAAAACTTAAGTGCATGTAGTGTGTGATAAATCACTTCAGTCATGTCTGATTCTCTATATATAATATATATTCTATTTTATATATATATAAAATATGGTGTATATATTAATCCCAAACTCCTAATTTATCTCTCCCTCCCTCTCGGCAGCCATGAACATGCTTTAGAAACCAGTGATGCACTTGTCAAATGTTAAGCTTTTGTAGCTTGTGCCTATCACTGTGCAGAAAACAAAATAAGTGGTCAATAAACAGTTGAATAATGGATTGGTCATTACTGGCCAGCCAGCCAAGCTGCTTCAGGAAACCCTAGCAAGACACAAATTCAGCACAACTTACTTTTAAACATTTCACTGTCAACACCAGTACCAAGTTGCTGATTTTGTTTAAATTTCCAAGTCAACCTTGCAATGAGTCTTCACAGGAGAGTCAAACACAAGATCCACCTGTTCAACTGGGTCATGGGCCAAAATGGGCAGGATTAAGTCAGAGAGAAACAAGCTGCAGCTGAAGTGTGGGTGGAAGGCTATTCTTTCCACCGATAGCAGCTAACACCAGTAGAGAAGAGACAGGAGCAACTGGCAGTCACGCAGGGGCCGTGGGAGGGACCTCGTTTAGCAGTGAAATCTTTTTCCATTAAGATCAGCTTGACTCTAGCTGTTGACCAGAGAGATTCTTTTCTTATATCACGGCTTTTGCTTCTTTGATTTTCCAGTTCTTAACTTTTTAAAATCAATCACCATTAAAATTCTAGCTCTCCTCTATGGTAATATTTAAATCAAAAGTTTTCTGTAAAAAGAAGAAGCCGTAAATTTGAAACTGCTTGAGATTCGATGTCCATTCAAAGAAAATTTCTTCCTCTTCCTTTGTCATCTTTCCTCTTCACCTCATTCTTCCTAATCTTACCTCCTATTACCTCTATTTCTTAGGATCGGCCATCCAATGTAAAAAAGAATTTTCTTAAGCAATTGCTTATGATAATTAAGAGAGACTTTTAGCATCAGCCTCTACTGGAAGCAGACAGAAGACTGGAGCTCTTCTGCTACTTACTTGACCTTGCAGGATTTCAGCGACCCGGATCAACTCACACATCCTTGCTGTCAGCAGAGGGGGCTAACTGTCTCCCTGTCTACCTGAAGGGATGATTGGGAGGGCAAGCGAGATAATACCTTCATGTTGTGATGAAATGAGAAGAGTGACACAAACGTCAGGTGCTCTGATCAATAATTCATGAACCGAAACACTAATATTCCCCAACCAGAGAAAATTGGTCTTGGATTTTTTTTTTTTTTAGTCTTATTAGAACATGGCCTTCACTAAAACCTGGAAATGTAAGGGTGGCTCATTCTCAACAAGTTGTTTGCATGCAAGGCACTCAAAAGTAAAGACTTACTATGTCAACAGAGACAATGAACTCACGGGTAAAGCTTATTGTACAACATCCAAAAAAAAAAAGTTAGTACAAAAGGCTTTCAGTAATCGTCCCTGTGGAAGCCTTTGGGAAGGTGCTGATGGCCGTGGGGAATCAACAATCGTTTAACAGGATTTGATGACATCAGTGTGAGTCACGCTAGTGTGTAAAACTAGCATGAGGTCATTTTAAGCTAATCAGATGGGTGGCTGGAGAAAGGTGCCATTCACTATTTATTACCTCCACCGGCAACAAAAGGGCTGGATTTAGCTAATGGAAACCAAGGGCTTAATGAATCAGGCTAAATGAGGAGGGAGGTGGTAATTGTGTCATTAGGGCACTAATACTGGGAACCTGTCTACCTCTTCTATTGGCCCTAAGGCAACTCTTCCAAAGGTGATTCTATGGTCATTTAAAAAGCTTTCTGCTTTCAGCGGTAGAGCTTTTCTTATTGCAGTCCCTGAAAATTCTGGGTTATTGGGAGTTTGTTCTGGGTCACTGGGAATGTTCGTTATGGGTCTGTAAAAATGTTGGTGATGTCCACGAAATTCTCTTCCAATGGCAGGTGTCTAATCAGCCAGTTGACGTGATGACATAAAAAAAAAAACAAAACACTAAAGCTGATTATATTGAATGGTTTCTGGAAACCTGTCTCATTTTCTTACTGTGCCATCACGTCAGACAAGCACACACATTATTGCAATTCAATGAGGTGCCCAAAAAGGCATATAAAGGGCTGTGGGGGAGGTGAGACCTGAAAATCGAGACTCTATCTCTGAATGGTGGGTCAGGACCTGCTTTTCAGAATAGCTCTCACAGACACTCATAAGAGGCTGAAATAGGGACAAGGGGAAGAGTTAAAAGGCTAGATGACATAAGACTCTGAGAAAATTGGTATGAGGGCTGGAAGAGATTTTAGAAGATGATATAGATAGGGTGTGGTGGTTTAGTCATTTAGTCGTGTCCAACTCTTTGCAACCGCATGGGCTGTAGCCCGCCAGGCTCCTCTGTCCACAGGATTATCCGGGCAAGAAGAGTGGAGTGGGTAACCATTCCCTTCTCCAGAGTATCTTCCTGACCCGGAGATCGAACCTCAGTCTCCTGCACTGCATGAGGATTCTTTACCTACTAAGTCACTGGGGAAGCCCCCATAGATAGAGTAGCAAAAGCAATAAAAAATTAAGAACTTCAAATTTCAGTTTGAGTATTTGGGAAAGACGTGAAATAAGAAACCAAAATGAAGCGAGAGAGGAGGCATTCTGAGGAGGGGAAAAGATGACTTGGGTTTCTGGAAATGCTGTCTGAAAGGTGCAGACACCCAGGAAGAGAGAAGACGGAAAGGCACAGGGACCTAGACCCGGAATGCAACCTCCCGCTGCTGCGATGCTCAGACTCTGAGGGAGCAGGAGTGGGGAGGGCCCCAAACCTGGGCTACCAATTCTAGGATGCAGAGAAGGCAGACAGCAATGGGATAAAACGTGGCGGGAAGCAGTGGCTCAAACTTGAGCATCCGTCAGAATCACCCTGAGGGTGTGTTCTGAGGGATTGCTGGGCCCACCTCCCAGAGTTTCAGATTCAACAGGTCTGGGGTGGTGGGTCTAAAAATTGCATTTCTAACCAGTTTCCGGGTGCTGATCTGGGGACCACACTTTGAAAACCACTAGTGTAGAGGAAGAAGCAGGAGCTTTACGTTTAGAAGGATTTGAGATCAGTTTCCAACCCCATCAAGTTATCTAACCTCTCTAAGCTTCAATTTTCTCAAGAGGAAAGTGAAGGGAAAAAACTACTGATCTTGAATATGAAGGGTATGTACGTAACCTATTAATAGTGTCTGGCATATAGGTGGTGTTCAGTGTGTGATCTTACGGGCAGGTAGGTAGGAGGAAGGTAGAAGTGGTTGGTAGGTAAGTGGACGGTCATGTAGGGGAGCGGAAACCTGCCAGACATGGGCAGGGAGAGAGGAGATGACAAGTTGTACAAGGAAGTCTGTGATCAAAAGGAGATGTGGGGAAAAAAGGAGATATGTCCGTGGAAAATCTCCATCTAGACCGGTGGTTCCCAAGGGGTCAAGGCAGGGGGAAGGAATGGACTAGCATTTTGGGACCCACAGATGCACCTATTACATACAGGATGGATAAACAGGGTCCTATTGTATAGCACAGGGAATTCTATCCTGTGATAAACTGTAATAGAAAAGAATATGAGAAAGAATATGTATGATGGAATCAACTTTGCTGTACAGCAGAACTTAACACAACATTGAAAATCAACTATACTTCAATCAGTTCAGTTCAGTTCACGTCGCTCAGTCGTGTCCGACTCTTTGTGACCCCATGAATTGCAGCATGCCAGGCCTCCCTGTCCATCACCAACTCCTGGAGTTCACTCAAACTCACATCCATCAAGTCGGTGATGCCATCCAGCCATCTCATCCTCTGTCATCCCCTTCTCCTCCTGCCCCCAATCCCTCCCAGCATCAGAATCTTTTCCAATGAGTCAACTCTTCGCATGAGGTGGCCAAAGTACTGGAGTTTCAGCTTTAGCATCATTCCTTCCAAAGAACACCCAGGACTGATCTCCTTTAGAATGGACTGGTTGGATCTCCTTGCAGTCCAAGGGACTCTCAAGAGTCTTCTCCGACACCACAGTTCAAAAGCATCAATTCTTCGGTCCTATATTTCAATAAAATACAATTTAAAAAAAAAAAGCAGATATGTCAGAATAGTAGCCTGAGCCGAAGAGTGTTCAGCCCCATATGCTTCTTTACCTGATACCTAGGTTTGCCAACCAGAGAAGGCAATGGCACCCCACTCCAGTACTCTTGCCTGGAAAATCCCATGGATGGAGGAGCCTGGAAGGCTTTGGTCCATGGGGTCGCTGAGGGTCAGACACGACTGAGCGACTTCACTTTCACTTTTCACTTTCACGCAGTGGAGAAGGAAATGGCAACCCACTCCAGTGTTCTTGCCTGGAGAATCCCAGGGACGGGGGCGCCTGGTGGGCTGCCGTCTATGAGGTCACACAGAGTCGGACACGACTGAAGTGACTTAGCAGCAGCAGCAGCAGGTTTGCCAGCAGGGTCACTGACTGTTTAAAGATACAGTTGGGGAGCAAGAATAAATATGGTAGCCAGATGGGGTCCAGTAAGAGACGATGGGTCCAAACCATGACGATGCCTGGGCTTCCCTGTCCGTGTCGTCACGTGACCGTGGCAGGTGCACTTCAGAGGAAGACACACACTCCTAGTCTTAGAGGTTGGGGTTGGGGAATAAAAGATGGGTCTAGACTACCATCACCGAGACTCTTCTCTTTTTCCGGGCAAGGCTTAGGGCACAGCAGGGTGCTGAGAACAGAGTCAAAGCAGGAAGTGGGGAGAAAAGAGAAAGGTAGCAAATTCTATTAAAAGCAGAACCAAGTACATGATTTGCAGGTCTCAGTGCAAAAGGAAAAGGTGGGGACCATGGTTCAGAAAGTGTTAAGAAGTTCAAGCTAGCATCAGCATGTTGAACCCAGCGTGGGACCATCCTCAGCGTGGAGCCCTGTGGGTACCAGCCGTCATCCTCTTTTCAAGACCACAGTGTCCCTACCCTGCCGTATGTCTGCAGTACCTGGGGACTGGGTAAACAAGTAGCCTGTTTTTGCAACCTCTGGAGCTCGGTTCACTGGCTCCAGGAAACTCTTAAAAAAAGAAACTCCAAAAGAAAGCAAATCTCTTTTCTCCCCTGGATGGGTTGGCAAAAAAATTCTTTTGGGTTTTTCCATCGCATCTTATAGAATCCTTCAAGTGCAAACAGGTGGCTTAGGGTCTCAGGTGGGCCTCTGAAGTGTTTGGGGGCGGGGAAGGGGGCGCGGAGGGTCCCCTGATACTTTAAGGGCTTCTCAGGTGGCTCATCGGTAAAGAATCTGCCTGCAACACAGGAGACACAGGTTCCATTTCTGGGTTATCCCCAGAGGAGGAAATGGCAACCCGCTCCGTATTCTTGCCTGGGAAATACCATGGACGGAGGAGCCTGGCGGGCTACATTCCATAGGGTCCAAAACAGTTAGACAGGGCTGAGCACACATGCACACACACACATACACATGAATGATACTATAAACGCCGAGAAAAGTGAATGCCTTTACCACAGCTCTGTGAACCCTACCTGCCAGCCTCAGGAAGGGATGTGAATTTGAAGACCTGGTTTGAATCTTGGTTGTGAAAATTCAAAAGTTCCTTGTTTGGGATCCAGTTTGTGATTAAACTACGGGTAAATACACACTCAAACCAACCCCGAAACCTCCGTCTCCAGGTCACCACGGTTGTCCTCGGATGTGAAGCAGTACCTATATTAGACACTAGGGGGCAGTGTTGTCTAGTTGTCTTGTGAGGCCACATTTCAAGGGATTTTTTTTCCCCCTCTGTCTCAGGTTCCACTTGCTAAAGGATTTTGAACCCTTATTGTAAAGAGGTGAAGGGACAGACATTCACTTATCTACTTCACAGCAATTTAAATGTATTAGCTTTATGAGGGACTCTGCCAAAAAGCAAAAATGCAAAGACGCCTTTGAGGGCCGGGTGCTGTTACCAACTCCACTATGTAAACCGTTCAACCAAAAACCACAGGGTCAACTGCTGATTTCAAGACAGGCTGAAAGGGATTCTGGAACTGAAGAGAGTGGAAGCTGCGCAGTCGCGTCCGACTCTTTGCGACTCCACGGACTGTAGCCTGCCCTGCTCCCCTGTCCATGGGATTTTCCAGGCAAGAGTACTGGAGTGGGCTGCCATTTCCTTCTCCAGGGATCTGCCCGACCCAGAGATCGAACCCAGGTCTCCTGCATTGCAGGCAGACTCTTTACCATCTGAGCCACCGACTGAAGGGCACAGGCTTTCTACCCCACCCCCACCCCCTACAAGTAAACTTGGAAGGCGGTGTAGCCCAAGGACTGGCTTCATGATTCTCATGGCCTGAGGCTAAACATCTTTGTTGGCAAAATTAAATAGAAATGATGGGAGATGGGAGACAGGCCCCAAAAGGAGGGGATATATGTATACCTAAGGCTGATTCATGTTGAGGTTTAACAGAAAACAACAAAATTCTGTAAAGCAATTATCCTTCAATAAAAAAATGAATTAAAAGAAAAAAAAAAACTACAAGTGAAACTTCCAAGGCTGTTCATTCACCCACACTGGGACCACAGATCCCCACTGGGACCACAGATTCCTCCAGGTCCCACTTCCTGAAAAATCCGGCAAGACTTGTGTTGTGGAAACACTCATGGAGTTCCCAGGTGGGGATACAGAAAGAGTCCTGCACTGCTTTTGTCCATCTCCCAGGATATTTTCCTATCAGGCAATAATTCCTGTACACAAATAACTGTACATAATAGTGTATTTAAGGAAATAATATAAATTACGCAGTCCCTACCACACAATTTCCAGACAGAATAGCAAGAAATCCCTCCAGACAGGAGTCATCTAGTTTCACAAAAGCTTGGCCCTTGAGGAAGAAAGGCCTTTGGGTCAGAGGAAACAGCAGCAGATGAAGCACAGTTCAGGTCCAAGGACAGCGCATAGGTGCGTCTCATAGAGAGTCTAGAGAGATGTGCGTGCGTGCAGGTTCAGTGGCTCAGTCCTGACTGACTTTGGGACCCCATGGACTGTAGCCCACCAGGCTCCTCTGTCCATGGGATTCTCCAGGCAAGAACACTGGAGTGGGTTGCCATTTCCTTCTCCAAGGGATCTTCCCGACCCAAGGATGGAAAGTGAGTCTCCTGCATCTCCTACATTGGCAGGCAAGTTCTTTACCACTGAGCCACCTGGGAAGCCCCTAGAGAGATGGGTGGGAGCGTTATCATGAAGATGCTGAATGCCAGGTTAGAAATGAGGAGTTTAATGGTGCGAATCAAGAGCCAGCTGAGATTTTCAGAAAAGAACAATTTGAGGGACTTCTCTGATGATCCAGTGGCTGAGACTCCATGCTCCCAATGCAGGGGACCCAGGTTTCTTCCCTGATCAGGGAACCAGACACTGCATGCCATAATCAAGGCCCAGCATAGCCTGATTTTTTTTTTAAATAATGATTTAATAAGTGTCTTATAGGAGGATGCGTAGAATAGAATGAAGGAAATACAAGCAAGAAAGCACTTTAAAAAATTACCTCCCAAATACTGCTCAGACTATTTGCCCATGAATTCCCGTTTCCTCACTTCAGGCTGTGTGACCTTGGGCAAGCTAATTATCCCCTCTGAGCCTGTTGCTCATTTGTAGCACAGGTTAATAAGATATGATCCTCACAATGTTGATGTGTAGATTACCTAGATCGTCTGTGTAAGGCCTTAGTGTGTGGCTGGCGTATCCTAAGCGCTCACTAAATACTAGCTATGATGATACGATACAGATCATTGTATTGTGAGGAAACTGCAGCTCAAATAGATTGGAAAAAAAAAACTAACAAGAGGTAAACCTGGGACAAAAACCAAAGTCTTCTGACTCAGATCCAGTGTTTTTCTTCCCTGCTCACACATTTTAAGAATTTGGGAAAGTCCTAAAATATCTCCTGCAATCTTGTGTTTTGATCTTTATGTCAAAGCACACATTCTTTCATAAATATAGATCCTGTTGAAGCTCGTTTTTCAAAATTGTGAGGAAGAAAGTTGAATTAGTTCCTGCAGTTAAATGATTTCCAGTTCATAGAGATTTTATATAGCTGGGGATTTAAATTGTTTTTCAATTGAATCCATTTATTTGCATTTCAATAAGAAAACTTGATAGTATCTATAAAGTGGCCTAGTGGTAAAGAACCCACCCGCCAATGTAGGAAACATAAGAGACTCCAGTTCCATTCCTGGGTCGGGAAGATCCCTCGGAGGAGGGCATGGCAACCCAATCCAGTATTCTCGCCTGGATAATCCTATGGGCAGGGGAGCCTGATGGGCTACGGTCCATGAGGTCGCAGAGTCAGACACGACTGAGCAACTGAGCGCACATTGTAATACATGCAATGCAGTGGCATAATAAAGTTATGATAGAAAAAACAAATCTTCCACAGAAGTGATTAACTCATTTTATGTAACTTCGAGCAAGCTTACTTCTCTGAAAGTTTTTCTTTGGCACGAAATGTATACAGTTATTTTAGTTCTACAATGCCCCATGAGGAATAAAGAAACTCAAAATACTGTGATCTGAGATGAATCAGGCAGTAAAGGGGCGGTTGAGGGGACAGTCAGAGTTGTAACCAAACACAGGTTCTTCAGCTCACCACTCCACAACCAATAAATCGAGAGGCAAGCTTCGTTAGAGAAGAAAGGTGCTTTATTCGGAAAAGCCAGTGATCTGGGGAGAAGGCAGACTTGTGTCAAGAGACCAGCTCCTAAGATTCTGCTCAGCTGTGCCAGTTTTCAAGGTGTTATTGTTGCTGTGTTGTTTTCCGGCCACACCACACAGCTTGTGAGATCTTAGTTCCCTGACCAGGGGTCGATCCTGCATTGGAACTGCGGAATCTTAACCACTGGGCTCCCAGGGAAGTCCCAGCCGTGATAAAGAATCTCAGTTAGTCATTAAGCCTGGAGGCCAGATTCTTCATCATTTTTCCGCTGTGTGCAGGCTTGCTGACTTCTCTTGATCTTCCTTGGGAATCTCTCTGGCCTGCCAGGCCCACCTGTGACTGGCTGTTCTTTGCCCATGTGGTCCATCTGTGTCCACATGGTCTGCCTGCAAATTTCCTAAGGGAAATCTAGAGCTTGAGAGTCAGTCATTCTTTAACTACTTAATTCTTTATTCTCATTCCTTCTAATCCAGGAAAGGAATTAACAGGTTAGGTAAGGTGCTATGTACGTGTGGTGGTACCAGTGGTAAAGAACCCGCCTGCAATGCAGGAGCCATAAGAGACTCGAGTTTGATCCCTGGGTCGGGAAAATCCCCTGGAGAAGGAAATGGAAACCCACTCTAGTGTTCTTGCCTGGGGAATCCTATGGACAGAGGAGCCTGGTGGGCTATGACCCATAGGTTTGCGAAGAGCTGGACTTGACTGAAGCAAGTCAGCACAGCACGCAATGCGGAAAAGCTGAAATCAGGAACTAAGTTAAATGTTGCCTAATGATTTCATCTTTATGATGAAGGTCTAAGGAAAACAGCAGAGATAAACAAACAGAAAAGGGGCAAAGGAGCTGCTTACAGAGGGTTTGAGAAGATAAATAAGAGAATTTCGCTGTCTTGAAAGTATTGCAGAACCATCCTTCGTGCAAGAGTTCAGCTCATCCTTTAAAGTCCTAGAAATCCAGGCAAGGACTCGACCATTTGAAATCTGCAGAAATTCCTCTTCAATTTTAGGTACAACTTGCTGTCAATTAGAGTGCTTAAAAACGCAACTTAATATGGAATTACGTTGTCATTTGTATAAAAAAAGTAAAGGCATGTGTGGTGCTGGTTGAAGGAAGGGTGCTACGTGCTTGTGAGCACACGTACAAAGCCCTCCTGGGACAAAACAACGATGGTTCTACAGGGAGGAGCCTGAGGTAGGGTGGAGAATTACCTGCTCTGCATACACTTTTGTTTTGCACGTGTTTCTGTTGCTGTTTGTTTTGGCTGCGCTGTGTGCCTTGCAGGATCTTAGTTCCCGACCAGGGATTGGAGCTGCCTCCTCAGCAGTGAAGACGCAGACTCCTAACCATTGGACAGCCAGGGAATCCTGGAATGTGTTTTAGCACAGTTTAATAGTGTTTCTGACATGAACACAATAGTTTTTCTGACACTGATGCTTAAGCTAAGTCTTGTCAATGAGATGATGAGAACGCTTTAAAAGGAATTCCTGCTTAGGGTAAGGCCCAGTTCGTGTCAGAATCAGTACTTGGCCTTTGAATTTATGGATACTATGAATGAGGTCGATGAGGCAGGGAGCGGGAACCAGGGAAAGTGGGGAGCCCTTGATCGACCCCATTTCCTTCCAGGTTCCAGGAGGGAAGGGGTGTGAGGCTCTCGGATGCCCGACAGCCCAGACTCAGCGGTGGTTATGAGAGGCAGACAGGAGCCTGCAAGCTCGTGTTGATTTTTTCCTTATGGCTTTTTGCTTGAACATTTAATCCCTTTTAGTTTCAAATCAGCACAGTGGCAGATATTATCAACAACCATTATCCCTGTCCTGAGGTAGTTGTCAACCCAGGGAGAGAAATAGGATCAACTCTGGGGAGAGGCCGCCTGGGCTTTGCCTCTGGAGGCTGTATTTGCCTCTGTCAGGAGAAGGATACAATTCCACTTCCCTCTCTGCCTGCAGACACCAGTGTGAAATTCTCTTCCCCTGCCCTCCTCTGGGGGCTGGTACTGTTGAGAACGAGGCTGCGTCTGGACAAGGAGGAAATGAAACCCGCTGCCCCAGTTAAAAGGTCTCAGCGGATCCTTCCAGCTGCCATGGCCCGCTCCAGGTCTGCTGGCTTCCCCCGGGCCCTGCTGACTGCCAAGGCCACCGAGCATCCTTAGCTCATGTCCACTCTGATGGGCTGGCCCTGGCCCTGTTGGTCTGATGGATTTCGCGCTGATCCCTGACTTGGCCACAGTCTTTCTGATGAGGTCACCTGCCTGGCCTGCACCTTCAGCCTGATGCCGTGTCCGCCCCACCCTTCCCCCAGGTGAGACATATGGTGTTGCACAACCTCAGGGCATCAAGGAAGTGAAAAACAAGTTCGGTCCCTCTTGATGAAATACCTGATTCCTTTATGCTTTGCCTAAACAGAAATTTGCTTCAAGGGAAAAAACTACACATAAACGCTGAAAATGAGCTTGCTTTTGAAAAAGGAGGATGATTGTTCAGCCTTATGGGGGGAGCCATTCTTTCTCTCTCCATTGTTCAGGCGAACTCTACAGTCTGTGATGAACCAGATCTTGACCTTAATCTTGTTTGGCCATCTGCCTTCTGCTTCTCAGTTATTTAGAAAGTGCTTTAATAGCATTTCTACCCATGAGTAAAGAGACAGAAAATGGGGACTTCTTTGGTGGTCCAGTGGTTAAGAATCTACCTTGAGATGCAAGGGGTGATGAGGGTTCAATCCCTCGTGTGGGAATTAAAATCCCACATGCTGCAGAGCAACTAAGCCTGAGCACCACAACTCCTGAGCCCGCAAGCCACAAGCAGAGCATCCACGCACCGCAACGAAATAGCCTGCGCGGTACACGGAGGTCCTGTGTGCTACAGCTAAGGCCTGACACAGCCAAAGGGATGAAGAAGCACTGGAAAGAAACAGAAGACGACACTCAAAAAAAAGAAAAGGCCTGCTTGTTTTTTACTATTAGGTTATCCGGGAAGAATAAAATTTTACTCAGGAGTGATTTGGATATCTTCTTCAAAGGGCAGACTAGATCATGGGAAACAACTCTTTCACTGAGAACATTTTAAAAAGCTGCACCAAATATACGAATACTTGGCTTAAAGTCATGGGAGGCAGTGGCTACCTCATGGTATGGACTTAGGGGCTGAGATCTAGACAAGACTTGAACCCGGGGTGGAGCATCCACCTTTGGGCCTACTGCTCTCCCAGGGCATTGGCTAACTCCTGAGGAAGGAACCGGAAGACTGAGAAGATAAACTGAGCTGTGAAAGCCTTGTGCAGGGACCTCCCCGCTTCATACCCACCCCTGTGCCTGCAGTGAAATCCTGCATATGGTGGGCTCAGCACAGACTCAGTGACTGGTGAGTGCAGGTCACTCATATGAGCTAATCTAGCCTGCCTTCCTCCAGCAGAAATAGAAAGTAAGACTTGTTTTAGGAATACATGGCAGGTCCCAGCTAAGTTCAAACTAGAGCTCAGAGTATGGAAGTAGTCATCTGGGAACTCGTGCAAGTACCATATTGGCTTGAACTGGTATGAACAGAGGCCTTGGTCCCAGGCTAGTGGGAGATGAAGGTGGAGGAGAATGGGCAGAAGGAGGATGAATAGTAAGGATGGCTAGGCACAAGTCCCATCAATATTTGTTTATTTTTATTGGCGTATAATTGATGCACAATGTGATACTTTCAGGTGTGCAGCAAAGTGAATCAGTTATACATATATGTATGTATACTCTTTTTTTAGATTCTTTTGCCATAGGTCATTGCAGAGTATTGAGTAGAGTTCCCTGTGTTACTGATCAGTCGCGAAGTTGTGTCCAACTCTCTGTGACCCCATGGACTATAGCCCGCCAGACTCTCCTGTCCTTCTCTATCTCCCAGAGTTTGCTCAAATTCATGTCCGTTGAGTCAATGATGCTATCTAACCATCTCATCCTCTGCTGCCCCTCCTTTTGCTTTTAGTCTTTTCCAGCATCAGGGTCTTTTCCAATGAGTTGGCTCTTCACGTTAGGTGGCCAAAGTATTGGAACTTCAGCTTCAGCATCAGTCCTTACAATGAATATTCGGGGCTGATTTCCTTTAGGATGGACTGGTTGGATCTCCTTGCAGTCCAAGGGACTCTCAAGAGTCTTCTCCAACACCACAATTGAAAAGCATCAATCCCTCAGCACTCAGCATTCTTTATGGTCCAACTCTCAAATCCATACATGACTACTGGAAAAATCATAACTTTGACTAATGGGCCTTTGTCAGCAAAGTAATGTCTCTGCTTTTCAATACACTGTCTAGATTTGTCATAGTTTTCCTTCCAAGGAGTAAGCATCTTTTAATTTCATGGCTTCAGTGGGTTCCTACTAGTAATCTATTTTATATATAGTAGTGTATCTATGGGAGAAGGCAATGGCACCCCACTCCAGTACTCTTGCCTGGAAAATCCCATGGATGGAGGGGCCTGGTAGGCTGCAGTCCATGGGGTCGCAAAGAGTCGGACACGACTGAGCGACTTCACTTTCATTTTTCACTTTCATGCATTGGGGAAGGCAACGGCAACCCACTCCAGTGTTCTTGCCTGGAGAATCCCAGGGACGGGGGAGCCTGGTGGGCTGCCATCTATGGGGTCGCACAGAGTCGGACACGACTGAAGCGACTTAGCAGCAGCAGCAGCAGTGTATCTATGTCAATCCTGATCTCCTGATTTATACCCCTGCATCACTATTGACTAAGGGATTAGACCCCAAAGAGGAAGAGATGTGCTCCCCAAAAGGCTCTGACCAAGAGCTGTGATGCTCTGGGGACCAGCTGACAGACTGAGGCCAGGTGGAGGCCCATCCTCTATGGTCCGCACGTTTGGTCCTCCGAGGACTCGGTGTGGCCACCCGCAGAGGACTGCAGAACTCAGTGAAACTCTACGCTCAAAAACAAGGGTACTAGGGTTTCCTTGCTGTTCCAGTGGCTAAGACTCCATGCTCCCAGGGCACGGGGGCCCAGGTTCGGTCCTGGGTTTGATTTATATTATTTTTAAGTAAACATAGAAAGCACATAACAATAAAAAACACAACAGTACCAATAGCAAAGGCCAGGGCAAGATCCCTCAGAAGAAAGTCGAGCAGAAGGACATAACCCAACCCTGTTGGGTCCTAGAGATTCCCTGGGGAGCGAATGGGGCTGGGGAGATACAGGTGCTGAATTATCTCAGAAACTTGTGGGAACTGAGGCTCTTCTGGTCTGTGGCGTGGCTTCAGTTGCACCCTGAGTGGGGCCTGTGACCTTTCGCACTGGATAAAAAATATGAATTTTATGAATGAAAAATTTTCAGATAGACATTACTCTTTCATAAGGGTATATAAATTCAAGTGTTAAAGATTATCCTTTTTAATTAGGTTATTAGTTTTCATGCTATTGAGTTGTAGGAGTTCCTTACATATTTTGGAAATGTATCCCTTATCTGACATATGGCTTGCAAATATTTTCTCCCATCCCGTAGATTGACTTATCCTTTTATTGATTATTTCCTTTGCTGTGAAGAAGTTTTCTCGTTTGATGCAATCCCACTGGTCTATTTTCAGTTTGTTGCCTGTGCTCTGGTGTCACATCAAGAAATCATTGCGAAGACTAATGTTGTGGGGCTTTTTAAAAAGAATGAAGCTAAAGAGTTGAGTAGACGATTTCTAAAGACAAACAAGTGGCCAATAAGTATATGAAAAGATGCTCAATATCACTCATCATCAGGAAAATGCAAATTGAAACCAAAATGAGGTATTACTTCACATCTGTCAGAGTGGCCTTTATCGAAAATAAAAAGAAGAAAAAGAGATAAGTGTTGGAGGAAGGGAATTCTTGTAGACTGTCAGTGGGGATGCAAATAGTGCCGTAACTCTGGAAAACACTGTGGAGGAGCTGCAAGAAATTAAAAATAGATCTACAGTCTGATCCAGTAAATCTACTTCTGGGTCTTTATCCAAAAGAACTGAAACCAGGACCTTGAAGAGAGACCAGCACTCCAATAACTGATTAGCGCAGGTGTTCTGAAGACTCAGAATCGAGGCATTCTCCACAGCCAAGATGTGCAAACAACCTGAATGTCCGTGATGAACAAAATAAATGATATAATGGAGTATTGTTCAGCCTTCAAAGAGATGGAAATTCCAAAAGTGTGACAAGGAGGGTAAAGCTGGAGGATGTCTGCTAAGTGTAAGAAGCCAGTCACAGGGCAAACGGTGCAGGATTCCACTCACATTGCACCATCCAAAATAGTCAAACTTGTAGACTCAGAGAATAGAATGGTGGGTGCCGGAGGCTATAGGAAGGGGGAAAGAGTGTATGGTTATATACAGTGTGAGTGTGCAAAATGAATACATTCTGGAGACCTGCGGGGCAGCATCGTCCCTATAGCTAGCAGTACTGCCTTGTACACAACATTTTTTTGTTCTTTGATCTCACTGTTAAGCACCAGCAGAATAAAATTTTTAAAAAAATTTTAATCCTACTTTTTCTTCAATTCATTTTTAAGTTTCTGTTCTCAGCCAGATTTTTTTGAAATTGGAAGAGAAGATTCTATTCTCAAAGAGGCTTTAGTCTTAACTAGAGAGACAGCTAAGGAGAAAAACAAAAAGCTAGGTACACTGACTGTTCAACTAGCAGTGAAACTGACAACTGCTGTTCCTCTTGTCGATTTCACGTTTCGTGATTCTAATCCACAACGTCACTTCGCTTCCCAATTCCAGTTGATATCATTTTGATGTACATTTTGGGTTGATGCCTAAGGACATTTGAAAACAGTTTAGTGCTGAGCATAAGCTGAATATATTCCCAGAATTCCTGTGCTGATCAATTATTTATCCCTTACAAATGCTAAGATCAAAACTGAAAAAAATGTTCTATATTTCAGCTTAACAGGAGCTTTTGGGAGATTAGCAGGAACAAAATACTTTTAAGTGTTAAGTTGGTAAAAGTGAGCTTCCCAATCCACTTATTCTTTATCTAAACAAGGCAATTCCTTTGCCCCCAATAGTTAAAAATAAATTTTTACATTATGAAGAACTTATAATTTATATCAAATGTTTTAGTCTTTTAACATGAGAGTTATTGGGGATTTTTTAATACAACTACTAAACATTGTGATTCTTTTTGTTTTAATTCAAAAGGTAATAAAAATGCCTAATTGCCACGTTAATGGCATCTTTTGATCCATGAACTTCTCATTTTTGTATATATTCATTTTTTAATAGATTATTTTTTTTAAGAAACTGCACATTTACAGAAAAATTGGGAAGACAGTACAGAGTTCCTGTGTATCTGGCCCCATCTTTCACCAATTATTATTATTATTTTTTAATCTTTGAGGACATTGTGTTATATATATTTTAACATTTACTTATTTGGCTGTACCAGGTCTTAGTCGTGGCCTGTGAACTCAGCTGTGGCATGTGGGATCCAGTTCCCTGAGCAGGAATGGGTCACAGGCCCCCTGCGTTTGAATCACAGTCTCCTCCTGCACTGGACCACCAGGGAAATCCCTCCCCCTGATATTCTAGCTCTTTTATGAGTCTGGGAGAAGTTACCGATTTTCAATTTACTCAGCTTTTTTTTTGTTGTCAGGATAGAGTGGCGACTTACAAGAACTTGAGAAATAGGACCGGTAACAGGAAGTCACATACGCATTTTTAAACTTTAATCTAGGTTTTCATGGACGCAATAAATGAAGAGTAGTGCATCATGTGTGATTAGAACAGGAGGGTGCTGCTTTCCAACTGTGTCCCTGGCTATGGCTTTCAAAGAGATCACTGTTTCAGGCCTTCCCTGGTGGTCCAGTGGTTACGATTCCATGCTCCTGCTGCTGGGGGTACAGGTTCAATCCCTGGTCTGGAAACTAAGATCCCACATGCCCCGTGGTGTGGCCAAAAACTTAAAAAAAAAAAAAAAATCACTGTTCCTAAGGCCTAACTTCACACAGCTGAACATGAAAATCAAAGACCTGAAGCCCCTTGAGGACTCATATCCTTTCTCTTCCTTTCAGTCATACTAAAACATTTCAAATAAAAGGTTACACTGTCACTCAGTCGTGTCCAGCTCTTTGTGACCCCGTGGACTATGCAGTCCATGGAATTCTCCAGGCCAGAATACTGGAGTGGGTAGCCTTTCCCGTCTCCAGGGGATCTTCCCAACCCAGGGATTGAACCCAGGTCTCCTGCACTGTAGGGAAATTCTTTACCAGCGGAGCCACAAGGGAAGCCCTCAAATAAAAGGGGCATGGTCAATGGAGTGTGTGCATGTGTATGTGTTTAAATTCTTTTTTTGAGGGGGGGTGTTCAGTCGCTCAGTCTTGTCTGACTCTGCGGCCCCATGGACTGTAGCAAGCCAGGCTTCCCCGTCCTTCACTATCTCCTGGAATTTGCTCAAACTCACGTCCATAGAGTCAGTGATGCCATCCAACCATCTACAAGTAAAAGAAAAGCAAACTTAAATTGGTTTGGTTTATATCACAGAACGTTGAGGTCTAGATTCAGGTGAGCTGATTGCTGTGGTTCAAATAATACCACCCAGGATCCCCCTTCCTCTGTTTCTCTCTACTTTAGCAGGTCTGGGGTCTGCCCCAGGCTCCACCTCCACCTCCCTGCTAGGCTTTCCCTTTGCAGTTACAGCTGCTGTCCTTGCAGAGTTCAGCCCCTCTGACCACACCATGCTTGGCCTCTTGTTTTTCTCCTGGACAATATGGTGTTCATATCTTTTTCATAACGATACATAGGGCCACCACTGTGAGTGAAATAGCCATAATTTATTAAACTAACCACCTGTTTTCAGACATTTGTATTATTTTACTTTCCCCTATCACAAGCAAAGCTCTAGGACTTATTTCTGCAAATATTTATGCACCTTAGCTGGTTTTTTTATTTTTAAAAGGTTTTTAGGACTTCCCTCGTGGTACAGTGGATAGGAATACGCCTGCCAATGCAGGGGACATGGGTTCAGTCCCTGGTCCAGGAAGATTCCGTGTGTTTTGGAGCAACAAAGCCCACGTACCACAACTGCTGAGGCCTGTGCCCCTGGAGCCTGGGCTCCGAAACAAAAGGCCACGGCAGTGAGAAATCATGCACCACAACAAAGAGTAGCCCTGGCTTGCTGCAAGTAAAGAAAAACTCAGAAACGAAGACCTAACACAACGAAAAATAAATAAATAATATACAAAAAAGGAAAACTCAAAAAAGTTGTTATTTAAAAAAATCTATTTGGCAGCAACTACTATCTATTAATAGTTGCAGAATATGAAAAAAAAATTAAAATTAAAATTAAAAAAAAAAAAAGAATATGAGATCTAGTTCCCTGACCAGGGATCAAACCCCGGTCCCCAGCAATGAGAACGCACAGTCTTAGCCACTGGACCACTAGTCCTTTAGCTGGTATTTTCAAGGACAGATTCTTACAGGGGAATTAATAAGTCTAGGGGTATTGTTCACACTCCTCTCAACCTTCCAGAAATAAAGATTTCACAGGAGCGAACCTGTTTCATCACTCAACTTTCATTTCTCTATTTCATTCACAAATCACTAAATGCTTGGTTTAATCAAAATGTATTATGTCTATGATGATTCTGTGATATAATTTCATTATAAGGGACTCATTTTTGGAGACATCTTCCTTTGGTCTTATTTTCTTTTAAATTGTCTACCCACAGGGTTATAGCTTTTTGTCTCCTTGAAAATTGTACTCTTCTTAGGTTTAGGACATCTCTGGCTGGGCCCAATATTCCCTCTGAGATAATGCGGTCATTTCCCACTACTGCCTTCCCACACGGTCAGAACGAAGATCTATAAGGCAGTTCCTCTCATTTAACATTTAAATCTGAACCGTTTAATTTCCAACCAAGACAGTTAAGGACATATCTGATATTCAGCTTCGAACAGAGTGAGATTTTCATCAGTGAAGAGACAATTCAATCCTGTTTCTCGCACTGGTTTTACATCCATTTTGGAAAACATGACTCATTTTCTCTATGTGGTCTGGTGGTCTCCCGACAACAAGCCTCCTGCACCCTCTTCCTCAATTCTGGTTTCCCAAATGCTTTCCACCATTTCTCTACTAGAATGTTTATTTCCTCAACAAGTGTGTAAGTTTTGAGCAAAGAGTACAGAGTCACACCTCTTTTAATATATGCGATTTTTTAGAACACAGTGTACTCCCTGATTTCCTCATTTGTATCATGAATTTTATATGCTTCATTCTCAGTGACTTCATAACATCCATTTCTTATCCATGTATTAGTTCACTTTGTTTAGTACCCAGGGTCTAGATGCGGCATATCACATGCTACAGCAATATGGATTCATTCAGACCCTGCTATCTCATCCCCTGAAATACTGGAATGAATGTTGCTGCTGTGCCTGCTCCCATATTACTAACATCTGAACTAGCCTGGACTGAAATCTGCTTCTTCCCTACTGTATTTTCAACCTGTTACCCAAGGACTGGTTACACAAAACCACTGGTTCTAGCCTCATTCTGGGCTTTTCCCAGAAAGCATACCCAAAGTGGAGTAGAAATGCAGCAAGCTTTGCGTTTGGAGCTGTTGACTGCAAACCATCAGGTCACTGAGAGTGGTTTTCTTTTCCTGCCAGCCATCCCTCCTCCACGATTAAGATGGTTTCCATGTTTTCATAGAGCGAGAGTAAATGTTTAGTTTTGAAGCACAAGCTTTATTACCTAATCTTTGTACATATACCTGGGCATCTGTGCACATATTTTGAAAGGTAATTATTAAGTAATGAACCTATTAAAATGAAATATGAAACCTAGTCAGAGGAACTGCTATCAGGAATTTAGTGAGGACTAAAACCCCGGTTCTCACAGTATGATCTAAGTGCCCTGGGGAGCCCCAAGATCTTTCAGAGGTTCATGAGATCAAAACCAGTTCATAAAAGGGCTAAAACGACATTTTCCTTTTCCACGGTGTCAGCACTGGTACTGTACTCGCATCACAACAGATTGGATCCAGAAGCAGGCATGCGGGACGCCCTGGTGGTCCAGTGGTTGAGAATCTGTCTTTCAATGCAGGAGACGTGGGTTTGATCCCTGGTTAGGAAACTAAGATCCTATATGCTGTGTAGAAACTGAGCCCGAGCACAGCAGCTAGAGAGTCTGCATGCCACAATGAAAGATCCCGCATGGGAAAATAAGACCCGAGACAACCAGATAAATCAATGTTTTTAAAAAGAAGCAAGTATGAGATTCTACCTCTCATTTGATTAAGCCAACCGTTATAGAGATTTGCAAAAATGTGGGCCAATCTATTCTCCTCTCTAATTTTTTATTTTAGAAAATAGTTTTTTTAAATAAAACACGTTGACATGTAACAGGTTGAATAAATACACATTCAAAACTTTCTTCAATTTAATTTGTAATACAGTAAATATCAACATATATAATGCACATAATCAAGAGCTCTTTGGGATCCTTAATTTTTAAGAAGGTAAAGAGCTCCTCAGCCCCAAAATTCTGAGAGCTATTATACTCAAATGATTATTCAAATTCAGTCTAGTTATCTTAGCTTCGAATAATTTTTTAACTCACAAAGATGGGAAAATTCTATCCACTATTTCCATCCTCATCTATTATAGGTTTTTATTGTAACAACTCATTCGTATATACCTATAAATATAAATGAAAAGGAAATTGTAAAAGGGGACTGCAAGCCCCATCCCATACAACCTAGAAAAGACACACACATGAGTAAAAATCTGTCCCTGAGAAATACAAATTTCTTCTGATATCAGTTGAAGTGTACAGAATTCTGTGTCAAAGTAATTAAAATGTTACTTAAAAAAAAGAGGTTAATAAGGGAGTTCCCTAGTGGTCCAGCGGTTAAGACTCTGCACTGTAGAGTGCAGGGGGCTCAGGTTTGACCCCTAGTCAGAGAACTAGACCCTGCAGGCCACAGCTAAGAGCGGTGCAGCCAAACAAATTCAAAAAAGAAGAGAGAAGATAACATCCTCTTCACTTCACTTCAGTCGCTCAGTCGTGTCCGACTCTTTGCGACCCCATGAATTGCAGCACACCAGGCCTCCCTGTCCATCACCAACTCCCGGAGTTCACTCAGACTCACGTCCATTGAGTCGGTGATGCCATCCAGCCATCTCATCCTCTGTCGTCCCCTTCTCCTCCTGCCCCCAATTCCTCCCAGCATCAGAGTCTTTTCCAATGAGTCAACTCTTCGCATGAGGTGGCCAAAGTACTGGAGTTTCAGCTTTAGTATCATTCCTTCCAAAGAACACCCAGGACTGATCTCCTTCAGAATGGACTGGTTGGATCTCCTTGCAGTCCAAGGGACTCTCAAGAGTCTTCTCCAATATCCTCTTAGTTCATTCATAACTCCTGTTTCTCTAAAGTCACAATCTCACAGCATTTTTTTAAACGGCTTTCTTGAAATATAACTCCTATGTCATATACAGTGTGTAGCTATATGGCTTTTAGCATATTTAAGAATTGTGCATCCATCACATAATCAACCTTAGAATATCTCCATTACCCCAAAAGGGAATGTGGTACCCATTAGCCATCACCACTCAGCTCTCTTCATCCTTGGCAATCGCTAACCTACTTCCTGTCTCTATAGGCAACTATCCTGGACATTTCACATAAGTGGGATCATGTTGTAGGTGATCCTTTGGGACTGACTTCTTTCACTGAACATGTTTTCAAGGCTCACACAGGTGTAACGTGAATCAGTATATTGTTTCTTTTTATTGCCAAATAATATTCTTTTGTATGCCTATCCCACATTTTATGTATTCATTCATCAGCTGGTGGATATTTGTGTGATTTCCACTTTATGGCTATTATGAAAAATGCTGCTATGAACATGAATGTACAGGTGTTTGTGTGAGCATGGGTTTTCATTTCTCTTCGGTATGGATCTGGGAGTGGCAGTGCTGGGCCAGATGGTAACTTTATGTTTGAGATTTTGAGAAACTGCCAGACGGTTTTGCAATGGGGCTTATCCACTCCACATTCTCACTAACAACACACCAAGATTCTAACTTCTCCAGACCCTCACCAATGTTTGTTACTTTCATTTTTTAAAATTCTAGCCATTCTGGTGGGTGTGAAGAAGCATCTCATTGTGACTTTGGTTTGAAATGGCCTTTTCATTGTGAAATGAAGATTGTCAACTGGAAAATTCTAGAATCTCAAGCTTTAAACACCCAACTTCCTCAAAACTCCTCTTCTCATGGGGATGCTAACCTCAACAGCTTTCCCTCCTAAATAGTAACATTAAGTTTAGGGCAATTTTCTTTCTGTAGGGTGTCTCAATAACCCTATCAGTTGAAAGCAAGACCTAGAGAGTTCAGAAGCCCCACACACGGTCACAAACTCAATGGCTTGGTTCTCTCTTCTGTGTCTCAGACAGTAAAGAACCTGCCGGCAAAGTGGGAGACCTGGGTTCGATCCCTGGGTCAGGAAGATCCCCTGGAGGAGGGTATGGCAACCCACCCCAGTATACTTGCCTGGAGAATCCCATGGACAGAGGAGCCTGGCAGGCTACAGTCCATGGGATCACAAAGAGTCAGACACAACTTAGCGACTAACACACACACAACCTTCTTTATGGTCCAACTCCCTCCTGAGAACACAGCAAGAAGTCTGCACTCTGCAACCAGGAAGAAGACTCTCACCACCGCTCCAGCAGACTGGCACCCTGATCTCAGGCTTCCAGCCCCCAGAACTATGAGAAATATGTGTGTGTGTATAAGCCACATAGTTAACAGTATTTTCTTATGATAGTTTGGTTGGACTAAGATACTTTCCCTTAAAGGACACAGATGGAAATTAAGCAAAGGTTTACAAAGGAAATTGGCCTACAAAACAGGAGTAAAACAAGGCCCCAGGAAGATTCCCTTTGGAGACAGGAATACAGAGCTGATGTTTACTGAAGACAGGTTTCTGAAGCATTGTGGATATTGAGAAGCCATTCTATAATTGAAGCAATGTGGGGCTTCCCTGGTGGCTCAGATGGTAAAGAATCTGGCTGCAGTGCAAGAGACCTAGGTTTGATCCTGGGTCCAAAAGATCCCCTGGAGAAAGAAATGGCAACCCACTGCAGTATTCTTGTCTGGAGAATTCCATGGACAGAGGAGTCTGGTGGGCTACAGTCCATGGGGTCACAAAGAGTTTCACATGACTGGATCAACTGATACTTTCACTTTCATTCTTCTGGACATAGAATCTATTAGGCAGTATTGTGTGAAGTCAAGAGCACTGGTTTGGGGTCAATCCCAAGGTCAAAATAATCTCTAACTCTTCCCAGCTATGTGAATTTCATCTTGTAATTTGTTTCCCCTCTCCAGTCTCTTTGTCTATAAAAGAGGACATCACCATCTATCTAAGAGAAGTATGTTATTACAGTCAGAGTCACAAGTTCTGGACCTGAGCTACCTGGATTTGTAATCCAGCTCTGCAACTTCTCGGCTGTATGACCTCGGGCAAGTTGCTTAACTTCTCTGATCCTTTGTACATTCATCTGATACCTACCCACAGAAGCGAGATAAAGACCAAAGGATGAAATGATGTAAAGTGGCTGGTGTATAGTAATACTCAACAATAGTTAGTGCTGTTTTACCTAATACTACTATTACTATGAAATTAAATAAAGCAAAAATGGGAAAGTTGGATGATGCCAAGAGCTGGGGATATGAGGAAAGAATATATTTTGTTGACCAACTGGGGGAACTTAGTCAAGTTAAACATATGTTTACTTTATGACCCAGCCATCCCATTCCAGTGTATATATTGCAGAACAATTCTCAGACAAGATTCACGAGGGAACAAGTGCATGAGAATGTTCATTAAAATGCTGTGTGTGGGAGTAGGACTTGGAAACACGTTATCCAGGACATGGATGAGTAAAGTGTGGTGGATACAGTGTAGCTCAGTAATGAGCAGTCAGAGAGCTACATATACAAATAAGAACAGAGACAGACCTTAAAATACAGTGTCACACACATAAAAAGGGGGAAACCAAGTGTATTAGCTGGGGATTAGCAGGAATGCATAAAACATTGTAAGCATATTAAAACAGAGAGGAAATTTAATATGGGGAATTGGTTACACAGGTGAAGAAAACTTGAGACACTGACGTGAGACAGGTGAGGCAGCCTAGGCGTTCACAGCAGCAGGAAGTCATCACCACCACCCCAGGCTGGAGGGACATGGGACTCAGTTGTGACCTGAGTCCAGGGACTGAGGTCACTGGGAGAAGCTGGATTTGTGGCAGGGTTCCGTTTTCAGTTCAGTCACTCAGTCGTGTCCGACTCTCTGTGACCCCATGGACTGCAGCATGCCAGGCTTCCCTGTCCATCACCAACTCCCAGAACTTATTCAAACTCATGTCCATTGAGTCAGTGATGCCATCCAATCATCTCATCCTCTGTCATCCCCTTCTCCTGCCTTCAATCTTTCCCAGCAACAGGATCTTTTCCATGAGTCAGTTCTTCCCATCAGGTGGCCAAAGTATTGGAGTTTCAGCTTCAGCATCAGTCCTTCCAATGAATAGTCAGAACTGATTTCCTTTAGGTCTGACTGGTTTGATCTCTTTGCTGTCCAAGGGACTCTCAAGAGTCTTCTCCAATACCACAGTTCAAAAGCATCAATTCTTTGGAGCTCAACTTTCTTTATAGTTCAACTCTCATATCCATACATGACTCCTGGAAAAACCATAGCTTTGACCTGATGGACCTTAGTTGGCAATGTCTTTGCTTTTTAATATCTAGGTTGTCTAGGTTGTTCATAGCTTTTTAATAGCTTTTTGATATCTAGGCTGTCTAGGTTGGTCATAGCTTTTCTTCCAAGGAGCAAGTGTCTTTTAATTTCATGGCTACAGTCACCATCTGAAGTGATTTTGGAGCCCCCCCAAAATAAAGTCTCTCACTATTTCCATTGTTTCCCCATCTATTTGCCATGAACTGATGGGATTGGATGCCATGATCTTAGTTTTCTGAATGTTGAGCTTTAAGCCAACTTTTTCACTTTCATCTTTCACTTTCATCAAGAGGCTCTTTAGTTCTTCACTTTCTGCCATAAGGCAGGGTTGTCCAGGGGGAATTGGAGCCATGGGGAAACACAGCTGCTGCAGGATATCCTAAGAGAGACAGACTGAGGAGCAAACACTGGACTCCCCCTTCCTCCATCCTCGTCTCCCACCGTGTCTCCCACTGGCTCACTTCAGGCAGAAGCTGACTAGGGAACCCGGCAATGTAGCTTGCCCAGATGAGTCCACCCCCATGCCCCCCGTCTCACTTTACTCCACTCCACCCTACAGTGCATGGTGATACAAACCAGAGCAGGGAAAGAACAAGAAACAGGTATGAGAGTCAGAGATACCAGTCAGCACACAATTAGTCATGTAAACTGCAAACACCTATACATTCAGGGAAATGGCAGCCCACTCCAGTACTCTTGCCAGGAAAATCCCATGGACAGCGCATGGGGTCGCTAAGAGTCGGACACGACTGAGCAACTTCACTTTCACTTTTCACTTTCATGCATTGGAGAAGGAAATGGCAACCCACTCCAGTGTTCTTGCCTGGAGAATCCCAGGGACAGAGGAGCCTGGTGGGCTGCCGTCTATGGGGTTGTGCAGAGTCGGACACGACTGCAGCGACTTAGCAGCAGCATACATTCAGGGATTTCTCTGGTGGTACAGTGGCTAAGACTCCGTACTCCCAATGCAGGAGCCCTGGGTTGGATCCTTGGTCAGGGAACTAGATCCCACGTGCCGCGTCTAAAGCTCCTGTGCACCACAACTAAGACCCAGTGCAGCCAAATAAATATCACAAAGACACACACAGAAAACAAATACCTACACATTCGAAACATAGCTACTTATTTTGCAAGGAACCTACAAACTCAAGGACACATAGAAAACACACGAGAATAGCTGTCCATGCATGAAACTTTCCTGTCAATCCAGAGGTTGGAATTTTGCCTTCCAATGCAGGGGTGAGTGGAGAAGGCAATGGCACCCCACTCCAGTACTCTTGCCTGGAAAATCCCATGGATGGAGGAGCCTGGTAGGCTGCAGTCCATGGGGTCGCTAAGAGTCGGATATGACTGAGCGACTTCACTTTCACTTTTCACTTTCATGCACTGGAGAAGGAAATGGCAACCCACTCCAGTGGGTTCTTGCCTGGAGAATCCCAGGGATGGGGGCGCCTGGTGGGCTGCCGTCTATGGGGTTGCACAGTTGGACACGACTGAAGTGACTTAGCAGCAGCAGCAGCGGGGGTGAGGATTCGATCTCTGGTCTGGGAGGATTCCACATGCCACAGAGCAACAAAGCCCGTGCAGCACAACTGCTGAACCTGTGCTCTAGAGCCCGGAAGCCTCAACAGAAGAAGCCATCGCAATGCCAAGCCCACTGAAAACTAGAGAAAAGCCGGAGCACAGCAATGAAGCCCCAGGGCTACCAAAAACACAAAATAAATTTTTTTTTTTTAAAAACTGGTCCACATTAAAAAAAAATTCTCAAAGAAATTGTCCATGTAGGAATGAGTGAGGGAGTAAGAAATGGGGCTAAAGAGAAATAACAAACAAATAAATGAAACGAGAGCAGGACTTTGCAGGAGCACAAAGATACCTGCTCACAAACCAGAAAGTACAATTAATTAACCCCAAGTACAATTAATCAAACCCATGTCTTTTGCACTCCTGCCTTACAGGTGGATTCTTTACTGTCTGAGCCACCAGGGAAGCCCCATAGAGTTAGTCACTCAGTTGTGTCCCCATGGACTGTAGCCCACCGGGCTCCTCTGTTCATGGGGATTCTCCAGCAAGAATACCAGAGTGGGTAGCCAATCCCTTCTTCAGGGGATCTTCCTGACCCAGGGATCAAACCAGGGTCTCCTGCATCGAAGGCAGGTTCTTTACCACTTGAACCACCAGGGAAGCCCCAACTAACGCTGCTGCTGCTGCTGCTGCTGCTAAGTCACTTCAGTCGTGTCCGATTCTGTGCGACCCCATAGACGGCAGCCCACCAGGCTCCCCCGTCCCTGGGATTCTCCAGGCAAGAACACTGGAGTGGGTTGCCATTTCCTTCTCCAATGTGTGAAAGTGAAAAGTGAAAGGGAAGTTGCTCAGTAGCGACCCCATGGACTGCAGCCCACCGGGCTCCTCCAACCATGGGATTTTCCAGGTAAGAGTACTGGAGTGGGTTGCCATTGCCTTCTCCCAACTAACGCTGAGGTGCATAAAAAACAAGTGGAGCTGAAAATGACGATAGGGTAAGGGAATGTCATCAGCCACTGTTTAATTGTTAGCACCTTAGCAGATCTATCAGTTCCCACCCTCTTTTTGCTCCTTCATAAAGAATCACAGAATCTAGAGGTGTAAAAGGACTTAGATCCTCTGCATCTTCTGGAAGGAATTTAATGTGTTAGGAAGACCACAGGCTTCACAGGTAGGTAGGCCTGGGTTCTTACTGGCTGGAGGACTGTGTGCTTGCTAAACCTCTCTGAGCTTCAAAATCCTCACCTATAAAATCACAGTACATTAAAACCTTGCAAGGCAGGGCTGGAAATGATACACATAGAACAATAAGCGGATTGTCTGGGACACATCTGGCTTTCAATAAACGGGGGCTCTCCTCGAGTCCAGGGGGCTTCCCTGGTGGCTCAGTAGTAAAGAACCCGCCTGCCAAATGCAGGAGACATGGATTCGATCCCCGAGTTGGGAAGATTCCCCTGGAGGAAGAAATGGCAGCCCAGTCCAATATTCTTGCCTGGAGAACCCCATGGACAGAGGAGCCTGTTGGGCTACCGTCCACGGGGTCACAAAGAGTCAGACGTGACTTAGCAACTAAAGAATAACAAATCATTGAGTCCAAATCCCTCACTTTCCAGAGAAAGAAATGGACACTACCATCTCACGGAAGCTGGAGGGGTTATCTGGGATTGTACAGGCAGAGCAGAGTTGATTATGGATTTAAAATATCCATATTTAAAAATCTACTTAGGGAATTCCCAGGGCTTCCCTGATAGCTCAGTTGGTAAAGAATCTGCTTGCAATTTGGGAGACCTAGGTTCAATCCCTGGGTTGGGAAGACCCCTGGAAAAGGGAAAGTCTACCCACTTCAGTATTCTGGCCTGGCGAATTCAAGTCGGACACAACTGAGCAACTTTCACTTTCACTTAGGGAATTCCCCGGAGATCTTGTGGTTAGGGCTCTGCACTTGCACTGCAGTGGCCCAGGTTCAATTCTTGGTCAGGGGACTAAACTCCCAAGCCACACCAAGCAGCCAAAAAAAGAGAGAACTATTTAAATGGATCTCAAGGGTATATACCTAGGACTCGAACTGAAGGTAGGACTTTAGGATAAATTCCTAGAAGTAAGATTGTTGTGTGAAAAAGTTAATAAATATATAGTTTGGTTCAGTTCAGTCGCTCAGTCATGTCCGTCTCTTCGCGATCCCATGAACTGCAGCATGCCAGGCCTCCCTGTCCATTACCAACTCCTGGAGTCTACCCAAACTCATGTCCATAGAGTCAGTGATGCCATCCAACCATCTCATTGTCTGTCATCCCCTCCTCCTCCTGCCCTCAATCTTTCCCAGCATCAGGGTCTTTTCAAATGAGTCAGCTCGTCACATCAGGTGGCCAAAGTATTGGAGTTTCAGCTTCAAAATCAGTTCTACCAATGAACACCCAGGACTGATCTCCTTTAGGATGGACTGGTTGGGTCTCCTTGCAGTCCAAGGGACTCTCAAGAGTCTTCTCCAACACCACAGTTCAAAAGCATCAATTCTTCGGCGCTCAGCCTTCTTCAAAGTCCAACTCTCACATACATGACCACAGGAAAAACCATAGTCTTGATTAGACAAACATTTGTTGGCAAAGTAATGTCTCTGCTTTTGAATATGCTATCTAGGTTGGTCATGACTTTCCTTCCAAAGAGGAAGCATCTTTTAATTTCATGGCTGCAGTCACCATCTGCAGTGATAGTTTTGTTAGGTATTGCCAAACTCCACCTCCCCCAAAAAATGGACGTGTTTGCATTTCTACCAGAAACTTATGA
Source organism: Bubalus kerabau (assembly GCF_029407905.1). NCBI lineage: Eukaryota > Metazoa > Chordata > Mammalia > Artiodactyla > Bovidae > Bubalus > Bubalus kerabau. The sequence goes on along the minus strand of NC_073631.1, from coordinate 118,476,499 downwards.
GAGTGCCTTAAACTTTTTTAAAAAAGAGTAGTGATGTCTCTAGTGTAGGAAGATTGAAGTAATTTCAAAACCATGTTGTGCAAGACGATGCACACAAACAGGTGCGCCCTTAATGGATTAAAGGAGTTCAGCTGACATGTCATCTTCATTGGGGACAGTGTGAGTACCAAGGAAAGCGTTTAGCACAGAGCAGCTATTCAATTGGAAAGCTTTCTTTTTCAAATATTGATTTCCTTGTGTGTGAGGGAAGCTCTGCTTTGTAGAGAAGTGAGAGGGATGGAGGTGGGGTGACCCAGATTTGTGGCTTTGTAAACACACATCCTCATGAACAAGGTTTAGTGAGATACACGCTGCCGCCCCACCAGCCACTCCCACTTCTCGTAAGGACTCTGATTGTGCTGCTGTTTACGGTTATCCACTTCGTTCCCCAGAGCCTTTCTACGTTGGAAGAATATACCTCTACCCCTAGATCTAGAAGGTCTAGGTGGGTCATGTGACTCAGGCCTTAGCTAACCAGCCCAATCTTTTCTTTTGAAATTTCCTTATTTATTTTCTCCAAGCTCTGTGGCCTCCAGGATCTTAGTTCCCTGACTAGAGAATCAAACCCGCTCTTCCTGCAGTGGAAGTGCAGACTCTTTAACCCCTGAACTGCCAAGGAAGCCCCCTAACCAGCCCAGTCTTATTCCGTGATTGTGTTGATGTTTCCGGTGTGGACGTATAACACGGTGAGGACCAAGGTAGAAAATATGAATCTGACAAGAGAAAAAAGAAAGTAAGGATGTGTTTGCCTAACTGAGCCTCTCAATAAACTAACCGTGAAAACTGTCTACCTCTGGGTCTCCATCTGCATGACCCAATAAATCCCATTAAGTAAATCAGTAAGACCTGGGTGTTCTATAACTGCAACCAAAACCATTCTGATTTACACAATGAGAAGCTTCAGTATTACCTACAAGAAATGTTTCATAAGTACATGATATTCTTTAGGTTTTTTTTAAAGAACAGGTATGTGAAAAAATACATATCTTTTTTATCAAAGTATAGCTGACTTACAATGTTGTGTTAATTTCTGCTGTACAGCAAAATGAGATATATATATTCTTTTTAACATTCTTTTCCATTACAGTTTATCCCAAGAATACAGTTCCCTGTGCTATATAGTGAGACATTGTTGTCCATCCAGAAAGATATGTATCTTTGCATGAAGCTTCTTAATTCCAGAAAGTAGTTTGTCATCTTAATATTAACAGCTGATGCTACTGGTTCCAGATTCTTGCCTTTTAGAACCTAACATGCACTAAGTCGCTTCAGTTGTGTCCGACTCTGTGCAACCCTATGGACTGTAGCCCGCCAGGCTCCTCTGTCCTTGGGATTCTCCAGGTAAGAATACTGAAGAGGGTTGCCATGCCCTCCTCCAGGAGATTTTCCCAAATCCAGGGATCAGCCCTTATCTCCTACATCTCCTGCATTGGCAAGCAGATTCTTTACCACTATTGCCACCTGGGAGGCCCTTGGAAACTAAAGTGGGCATTAATATTGGTAGTTCTAAATTTGTGATCTCTCAGTCTTACAAGTTAGATTCAAAAGTTTATTGAGAAAGTTCAATAAGTCATGAAACATCTTTAGATCAGAATGAAAGACATATACACCTAGATTGGCTACACTTTCCCACCATTTTAAAATACAGTTGCCCCACCTTTCTCAATTACGATTATATTTCTGCTTCTCTGAGCTTCTGCTTTGTTCAATCAAAACCTTTAATTTATCCTGTTACAGATTGTTTAGTGTGGGTTGTCAAGACCTAAAAAGATCCTGGGCTTTTATTCTTCCTGCAAGCTGACAAAGCAGCCTATGACAATTTCATGGATGCTGACAGACCACACAAAAGTCCAAGTCAGACACAAAAGATTTTGTTGCTCATAGTAATAGGAGTAACCAGCAAATCAGCATTTCCTCTCACTGCTTGCCAGAGCCCCAGTAGCCATAGGGCAGTGGGGAAAGGGTGAGACATGATCAGCACATGGAGTGGGCTGCATACAGGAGAAGAATCTTGGGCTTAGGGAACCCAAATCTTTTATAATGGGCAATATGCACGACTTTTCTCTGGTCACTCTACAAATGGCTTAGGAAATCCAGGACCTCAGTACAAAATGGGTTGTAGTTCAAGTCATTGCCATCATCAATATTATCTGAATCAGATTAAGATTTATGGACTTGGTAAGGGAGCAAATAATACAATTTGGCACCTTAACAGTATTTGTCTTATTTTCTGGAGACTCCATGTGTGGAAGTGGATGGAGAGGAGGCAGAGGAGAGAAATGTTGGTGGAGGCAAATGGAGATGGTGGGAACACACCACCTTGTTCACCTCGCCTTCAATCACAGTCCTTTAACCCCACACATGGCAACCTCATGTGAGGAAGGCGCATGTTTTCTGGCACCTTTTTCACCCTCTTTCCAAGAGGCTTTGCCTCCTAACCTCATACAGTATTCATCTTGAAAAGAGCTGTGATAAAAATAGCATTTTCGTACCTAGAGAAGTTTCAGCACTTTTTATTGTGTGGCACTCTGGACAACTCCCAGAGGCTCATCTCTTAATCTGGCCCTAATCGCTGCAATCACGGGGAATGGAAGATCTCTACCAAGTATTATTGTATCTTTGGTGCTACATTAAGTGACAATCTAAGAAAGGCAGGGAGGTAGGAAAGGAATTGATATTTTGGGCAAGGTACCGTGCTAACCATTTTAAGTACATGGTTTCACTTAGTCATCATCAGTTCAGTTCAGTTCTGCTGCTCAGGCGTGTCCGACTCTTTGCGACCCCATGGACTGCAACACGCCAGGCCTCCCTGTTCATCACCAGCTCTCAGAGTTTACCCAAACTCATGTCCATTGAGTCGGTGATGCCATCCAGCCATCTCATCCTCTGTCGTCCTCTTCTCCTCCTGCCTTCAATCTTTCCCAGCATCAGGGTCTTTTCAAATGAGTCAGCTCTATGCTAACTAAGATCCAGAGAGATAAGTAATTTATATCAGGGTAATAAGTGACAGAATCACGTTAAAATACATGTATCTGACATCAGAATCCATGGTGAGTTCAGAAAATTCATCTTGAAATTCAGGAACATTGTAACTCAGGGAAGAGCTCTGTGCAATGAAAGAATAGTACTGCTGCTGCTGCTAAGTCGCTTCAGTCGTGTCCAACTCTGTGTGACCCCATAGACGGCAGCCCACCAGGCTCTGCCACCCCTGGGATTCTCCAGGCAAGAACACTGGAGTGGGTTGCCATTTCCTTCTCCAATGCATGAAAGTGAAAAGTGAAAGTGAAGTCGCTCAGTCGTGCCCGACACTCAGCGACCCCATGGACTGCAGCCCACCAGGCTCCTCCGTCCATGGGATTTTCCAGGCTAGAGTACTGGAGTGGGGTGCCATAGTACTAATATGTGTTGAATATTGAACATGATTATAGATAATTACAGGAAAATTTCCCTAGTTAGAACAATTACTGCCGTACTCTACCACAGTATTAGGTCTCTCACCTACTGCATTATATATGCAAGTAGACCAAGAGTGGTTTTCTGGGGAGGGTGGGGAACATTTGTTCCCAGGGCCACACAACTATATGAGAGTTGGGTGCTCCTTTTAATCTTCTCAGGAATTTAAACTCCAATCTTGTATTTCTACTGGCTTGCTATTTACTTCAGAGAAAAAAACATAAGTGCTCAGACTAGAACTTCCTGAACCTCTTTGAGCTCCACATCCCAAACTATATCTGGCACCTACATCCATGTTTTAATTGAAGTATCATTGCATATCAAGAAGCAACAGTTAGAGCAGGACATGGAACAACAGACTAGTTCCAAATTGGGAAAGGAGTATGTCAAGGATGTATATTGTCACCCTGCTTATTTAACTTTATATGAGTACTTTATATGCAGAGTACATCAGGAGAAATGCCGGGCTGGACGAAGCACAAGCTAGAATCAAGATTGCTGGGAGAAATATCAATAGCCTCAGATATGCAGATGACATATACAGGATGGATAAGCAACAGTGTCCTTCTGTATAACACAGGGAACTATATTCAATATCTTGTGATAAACCATAAGGGAAAAGAATATAAAAAAAGAATGTATGTATATATGTATAACTGAGTGACTTTTCTGTACAGCAGATATTATAACACAACATTGTAAATCTACTATTGTTGTTTAGTCACTAAGTCATGTTGGACTCTTTGTGACCCCATGGACTGCAGCACGCCAGGCCTCCCTATCCTTCACTATGTCCTGGAGCTTGCTCAAACTCATGTCCACTGAGTCAGTGATGCCATTCAACTATCTCATCCTCTGCTGTCCCTTTCTCCTCCTGCCTTCAATCTTTCCCAACATCAGGGTCTTTTCCAATGAGTAGGCTCTTCACATCAGGTGGCCAACTTAGGATTGACATGTTTGATCTTCCTGCAGTCCAAGGGACTCTCAAGAGTCTTCTCCAACACTACAGTTCAAAAGCATCACTTCTTCAGTGCTCAGCTTTCTTTATAGTCCAACTCTCACATCCATACATGACTACTGGAAAAACCATAGCTTTGATTAGATGGAACTTTGTGGGCAAACTAATGTCTCTGCTTTTTAATACACTGTCTAGGTTTGTTATAGCTTTTCTTCCAAGGAGTAAGCATCTTTTAATTTCATGGCTGCAGTCACCATCTGCAGTGATTTTGGAGCCCCCCAAAAGAAAGTCTGCCACTATTTCCACTGTTTCCCCATCTATTTCCCATGAAGTGATGGGACCAGATGCCATGATCTTAGTTTTCTGAATGTTGATCTTTAAGCCAACTTTTTCACTCTCGTGTATTCATCCTGTATATGTGCTGGGCTTGTGCTTAGTCGTGTCCGACTCTTTGCAACCCTATGGACTGTAGCCCACCAAGCTCCTCTATGGGGATTCTTCAGGTAAGACTACTGGAGTGGGTTGCAATGCCTTTCTCCAGGGGATCTTCCAAACCCAAGGACTGAACCCAGGTCTGCCGCATTGCAGGTGGATTCTTTACCATCTGAGCCACTAGGGAATCCCATGAATACTGGAGGAGCCAGGGGATCTTCCTGATGCAGGAATCAAATTGGGGTCTCCTGCATTGCAGGCGGATTCTTTACCAGCTGAGCTATGAGGGAAGCCCATGCTATATATAATAGTTTGCATCTGCTAACCCCAGACTCCCAATTCATCCCTCCCCCACCCCCTTGCCCCCTGGCAACTACAAGTCTGTTCTCTATGTAAATCTGTTTCTGTTTCATCAGTTCAGTTCAGTTCAGTTGCTCAGTCATGTCCGTCTCTTTGCGACCCCATGAATCAGAGCATGCCAGGCCTCCATGCCCATCACCAACTCCCAGAGTTTACCCAAACTCATGTCCATCGACTCGGTGATGCCATCCAACCATCTCATCCTCTGTCATCCCCTTCTCCTCCTGCCCCCAATCCCTCCCAGCATCAGGGTCTTGTCCAATGAATCAACTCTTCGCATGAGGTAGCCAAAGTACTGGAGTTTCAGCTTCAGCTTCAGCATCAGTCCTTCCAATGAACACTCAGGACTGATCTCCTTTAGGATGGACTGGTTGGATCTCCTTGCAGTCCAAGGGACTCTCAAGAGTCTTCTCCAACACCACAGTTCAAAAGCATCAATTCTTCAGTGCTCAGCTTTCTTCACAGTCCAACTCTCACATCCATACATAAACACTGGAAAAACCATAGCCTTGACTAGATGAACCTTTGTTGGCAAAGTAATGTCTCTGCTTTTTAATATGGCATCTAGGTTGGTCATAACTTTCCTTCCAAGGAGTAAGCGTCTTTTAATTTCATGGCTGAAATCACCATCTGCAGTGATTTTGGAGCCCAAAAAAGTAAAGCTGATACTGTTTCCATCTATTTCCCATGAAGTGATGGGACCAGATGCCATGATCTTAGTTTTGTTTCATAGCTAGATTCATTTGTGTCATATTTTAGACTCCACATATAAGTGATATCATTGGTCTTTTTCTGTCTGACCTACTTCACTTAGTAGGATAATTTCTAGGTTCATTCCTGTTTCTGCAAATAGCATTATTTCATTATTCTTTATGGCTTAGTAATATTCCGTTGTGTGTGGGGATGAATACCAAATCTTCTTTACCTGTCTGTGGACATTTAGGTGTTGCCATGTCTTGGCTATTGTGAATAGTCTGCCCCTATTATTGACTCCACTCCCTGCTCCCAGTAGAAGATGCCCTCCCCCATCTAAAGCTGATTCTTATACCCAGACCCTCCTTCCTCTTCCAGTCCAACTCCATCAACTATCCTTCCTCAGATACAGTGTCTCTAACCATTAAATGTCTACCAGCTCTTAACTATCAGCATTTAAACATGAACCAGGCTTTACCTTCTTAAAAGACTCTTCCTATATCCTATATATATGTTTCTTCTATGTAGCATGTTATTTCCTTCCTTCAGAGCCAAGTTTCTTTGGAGAACTGACTGTATTCATGGTCTTTGCTTCCTATTTCTTATTAATGTCCCAACCACTATGATGATTGAAGTGAAGTGAAGTGAAGTCGCTCAGTCATGTCCGACTCTTTGCGACCCTGTGGACTGTAGCCTACCAGGCTCCTCCGTCCATGGGATTCTCCAGGCAAGAATACTGGAGTGGGTTGCCATTTCCTTCTCCAGGGGATCTTTCCAACCCAGGGATTGAACCTGGGTCTCCCACATCACAAGCAGACGCTTTAACCTCTGAGCCACCAGGGATGATTACAACACAGTAAAATGGGCCAAAATAAATGCCTCAGTTTCCTCACCAGTACAATGAAGATACCCGCATCAGGACTGTGAGGATTAAATCAGTTATTATATATTAAAGCCCTTAGGACTGCCTGGCACTGTAAATGTTAACTATCATTACTATTATAAAATCATTTCTTAATTACACAGCTACAAGTGTAAGGATAAGATTAAGAGAATGGAGAGTGCCAACCTCAAAGTTTTGCCCAACCAAACAACAGATACAGCTGTTGGAAAGTGACTTTTTAAAGGACACATTGGAATACATGACGTTCCTATGCTGTAAACTTCATTCAGTGAAAGTGAAAGTCCCTCAGTCGTGTGGGGACTCTTTGCGACCCCATGGTCTGTACAGTCCATGGAATTCTCCAGGCCAGAATTACTGCAGTGGGTAGCCGTTCCCTTCTCCAGGGATCCAATTCAGTCCTCTTGAATTGCAGGCGGATTCTTCACCAGCTGAGCCACGAGGCAAGTCCAAGAATAACTCCATTCAGACATGTATCTTATTCTTTGTTCTGTTCCCAGGACTCCACACAAGGTCTGGAGAATAGTAAATACTCAATATCCATCCATTTTTCTATCATCTCATCTAATATTCATCTTAACGGATAGACACTTGATAGCAACTTATTAATAGAATTCTTCTGCCTCCAAAATGAACTCGATAAATCTGTCGGCTTGATATATTTTTAAAAATTCGTTTAAATTTAATGTACTTTTTTTCAGAATCAACCATGAACCACACGCACACGCCGCTAGTTGTACTTAACAAAAGCATATTGAAGTTTACGAGAGAGGAAAATAACCCCCTAATGGCACCCCACTCCAGTACTCCTGCCTGGAAAATCCCATGGACGGAGGAGCCTGGAAGGCTGCAGTCCATGGGGTCGCTGAGGGTCGGACACGACTGAGCGACTTCACTTTCACTTTTCACTTTCATGCATTGGAGAAGGAAATGGCAACCCACTCCAGTGTTCTTGCCTGGAGAATCCCAGGGACGGGGAAGCCTGGTGGGCTGCCGTCTATGGGGTCACACAGAGTCGGACACGACTAAAGTGACTTAGCAGCAGCAGCAGCAAGCCGTCTCCTAGTCTCCTAGGAGACGGGGGTCTGACGTCAGTGAACCGGCTTGCTAGAACGCCCTACTGCGCATGCCTGCCGGCTCCCCAGCGGAGGCTGGGTACAGTGCGCATGCTCACGCCGGGGTCAAAGGGTCAGCGTCTTTGACTGGCTGAGGGGAAGACGCCGAGCGGTAAATGGCGCTGTAGGCGGGAAGATTGAGTGGCTGGTGCGCCGAGCCTTCGGGGAGATGTGTAGTGACTTCCATAGGGCTGAATCTGGGACGGAGGTGAGGCGCCGGGGTGAAAGCCAGGGAGACGAGAACAGGGCCGCGGGTCGGCGCGGGAGGCCAGCGGGCGCGGGAGGCCCGGGCCCTCAGGACGAGGCGCGCGGGGCCCGGACGCCGGCGACCCTGGTGCCCCGTCCCCCAAATTTGCGCCCCCCGGAGACTTGGGGCCCTCAGAGGGCTCACTGCGTACACGACTGGGTGTAAAATGGGAGTTGTCTAGTCTCTCTCTAACGTTATGGGCCAAACCCGTGCACGGCAGTCAAACACGGTTTGCAGGAGAGGCTAAGAAAAGCAGGGTGTCGCCTGGCTGAGCGTTCTTCGATTTTTCTAGAACAGGGGTGTCTGAGTAGGTGGCGCCACCTTCGCCTTCCGTTCTGTACGTCTTTGCTTATGGAGTCCTGCCCTCGCTATTACAATATATATCCAGCCCAAGTATCCAGGGCCACACAAGCAGTGTGAGGCCTGCAAGGATTTATTCAGGAATTGAACCGGCAAGGATCAAGCACTTCGTATGTGTTAGCCGCGGGTGAAAGAACTAGAGTCAGAAGCAGGAAACAGCTTCCGCTATTGCAGAACTGAGAAGGGAGGCTGACCGCCAATTACAGGACCTTGGGCAACCTGGAAGACTTAACTGGGAGGAGGAGGCGACAGCAGAAGTTTCAGGGACCTTTTGAAGGTGACTTGGCAAGGAAGGGGTGACATGGGGCAGGGAGTTGGAAGTATGTGGGTTCTGCCTTTGGGCTTCCCTGATAGCTCAGTTGGTAAAGAACCCGCCTGCATTGCAGGAGACCCCAGGTTCGATTCCTGGGTCGGGAAGATCCCCTGGAGAAAGGATAGGCTACCCACTCCAGTCTTCTTGGGCTTCCCTGGTGGCTCAGCTGGTAAAGAATCTGCCCGCAATGCGGGAGACCTGGGTTCGGTCCCTGGGTTGGGAAGATCCCCTGGAGAAGGGAAAGGCCACCCACTCCAGTATTGTGGTCTAGAGAATTCCATGTACTGTATAGCCCATGGGGTCGCAAAGAGTCAGACACAACCGAGCGACTCTCACGTTTATGCTCCCTGATTTAGGGGAAGTGCAAGTAGCTCTTTGTAGTTGAAGCCAAACAAAGCTAGTGGGGACACAGTATTGGGAAGTCAGCCCTGAGAAGTAGGCAGTGCAGGTTACGGAGGATCTTTTATACAGAGGAGGGAGGACGGGTAGCACTGCCCTAAACTGATGAGCAAGCTTTCTGCGGAGGTCCAGAGAGTCTGTATTTAGGTTTTGCGGGCCATTCCGTCTGTCAGGACTACTCAACTCTGCTGTTTAATGTGAAGGCAGCCAGAGACGTGTAAACAAATGAGCGTGGCTCTGTTCCAATAAACCTTTTGTTCTTTTGGGGAATCTTATTTTTGGTGCCAGGTCTTCATTGCTGTACCAGCTTTCCGTAGTTGTGGCAAGTGGGGGCTGCTCTCTGGTTGCGGTGCGGAGGCTTCTCTTGCTGGGAGCGCGGCCTGTGCCGCGCAGCAGGCTTCGGCAGCTGTGGCAAGTGGGCTTTGTAGTTGTGTCTTCAGGCTCTAGAGCACAGGCCTGATAGTTGTGGCGCACAGGTTTGGTTGCTCTACGGCCTGTGGGGTCTTGCTGGACCAGGGATGGAGCCCACGTCTCCTGCATTGGCAGGCAGATTTTTTTTTTTATCACTAAGCAACCAAGGAAGTCCCAACCTTTTGTTTTTTAAACATCAAGGTTCGGTCTGCTGGCCGTAGTTTGCCAACCCTTGCTCCTTTAGAGTAGAGGCGCCGCTCCCCATAAGAACTGCCACAGTTACAGGCTCACTGATTGAAATTATAATTTGAATCCTAGGTTAAACTCAGATGACTTTTGCAGTCAGAACAAGGCTAGCATCTAAAAACTGAGAACCCAGTACAGTCAAATCACTGAACAAAAAATTCATCATATCATCTGCCTGCCCCAGCCGTCTGGCGATCCTCAGCAAGATTGCCTTACTAGAATTACTTTGGAGTACAGAGTGGGCGGGGGTGGGGAGGATGCTTCTTTATTCTTTTTCCTTTTTGTCAACAAAACCAACTAAACAAATCTCTTTTTTAAGTGCTGGGCACCCTGTGGCCATTGCTTAATTTATTTGGATTCTGTTTCTTTTCTTAGTACATTAGTCTACTACACGAACTTCTTCTTGGAGTCCTTGTGTTGAGGAAGATATCTGAGGTCACAGACTATCCCAAGAAACTGAAATAAGCTACTTTATAATTCACAAGAATAGCCACATTATAAAATAGCTAACTTTCCCCCACATCTTGTGACTAGGAGGCAAAAGGCATTTCATACAGGGTCTTAAAAAAACACAAAAGTTGCAAAGAGGAATTTTTTTTTAAGCAGATTCCAGGGATGCAATTTCTGGTAGGCGAGAGAGCAAGTGGAAAACTTACATAGTGAGCCCTTGATTTAAAGAAGACACACCTTGGAATGCAATTTACAGTAGATAATCTGTTCTTTACCTTACTTTTAAACAGTAGCAATGGTATTTTTACTTTTATATTCCTCTGAACATTAGAAAAGATTTTGGCTATATTTTGGTATCACCCACCAAGTGGCTGCATTTGCACGTAGTTGTTAAGTAGTGACGTACTTTGAGTTTTCGCAAAAATGCCAGTATTCGTTAAGTGTAAAAGTAACCAGTGGATAAAAAAATTCGCTGTCCAGTTTTGGTTGACATACACAACATACTCTTTCTTCTCTTTAATTTTATTATGATAGTTTCTATTGTATTTATTGTTAAAGTAGTACATGCTTATGGCAGAAAATTCCAGTAGTACGAAGTGAAAAGTTGGAAACCTCTCCACCCCAATTATCATGTCCCAAGGGTCGTGCTAGTGGTAAAGAACCTGCCTGCCAATGAGGGTTTGCTCCCTGGGTGGGGAAGATCCCCTGGAGGAGGAAATGGCAACCCACTCCAGTATCCTTGCATGGAGAATCCCATGGACAGAGGAGTCTGTAGGGCTACAGTCCATAGGGTCGCAAAAAGTTGAACATGACTGAAGCAATTAGCATGCATACAAGGTGGATTTTTGTGAGGTTTCCCAGAAATTCTCTCTCTCTTTTTTTTTTTTTTGGTATTTTGGCTGCTCTGCTAAGCATGTGGGACGGTTTTCCAACCAGGTATCGAACCCAGGCCACCGCAGTGAAAGTGAAGAACACAAACCACTAGACCACTAGGGAATTCCCTGCCAGAAATTTCCCAGTGTCATTGTTTTGGAGGCTGAGATGGAGAGTGCTGGATCATGATTGTAGTCTTGGCTCTGCTGGCAGCAAGCTGAGAGATTTTGTATAAGTTATTAAACCTTGGGGCTTCCCAGGTGGTGCTAGTGATAAAGAATCTGCCTTCCAACTCAGGAGACCTAAGAATGGGGGTTCGATCCCCAGGTCAGGAAGATCCCCTGGAGGAGGAAATGGCAACTCACTCCAGTATTCTTGCCTGGAAAATTCCATGGACAGAGGAGCCTGGCGGGCTGCAGTCCATGGGCCGCAAAGAGTGGGACACAACTGAGCACACGTATTAAGCCTTGTCTTCTAGCTGTAAAGTGAGGGGATAGATGATGATTTCTCAGTTCCCTTTCAGCTGTACTTCTAGAAGGTGAGTCCTTATACTTCTGCATATCCTTCCACTAAGCACAGTATTCCCTGCAGAGTGAACACTTGATAAATATTTATTAATAGTAGTGCCTGGTTTTCTTTAGTTTTTGGCTGTACCATGCTGCACACGGGATCTTAGTTCTGTAACCAGGGATTGGCCTGTGCCCTTGGCAGTGACAGTACCAAATCATAACCATTGGTCCACCTGGAAATCCCCTGGATTTCTTTTCTTAGAAAAGGTTCAACTCACCTGCCAAATCAACTAGCCCTGAAAATAGATGGCACTGCAGTGTTGGGCCCATACCTGGCTGTTGCTGGCAGTCAAAGAGGCAGAAGAGGACTGGTGTGCCAAACAACACCCCCCACCCCCCCATGCCGTAACGCATAGGAGGGCAACTTCGGTGAGCCTTGAAGCATAGGTTGTGGACCCATGTGGAGCCACAAGAGGCACGTATTACATAAGACAAGTAGTGTTTCTTAAATAATAATATTTGGTCTTGCAGTGATAGAACAACATCTATCCCCTTCTCTCTTTTCGTCCCTTCTCACCCAGAACCGAATCAGTGCTCCATCATTACCATTACTCCATTGTGAATGCTTTCAACTTCCTTGTCTTTTTACATCCTAACCTACAAAGGCAGAGACATTACTTTGCCAACAAAGGTCCGTCTAGTCAAGGCTATGGTTTTTCCAGTAGTCATGTATGGATGTGAAAGTTGGACTATAAAGAAAGCTGAGCACTGAAGAATTGATGCTTTTGAACTGTGGTGTTGAAGAGTTGAAGAAGGACTCTTGAGAGTCCCCTGGACTGCAAGGAGATCCAACCAGTCCATCCTAAAGGAGATCAGTCCTGGGTATTCATTGGAAGGAATGATACTAAAGCTGAAACTCCAGTACTTTGGCCACCTCATGCAAAGAGTTGACTCATTGGAAAAGACCCTGATGTTGGGAGGGATTGAGGGCTGGAGGAGAAGGGGACGACAGAGGATGAGATGGCTGGATGGTATCCCTGACTCAATGGACATGAGTTTGAGCAAGCTGCAGGAGTTGGTGAAGGACAGGGAAGCCTGGCATGCTTCAGTCCATGGGGTCACAAAGAGTCAGACACAACTAAACTGAACTACTTTCCTGACCATGGTTAAACCCAGCTGTCTACTTCCTCCTGTTTACTGTCTACCCACTCAGCTGGATATTGCTAGAGAAAATCACGACCAGGCTGACTGATTTCATTTTTAAATTTATAACCATCAACTTCAAGTGGACTCCCAATCCCACCTGTGCTTTCCTAGCTAATTCACTTTGTCTCAACAAAATACGTGTTATCAAACCCAACCTTATGCCTGAATTCCAGCCACACATGTTCTAGTACCTTCTTGATACCCACATGGATGTCTAATAGGCCTCCCACACTTAACATGTTCATCATGATTGACTCCTGAATCCAGAGAAAATAGGAGAAGCCTTGCCCCAAACTCAACCCTTGGTATACCACCACATATGTACACCCAGCCCCAGCCTGCTCCCTCTGCCTTCCCTATCTTGTTAAATGGTGAATTAATTTTTTTCTACCTTTTGCTCAAGCCAAAAACCTTGAAGTCGTTCTTGACTCCACTTTTTCCTCTCATATCAGCCCACATTTGTTCATGCATTCTGTCTTCTGTACCTTCCATGTGTTATCATGGATTTGACTACATTTCACTACTTTTCCTGCAGCCATTCCTCTTCCTAGTAACCACCACCTGCTTGACTGCACTAACCTCCTAACTGGTCTCTGCTTCACCCTGTTCACACTTCCTCTAATGTATTTTCCATGTAGTGTCCATGATGCTCCATTCAAAACATAAGCAGACTCTACTGCCCAGAGCTTTCCAGAGGTTCCTGTATCATTCATAGTAGAACCTGGAATCCTGTTTCTTATATGATTTGCAAACTGTGTGATTTGTCCTTCCGCCCCACCCATAACCTCAGCTCGCCTCTCCTGCCTTTGTGATCTTCTCTCCCACTCTCCCTGACTCTTCTTCAGACACACTGTTCTTGCTCTTCCTTGAATGTACCGGATCTGCCTCAGCCTCAGGGCCTTTGCAGTTCCTGTTGAGTCTGCCTAGATACTTCTCCCTCAGAAAGTGACACGGCTCACTTCCACACTTGCATCGTTTGTGTTCACAAGCTAGCTTGTACGAGGAGGTCCTTCCTACTGTTGTTTTTTAAGATTTATTTTTGTTTATGGCTACACTGGGTCTTCGTAGCATTGTGCAGGCTTTCTCTGGTTGGGGCGAGTGGGGGCTGCCGTCCGTCAGTCGCTGCGGTGGTTTCTCCTGTTGCCGAACATGGGCCCTAGGGTGTGCAGGCCTCAGTGGTTGCGGCTTACCGGCCCTAGAGCACAGGCTCAGTTGTCCCGCAGCATGTGGGATCTTCTCAGGCCGAGGGTTGAACCCATGTCCCCTGCATTGGCAAGCAGATTCCTAACCACTGAGCCACCAGGGAAGTGCCCTTCCTACTAGTAATTTTATTCCACTTAACCTGTTTCTCCCTCTGAACACTTATATCTGACATCTTGCATTGTACATGTGTTGTCTTCCCACCTCCCACCCCTGCCATTTAAGAATCATGATTGCAGATGTTCTCTGCTGAGTTTATTTCTTCAAGTCTCAGCGTTTAGAACAGTATTTAGCTCACTGAAGGCGCTCAGTAGGTGTTCCCTAGTAACTCAGTAAAGAATACCTGTGTGATGCAGGTTCAGTCCCTGGGTTAGAAAGATCCCCTGGAGTAGGAAATGGCAACCCACTCCAGTATTCTTGCCTGGGAAATCCCATGGACAGAGGTGCCTGGTGGGCTGCAGTCCATGGGGTCACAAGAGCTGGACACGACTTAGCTACTAAACAACATCTGGCTTCTGTCTCCATCTTCCACTAAGTGCTTTTCTCAAGGTTACCGTCAAACTTTATGTTGCCAAATGCTCATTTCTAAGCACCCGTCTTAGACTAGAAAGGCAGAAGTTGCACTTTGTGCAGACAAGCTGTCAGGACCCTAGCACAGGCTGATCAGTGCATGTCTAAAATAATCCATTAGGAAAATCCCTCCTTCCCTGGGGAAGAGAGAACAAGAGGATAGGAGAATGTACCTCACATGTTTCTCCAGCGGAGTCTCACAAACGTGGCAGGAGGCCAGGGGAGGGAGTTCCTCCAGTGTTAAGCTTCTACAGTTTTGAGTCTATGCTTTGTTGTCTCTTTCTGAGGTCTTGTGTATAGTTGATTTTTCTAAGTGAAATTTTGAAGCACAGTCTGATAATGACTTCCTAGTGAAATCTTAACTGTGTATTTAATGAAATTACTAATTTGTGGAATGTCATAAATTAAAATTTAGTCTTTATTTTGCTAGAAATTAATGCTGCTTAGGTACGTATAGTAATTTTTCCCTGACTTTTAATAAATTTTTCTTATAGGATGATTGCTTTTTAAAACATATTAGTGAAAGGCAGCAGCTCTCAGGGAATATACTAGAAACAATGGAATTGTACTATTTAGTGTCTGAGTAACAGGTGTCTTTTCCATGTAATTTAGACAAAAGCTTTATTGAAGAGCCAGGCCTAGTACTCTGCCCTAAAGGGCAGTTGAATTTTCTAAGTAGCAGAAGAGGCTGATTTCATAAATGAAAAGAATTAGTCCTCTGATTTAAGGGACTCCATGATAAGGGCCAAATTTTGCATTGATCACATACGTGTTAACATAGATGCTGTTTCCTTGCCTTCCTACACGTTCCAGCTTGTTTCTTTATGTGTTGTTTAGTCACTAAGTCGTGTCTGTCTGACTCTTTGCAGTCACGTGGACTATAGCCCACCAGTCCATGGGATTTCCCAGGCAAGAATACTGGAGTGGGTTGCCATTTCTTCTCCAGGGGATCTTCCTGACCCAGGGATCGAACCTGCGTCCCCTGCATTGACTGATGGATTCTTTATCGCTGAGCCACCTGGGAAGCCCTCTCTGTGTTATAGTTACACATATTTGACTGGAGTGAATTTCCTCTATATATTGTATATGCAGGAAAACTAAGAATTGTATTCAGTTTGTAGATGAAAGTCCAAGCCTGTTATAGGGCAGGGGAGTGAATATTTGGTTTAGAGTGTAGATGGACTTTCACACTTAACTGGTTTGAAACCTTGCTGCTGGGTCCATCTGCAAACAGATTTCATCACGAAAGGTCAGGGGAAATGAGCCTTTACCCAAATGACAGTTACATATGCATGTTTGCTTTAATAGCATTCATTTCTGGTAATTTGATCTTTAAGCTCTCCTTCCTGCTCTTGTGTAAGCTTCTCCATAAAAATAAAATGATGCTTTAAAGCATCTTTACGATACATATTCTATTTAATAAGCATATATAATAAACATATACCTCGAAGGTATATGTTCAATAAAACAGACTCTTGTTAATGACTATTAATAACTTTAGCGATAACTGTGAGTCTGGGTGAACTCCGGGAGTTGGTGATGGACAGGGAGGCCTGGCATGCTGCGATTCATGGGGTCGCCAAGAGTCGGACACGACTGAGCGACCGAACTGAACTGAACTGAAGAATACTCATGGGCTTTTGTAGAACTTTGCATAGGTTGTCCAAACATAGAAAAATTTGTATAGTTTAAGGATCCTTTTACTCCAGCCTTTGCCCAGTTCTACCTACCTGTGCCCTGTTTACCTTCATCTTAACAAGCAGCTACTAAGGTTGTGCCAGATGTAAAGCATTTTGGAATTGCTGGTGAGCCAAGATAGAGCCCTCTCCTTTAAGCTCTTACGTCCAGATGAGGGAGACTGGTAATGTGTTCTGAAGTATAGGAATAGCTTTCTGGAAGGAAGTGGCCCTCAAGAATGTATAGTTTTCATTCATTCAGTAGTCTGGGCCTTAGAGCATTTGAGAGTATAGGGAAAGGACATTTCTTGATCAATGAACATTTTGTATGTGCCTGAAAGAACTATATGCTGAATCTCTTTCAAAATTAAAGTAGCCTCTCACACAGATTAGAATCCACTCCCTTTTTAATGCTTTCACAGAGCCCCATGTCATTTCTGTTACAGCACCTGCAATACTTTGTTGAATTCTTTAACCTTTTGACTCTGCCCTATTCAGTTTTTTGAGGATAGAAACTGTGTTGTATCTGTGTATGCCCAGCAACTTATTCACTGGACTATTTACGGAAATATTCAACTGGAATATTTACCAATGAATATTTGTATAATTAAGTATTACCCCCTTTCTTTCTGCTGTTGAAAGAAAATATTTGGGGATCCTTGTGATGTTAGGGTGTGTTATGAGAGATGGTTGAGAGAGACCAGGTAATTGTTTAGACAGGACCTTAGATTGGTTTGACCTTCAGCTGAGGAAGTCCAAAAACTGTTGTCCCTGTACTCAAAAATTTTTGTCCGACTCAGTGATACAGACTTTGAGGCTTTGTAGCGCAGGGGAAGAACTCCAGGCTTTGGGAGTCAGAGATCTCGGTGAAATCCTGACTCATTTTCTCATCTGAGAAGCAGAATGATAACAAATAGAGTTAATGTAACAATTAAAAGAGATGATGTGTATAAGTTATGTACCACTGATACCACAGCAAGTACAAATAGTAGTTGTTTTTAGATAGGTATTGTTATGATGATAAAACCTGGCAGATACTGATTTACAAACCAAATGCCAAAACTGTTCATTTACAATTTGAGTGCATGTGCCAAATAGATGAAGATTGTGTCCTCTGTGTATTCTTTCCCAATTAGGAAATTTGGGCTCAGAAAGGTTGCTTAGAGAATCAAGAGAAATAGTTTAATTATCTTAATAGCTGCCATCACCAAACTCTGTTTGCCTGACGTGGTCATCTTCCCTAAAGGAATTCAACTGTCCTGTCAAGCAGAATTTAGTTGCATTCCTTGTACCTTGGCTTAACTTACTTTTTGCACTTCTGAAGCTCTAGTTTGATTATACCTTGCTGCTTTCAACTCCTCAAATCTGGACATCATTCACTTAAATTTATGTAATGGTCAGGTTTATGCCAAATTTTTAGGGTATTTTCTACTTGGGTTTGGAAGATACTTCATCCCATCAGATGACTCTTATGTGTTGTTAATATTGCCCATTTGTGTAAGTATTATTATGAAAAATAGCTATGTTTTCCTAAACAAAAAATGTAGTGAGGAGTGAAGTTAACTGGGTTCTCATCTCTCCTTCTGTATCTAATCTATTACTATGTGTTGTTCTGGTTAAAGTTTGTGAAGATCATCTCGGCTCTTACAGAGTTGGAAAAGGGAGGAGTATTTTTGGACAATTGTGGATATTCTTCCTTGACAGTATACCAAAACTTGACAGGTAGTGAAGTTATTGCATTGTAGAATATGAAATTATGTCAGTGAACTTTTCATATGTTACAGTCCATTGACTTATCATAACTTTAAACTGTCTGGGAGTGAATTTTACCCAGTGGTTGGTCCTTTGGAAATGGTGGTTCACTGAGTTATGTAGATCTTCCAAGTATTTACATTTGTTAAATAATTAGCCCCCCAAAATCACATTTGTTAAAATCACCAGTGATTTTACCACTACCTTAAGTATTGGGATGCTGTCAAGCTCACAGTAGTAGATAAAAGTTTTCCAAAATTCACATTTTATCATTGGCAACAAATACTGACAGTTACTTTTCCTTAAAGTGATAGGCTCACTTTCTTCATTTTCAATAAGATGTCTGACAGATACCCAAGTTTGTGTAACCATAATTTGTCATTCTTCAAATAAAAGTGTTTTGTGAAAAAGTATCCATCTCATATAATCACACAAGTGCTTTTCCTAGAGAAAACCCACTGCGTTTCGGTTTGCGGCAGAAGTGCTTTCTTTGTGTGTGAAGTTGGGGGAAGTCCCCAAGACTCCGTCTGCAGAGTTCCAGGTCCTCACCCCCTCACTCATTCAGACATTAATTGCATGTTTGGCAGTTCCCAAGGCTACCTTCAGGTTTAGTGATTTGCTGGAAGGACTTACAGAATACACTGAAAGCTTAGTCACGCTTATATTTTGCTGCAGCAAAAGGAAACATTGAAATCAGCCCAGGGAAGAGATACAGTGGGACAAAATCCAGAATTCCCAACAGGGAGCTTCCAGTTGTCCTGTCCTGGTGGAGTATGGACAATGTGCTAGCTTTCCCCAGCGACAGCGAGGACAGTGTGCTGGCCGAGGAAGCTCACATGAGCTTTGGTGTCCAGAGTCTTTATGGGGCTTTGTCATGTGGACATAGTCAGCCCACCAATAACTGAGGTTGAGCTGCCTCCAATCCCTCACCCCACCACTCTAGGCATCCATTTCTTTTGGAACACGTTGAATCCTTAGCAGTCTTGTGAAGGAAATACTGTTTTTTTCTTCCCTTTACCTATGAGAAACCTCAAGCCCAGAGATCTAGTGGGTCAGGTTCTGAAGTCCCAGCTGTCTACTCTTAACTGTTGTAAATTGCTTCTTTTTTTTAAACTCATGATTTACTTTTGGCTGTGCTGGGTCTGTGTTGCGGTGCACAGACTTTCTCCAGTGTGGTGAGTGGGCTGCTCTTCACTGCAGTGCTTAGGCTTCTCTCGTTGCAGAGCACAGGCTTTAAGGCAAGCAGGCTTGGTAACTGTGCTTAGTTGCTCCATGGCATGTGGGATCTTCCCGGACCTGGGATTGAGCCCATGTCTCCTACATTGGGAGGAGGATTCCTGGACAACCAGGGAAGTCTGTTCATTGCTTCTGAAAACCGCTTGCTCTAATCTACAAACCAGAGAGCAAACTCATAAGGGTGACATCCAAGATCTTTTGTGATCTGACTTCTGTTCTCTAGGACTTCGTTATGTCCTGCCTGTTTTGTGCCGAAAGCTCTGGCATTTCAGATCTCCTTACAGTTTACCTACACACAGCTGTTTATAACCTTTTCATTTTGGCTGATGTTGCATCTGCCAGGTATGCCTGCCTATGTGCCCTGTTCACAGATTCAGGTATTTGGAGCTTCTCAGGGAGAGTTTTTCTCCATTGTCCCTTCCCTTCCCGTCCCCTCCACCAGATAAGGAGCTGGCACTATAATGGACAGATGAAAGCTGATACCTGTGTGACAAGTGTGGTAGGCATAGTGAGAAAGATAATTATAGCAGGTAAGGAAGGTAAATACTTTGCAATTAGTTTGATTCTGTGTCCCAAACTATGCTATCGGCTTCTTTGAAGGCAGAGACTCATTTTATACCAAGAGTACTTGGTACATAAAAAATAAAGTATATTCTGGGTAAATGAACACAACTTTTCTTCTAAATTATATTTTCTATTTCATAATTTCCTCCAAATCCTCAAAATGCTGGTGAAAAGTTTCTTACAGACTTTTGGTAAATTGTATAAATTTTGATTTGTTGTGTGTGTGTGTATGTTGGATTTAAAATTTTTAGATAATAAATTTTCCTTCTCTCTCTTTTTTTCCTGCCTTTTGCAAGCTCCTTGCCCGACTGGAAGGTAGAAGTTCCTTGAAAGAGATAGAACCACATCTGTTTGCTGATGAAGAGTCACCTGTGCATGGTAAAAACACAGTCTCAAGCCAAAATACAGTGTCATAAATTAAGTTTTATAAAACAAGTTTTTCCCCTGCATATATCCATATATGGGTTTCCCTGGTGGCTCAGATGGTAAAGAATCTGCCTAAAATGTGGGAGACCCAGGTTCGACCCCTGGGTTGGTAAGATCCCCTGGAGAAGGGAAAGGCAATCCACTGCAGTATTCCTGTCTGGGAGAATTCCATAGACAGAGGAGCCTGGTGAGCTACAGACCACGGGGTTGCAAAGAGTTGGATACGACTGAGCAACTAACACACCCACACACACACATTCATGTACATACTCATACTTCTAGCAAGAGCCTACACAGATAAGACATGAAATGAAGAACCGGGACAGAGGTTATGGCGGCGCACTGTTCGCCTTCGTTATCTGCCAGCTGAGGTGGAGCCTGCTTACCTTCAGCAAGTCTTCAGTGTGAAACCTCTCTTATCCCAGCACAGTAACTGTGGCAGTTTGTTACTTATTTTTTGTTTCCTTACAAGTTTGAGGATCACAGGAAAGTTCTTAGGTACTTGGTAGTTCCGTGAATATTTTTACAATAGGGAAAATGATAGCTGCTTATTCTGCTAACACTTCTCCACTAGGGAAAACTTAAAAAAGAAGGTGGTGTGCTTAGATGTGTGTGTGTGTGTGTGTTTCTTTTCCACTGTAATAGCTTTAAAGAGATATAATTCATTCAAGTGTACAGTTTGCACTTATGCGTCTACTGGCACAGTCAATTCTAGAACATTTTCTTCACCCCCAAAAGAAACCCATGCCTGTTGGTAGTCACTCCTCAATTCCTCTTGTATCCCTTAGCTCTAGGCACCTATTAATCTACTTTCTGCCTCAGTGATGTGCCTTTTCTGAACATTTCATGTCGTTGGAACCATCCAGTATATGGTCTTTTGTCACTAATGTCTACTTTGCTTCATATTTTCAAGATTTATTATACTGTAGCACGCCTCAAGTAGTCTGTTCCTTTTTATTGACTAATGTTCTGTTGAATCCATACATCAGTTGATGGCCGTTTGGGTTGTTTCTACTTTTTGATTATTAAGAATAATGCTGCCATGATCGTCCTGGGTACAAGTTTTTCTCAGGAGAAATATTTTCCGTTTTCTTGGGTAATACCTACGAGAGGAGCTGCTGGGTTATATGGTAGCTCTGTGTTTAACCTTTGGCAAAATTTCCAGGCTGTTGTCTAAAGTGCCTGCTGGGAAGCCCACATTTCACCTGTCAGCATCGGTGAAGTGTGTACTGGTTCCATTTTACCCAGGTCCTGCACACAGCTATTGTCTGTCTTTTTGATTATAGCCTTCCCAGTGAGAATGAAGTGATACCTCATTGTGGTTTTGATTTACATTTCCCTAATGGCTAATGGTGTTAAGCATCTTTGCATGTGCTTTTTGGCAATTTGTGTGTGTAATTTGGGGAAATATCAGATCTTTTGCCTATTTATAAAATTGGGCTGTCTTTTTATTATTGAGGTGTAAGAGTCCTTTATATATTTTAGCTACAGGCCTTCATTAAATATGTGATCTGCAGATATTTTCTCCTGTTTTATAGTTTCTTTTCTCCATCGAGGCACAAAGTTACTAATTTTGATGAAGTCCATCAATTTATCCAGTTTTTCTTGCTCTTGTCTTTAGTATCAAAGCTAAGAAGCCCTTGCCTAATCCAAGGTCAAAAAGATTTAGGGCTTTTGATATTATTGTAACTGATTTCTGTTTTCATTATTTTCTGATCAGAGAACATACTTCTGTGATTTCAGTCAGTTTAAATTTATTGAGATGTGTTTTCTGGCCAAACATATGGTCCATCCTGGAGAATGTCCTACGTGTGCTTGAGAAGAATGTGCATTCTGCTGTAGCTGGGCCAGGTGTTTTATTGATGTCTCTTAGTTCTAGTTGGCTTTTAGTGTTGTTCAGGTATTCTTTTCCTTGCTGATCTTCTGTCTTGTTGTTCTGTCCGTTGTTGAAAGTTGGATATTTTAGTCTTTTAGTCTCCAACTATTGGTGAATTGTCTGCTTCTCCCTGTCAGTTTTTGTGGGTTTCATGTAGTATTGGGCACATGTATGTTTATTATCATTATTATAGCTTGTCAATGAGTTGACTTATTAATCATTATAAAATGTTTCTCTTCGTCATCTCACACCCTTTAAGATGGCTACTGTCATAACAAGCTCACAAGTGTTGGTGAGGCGGGGAGCCGATTAGTACCATTGTGCACTACTGATAGGATCATAAAATGTTGGGATCATAAAAATGGGATCATAATGGTGCAGCCATTACGGAAAACAGTTTGAAGGTTCCTCAAAAAGTAAAATATAGAACTACCATTGTACTTCTGGGTATACAGTCGAAAAGAATCAAAAGCAGGGTATTGAATAGGTATTTATTTGCATACCTGTGTTCATAGCAGCACTATTCACAGTAATTGCTCAAAGATGAAAGCAACCCGAGTGCTCATCAACAGATGAATGGATAAAAAAAGATGGTCTGTACATAGAATGGAATATTATTCAGCCTTCAAAAGGAAAGAAATTCTGACACATGCTACAATATGGATGAATCTTGAGGACATGCTTAGTGAAATAATCCAGTCACAAAAAGAAAAATACTTCCTGAACCCCCTGTATTATATGGGGTATCTAAAATAGTCAGATCCATAGAAACAGAAAGTGGAATGGTGGTTTCCAGGGGCTGGGGAGGAAAGAGAGAATTGTTGTTTAATGGGTACAGATTTTCAGTTTTGTGAGGTGATAAAGTTCTGGAGATATGCTTCACAGGTGTGTGAATGTACTTAACACTACTGAACTGCATGGTGAAGATGGTAAATTTTATGTTATGTCTTTTAACCACAGTGAAAAAGAGGTCCTTTGTCTCTAATAACAGTTTTTTTTGTCTTAACGTATATTTTGTCTGATGACAGGCTAGCCACTTGTGGCCTCTTTTGGTTACGTTTGCATAGTATCTCTTCTTCTGTCGTTTTACTATCAACCTTGTGACTTGGAATGTAAAGTATGCCCGCTGTAGACAACTTGTAGTTGGATCATGTTTTTTTATTCCCTTTTGTCATTCTCTCCCTTTTGTTTGGACTGTTTAATCCATTTGTTATTATTAGTTGAGATAGGGTTTATGGCTGCCATTCTGCTATCTGTTTTATATGTGTCTTACATCTCTTTTGTTCCTCTATTCATCCTTTACTGTCTTCTTTTGTGTTAAATGGGCTTCAGTGGTGGCTCACATGGTAAAGAATCTGCCTGAAGTTCAGGAGACCTGGGTTCGATCCCCAAGGCAGGAAGATCACTTGAAGGACATGGCAACCCACTCCAGTATTCTTGCCTGGAGAATTCCATGGACAGAGGAGCCTGGTGGGCTTCCATCCATGGGGTTCTCAAAGAGTTGGACACAGAAAAGTAAAGAAAAAATAGTTGGACCTGACTGAGCAGGAAGTGAAGAGGAACTAAAAAGCCTCTTGATGAAGGTGAAAGTGGAGAGTGAAAAAGTTGGCTTAAAGCTCAGCATTCAGAAAACAAAGATCATGGCATCTGGTCCCATCACTTCATGGGAAATAGATGGGGAAACAGTGGAAACAGTGTCAGACTTTATTTTTTTGGGGCTCCAAAATAACTGCAGATGGTGACTGCAGCCATGAAATTAAAAGATGCTTACTCCTTGGAAGAAAAGTTATGACCAACCTAGATAGCATATTAAAAAGCAGAGACATTACTTTGCCAACAAAGGTCCGTCTAGTCGAGGCTATGGTTTTTCCAGTGGTCATGTATGGATGTGAGAGTTGGACTGTGAAGAAGGCTGAGCGCCGAAGAATTGATGCTTTTGAACTATGGTGTTGGAGAAGACTCTTGAGAGTCCCCTGGACTGCAAGGAGATCCAACCAGTCCATTCTGGAGGAGATCAGCCCTAGGATTTCTTTGGAGGGAATGATGCTAAAGCTGAAACTCCAGTATTTTGGCCACCTCATGTGAAGAGTTGACTCATTGGAAAAGACTCTGATGCTGGGAGGGATTGGGGACAGGAGGAGAAGGGGACGACAGAGGATGAGATGGCTGGATGGCATCACTGACTCTATGGACGTGAGTCTGAGTGAACTCCAGGAGTTGGTGATGGACAGGGAGGCCTGGAGTGCTGCGATTCATGGGGTCGCAAAGAGTCGGACACGACTGAGCGACTGAACTGAACTGAACTGAGCAACTAACACTTTCACTTTGTGTTAAATAGATAGTTTCTAGTGTATCATTTTAATTCCTTGTCATTATTTTTACCTTTTTTTGAGTTAGTTACCTTATGATCACCCTCAGGATTACAATCAACATCTTAATTTATAACAGTCTAGTTTGTGCTACATACCGTCTTAATTTCTGTATTTTTTGTAAAAAATCTTTGCTATCATATAGCTCCATTCTTGTCCCCTTCCTCTTGCTGTTATAAATTATGTATTTATACAGTATATGCCCTTCACACTTAAATTTTTGCTTAGTTAAAATAATTAAAATTACTTGATGCAGTTGTTTCTTAAATCAGATGAAAAAAATAATAACAAATATAAAACACACATAACTCTTATATTTACCTATATGGTTATATTTACTGTGTTCTTTATTTGCTCATTTGGAATTCAGTTACTGTCTACTGCTATCCTTTCATGCATCCTGAAGGACTCCTTCTAGTATTTCCTATAGAGCATATGTGTTAATCAGAAAAATTATAAACTGTCAATAATAAATGACAAATTTTGGTCAAACATATTAGACAAAAGATTCAACTATCTTTTTATTCTATCAGAAAGGATATTATTACGTTGAACTTTATGGAACTGACATTAAAACATGGATTCGAAGCATAGTTTATACATTTGAATGTTATGTTTATAGAAACTTTAAAAAAAAACCATTATGTTCAGTCACTAACAAAAAAGTTTACTTAAAATTATGATAGATCTTAGAGCTATAAAACTAGTTAGATGGAAAAAAATATCTGGTTAGATGAATCCTCTTTAGAGCAACAGCAGACATAAAACTAGGATTATAAGGGTTATTTATCAACAACAGCACTTGAACAGAGTGTTACAGGGAAGTTCATTTTGAAGCAGTAAGAGATTGAGGGGTTACAAGCATCTCCAATACTGTTGTGAAACGTTTTCAATGCTGTTTTGGATAGGAGTCGCTCAGCACCATATGCAGCTCGTCCTCTCTGCAGTGCTGTGGTGGCGGCTCTGCACGTCCAGCACGCCTGGTGCATGAGCGCCCAGCCGTGTCTCACCCTTTGAGACCCCGTGGACTGGAGCCCATCAGGCTCCTCCGCCCATGGGGTTCTCCAGGCAAGCACACTGAAGTGGGCTGCCATGCCCTCCTCCAGGGGATCTTCCCAACCCAGAAATCAAACCCAGGTCTCCTGCATTGCAGGTTGATTCTTTACTGACTGAGCCACCAAGGAAGTACGTTGGTACCTAGAGGATGTATTTTTTGGCTTTTCTCTCTTTTCCTTATTTTGAAGGCTCTTTAGATTCTTAAACTCACTCTGACAATCTGTTACCCAAACCCCTTACAGCATTCTATTTGTGATAGTAACTATCAAGGCCAAACCATCCAGATTTTCTGATTTAGTTTAACTTGTCAACTGTCAAACTGTAGAGGTGATTTTTTTTTTTTTGGTTTGGGTTTTTTCTTTAACTACCAGTTGTCATACTCAGTACTTTGACTGGACTGGGGCAAGATTTCTCTTAACAGCTCACAGAAACTTATGAGATGGTGTTTCAGATGCAGTTAAAAGGACCATGTTTCTCTATAGAACATTATGTTTGAATATTATTTTTGATCTTATGATTAGGTAGTAAATGTTTATAAAAATCAATGAAATTTATTTCAGTTCATCATTAAACAAACATATTTGTAGAGAATCTAGTTCGAGAAGTTAATGATCGTATTCATCTTTAATTTCCAAGTTGGCAGATTTTACTTACCCAGTTGTTAGAAATGCCCTTTCCACCCCCCCACTTTGCTACTAATCTGTAAAAGGGGAAGAGTGCTTCTACCTACCTAATAGTCTCTTCAGTTCAGTTCAGTCGCTCAGTCGTGTTCGACTCTTTGCAACCCCATGAATCACAGCATGCCAGGCCTCCCTGTCCAGCACCAACTCCCGGAGTTCACCCAGACTCACGTCCATCGAGTCAGTGATACCATCCAGCCATCTCATCCTCTGTCGTCCCCTTCTCCTCCTGTCCCCAATCCCTCCCAGCATCAGAGTCTTTTCCAATGAGTCAACTCTTCACATGAGGTGGCCAAAATACTGGAGTTTCAGCTTTAGCATCATTCCTTCCAAAGAAATCCCAGGGCCGATCGCCTTCAGAATGGACTGGTTGGATCTCCTTGCAGTCCAAGGGACTCTCAAGAGTCTTCTCCAACACCATAGTTCAAAAGCATCAATTCTTCGGCGCTCAGCCTTCTTCACAGTCCAACTCTCACATCCATACATGACCACTGGAAAAACCATAGCCTTGACTAGACGGACCTTTGTTCCCAATTAGACAGCCTTAAACTTTGCCTCAGTTTCATTCATGCTGAACCAGGGCTCTGAAGAATCCATATTCACACCACACTGGCTGTTCCTCAGTTAATGAATGGGTTTAGAAAGCCTTGTTAGATCTTGTAGGAGAGTACTCTCAAAGCTTTACTCTTTTGAATTACTCTGAAAAAATGTTTATGAGCACCACCCCTCTCTATCCAAGAAAATACTTAGCAAAGTTTTCATTTTCCCTCTGTTCTGAGAACTCCAGAAAACATCCGGAGAGGTCTCACAGTTACCGTCTCACCAATATCATGGGTTTCTAGCTCCCTGCGGAGTCCCTCCTCTGTTGCTTCAGAATATGTTACATTTCTGTTACCTTATCTTCATTTGACTCTCCAGCCACATGAAATTGCTGTTGAATTTTTACTCTTTAAACGAGTCTGCTGCTGCTGCTAAGTCGCTTCAGTTGTGTCCGACTCTGTGCGACCCCACAGACGGCAGCCCACCAGGCTCCGCCGTCCCTGGGATTCTCCAGGCAAGAACACTGGAGTAGGTTGCCATTTCGTTCCCCATTAAACGAGCCTAAACCATTGTTATTTTTCTGGTTCCTCATGTATGCCTCCCTTCCTGATTTCCATCCTGCTCTTACCTAAAGACAGTGACTGCTCCCTGTGGTGCTGTTTCAGACTGAGTATCTCTGTTTTTAAAGTTTGGTTCATAAAATAATGTTTATGTTAAAGGTGCTATTGCAGACTGTACATTTCCATGACAGTTCAGTGATCTGTTCCTTACCTCTCCCCTGCCATTTTTTAATTTTTAGAACTTTTCTGCTGCATTTACTATTATTTAGTACTGTTTCTATTAAATTTCTGTCTTAACTGCCTTCACGCTGAGTTCTCTAGCTGTGGATGTGTCCTGAGACTTGAGTTTCGGCCTCTTAGTTTTAGGTTCACTCCCACTCCCCTAAAGAGTTTTCTGTTCTCCGTTTCTGTGTAGTTTATTCCTAAATTGCTCTCTTCAACCTCTTATTACTGTCACGAATCTTGAATCCTAGTGGCCTAGGATATATTTATTTTTGACACTTAAAGATACATCTTAACATACCATTTTGAAAGCTAAATTCTTGTTAGAATATTTACATGATATGTGGATTAAAAATCGCTACTCGGTTTTGGTTTTTCTTTCTTTATGGTACATCCAGGCCTGTCTTTGAGAACTTTTAGGTCACTACGCTAGGTTTCCCCTTACCTTCTGAGTAAGTGAAGGAGGCCGAAGACTTGATAGAAATGAAGCGTCAGCACACTTGGGCTCAGGGGGAGCTGGTGGGGGCTGAACCAGCCCTGAACCATTGGTTCCCATCCTGGCTTATCTCTGGTGTTGGCCCCTCATTCCACGCCTTGGTCAGTGGCCTTCACACCTGCCCACTCTGCTAACCAAAGCTGCACCCCACCTGCGCCTCCCTGCCACACCTGCTCCCTTTCAAAATGCTGTGTTCCAAAATTGACTTTGTGCATGGAATGAGAACTTACATTTTCATTTTTTAGATTTCTTTCAAGATGTTCTTAAGAAGAAAAGAATCCGATGAAGTGCATTCAAAAGATACTGTACTTTGCACTAGGGATAGAGTATTCAAGTCCTCACCTTAAAGTAGTGAACAAGAAATCTATCAAGTAAATCGTCAGAAATGACACACCATGTAAATGTAATGATGATTAGTGATAAAGTTTGCTTTTCCTACCTCTGAGTGTTGTTATTAGGATTCCCTTTTTCAGTTGGAAGGCCCTGTGGAAGTGTTGATGGCTGCTCCTCAGCCTTGTGGGCCAAGTTCCTAGGAAAAAGAGGCGCATGTGTGTGGTCTGCTTGTTTATCTCCCCACCGCGTCTCTGCGTGGCCTGCTGCGTCCTCACAGCCACTTTCCCATTAACCTTGCTCAGCTGTGTTTTCAGCTTTCCTTCCCTATCGTTAGTATTGGCTCAGTGTTAATGTTCCTTCATCTAGTGATGTAGTTTATTCTCTTTCTATAATATAGGGCGATAAAAGAGTTTTATCTGGGGGCATGGGGAGGATTTCCACTTAGTCCTTCCTTAGCTATATGGTAGGAGGGAGTAACCTGAACTTCTGGGTTGAACATAACTGAATATAATTTTAGTCACTATAAGAGCATCCATGAACAATTGTTAATGTGAAGATAATTTTACTCTCTGAGGCTGAAATCTTGGGAATGGGGGCAGGGAGAATCTTTTTAATTAAAAATTTGAATTGCAAATTGTATATAAGATTATAGTGAAAATTGGCTGAAGTTTTATACTACTTAAATATGGTATGGTGGCAGATTGCTAGATTTCTTACAGATTATTTGTGAGTGTTCCAACATACAATGGTTTGTTAGTAATAACAGGAAATAAAGTAACTGGACTCTCAGACAGACCTTGTAGTTGGTTCAGAGCCTAAGAAACTGCCTTTTTAATATGGCGTTTCCAGTTATACTGTTCAGCCATAAAGTGAATGGCAAATAGACAAGAATTGAAAAGCCCCTGTTGTGAGTGGATTTTGAAAGTCTGGCGGCAGGACAGTTTCCCCAGGTGTTTTATTTGTACTGTCCTCAATAAACGAGAGTGACTCCAACCTGCCAAGAAAGAGATTTGAATCTTCAGAGTAGTTGACCCTGACTTATAACGCTCGGAAAATAACTCACAATGCAGGTGTCATTTGAACGAAACGGTGTCGAGCGGCGTTCATAGAGCACAGAGCAACTCAAGGCGGTGTGGAGACATGCAGGGTGTTTCCCCCGGGGATGCAGTTGCACTCAGGGCCTGAGGGCTGGGGGCCTACTGCCTGTGTGCGTGAGAATGCACCGTAAGAGCCCTTCCACCCAGAGTGCCAGCCACTTTGGGAAGCCCGTGTTAGGGGGTGTTTCAGCTGCACGTGACAGAAGCCCAGCTTCATGACTTCCGTTCTTCATGTTGGTGTGGAGGCAGGCTGTGCGTGGCTGGTGTGCAGGGTTCTGTATTGTCATCCACATCCTGGGCACCTCCAGTCTTCCTGCTCTGTCCTCCTTGGGGCCTTCCCTCCGCGATGTGTACCTGTCGTCCTTGCTGTTTCTAGATAGCTGTCACCTCCGAGAAGGGAGCAACAGAGCAGAAGTGGCGCCCATGTCAGGACAGCACAACTGGAAAACCCCAGCAGACGTCCACTGTGGCTACACTGTGGTACCTGGTGGCCTCTCTTTGCAAGGAAGACTGGGAAAATCGCTTTTAAGCTGTGCACATTGCTTTTCCCCCCAAAGTGGGGTTTTACATTTAAAGAAAAAGGAGAAACCGGATATTGGGTAATTAACGACTAGAAATGTTGTGTACCAGTAGTTGGTATCTTTTTAAGAGATGCTTGGTCTAAGGCACTTGATTCGCAGTGCTGTAAGAGCGCCTGTAATGTATGAGGACCCATCTCCAGGAGATGCCCATAGGCCCATTTCAACCATCTCATTTTGTGTGTCAGATTTTCTTGGTGCTAATTAACAGCCAACACCTTTTTCAGAGGTGAAATGTAATGATTTATGTTTAATTTCTTTATTTGTATTTGCATATACAAATTCCTTTTGGCAAATGGGTTTAGATTTTCTTTCAAAAGAGAAACATTTCCATAAATGTCTTTATAAAAAACATTTTTTGCAGACTTCATTTTGTATCCTGTCATTATTGTGCTGCTGCATGTTGACTGACATTTTAAAATTTTACACAGGTGATGTTCTTGAATTTCATGGTCCAGAAGGAACAGGAAAAACAGAAATGCTTTATCATCTGACAGCACGGTGTATACTTCCAAAAGCGGAAGGTGGACTGGAAGTAGAAGTTGTGTTTATTGATACAGATTACCACTTTGATATGCTCCGGCTTGTTACGGTCCTTGAGCGTAGACTGGCGCAGAGCTCTGAAGAGATGATAAAACACTGCCTTGGGCGACTGTTTCTGGTGTACTGCAGCAGTAGCAGCCAGTTACTCCTCACCCTGTGCTCGCTGGAAGCGATGCTCTGTAGTCATCCCTCGGTCTGCCTTTTGATTTTGGATAGCCTTTCAGCTTTTTATTGGATAGACCGCGTCAACGGAGGAGAAAGTGTTAACTTGCAGGAGTCTACTCTGAGGAAGTGTTCTCAACTCTTGGAGAAGCTTGTAAACGAGTATCGGTTGGTTCTCTTTGCAACAACACAAAGTATAATGCAGAAAGCCTCAAACCCGGAGGAAGGGCCTTCCTGTGCCCGTAATTGCCTGAGTGACGTGGATGTGGACTATAGGCCCTATCTCTGTAAGGCGTGGCAGCGGGTGGTGAAGCACAGACTACTCTTCTCCAAGCAAAATGACTCGAAAGCCGGCAACCAGTTTTCTTTAGTTTCACGTCATTTAAAAAGTAACAATGTAAAAAAACACTTTTTTACTATTGGAGAAAGTGGTGTTGAGTTTTGTTGATGTGTATCATAAAACAGTCTTTTGTCAGATGTTATGCAAGTTTTAAAAAGTGTTTAATGGACTAAAATGATTTGATTCTAAAATTTTAAACTCTAAGGGAATCTAACATAACCACGTTTCTACACAGAATGGAGTTCTTAAACTGGAACCTTAGACTGTTCTGTTCCTGGGTTGTTGAAGATTATTCAGAGTGATAACAATAATAGTTAAACTATATTAAGTTGTTTTAAAACTAAATAAATAAGATACACATTTCAGTCCCAATAAAATGGAGTTTTCTAACTTTGTGTCACATTTCTGGAACTCAGTTAAATACTTGTTTAGGAAAGTTGAAACGCCTTTCTGATTTTTCATATGTAACTCCTTTAAGAAGCTGTGAGCTTGGAAAATGTTTCTCTGGAGCTGTTATTTCTGTAAAGAGGATGAAAGCAAGGAGCCTACCCAATCTGCCATTCACATCCAAGACTACGGGAAGTCAGAGCATTCTGATCTGTTATACCGAATCCCAGGACGCAGATGCATTGTGGTTGGGTTTCTGTATAATTGTTAAATCATGGGGAAATGAGATCCCATTCAGAGAATTCTGTGAAGGTTGAAATTTTCATCTTTCTTGTTAAGTAACTTGTTGTTTGTTGTTGTTCAGTCGCTCAGTCATGTTCAACTGTTTGTGACCCCATGGACTGCAGCACACCAGGCCTCCCTGTCCTTCACCATCTCCTGGAGTTTGCTCAAACTTGTGTCCATCGAGTCCGTGATGGCATCCAGCCATCTGGTCCTGTCACCCCTTTCTCCTCCAACCTTTGTTAAGTAAGAGGCAAATGCTAAAACTATAGTATAGTTGCACGTTACTTGTGTTTTCTTACCCATTTAGAATAGGTCAGACATACCCTGAAATGAATTGAAATGTTGCCAGCTGAGAGCTGGACAAGGCTTTATATTCCTTGGTCCAGTAATGGCCAGAAAGGGGTGCATGCATCTCCAGGGGCACACAAGGTAGCCTGCGGTGAAGAAGCAAGAAAAATTTAGAACCTTGATTTATAGATTCTAATCTAAGAAAGGATTGAGTCATATCAATATTTGATATTGACCCTATCACTCATTCAACCCATATATCAGATTGCCTTATGTCACTTGTATTTTTGAGGTATCCTGTAGGAAAAGTGGAAAGAACAGTGGACTTGGGTGTTCTCAAGGGTGTGATCATTTAAATATAACCTGTTTAGTTAAAATTAACTGTATGTTCACTTACCTAACAAAGCTGCTCTGTAAGGGCTTAAAAGATCATTTTCATAATGCAGGCATAGCAGATGTAGCATATGCTGTCTGTACCTGCAGCTCCTCCAGCTTTGGGGAACCTGCAGTTCCCCAAACCCAGCGACTTCTGCAAGTGTCATCTGGACACAGAGCCTGCTGGGCGGCGTGTGGGCCAGGTAGGGCAGTCCTTACCAGTGAGGGCCAGCGCTTGGTAGGTTGGTAACGCCTCTCCTCACCCCTCGGTAAGAACCAAGGTGTTTCTCAGGTGGCCCCTGTAGGAGCCATCTCCTCATTATCTCAGTGTTTCTTGCCTTCCACCCTTCCCTCTCACTTCCCCACTCTCATGCGGCCTCATGGGATTCTCTCCCTAAAAAACAAAATCCTTGTCTAGGGACTGCTTTTGTTGTGAGTTGGGGGGGAACCAAACTGTCGGCAGGCAATAAAAAGTCGTCGGGCTAACAGCCCTTCTAGGTGCGGTATTTGCTCTTCAGCCACATTATGGAATTTAAAATGATGGCATTCTAATTGTTAATCAAGTTAAATTACATTGGATCATATTACTGTCATTCACACCCACTTGTGTGCCCTCAATAAATGTTATTTTGCTATTAATATACTTTATTACCATATTTTATCCACAGTTCCTTTTTCATTTTATATTCTTGTGTATTTTATTACATGTAGTACATGTTACACGTAAGTTCAGTTCAGTCAGTTCAGCCGCTCAGTCGTGTCTGACTCTTTGCGACCCCATGAATTGCAGCATGCCAGGCCTCCCTGTCCATCACCAACTCCTGGAGTTCACTCAAACTCATGTCCATCGAGTTGGTGATGCCATCCAGCCATCTCATCCTCTGTCGTCCCCTTCTCCTCCTGCCCCCAATCCCTCCCAGCATCAGAGTCTTTTCCAATGAGTCAACTCTTCGCATGAGATGGCCAAAGTACTGGAGTTTCAGCTTTAGCATCACTCCTTCCAATGAGCACCCAGGGCTGATCTCCTTTAGAATGGACTGGTTGGATCTCCTTGCAGTCCAAGGGACTCTCAAGAGTCTTCTCCAACACCACAGTTCAAAAGCATCAATTCTTCGGCACTCAGCTTTCTTCACAGTCCAACTCTCACATCCATATGTGACCACTGGAAAAACCATAGCCTTGACTAGATGGACCTTTGTTGGCAAAGTAATGTCTCTGCTTTTGAATATGCTGTCTAGGTTGGTCATAACTTTCCTTCCAAGGAGTAAGCGTCTTTTAATTTCATGGCTGCAGTCACCATCTGCAGTGATTTTGGAGCCCAAAAAAATAAGTCTGACACTGTTTCCCCATCTATTTCCCTTGAAGTGATGGGACCAGATGCCATGATCTTAGTTTCCTGAATACTGAGCTTTAAGCCAACTTTTTCACTCTCCTCTTTAACTTTGATCAAGAGGCTTTTTAGTTCCTCTTAATCTATAAATATTTGTATGTTGGGGGAATATGCTTATTTTTCCTCCCCATAAGAGTGTGTGATCAATAAGAGTGACAGTCTCTTGCTCTACTTGAGAGGACTTCTCCTTTTAGCTGTTGAGATGTGAAAATTCTGTTACCTTCGTTATCAAGCTCTGGATGTGTGTTACACACATTTATGAAAAACTTAGCAACTCTTAGCAGAACTCTGGCCTTGACTGTGATAGGAGCTTCCATTTCTCCTCTGTATAAATGAAGTGCTAATTTCATGGACTGTTATTCACAGATTTATAACTCTTTCTTCAGGAACATGATTAAAAAATAATGAACTTTTATTATTAATTTAGATTATCAATTATATATTAATGTGTCAGACCAAAGACTTAGTTATCTTAAAAAGATTTGTTATCTGACATGTTGGAAGGAATTAAGAATCCTGGTTAATAAAAAATTCTTTTAAACTAAAAATTATACCAGTGGGATTT
Source organism: Bubalus kerabau (assembly GCF_029407905.1). Classification (NCBI taxonomy): domain Eukaryota; kingdom Metazoa; phylum Chordata; class Mammalia; order Artiodactyla; family Bovidae; genus Bubalus; species Bubalus kerabau. Next base: position 118,441,968 of record NC_073631.1, on the reverse strand, counting down.
CTTGAACACTAGAAAAATGAATACTTGTTTAAAAAAAAAAATTAAAGCAAAGGAAGCAGCACATCCCGAGTCCCAGATGGCAGATAATGCGATGCTGGGTAGAAGCAGGAGAGTAACGGGGGTGAGGGAGTACAAAACTTAGGGTATTTATTCCATTTCCTTGTTTAAAAGAGAAGGGGGGGTCATAAAATAGTCCATATGAAGATCACTGTGAGAATCTAGTTTTCAAAAAATGTGTTTGAAAGATAGACATTCTTCTGATAAATGCTATACAAAAATCCATGTACTGCTTACCTTACCACTTCCTTTCAGCTTTCAACTCTCAAATGCTGGATCATTAATGTCATTCCAGAAAACTTTGATGCAGACTACTCTTCTATATGGATTACCTAAGAATGAGGATGAAACAGACATTTTCAGATGAACAGAAACTAAGAATTTACCATAAAAATTGCCTCACTAAAGGAACTTCTAAAAGGTGGACTTCATGGAGGAAGAATGTTATCCCAAAGTCTGAAATGTAAGAAGTAATAGTGAGTAGAGAAAATAGTAAGTCCTTGAGCAAATCTAAAGAAATATTGATAGTGTAAAACAATGTCTAATTTATGGGAGGAAAAAACAATATAAACATTCTAGTTATCCCATTGCCTATAAGCCTAGTACATGTAAGGTAGGTAACTGAAATTACATCAGTCTAAATAGCTTGTATTCCTCTGAAGGAAAATAAAGATGAGCCAACTTTAGACTTAAGTTTTAACTTGACAATTTGAAGAACTGCCTCTAAAATTAATATATGCTCCAGTAGTATATGTTGAAACAAAGGGGAAAACAAAATATGAACAAACACAGGAGAAAAAGCGGATAGGACAAATGAGCCCAAAATACTGGGGTCGAGGTAAATCCGGTTATAGATGTGCTGCACTCTTCTGTGAGAAATCTTGGGTCGTTAGTCTAGATTTTTAATAATCTGCTCTGTCCTTTTTAAAGAAATGCTACTAGGGAGGTGGGTGGGAGGCTCAAGAGGGAGGGGATATATGTGTACATATAGCTGATTCTGGGCTTCCCTGGTGGCTCAGCTGGTAAAGAATCTGCCTGCCATGTGGGAGACCTGGGTTTGATCCCTGGGTTGGGAAGATCCCCTGGAGGAGGGCATGGCAACCCACTCCAGTATTCTGGCCTGGAGAATTCCATGGGCAGAGGAGCCTGGCAGGCTACAGTCCATGGGGGCGCAAAGAGGCAGACATGGCTAAGCGACTAAGCACAGCACACAGCAAATAGTTGATTCACTTTGTTGTAGAGCAGAAACTAATACAACAGTGTAAAGCGGTTTTACTCCAATTAAAAAAAAAAAAAACATCTAAAACAAAAATACAGAAATGTTGAGAGCCTAAAGATGAAAAAGACAAGAAAGATATTGAAGGGAGCTCCTGGAACTGTGAAAGCAGACTTTATAACTATGGTAATATTTTCTTTTTTTAATGAAGATCACTTGCTAATGATAGAAGGTTAAGTTTACATGTCCTTTGTAAGATAACTTCAAAAACATAAAGCAGAAATTTCAAGAACTACAAGGAGAAATCAACAATCACCATCATAGTAGATATTTTAATGTACGTGGGAGACCAAACAGTTAAAAACATTAGTTAAAGATAGAAAATCTAAGCACAACTTCAGACTTGATCTCATGGACATACATAGAACTCTACAGACAAAATGAGAATGCATATCTTGAATACAAAAGGAACATTTATGAAAACTGATCATGTGCTATGAGAAGACATCAGATTTCAAAGAATCAATATGGAGCTAATTTTTCTTCATTATAATGCAGTCATCAGAAGTCAACAACAAAAAGGATAACTAGAAAGCTTCTAAATTTAGAAAAACATTTAAATTTCTAAATAGCAATTCACATAAGTTCTATTCACAATTAAACAATACTAACATACAAATCGGAGAAGGCGATGGCACCCTACTCCAGTACTCTTGCCTGGAAAATCCCATGGATGGAGGAGCCTGGTAGGCTGCAGTCCATGGGGCCGCTAAGAGTTGGACACGACTGAGTGACTTCACTTTCACTTTTCACTTTCATGCATTGGAGAAGGAAATGGCAGCCCACTCCAGTGTTCTTGCCTGGAGAATCCCAGGGACAGGGAATCCTGGTGGGCTGCCGTCTATGGGGTCGCACAGAGTCGGACACGACTGATGTGACTTAGCAGCAGCAGCAGGTTGCTCATAACTTTCCTTCCAAGAGGCAAGCGTCTTTTAATTTCATGGCTGCAATCAACATCCGCAGTGATTTTGGAGCCCAGAACAATACTGTCAGTCACTATTTCCACTGTTTCCCCATCTATTTGCCATGAAGTGATGGGACCAGATGCCGTGATCTTAGTTTTCTGAATGTTGAGCTTTAAGCCAACTTTTTCACTCTCTTTTTTCACTTTCATCAAGAGGCTCTTTAGTTCTTCACTTTCTGCCATAAGGCTGGTGTCATCTGCATATCTGAGGTTATTTATATTTCTCCTGGCAATCTTGATTCCAGCTTGTGCTTCATCCAGCCCAGCATTTCACATGATGTACTCTGCATAGAAGTTAAATAAGCAGGGTGACAATACACAGCCTTGACGTACTCCTTTTCCTATTTGGAACCAGTCTGTTGTTCCATGTCCAGTTCTAACTGTCGCTTTCTGACCTGTATACAGGTTTCTCAAGGGGCAGGTCAGGTGGTCTGGTATTCCCATCTCTTTCAGAATTTTCCACAGTTTATTGTGATCCACACAGTCAAAGGCTTTGGCATAGTCAATAAAGCAGAAATAGATGTTTTTCTGGAACTCTCTTGCTTTTTTGATGATCCAGCGGATATGGGCAATTTGATCTCTGGTTCCTCTGCCTTTTCTAAAACCAGCTTGAACATCTGGAAGTTCACGGTTCACATATTACTGAAGCCCAGCTTGGAGAATTTTGAGCATTACTTTACTAGCAGATGAGATGAGTGCAATTGTGCGGTAGTTTGAGCATTCTTTGGAATTACCTTTCTTTGGAATTGGAATGAAAACTGACCTTTTCCAGTCCTGTGGCCACTGCTGAGTTTTCCAAATTTGCTGGCATATTGAGTGTAGCACTTTCACAGCATCATCTTTAAGAATTTGAAATAGCTCAACTGGAATTCTATCACTTCCACTAGCTTTGTTTGTAGTGATGCTTTCTAAGGCCCACCTGACTTCACAGTCTAGTGCTTAGTTTTCTTTAATTTCATGCAAAACAACTTTGTTAGATTGTATTGTGACAGCTGTCATATGACCATGTATTAAAAAAAAAACAACAAAATTTGTGTAGCCATTTTAAGATTGAAGATGGAAGAAACAAAGCAACATTTTTGGCATATTATGGCTTATTATTTCAAGAGAGGTAAAAGCACAGCTGAAATGAAAAAAAATTTTTTGCCGTGTATGGAGATGGTGTGACTAATCAAATGTGCGGTTTGCAGTTTCCTGCTGGAAATTTCTTGCTGGATGATGCTCCCCGGTTGGTTGACCAGTTTGAAGTTGATAATGGTCAAATCGAGACTTTAATTGAGAACCATCAACATTATACCACTCAAGAGAGAGCCCACATATTCAAAATATCCAAAAAAGCATTGAAAATCGTTTGCACCAGCCTGGTTGGTAATTGCTTTGATGTTTGGGTTCCACAGAAGTTAAAGGAATAAAACCTTTCTGACTTGTTTTTCCACATGGGATGCTCTACTTAAATGTAATGAAAATGTTCCGTTTTTAAAACAAATTGTGACAAGCGATAAAAAAAAAAAGGATACTATGTGATAATGTGAATGGAAGAGATAATGGAGCAGGCAAAATGACCCACCACCAACCACACCAAAGCCCAGTCTAGATCCAGAGAAGGTGATGTTGTCGGAGTGGAAGGGAGCCCTCTATCATGAGCTCCTTCTGGGAAACCAAATGACTAATTCCAACAAGTATGCCTCCCAGTTAGACCAACCGAAAGCAGCAGTCCATATAAAACGTCTGAAATTAGTCAATAGAAAACACATAATCTTCCATCAGGATAGTGCAAGACCACATGTTTCTTTGATGACCAGGCTGAAACTGTTACAGCTTGACTGGAAAGCTTGGCTGATTGCTTCCTTCCTTCCTTTATTCATTTATTTTGGTCTTTGCAAAATTCTCTTAATGGAAAAAAATTTCAGTTCCCTGGAAGACTGTAAAAGGCACCTGGCACAATTCAAAAAGATAAAAAGCTTGGGGAAGATGGGATTATGAAGCTGCCTGAAAAATGGCAGAAGATAGTGGCACACAGTGGCGAGAGCATGTTGTTCAGTACAGTTCTTGGTGAAAATGAAAACTGTGCCTCTTATTTTTACTTAAAAACTGAGAGAACTCTTTGGCCAACCACTGTTTGGCACTAAAGACAATCAACAAACAATTCAATGAAAGGTAAATAGTATCGCAGCCAAGTTGGTTTATTCCGGGATCACAAGGGGGGTCTAGCATTTGAATGTCAGTAAAGTTTGCTATGTAAACTAGATTAAAGGGGGGAAAGTTACGATAATGCAGAAAAAGTGTTTGATAGAATTCAGTTATTCCCTGATAAACCACTGTAATTTTCTCACAAACAGATTAAAGTTTTAAAAATGTGAGTGCATAAGTAGATACAGAGAAGCTTTTAATAAAATTGAACATCTTTTCACAATATAAACTCCAGAAGATAATTTCCTTGAATAAGAAGTAGCTACAAAAATCCCACTGTAAAGATTCCTACATAGTGAAATAGTAGAAGTAGTCTCTTTAAAATCAAGAACAAGTCAAAAATGTGTACTCTCCCTTCAAATATTGTACGAAAAGGGTCAGCACAATAAGGCAAGGAAAATGAATAAAAGGCTTAAGGGAGAAATAAAATTGTCATTATTGTAAGATTGTACAGTTGTGTACATGGAAATCCAAAAGCCATCTATAAAGAGATGTTAGAATTGAGTTTAACAAAATTGCTAGTTATAAGATCAACATTTAAATATGTTCTGAATACCAGCAACAGGATTAGAAAAATGGAATTTTGAAAGTGTACAATATCAACTGTAACTAAAAATATACCTTAAAAATCTCACAAAAATACGCAAACCCCTTTGGGAGAAAATCACAAGGCTCACTTTCATGCATTGGAGAAGGAAATGGCAACCCACTCCAGTGTTCTTGCCTGGAGAATCCCAGGGACTGAGGAGCCTGGTAGGAGGCCGTCTATGGGGTTGCACAGAGTCGGACACGACTGAAGCAACTTAGCAGCAGCATGTTGAAAGAAGCTAAAGAAAACTGAAACAAGTGGAGGGAGGTGGCATGTGCGTAAGGTGAGAGACTCGGTGTTATAGACATCAGCTCTGCAACGCTTGCAATTCCTGTCAAAATCCTAACTTTTTTTTTCCTTTTCATTTTGGAACTTAAATGATTCTTAATTTCTTAAATTTAGTAGAGCAAGGAACCAAGAATAGCCAAGAGCCTTGTATTGGTTCAGGTCTTTCAGGAGACAGATGCCAAATGTGGTTAGAAGTAAACGATGTGAAGGATAAAGAGAAGGTGCAGGAAGAGGCGGCAAGGGTGTGGGGCGGGGGGTAGCCTTCAGAGTGTGCCACCGGTCTGATGCTCATGGGGGAAGGAAGGGCTGACAGGGAGAGCTTGGTACTGGCCACACAACCCTGAGAAAATCTTGGCCTGACCACAGCGAGCTCTGGTGCAGAGATGGCAGAGAGGTCCTCAATTGGGCCAGCCTTAGTCCCCTGCCCTGCTCAGGCCCTGGTTAGCTGCACAGGAGGGGCGCTACCTCGCCTCAATCGCAGCTGATCCAGAAGATGCTTTAGGTGGAGGCTGTCAACTAACCCCACCCCTTGTGGCAGATGCCAATTAAAAGAAATTGATCAGTACGCCGGTGTTCTCAACAAACCCACCCATGTATGGAGCTTAATACAGGTCAGAAGTAGCAAATCACTGTGGGAAGGATGGACTCTTCACATGGCAGTAAGGATAGTTGACACATGGGAAAAAGTGAAACTGAATCTGTGTGTGTGTGTGTGTGTGTGTATAAAATATTTAGAAACCCATTCCAGTGGTTAAAGACTTTCATGTAAAAACAAAACATTAAAAACTAGGGAAGACTATGAGAATATACTTGTGATCTTGGAGAAGGGAAATACTTATTCAAATAGACATAAAAAGCAATCAACCATAACAGAAAATTTTGACATTAAAACTTTGACAGAAATTAACACAACATTGTAAAGCAACTATACTCCAATAAAAAACTTAAAAAAAATTGAACATTTATTCATTGAAAGATAAAGTGAAAAGCTACAAACTGAAAGTGTATTTGTAAAACCCATGTAAAGAGCATGTTTAATACCCAAACCAAATTATATACATATATGGCATATATATATATATATGAATATACATATTATAATTTTTCCTGTTCATTAGCTTTTCTAATTCATTATAAATCATTTATACATATGGTGTCAAAGAAGGCAATGGCACCCCACTCCAGTACTCTTGCCTGGAAAATCCCATGGAGGGAGGAACCTGGTGGGCTGCAGTCCATGGGGTTGCGAAGAGTCGGACGCGACTGAGCGACTTCACTTTCACTTTTCACTTTCATGCATTGGAGAAGGAAATGGCAACCCACTCCAGTGTTCTTGCCTGGAGAATCCCAGGGATGGGGGCGCCTGGTGGGCTACCGTCTATGGGGTCGCACAGAGTCGGACACGACTGAAGTGACTTAGCAGCAGCAGCAGTAGCATACATATGGTGTACACACAAATCAATCAGGAAAAAATTAATGCATAGAAAAATAGGCAAAACATTTGGAGGCATTTCACAGAAGGGCTTCCCTGGTGGCTCAGATGGTAAAGTGTCTGCCTGCAATGTGGAAGACCTGGGTTGGATCCCTGGGTCAGGAAGATCCCCTGGAAAAGGAAATGGCAACCCTCTCCAGTATTCTTGTCTGGAAAATCCTATGGAGAGAGGAGCCTGGTAGGCTACAGTCCATGAGGTCACCGAGTTAGATACGACTGAGCGACTTCACTTTACTTCACAAAAGGAGAAACAGGAATAGTCAGAAAAAATATGAGATGAAGTTCAATCTCATTGGTAATTGGAAAAGCAGGTTAAGATCTCAGTAAAGTGTCATTTCATACACACCTGGATGACAGCCCTGAAGAAGGCAGGCAATAAAAAGTCCAGTTCAGTACTGATGGGAATGCAAACCCACATGGAACAGCACTTAGGAAAGTAATGTAGCATTGTTTTATAAAGTTAAACACAAATCTCTGTAGTCTGGTATATATCCTTGCTCATGTACAGCAGGAGAGATGTATACATCTATTAGCATTGTACCAGCAAGAGCTAGAGTCAAGTAAAACTTTCACTCACTATAGAATGGGTAAGCAAATGGTAGCATCAATACTGTGGAGCACTCAACAGCATTAAAAATGAATGCATTACTGCATGATACATAAACATCAGATAAATCTTAGAAGCATCATGTTGAATTTTCTTAAAAGACTGCAGAAGAATACATTCAGCAAAATACCTTTTTTGATAGCTTTATTGAGGTATAATTCACATACCATAAAATTTACTCATTTAGAGTATACTCTGGTGGGTTTTAGTTTAATATTTAGAATTCTGCAGCTATTTAATTTTAGAAAATTTTCATCACCCTTACAAGAAACTCCATATCCGCTGTCAGTCACTCTCCCCAGCCCCTGGCAACCACTCGTCTACTTTCTGGCTCTAGGTTGTCCTACTCTGGACATTTCCTGTAAATGGAATCGCACAATCAGTGGCCTTCTCTGAGGCTCCTGTCACTTAGGATAACGTTTTCAATGTTGCAGTAAGTGTCAGTCCTTCATTACTTTTTATTGCCATATGATATTCTATTATAGAAGTATATACCATTTAAAAATTTCCTTCAGTTGATTGACATTTAGGTTGCTTTCAATTTGGGGCTGCTATGAATAACACTTAGGTCAGATGGTAAAGAATATGCCTGCAATGCAGGAGACCAGGGTTCAATCTCTGGGTTGGGAAGAGCTCCTGGAGAAGGGAGTGGTTACCCAGCCCAGTTTTCTTGCCGGAAAATCCCATAGACAGAAGAGCTTGGAAAGCTACAGTCCATGGGGTTGCAAAGAGTCAAACGAGACTAATACTTTTCACTTTTCATGAATAATGCTGCCATGAACACTGGTGCGTTTATATTTGGAGATTCTTTTAAAATAAGGTTCCAAGAGGGACTTCCCTGGCAGTCCAGTGGTTGGGAGTCGCACGTCCACTCTATGGGGCGTGGGTTCCATCCCTGGTAGGGAAAATAAGATCCCACATGTTGCGTGATGTGGCCGGAGCAGGGGAAAAAAAGGTTCAAAGACAAAACTAAACATGTGCTAACGTCAGAAAACCAAGGGGACGGCAAAATGAGATTTAGGGATGTTCCATATTTTTTTTGGCAGCATCTCAGGCATGTGGGATCTTAGCTCGCCGACCAGGGATCATACCCGGCCACCACCCCCCTGCCCTCACAGTGAAAGTGTGGAGTCTGAACTGCTGGAGCACCAGGGAAGTGCCCACTAAGGTTCATTTTTAATGCATCTCAGAACTCGTGTTCATAGGTTACAGTAGTTAGAACATATACACCCAAATGCATAGGAATAGGGTGCTCAGGCCTCAACATTCTGTAAAAGTCTGATGGTTGGATGTGGGGAGATGCTGGCCTCTAAAATCTGCAATAGGTTTTGATTTCTGAGGGAGACCTGGGTTCTTCTCATTTCCCAAGTACGTTTTCCACTTTCCAGGTGTGTTCATTTCCTGAGCACTTTGAGTTCTGACGGCTAAACCAGCCTGTTTCTGGACTGCCTGCCTAGCTTGCTCTGTCACCTGTTTTACTGGTCCACAGGGCACCCCACCCACCCAGCTTTCTAGCCTCAAAAACTGTGTTGCTATTGTCTCCTCCCCTCTCCTTGTCTTTATGGATTTCTACTTCCCCCCACTTTTCTGTCACTGTATTTTGGCTTCAGGAGGAATTGGAGGTAAATGGGTATGTTCAACTGCTATGATTACCCAGAAATTTTTGAATCTGGGTTTCTTTTTGCTTGCAGCTAATGGTATCCTGATGTTATCAATAGTATTTTCACACAGAAATATTCTATGACATGGTATTTAGTATTCCCTCTTACAGATGTACACTTATTTAATCATGCTTGAATATGTGAGTGCTTCCAATTTCCTGAATATTTAAAAATAGAATTTAGAAATATATTTACTGCAATGTTATGTTATCAAATGTCTCGAGGAGGTTTTTTCCAGTTTATACTCCTGCTCTCAGTGGAGAATACCAGTATCTTCACACTGACAACAGAGAGTACTTACTTTATTTACACTGTACACTTCATTTTCTAATTATATTCATTTGAAAAAACTCAGAAAATAATATCAAGAAATAGAGCAGTCATAATCCCACCATCCAGAGATCTCTACTATTAATATTTGGAGTATATTCTGGACTTTTCTCTGCATGTGTGCGCACATTGTGAGATAGCGTTTGACTTTTTGTTTTGCTTTGTTCTGGTTGTATTCTTGCTCTGTTTACCTGACAGTGTGCTGTGGACACCATGCCACAGCAGTATTGATTTAGTCATTGTCAAAGCTCTGTATACCATTGTTTGCTTAACTTACCCTATCGATGGATGTTTAGATTGTTTAAGGATGTAGGAAAAGATGCAGATATGTAGCTTTGAGGTAATACACATTTTTCCCTTAGATAAATAAAGAGACACTGCTTGGTTAGCAGATGTTTACTTTTTGGAGTTCTTCGTCCACTACTGTACTGCTGAAGGCTGCAGAAACAGCAGAGCCAGGAAGGCTCCGACAGTATTGTTTGATCTGCGTCGTTCAATTCCTGCACTTTTAACTTGTGTGAACTAATGAATTTACACTTGGTCTACTCTGGCAAAATGTATAATGTGTAATTTCAAACTCTTGCTAAGCTAAAGAGAGGGGCAGTTGACCCTGTCTATATTCATATTTTCATAACATAAAGTTCAGATTTCAACCATGATGGGAACTGCAAAATGCTATAATTCATGTGAATGCTATTCAAAACACAAATTATTCAATAACAAATTATTCAATATTTAGGAAGTTTGCATCTGTTTTATGTAGTATGTCTAAATTAAGAATATGGGTTAATATTTAGAGTATTCTTAGCCTGATATATTACATCACATATGAAGTCTTAAATTGACATGAATTAGCCTATACATCTTTAAATATTTGCAAAATTATATTTTATATGAGCCTGTAATAAATGACTATATTACAATTCAGAAGCTGAAAAGTGTAGTGAGAGTTGCCATGGGAACCTTAATGCGATAACCCCTTGCTTTCATTTAAATTTCATTTTTAATATTACATTAACATTTTTGCATTTAATAGATAGATATTTGAATTAATATTGAAGTACCCTCTCTAATATAAATAAAATATAAGAAATGAAAATGTGATTTTTCTTCCAGTGGACAAATGAACATATAATCCAAGATCTCGTAGAAATAACAGCACTTGAGTTTTAAATTATTGGATTTCATTCATTTATTTTGAAGTTTCTTAAAGGATCCCTTTTAAAAGATTAAGAAATATTTATGGATAGCCGCATAACTCATGTCTTTGACATTTCAAATACGGTTCAGAATTTTCTGAAGGCTATTTGGGGGCAATTTACTTCACGGTGCCTTGATTTATTCTGTATATTTCAAACTCGATGACCTCAGATGCCTCTCCCACCTTAATAAATCCATATTAGTATACCAATCATTTATAGGTGGATACACTTAATCTTACTTAAAACAAAACACAATATTACCAAATACAGATTCATCTATTTAAGTTTATTATAGATAATAAAAATCTAACTTATTCCAGAGATATAGGGTACTTTTTTATTACAAAGGAATCTTGACTGCAGTAAGTAAATATTCACTCAGATTATACGTGGATTGTGTGGTTAAAGTTGAAATGAATATATAAAATTTATGGACAGCAGAATCTTTGGTTGGAAGTCTCTCAGGTGTCAGGAGTCTCTGGTTCTCTAATGTACTACCGCCAACTAAATCTTAACTCTGTGCAAATCATTTAATCTCTTGTGTATGAAACAAAAAGAGTAGTGAATTCCCTGGCAGTCCAGCAGTTAGGACTCAGCACTCTCACTGTTGCTGTGGCCCAGGGTTCAGTCCCTAGTTGGGGATCTAAGATCCCACAAACTGCACACCCAAGAGAAGAGCCATGTGAAAGGGAGGGCCGTCTGGAATAGGGCAGGAAATGACACCATCACTAGTTACAAACCCGGAGCCAGCCGCAGCAGTAGGGAGTGGATCTTGGTGTGCTTCAAGGGAATGAGTGACTACTAGCGTTAAGATGATTCTTGCCTTTCTTCTGGAGAGGAAGTGAGGGCATCTGACGCAATCTGGATACCGTAAGAGGATAGGAGTAGATCCAGGTGGTGCAAGCGGTTGACTGTATCATACTCTGTTCTGTACGAACCAAACTCTGCATGGCCATGCCTGTTTCACCTCATACCCGCTACCTGTCCCCTGCACACACACACACACACACACACACACACACACACACACACGGAGCAGCACCAGCAGTGGCTCATGGTTTCCTGTGGTCGTGGACCCAGTAAGAGCTGCTGCCACCACAGCCCTGGAAATCGGGGAGCACCACCCACCATCCCGACAGTGAAGAGCATCTGCTATGCCTGCCAGTAACTGGGGACTGTGCTTCCCCAGTAACTGCCTGGAGAGGCCGCCTAACACCACCTGGCACTTAAGGTGCCTTAGCGTCTACTCAGGACTAACCATCAGGAGTTCAGGAAAGGAAGCGAGCTGCTCTGTAAGTTATTTTCCCTTCCTCCCCATGAATGGACTACTCCTAGACTCAGTTCTTTATATCAACATACTGAAAACACCCTGTGAGACCAGGCTGACTCTGTTAGGATGCTGTGGCAAGCTTTATTGGTGTATATACTCTATAAGATTTTCTTAAGCATTATAATAGTTTTTTTTTAAGCAGTATTTTACTGGTTTGTTCCAGAGCTTCTCATAAGGAAAAAAAAATGTATCTTCTTAGAATTAGATCATTGTTAAATCTAAGACATGAGACCTAAAGGTATAACCTGGAGATGAACAGGAAGACAAAGATCCTTTTTTTGTTTCATTTTAAAAATCAAAACTAGGACCATATTGACTGATAGACTTTTATAACATACTTTTTTTCCCCTCACTTAATATTTTGTAATTTTTTTCCACATCATTAAATGTTATGATTATATTTTTAATGCCACATGATATTTCATGGTTCCATAATTTATCAACCAATGCTCAACTGTTGGATATTTCTTTGCTTTCTCCTTTTAAACATTGTTTTGTGTTTTGATGACATTCATACAGATATAATCTTTGTACTACTGTGTAATTATTTTCATAGGATAACTCCTTTGCAGTGGAAATAAATTCTAAAGGGAAGGTTGTACCAGTTTAAATTCTTAATAACTGTATATGAGGGCACTGGTTTCTTTGCACACTTGCCAACTGCAAATATTGTCTCCTGCTTTAATCTTTGTATGCTGCTCTCTACAAAAGGGTATCTCATGTTCCTGTGCATTTCTCTGGTTATTAGCAAGGTCAAATACAGTTTTGGATGTTCATTGGCCAGTACCGTTTCTTTTGTGAATCGTCCACGATACGGGTCTGTCTTTTGTCATGTTTTTATCTCAACTTGTCACTCATCTTTGTTTATAGTATCACATGTATTTTTCTACATAATTGGAGTTATTTTGAGAAAAAAAAAACATAGCAACCCTTCATTTATTCACAATCATTCCTTTTAGAGAATTTTTCAGTCAAATGTATAGTAAATCCTTCAAGGCACAACCTAAATGTTCCTTTCTCCATGAAGTCTTCCGTGACTTCATCTAATTTAGTCCTGAGTGACTCTTTCTCGCCTACATGTTTCTACACGGGCACTAATGCTTTATTCAGCCTTTCTTGTATTAAATGTGTTTGCACATCTCCCTAATCATAGCTTTTTGAAAGCAGGAACAATATTTTATTCCTATTAGCACAATTCAGGGCCCAGTAAGGTATCCTGCCCATAATGTATAGTCAGTGGTGGTGGTGGTAGTTTAGTTGCTAAGTCATGTCTGACTTGTGACCCCACGGACAGAGGAGCCTTGCAGGTTACAGTCCATGGGATTCTCCAGGCAAGAATACTAGGGTGGGTTGCCATTTCCTTCTCCAGGAGATCTTCCCAACCCAGGAATAAAACCCGGGTCTCTTGCATTGTAGGCAGATTCTTTACCAACTGAGCTACAAGGGAAGCCCATATATTCAGTAGTGGGAGTTGAATTGATTTGTTAGCTCTTTCAATACCAACACATTTACATTTTAAACTGTTCTTTACAGAATTTGTTTTGAATTATACATTTGTACAAACATCTATTTTTGCTTTATTGACTATGCCAAAGCCTTTGACTGTGTGGATCACAATAAACTGGAAAATTCTGAAGGAGATGGGAATACCAGACCACCTGACCTGGCTCTTGAGTAACCTGTATGCTGGTCAGGAAGCAACAGTTAGAACTGGACATGGAACAACAGACTGGTTCCAAATAAGAAAAGGAGTACGTCAAGGCTGTATATTGTCACTCTGCTTATTTAACTTCTATGCAGAGTACATTGTGAGAAATGCTGGGCTGGAAGAAGCACAAGCTGGAATCAAGATTGCCAGGAGAAATATCAATAACCTCAGATATGCAGATGACACCACCCTTATGGCAGAAAGTGAAGAGGAACTCAAAAGCCTCTTGATGAAAGTGAAAGAGGAGAATGAAAAAGTTGGCTTAAAGCTCAACATTCAGAAAACTAAGATCATGGCATCTGTTCCCATCACTTCATGGCAAATAGATGGGGAAACAGTGGAAACAGTGTCAGACTTTATTTTTGGGGGCTCCAAAATCACTGCAGATGGTGACTGCAGCCATGAAATTAAAAGACGCTTACTCCTTGGAAGGAAAGTTATGACCAACCTATATAGCATATTGAAAAGCAGAGATATTACTTAGCCAACAAAGGTCCATCTAGTCAAGGCTATGGTTTTTCCAGTGATCACGTATAGATGTGAGAGTTGGACTGTGAAGAAAGCTGAGCGCCGAAGAATTGATGCTTTTGAACTGTGGTGTTGGAGAAGACCCTGATGCTGGGACGGATTGGGGGCAGGAGGAGAAGGGGACGACAGAGGATGAGATGGCTGGATGGCATCATCGACTCAATGGACATGAGTTTGAGTGAACTCCGGGAGTCAGTGATGGACAGGGAGGCCTGGCGTGCTGCAGTTCATGGGGTCGCAAAGAGTCGGACATGACTGAGCAACTGAACTGACTGACTAACTGATACTTTCTTTAGGAGAGTTTATTAAAACAGTTTAGGATTTTTGATAACTGACGCTTCTATAAAGATGATGTGTAGGACTTTACTATTAGACATCGATACCTTCAGAGGTTTAGAGAGCTGCAGCCTGTAACTAAGTGGCTCTGGGTGCTTATGGATTATGTATTCCTCTCTAAAGGCACCTCTCTGCTAATAAACCACTGTGTCCAGTACTCTCCAGATGAAAAAGGCTGTAAGAATTAACTCTAAAACTGGACTTCAGTGCCCTTTAAATTTATGTGTAGGTTGGTTCCCACCTGGGTTCCAGATCACTGAGGCTGCCATGTAGATGACCTCTGTGCTCATTAATATTCACTGGAACATATTTTTGTGAGCCGTATGTCTCTGAGTCCTGTCATTACATAAATCAAGTCATGTTACCTCAAACTGTACAGAATGAACACCGGCCCTAAGTGTGTTCTTTTCTAACTGGTACAATGTCATATGCATTAGCGAGATCTGCATGCTATTCTAGTATGATGTCGGGCCTTTGTCATTCCCTTTTGAGAGCCTCTTCTGAGTGTCAGGACAATTATTCAAAACTCAGGCTAGAGACATGAGAGGAGGTTCCTGGGTGTTCTTCCAGTGCACTGCCCAGATTGCTCCTTTAACTGTCTGTTGACAGTGTCGTTTGACAACTCCATAGCAGCAGAGGTTAACATGTATATTTCTGTCTGGTTAGAGATACAGATAATTTCTGTTCAATGGGAAAGATAACCGTATAGGCTGTGGCTTGTGGCCCTGTAGGACATTAACTAATTTTGCATCTAACTTAGTAATCTTAAGCAATACTAACATTCCTTTTTAAATTTATAAATACTTAAGCTCCTCCAATTCTAATTCAACCCCAGTCTTACTATTTCCCTTATTAACTGAGTTGAATAAAATCATTCACCACATGTTTATTTTATACAGGTATGAGATCATCTTTTTAGCCTTTTGAAAATTATTCTCCAGCATTATTTTAGGACCCCTCATTTTTACTGTAGCTGCCAAGTAGTTTAGATTGCTTGGTAAATAATAAAATACACTATTACTAACAAAAACAAAAAGCAAGTCAGCTGGTAATCAGATCCCAGTCTGTTTTTCTCCCCCTCCTTCTTCTTTCACTGTTTAATACTTTTTCTGCTTGTAACCTAGAAAAGATGGGCTAGAAAGCCGCACAGAATCATTCTTTCTGTGAATCCATCTGCCAACAACATTTATTAAGCCTCGTGTGTAAAGAGCATGGCCCTGGAGGATGCAGTGAACTTGCAGCAAAAGTGGGGATGTTGCTGCATGGTTTCATGTTATTTTCAACTGGAGTCCTGCTTGGCCGCAGCAGGAGGGAAAATATCCACCAGGATGGTGAAATGAAGATAACACGGGAACATTTTGCCAGATAAAGAAAGAAAGCTCCATTAGCTAAATTATCATCCAAACATACAAAAATGATCATTTTGTTGTTGGGCTTTTTTAATTGAATTGTTAATAACATAGTGAGAGTAACACATTTGGTCCTTAGAATAAGATATGAGAGTCCCAAGAAAATGTTTCTTTTGGGAAAATCACTATGAGAACTATGGCTGATGGAGAATATTTTATTCCAACCAACTATCAATTCTATCATTTTATTCAACTTCGATTGAGCTTCAGTGCCATGTCAAATCCTGTGTGCTCTGTGAAGCTTCCCTGATCACCCAAGACCAAAGTTAACTTCTGCACACTTGTTTGTAGTCCTCATTTGAGACTTATATACTCTCTTGACCATTATTTTTATGTACATCTAGTTTTTCCTCTCAGTCTAGGCCATAAATTCCTGGGGAACAAGTTTTGTTTCCCACACTTTTATATCTTTCACAGTGTTGGTTATACAGTGTGTGCACGCTAAGTCGCTTTAATCATGTCTAACTCTTTGAGACTCTATGGACTGTAGCCCACAATTCGCCTCTGTCCCTGGGATTCTCCAGGCGAGAATACTGGGATGGGTTGTCCAGCTTTCCTCCAAGGGATCTTCTCTACCCAGGGATCAAACTCGTGTCTCTTAATGTCTCCTGCATTGGCTTGCGAGTTCTTTACCACTAGCACCTCCTGGTTATATAGTAGCAGCTCAGTAATCAGTATCTGTTGGTGAGTTCACAGGAGAGCAGATTACTCTTGGCCAGTGTAGGCAGAAAAGTGCTATAGCCTGGCTTTTTTTTTCCTGAGATAACCAAGTTCATTGGCAAATGATACAGTTATTCCTCTGGAAGATCCTGAAGTAATGCATGCAGTCTCCTGAATGGCATTTTTAAACTCTCCACAGCCATTATTGCTGTTTTCTTTATACTGCACTATGCTTAAACAGCCAACTCATTGAAAGAGTCCCTGATGCTGGGAAAGACTGAGGGCAGAAGGAGAAGAGGGCATCAGACATTGAGATGGCTGGATGGCATCACCCGTGCAATGGACCTGAACTTGGGCAAACTTCGGGAGACGGTGAGGGACAGAGAGGCATGGTGTGCTGCCCCCATGGGGTCGCAAGAGTCAGACACGACTGGGCAACTGAACAACAACAACAGCGCTTAGAGTTGGAATTGTGCTTATTGAGCAGAGAGCTTAGGAAACTACTCTAGAATTTTCGATGCAGTATTTAAATTTGACTCGTCTAATGAAGAGCAGGATGAGCACAGGGAGAACAAATCTAATTCCATATAATAACATGCGTTTTTACATTTGTTTAAGGGAAGCATTTATTAAAGCAGCATGCCTTGCTTTTCATGGAGCCAGTTAGAATCTTAAAGAAGTCTAATACGGCAGAGAACTAGAGTTGAATCTAACAGAATATGTAGACTATTTCCTATTTTAAGGGTAGCCTGTCTCCCAGTAATAAAAAATTAAGGATTTTAAAGAGTGCACATCCTTCATAACACATATCTTGGCCAAAAGGTTTGTTTGGATTTTTCCTCAACATCTTACTTTTTGGCGAACTCAGTGCTTTGCTCATAGGATTCGATTAAAAATTCTTTGACCTTGAGTCATTAGAGTAAGCTGTGAGCTAACACGGGGACAGCACAAGGGACCACTTTATCTTATGTGAGCATGAACCCTCTTCCAAGTACTTCCTGAGTCCAGGTACATTTTAGGGTGACTCTAAGAGCCCTGAAATAAGGCAAGAGCATTATGGCATAAAAGGATAAAACTCTTGGTATTTTTCAACCAGTGATCCTCAAACTTTACTGTGTACACAGATTACCAGAGGATTTTGTTAAAATGCGGATTTTGATTTTGTGGGTCCTTTTAATAAGCTCCCAAGTGGTGCTCCTGGTGTTGGTCTGGGGCTGCACGGTGATCATCATTGCCTTAGAGAATCTGGGGCTTTTAGACCCTTCATTGCTGTGCTAGAATCTACCCTCTTACTGAAGCTCTCTATCCTTTTCTTCTCTTGGTGTTCTAGCCTGTAGGGCCACTGTGCCTCCTCCCTCCCAGGGATCCCTGTCATTTCACCAACACGAAATAGGACTCACTCCTTTCCTTTTTGATAATAAGCTGTTTGTGACAGGAAAATGAAACAAGATAACGAAGTGAAGTATCAGATGCTCCCAGGCAAGAATCCAAGGCATCTGAGATTATCCAGACAAAATGTTGCATGTTTTACATCCTGGGCAAGGATTTGTCTCTAACCCTTAGTAGAATTTAATAGCAGTTACTGTGATGAAACTTCAAGATGAAATTCTGTCACACAGTATAGTTTTGTTCATGTGGAAAATGGGATCCTTGGAGAATAGTAACCAGAGGATTGTTATCTGCTGGTTTTCATTTGGACAAGAACTCCAGCCATACTATAGTAACATACAAAATGGAAAACATCCATGATGCCCTTTAAAATTCTGGCTTCAAATATAAATCTCAAATATTTTTTAAAGTTCTTTTATCTTTTAAATTTCTTGGCCACACTGTGCAGCATGTGACATCTTAGTTCCCCAGCCAGTGATTGAGACTGTGCTCCTTACATTTGGAAGTGGGAATCTTATTAACCATTGGACCACTAGGGAGTCCCCTCAAACATGTTTTAGTGTGAAATAGTGAAGAGAAGCCAACAGAATGAAAAAACAACCCTAAAGAAAAACATCTATTTCTGCTTTATTGACTATGCCAAAGCCTTTGACTGTGTGGATCACAATAAACTGTGGAAAATTCTGAAAGAGATGGGAATACCAGGCCACCTGACCTGACTCTTGAGAAACCTGTATGCAGGTCAGGAAGCAACAGTTAGAACTGGACATGGAACGATGGACTGGTTCCAAATAGGGAAAGGAGTACGTCAAGGCTATATATTTTCACCCTGCTTATTTAACTTATATGCAGAGTATATCATGAGAAACACTGGGCTAGATGAAGCACAAGCTGGAATCAAGATTGCCGGGAGAAATATCAGTAACCTCAGATATGCAGATGACACCACCCTTATGGCAGAAAGTGAAGAAGAACTAAAGAGCCTCTTGATGCAAATGAAAGAGGAGAGTGAAAAGTTGGCTTAAAATTCAACATTCAGAAAACTAAGATCATGGCATCTGGTCCCATCACTTCATGGCAAATAGATGGGGAAACAATGGAAACAGTGTCAGACTTTATTATTTGGGGTTCCAAAATCATTGCAGATGGTGACTGCAGCCATGAAATTAAAAGACGCTTTCTCTTTGGAAGAAAAGTTATGATCAACCTAGACAGCATATTGAAAAGCAGAGACATTACTTTGCCAACAAAGGTCCACCTAGTCAAAGCTATGGTTTTTCCAGTAGTCATGTATGGATGTGAGAGTTAGACCATAAAGAAAGCTGAGGACCAAAGAATTGATGCTTTTGAACTGTGGTATTGGACAAGACTCTTGAGAGTCCCTTGGACTGCAAGGAGATCCAACCAGTCCATCCTAAAGGAGATCAGTCCTGAGTGTTCATTGGAAGGACTGATGCTGATGCTGAAGCTCCAATACTTTGGCCACCTGATATGAAGACTGACTCAATGGAAAAGACCCTGATGCTGGGAGGGATTGAAGGTGGGAGGAGAAGTGGCTGACAGAGGATGAGATGGTTGGATGGCATCACCAACTTGATGGGCATGAGTTTGAGTCAACTCTGGAAGTTAGTGATGGACAGGGAAGCCTGGCATGCTGCAGTCTGTGAGGTCACAAAGAGTCAGACATGACTGAGCAACTGAACTGAAGTGAACTCAACCCACCAAGCAACCTTCTGAAAACAATACCCTCTGGCAGTCTAGATTCAGAAGTTATATAATTTATCCAAGAACAGCAACTAGTAAATTGAGTTAAATATGAAAAAAAAGTGAGTGTTAGTCACTCCGTCATATCTGACTCTTTTAGATCCCATGGACTGTCGCCCGCCAGCCTCTCTGTCCATGGAATTCTCTGGGCGAGAATACTGGAGTGGGTTGCCATTTCCTTCTCCAGGGGATTTTCATGATCAGTGATCAAAGCCAGTCTCCTGCATTGCCTGCAGATTCTCTACCATCTGAGCCATCAGGGAACCTCATTTATTTAAATCAAAGGCTTACCAGAAAAGTTGGCAGTCTACTTCTCATGGACTACAAAAGCCCTGGGCTAGACTTTTCCCCCAATACCGTGCCTGTGTTAGCACTCCTCAAATGCTGGTCTGAATTCTGTTACTGAAACGGTCTCCAGGACCACACACCCAAAGAAGTTCCATTTGCATTTCTGCTGATGTCAGTGCAAAGTGAGCACTGTTCTCCTGGCCTCTCTCAGACTCACCTCCCACCTGTTTCTCAAGTAAAGGAGAGGCACATTTCATTTACCTAGAGGTTTTTGAAAGACTTAAATGAGTTTGTTGAAGAGCTGAGTTCTCCAGATTCCATCTTTGAATGCTATGTTCACTGCCTCTCCTATTTTGCCCCCTGAAGTTTGAATAAATATATTTTTGAAAGGTATTAATCTAATTATGTGTCCATGTTTACTTCTCTGTTTATCCATCTGTTTAATTCCTATCCCTCTGTACTGAAAATAATAATCTCATACACTGAATTATTTGGATCACATTTAGGTTTTTGCATTTAATTTAGAGAGACATTTTTTTGAAGTGGTTATGATGTTTAGAGATTCAGACCTTCCCTCATTTAAAGAAACCGGTTAATCAATTTTAAAAAGAAACAAAGGGAGATATGATTCCTGGTCTTGAATATTTGAAGAACTGTTTAACACAAGAATAATTAGATAATTTATTTGCTATTAAAAATGTTACCGGGACTTCCCTGGAGGTCCAGTGGTTAAGAATCCATCTTCCAGTGGAGGGGACATGGGTTCGAACCCTGGTCAGGGACCTAAGATCCCACATGCTATGGGGCAACTAAGCACACACACCACAACTACTGAGCCCACACACACAGCCACTGAGCCCATGCACGCAGCTTCTGAGCCCACGCGCCACAGCTAGAGAGAAACCCACATGCCGCAGCAAAGAGCCCAGCTGCTGCCTAAGCCAAAAATAAAGAAATAATTTTTTTTTAAATGTGTTATCAATTGCAGCATACTTAAGTCAAAATGACTTCTTTTGGAACTTCCTCGGTGGTCCAGTGGTTAAGACTCTGCGCTTCCACCACCCAGGGAGTGTGGATTAGATCCCTGGCCCAGGTGGCCCTAGTGGTAAAGAACCCACCTGCAAATGCAGATGACTTAAGAGATGTGAATTCGATCCCTGGTTCGGGAAGATGCCCTAGATGAGGGCACGGCAACCCACTCCAGTATTCCTGCCTGATGAATCCCATGGACAGAGGAGCCTGGTGGGCTACAGTCCCTAGGGTTGCAAAGAGTCAGACACGACTGACGTGATTTCGCACACACACTGGAAACTAAGATCCCCTACGTGCATTGTGGTGCAGCCAAAAAAAAGGGGGAGCAGCAGGTCTTTCCTGGTTGGAACCATGGAGGGTTCAGAAGAGAAGAAAAAGAAGGTTTTTGCTATGCCATAAACCCTTAGATCAAATAAAAGATTTTTGCAGAGCTTAAGATCAAGAGCTTGAGAAAGAAGTCTGCCCTAAAGATGCTTTGAAAAGCAAAGAGAAAGCTTATCTATGAAAAAGTTCTATGAAAAAGCTAAGCATTATGACAGGAATACAGGCAGACAGTATCACAGGAATATAGGGAATCATATCCATTACCTGCAAAAGTTTCGAATGGCTAGGATGGCAAGAAAAGCCAGCAACATCTATGTGCCCTCTGAACCCAAACTGGAGCTTGTCATAAGGATCAGAAGTATCGGTGGCGTTCGCCGAAAGGTTGGAAAGTTATTGCAGCTTGTTCGCCTCTGTCAGATCTTCAGTGGCACCTGTGTGAAGCTCAGCAACACTTCAGTTACCACGCTGAGAACTGTGGAACCATACACTGCATGAGAGTCCCCAGACCTGCGGTCAGTAAATGAACTGATCTACAAGTGTGCTTATGGCAAAACCAACAAGAAGTGAATTGACCTGACAGATAACACAGTGATTGCTCGATCTCTTTGCAAAGATGGCATCATCTGCATGAAGAATTAGATTCATGAGATCTATACCGTTG
This sequence comes from Bubalus kerabau, assembly GCF_029407905.1. Lineage (NCBI taxonomy): Eukaryota > Metazoa > Chordata > Mammalia > Artiodactyla > Bovidae > Bubalus > Bubalus kerabau. Next base: position 118,419,883 of record NC_073631.1, on the reverse strand, counting down.
GAAAATGTTTCAAAGACGCATGCAACTTCCTGCGGCACTTCAGGTTTTCTTCTCCACGAGGTGGAATGAAGGAAAAGACCACCCATTTTGTAGAAGGTAGAGATGCTGGCAATCGGGAAGACTAGATCAACAGGCTTATTAGAAGAATGAACTAAGGTATCTACTGTGATTATTTTTGTAATCTGGTCAGTTAATAAACAGAGGCTGCTTTCAAATTAAAAAATTTAAATGATAAAAATAGGCAAAGGATCTGAGTGAACGTTTCTCAAAAAAACTGGCTAATAATCTCACGAAGACCTGCTCAATGTCATTATCTATCAAGGAAACGCAAGCAAAAACCACTGTGAGATGGCACTTCTCATCCTGTCGAAAAGTAGATAATCCGGGTGTTGTAGAGGATGTGGAGAAAATGGAAACTGTCCATTGTAGGTGGTGGTGTAAAGTGCTGTGTCTGCTGTGGAGAACGCTCTGGAGTTCCTCAAAAGGTTAAGCGGGGAGTTTCTATCAGTTCAGTTCAGTTGTTCAGTCATGTCCAACTCTCTGCGACCCCATGGACTGTAGCATGCCAGGCCTCCCTGTCCATCACCAACTGCTGGAGTCCACCCAAACCCACGTCCATTGAGTCGGTGATGCCATCCAACCATTGCATCCTCTGTCGTCCCCTTCTCCTCCTGCCCTCAATCTTTCCCAGCATCAGGGGTCTTTTCAAATGAGTCAGCTCTTTGCATCAGGTGGCCAAAGTATTAGAGTTTCAGCTTCAACATCAATCCTTCCAATGAACACTTAGGACTGATCTCCTTTAGGATGGACTGGTTGGATCTCCTTGCAGTCCAAGGGATTCTCAAGAGTGTTCTCCAACACCACAGTTCAAAAGCATCAATTCTTCTGTGCTCAGCTTTCTTTATAGTCCAACTCTCACATCCATACATGACTACTGGAAAAACCATAACTTTGACTAGATGGACCTTTGTTAGCAAAGTAATGGCTCTGCTTTTTAGTATGCTGTCTGGGTTGGTCATAACTTTCGTGCCAAGGAGTAAGTGTCTTTTAATTTCATGGCTGCAGTCAGGATGCAGCAATTCTTTTTTTTTTTTTATTACATCTTTATTGAGGTATTATTGTACATCATTGTGCGTGCATGTGTACTCAGTCACTTTAGTCCTGTCCAACTCTTCAACTCTATGGACTGTAGCCAATCACGCTCCCGGGTCCATGGGATTATCCAGGCAAGAACACTGGAGTGGGTTGCCATGCCCTCCTTCCAGGGATCTCCCCAACCCAGGGATGGAACCTGTGTCTCCTACAGCTCCTACACCTCCTCCATCAGCTCCTGCAGATTCTTTACTTCTGAGCCAATTAATGGATACAGTTTGGTGAATTTGGACATTTGTATAAACCCATATTATTAGCACCACAATATAGGTATTAAACATATTCATCACCTACAAAAGTTCCGCTGTGTCCATCTGTTGGATAACCATGTTATTTTTCACCAATTCACATGTTTAAACATGTGAAATCTTCAAAATAGTCCTCTTCGTTCAATCCTCTGGACACAGCAATTCTAAGATTATTCTAATTCTAATCCTCAGAATATAAGAAACAAAAACATATGTCCACATAAAAACTTGTACACAGGGCTCCCCTGGTGGCTCAGTGGTAAAGAATCCACCTGCCAATGCAGGAGACACAGATTCGATCCCTGATCTGGGAAGATCCCACGTGCTGCAGAGCAACTAAGCCCATTCACCACAACTACCAAGCCTACAGCCTAGAACCCGTGACCTGAAACTGCTGAAGCCCACGCGCCCTAGAGCCCGTGCCCTGCAACAGGAGGAGCCACTGCAGTGAGAAGCCTGTGCACCATAGCTTGAGAGCAGCCCCCACTCTCTGCAGCTAGAGAAGCGGCCTGGCAGTAACAAAGACCCAGCACAGCCAAACGGAAAAAATACATAACTTTTTGGGGAAAAAAAAAATTGTACGCAAATGTGTGTGTGCTGTGTGTGCCGTGCTTAGTAGCTTCAGTCGTGTCCAACTCGTTGCAACCCCATGGACTGCAGCCCGCCAAGCTGCAGTCCATGGGATTCTCCAGGCAAGAATACTGGAGCGAGCTGCCATTTCCTTCTCCAGGGGATCTTCCTGACCCAGGAATCAAACCCGAGTCTGCCTCGTCTCCTGCTCTGCAGGCAGATTCTTTACCACTGAGTCACTGGGGAAGCCCACACAAATGTTTTTAGGAGCATTATTCATAATAGCCAAAAAATGGAAACAACACATCAACTTGATGAATGGATAAATAAGCTGTGGTATATCCATGTGATTTACTATTCCTTGACAATGCAAAGGAATGACCTTTTCTTGGATAGTACTGATACACGCTATAAACTGGATGGACCTTGCAAACACAGTGCTAAGTGAAAGGAGCCTGTTGCTAAAGGCTACATGTTACATAATTTCCTTTGCATAAAATATCCAGAATGTGCAAATCTATAAGATAGGAGGACTTGGCACTTTCACTGCTGAGGGCCTGGTTTTGATCCCTGGCCCAGGAATGAAGATCCCGAAAGCTGTGTGGCACATCCAAAAAATATATATATTAGTTAGTGATTGACCTGCGGGTGGGGTGCGGGTGGGAAATGGGAAGTTACTTCCAATGGGTGTGAACTTTCTTTTTGGGTTGGTGAAAGTGTAAAATTGATTTTTGGTGGTGGTTGCACAACTTGGTGAATACACTAAAGTCCATTGAATTCTATACTTTATATAATTGAATGATATTTCTATAAAGCTATTGAAAAAGAAAGGAGAAGTATACCATGTGAGAATGTTTAAACAGTAGAAAGGTATTACCTAATTATTAAAGTGTTCCACTTTATACTCAAACATGGAAGATGAGTGTTTTGCCAGGATTTCAGTTTTTTGATGTTGAAGTTGCCTTTCCAAGGATGGAGTCAGATACTCTCTGTCTTTATCTGAAAGCACCCAGGGCTTGGTCCCAAGTTCTCTGCTTTGTGACTTTAGTGTGATTTTTCTAATACTTTTTTTCTCATTAACTCCTGAGTCTACTGCTGTCTCTTAACTTCATACACTGGCTTGGATCTTTTTAAGTTTAGAGACCTATTCACTGGGAAATCAAACCAGGGCTGTAAGGAAGATTTTGGGATTCTTAGAATGACAAGAGTTCAAATAAGGACAATGGAACCAAAGCAGAATAACAAGTAGCCAGCAAGTCCTGCTCTACCAAGGAAGGTGAAGTACTCCTAAGAAAGAAAGTGTAGAAAGTGTTAGTCACTCAGTCATGTTTGACTCTTTGACCCCATGGACTATAGCCCACCATTCTCCTCTGTCCATAGAATTCTCCAGGGAAGAATACTGGAGTGGGTTGCCATTTCCTTCTCCAGGGGATCTTCCCCACCCTGGGATCAAACCCGGGTCTCCCACATTGCAACCAGACTCTTTACTATCTGAGCCCCCAGGGAAGCCCAGAAGTACTCCTAAGACGGGAGCAATTGAACTACCAACTGGACTTCAGAATTCTCCACTTCACACTGAGATTGCCAGAGTTCCTCAAATCTTACAGTAGGAGAACTTCCTTTAAAAGTTAGGTAAAAATAGAATATGAACGTTTAAGATCAAGACCTCTTAGGATCTAGATTTTTATTTCAGAGTTCTTCCTTGTTAACTGCACAAAACTTAAGCATAATCAAATGCATCAAGTTTGAATGATATTCTAATTACTAAAATGGGATTCTACTTACTAAACGGGAAAACTGTCCTGCAGTTTTGAGGTAGCAAAGGCTGTAACACCAGATATGTCTGCTGATTGCTTTGTCAGCGCCTTCTCATACTCAGACTTCCAGGTAGCTCAGCAATTTCTTGGGCTTCCCGAGTGTCATAGTGGTAAAGAACTCACTTGCCAATGCAGGAGACACAAGAGAACCCTGAGTTGGGAAGCTCCCTGGAGTAGGAAATGGCAACCCTCTCCAGTATTCTTGTCTGGAAAATTCCATGGACAGAGGAGCTTGGTGGGTTACAGTCCGTGGGGTCACAAAGAGTTGGGTACAACAGATCCACTGAGCCTGCACACACGCAGCAATTTCTGGATTACAGGAAATTTACATAACTGAAAAGAAAAGAGAAGAAAAAGTAGAGGGGAGAAATTAAAAGCATCCAACTGAGATAAAGAATAAATAGGGAATGGGAAACAAAGGAAATAGAGAGACAAATTTAGGGAAAAAAATAGCAAAGTCAAAAGAATAGCAAAGGATGATCAATGGATTAGAAACAGAGAATCTGATTCTGGGACCAGCTCTACTGTTAGTAAATTGTGTAGTCTTGGTCACAGCCCTTCCCTTCTCCCAGGTTTATGGGCCCATATAATCAGTGATACTGGTCTTCTTTGGGGTCAAATGAGTATGAGTTCTAAGTATTAAAAAATGAGATTTGATTTCCTTTGCAGTTTGTCTCCTTACTATATAGTTGTTATGAAAACACTCTCTGAAACAAAAATATAGTACTTAAAAAAGGTAAATTTGCCAGTCACTGACAACCTCTATTCTCTTGATGACTCCCTGAACCCAGTCACTGAGACTTATCTGTCACTTTCAGTGTCCTGCATGACTTCATCCGGATTCAACAACACAAAGTAATGGTAAGAATCCCCTCCCATCAGAAAGTCTTCTAAACGAAAAGTGTTGATTACCTTAGAGACATAACTGAACAGCGTAACCCAGATCATTGCCCCTGGGATCTTTCTGTCCCTTTCTGTGGCACTTGTCCTTGGGGGTGGGACGGGGGTGGTGCGAAGCCCTCTAGGAAGTTTAAAGATTTCTTTATAAAATGGTCACAGCATTTGAAGTCATCTCAAGTCTAAATTAAACAGCTATACAGTACTGCTTTGGGAAAATCTGAATTATTGTTTTAACAGAAATGCAGTTAATTATTAAATATGCACAGCAACTTAAACGAGTCGCTGCTGACTTGAATAAATGGATCACTTGTAATGAATCTGATTTTAAAGCAAATGAATACTCTGAAGTGCTTTAAAAGGTTGTTCTAGATTATATTTGAGGTAAATAAGTTAAGAACATATAGTAATCTTTTTTAAAAACACTAGTTTTTCTTTAATGCTTTTCAGACTTTTGCATTCAGTCCAAGAAGATCAAGAATTTGCCTCTGCACCAAGTTGGAAAATAACAGTGTAGTTATTCTCCTGTCTGATGTTCATAAGCTTTTTAAAAGAGGCATTTTATTTCTGGAGAAACAGTCACAGCTTGAATTTAGTCTTCATGTCCAATACATGGAGGAACTTTTAGTTCCTGAATACCAGATAAGCAAGGACTTTTTGTCCTGCTTGTGAAACTTACCTAAAGTAAGCTCAGGAATGTATTTTCTCAGATAATACTATCCAGACTTCATTATAATATCCTTGAATTTATAATATCCTTGCAAATAAGTAAAAACTCAAAACTCCTTGTGCATATGTATGGTTCATTTTAACAAAAATTTCAATTAAGTGAAAAAATACAGTGCTGGGTTAAAAATCCTCCTTATTTCGTTCTCATAAGCAGTTTAAGTAGCCTTTCTGTGATGTCTGTTTTTGAATTCACATAGATCACAGGCTTCCTTGGGTGTCAGGACCAGATCTTAACAATCTTTGCACTCTCAGAGCCCAGCCGTGTGGTCAGTTGAAATTCTTCCCATGAAAACCGCCATCCTCTGGCGCCCAGTCACACAATTTCAAACTGGCAAGGATTTAAAGTGAGTTTTTTCAGTAGCTACCAGTGCGTCTGAGAGCTGAATCTACTTGATGCGGAACAGCTGTTTTGAGTAAATTTCAGAGGTCAGCTGAAACCCCGCACCGGGCGGAACCCTTCGCGGGGACTCCTGCCCGCTGCGCGCTCCCGCTGCATGCGGCATCTCCAAGAAACCTCCCGCGTGAGGCTATTCTTGGCGGACACAAGTTTCTTTCAGTGATAGACCAAAATCAAGGGATAAAGAGGCTCTCTTCGGGGGTCAAAAGGGAACCACGAGAGTGTTTTAATAGTGTAACTTCCCAGGAACACGGGCAGGGTGGGGGTTCCCTTGGCGCGCTCGGTGAACTCTAGTGAACACGCCTACAGCTCCGCGTACGCGCGCTCTCCAGAAGGCAGTGTCTTCCTGCACCGCCTTTTCCTAATGGATTTCCATTTCATCGATCGGGACCTAGATGCTGGCTAGCAATTAGTCCTAATCAGGCAGCAGGAGTGTCTTGGGGGGACTGCCAGCTAGCCTAATTGCTGGCAGCTGCGGGGACGCCCCACGCGCAGCTGCGGGGCACCGGCTGTTAACCCTCTGTGTCCCGGGCTCCACACGGAGGCTCGGCCCGGCAAAACTGCGGCACGTGTGGGGATCGGTGGGTTATCTTTATTTTGGAAAACTGCACTGAGAAGCTTGGATTACTTTATCTTCAAAGATACTTTAGGATAAGGGGTGAACTGTATAACCCTGCTCTACAGCGGAAATTCATAGAGGGACTGAAACAGGATTTTTTAAAAGCTCTATCATGAAAATCATCAAAAATTCACAGAAGTGGAATAAGCCCATACATCCATCAAATACTACTCTACATGCTGCCATTCTTTTTCATTTATTTCCCATCTCCGTTCTTGTTTTTATTGTAGTTGCTTTTTTTTTTTTACTTCTTAATACATGTTTATTTGAAATAAATGAGCTTTGTTCACAGTTCTTCTGTTCCTTTTTTCATAAAAGCTGCCACCTGTCTTTTCTTTACATTCTGTCCTGTTTTTTTTCATGATAGGTATTTTAGAGGGATGACAATTTTTCTCCCCACCCACCCGCAGAAATCCCCACAACCACCTCACACAAATGCAGATGACCAAATTCTGAACAGTGACTTCATAATGGATTTCCAACCTCTGAGCAGTAGAGACAGCACAGTCTGAAACCAGGGCGGTGCAGTGCCATGTTGCCGGAGATGAAGAAGGGCCCTTTTGGTTTCCAGAACAGAACAGACTTGCTGGAGAGGCCCCCAGACCTCGGCAGATCACCAGAATCCACTTGATCTTTCTGCTTGGGAGGACCGTCACTCCGTCCAGGACATCACTGCCCCCCACCCTGGGTCCCCTGCCCCGGTTCATCAGTGCTCCCAGGGCTCCTCAACTTACTGGAATATTTTAAAGCAGCTCTCAGACTTCTTTTCACTTCTAAGTGCTTTAGTGTATGATTCTAATATATATGGAATATAGCCACAAAATTTACTACACTCAACAGAACAGCTAATAATTAATAATTCCATTGAATGTGTCTGCTTCAAGGATCTAGTCAAAGTCAGATGTATGTAGTTGTGATTGAGGTGACCATTTGTTCTGTAGAATTCATATTCTAAATATGGTAGGTTATATCCTCAAGGTGTACTTTCATGTCTTCCCCATGTTTTCTGTAAATCCACAGTAAAATCTAGCAGCTTCATGAGAATTAGGTTTGGGTTTTTTTTCCCAAGAATACTTTATAGGTGGTGCTATGAAGTTCTATCACTTCTTCCTCAGGAGGCACAAATGTCTAACTGTCCAATCTCAGTGATGTTAGGATTGACCCAAGTCCAAATGTCGTCAATCTGATGCATCCATCACAAAGTTCTCCCATTAACTTTACCTGATAGTTTCAGCAGACATTAATAATCCTTGCCTAGAATGATTCTTTCATTTGGGGTTACTAAGTGGTGGCATTCTAATCTTTTCATTCCTTTGCCATGTATTAATATTAGCCATGATTCTTAGAAGAATTTCCCCCTCATGTTTTTTAAGGCAGGATAAATAACTCAGTTCCTTTCTCTTGTATCAGACTGATTCCCTAAGCCACCTCATAATGTAACTATGAACAAAGTTTTGGGATTTTTATATGTTTGATGTGTTTCAATCCAATGTAGTCCTAGTTTTTTAAATGCTTAATCATCTCAGATTTATTCAGTGGTGCTTTTCAAACTTATTCTGTACCCTTTTGATTTGTCTCTGTTAGCCTTTGAAACTTTTCTGCCCTTTGCCTGGACTAATAGTTTTCCAAGGAGCCCTGGTTGCTTTTAGTAAACTGGGAATGATGGGTATTCTGTCTAATGGATTGTCATTGCTTCTAGTCCAACGCACTATGTTTAAAGAGACAAAATGAAGCTGTATTGAATTCAGGTTGGTATTAGTCTCCTACGGAGCTATACACAACTGTACTCATCTTAAACTTCCTCCTTCCTGTCCCAAAGCAACAAGTGTCTATGCTTTTGGCATCTCCAGTTCCAGGACACACGGTCAGTTCCCTCCTCACTTGCCTCCTCGGTCATCCTTACCTTCTCTATCAGCGAGTCAGGGACGGCCACTCGCTCCTCTGTCCCCTAGCTTCCCTCCCAAGCTAGCTAGAATGAATGCTCTCTGAAAGCAATAATGATTTCTACTCGGGAATCTTCCATAATGCTGAGCACAGAGTAGGTTTTCAATAAACTTTTGCAGTTAATTGTCACAGATCCCAATCTGTGCTGCAAATTCTCTGCTTTACATCAATCACTCTCCCATCCAGGGACTGGATTGTTTGGTTTTTTTTTCCCAACACAAAAGAAGCATCATTCCACAACCATTTTATAGAGATGGAATAAAATAAAACTCTGTAATTGATTCTGCTCCAAAGAAGCCATGCATTAAGGGGGAGAGACCGTGCCTCGAGGAGCTGTCGGCTTCATTACAGGCTCCACAGCAGGCCACGTGGGAGGGCAGGCAGGCTCTATGGAAAGGGGCTGGTTAATGACCTCCAGCCCTCCTGAAGCACATTCCCGCCCGCACCTCCACGGGGCTGCCAGAAACCAATGGGGCTGGGGGATCTTTGCTCTGTTCCTTGATATTCCAGGAACAATGTATCATTAACGATTTCTCATATTTCCTAAGTCCATATTTAAGGAAAATTATTTCATGGAGCCAAATAAGATGATCCCAAGATAAACCAGCTATATATCCGGAGAGCCGCTGGACACCACCTATAGATGTCCTGTGTGCGTCTTAGCAGTGGCGAGACCTCGAGAGGAGCAGATAAAATAGCACCCGCTCTTCCACCGCAAAGAGGCATGGGCCCCCCAGATAGGAGTTCCAGAATTAACCTCCACTGCTGTTTCTTCATTGAGCTTCTAATCACATGCTTCACCCATTATACTATTGATTTGTCTTTTTCCTCCTTAATTAGTAGGTGGAGTCTTTATGTTCTGTGGTTATTGTATGCCAAGGGCAGACAACCCATCAAATTAGCTTAAGAAAAGAGTGAACTCATGGACTCTCCTAATTGGGAGTCCAAGAGTAGCTCTAAACTCTGGCACAGGTGAATGCAAGGACCCAGACAATTAGGCAGAACTCTTCTGCATTTACCTTTCAGGTCTACTTATCTCTGTTGCCTTGGTTTGATCCTTCTGGAGTTAGGTTTTCCGTATGTACCCAGAAACATCAATGCCAACAGGAAAACATTCTTCTGTAGCTCCAAAGCTTGTGCTGTGTGTGCGCTCAGTCACTTAGTGGTGCCTGACTCTGCAGCTCCGTAGTCTGTAGCCTGCCAAGACTCTAATTAACTAACGATTCAAATGTCTGAGGAGTGATGGGACAAAAGAATGGGGTCCTGAACAGCTCAACCTATTACAGACGTCAGTCCTCTCAGTATATATGTGGCATGTGACCTTTCTAAGCCTCAGTTTCCCCTCCTATAAAATAGAGTGATCAAAATCGTAACCATACCCATCAATAATAATTGTAGTTAGATAATTCATATAAAATACTTAGCATAATTCCTGGCATATAGTAACCGTTGTTACTATATCTTGGCACTTATTATCTTTTAATCATTGTATATTCTTCCTAGGTGGTCATTTTTTTATACTGCATTTTTCTATTTATGTGAAGTTCTAGAACAAGAAAACTACTTTTTTCTTTATAAAATAATGGTTATAATTTCCTGAGCTATACAATGTACCTTTTTGTTTTAATTTTTTTAATTATTTATTTTAAATGAAACATGAATATTTTTAATGATAAAAGGTACAATTCTTGAAGAAGATAGACATCATAAACCATTACACTTGTTAATAACAAAGAAACAAAGATACATAAAGCAAAAATCAGAATAAATATGAGGGAAAAGAAAAAATATATACTTATAGTGAGATATATTAACATTTCTCTGAGAATATTTTATCAAGTGCAGAAAAAAGAATAAGAGCATCTTGGATGTCATTGATAATTTAAATATAATAGATTTATATTTAGTTAATATTCATCATATCCTACACAAATACATTTAAAATTTTGTATCTCCTACATTATTAAATGTCCGTAAGACATTTAGAAAAACTGGCAAAGAGATAAGCATTACTAAATTAAAAAAAAATAGAATTCTTTTTTGTATGTGTAATTCAGTTATACATATACACATATTTTATTTTTGAAATTATCTTCCATCATCAGTTCAGTTCAGTTCAGTCAGTCATGTCCGTGTAACTGAATTACACATACAAAAAAGAATTCTCTTTTCCTAAATTTAGTAATGCTTATCTCTTTGCCATCATAGGTTATTATAAGACATTGACTGTAGTTTCCTGTGATAACAGTAAATTTTTGTTACTTGTTGCGTATCTATTTTTTAAATTAGAAACCTAGCAATCTATTCATACTAAATCAAACAAGTGGAATCAAAATGTCATTAATTTTTTAGTTAGGCAAAAATTCATGTTTTCTAAAACATATACATTATACATATTATTTATATATATGTATACAAAAGCTTTCCTACTATGCTTGATAAAGGCTTGAGAAAGAACATAAAAAAAAGATGGAGAAATTGGAAAACATAAACTAAATGAAATGGGAGCACTGAATATGAAATAGAAAAAGTGAAACAAACTAGATAAAAGTAAAAGTTCCTTATGTTGTCCAGTTGTTTTTAAACATGGCTGCTCATTAGAAATATATCTGGAGCTCTGGCAAAAAAAAAAATAAAGGAATACCTGGGTATTTGTATTTTTCAAAAACTTCCAAGATAATTCTGATATGCATCTGAATTTTAAAAAAGTGATTACAGGTTTTTCTATTAAATGGTAGTTTTGATGATATAGAATTCTATCATTTTTCTGTTGACCAATCATGATTTTTTTTTTTAACAAGTTGCTCAGTCGTGTCCTCTTGCCTGGAAAAACCTATGGGTGGAGGAGCCTGGGAGGCTGCAGTCCATGGGGTCGCTAAGAGTCAGACACAACTGAGCGACTTCATTTCACCTTTCACTTTCATACATTTGAGAAGGAAATGGCAACCCACTCCAGTGTTCTTGCCTGGAGAATCCCAGGGACGGGGAAGCCGGGTGGGCTGCCGTCTATGGGGTCGCACTGAGTCGGACATGACTGAAGCAACTTAGCAGCAGCAGCAGCAGCAGTCGTGTCCGACTCTTTGTGACCCCATGGACTGTATAGCCTGCCAGGCTCCTCTGTCCATGGAATTCTCCAGTCCAGAATACTGGAGTGGGTAGCCTTTCCCTTCTCCAGGGGATCTTCCCAATTCAGAGATTGAACCCAGGTCTCCCGAATTGCAGGTGGATTCTTTACCATCTGAGCATACAGTGGTATTAAGGGAGTATTAATCACAATAGTAAAAGTACATAATCACAATAGTAAAAGATGTTTACCAGTCTTCACAATCAATAACCAGATGAAAAATAAATAATTACAACCGCAAGCCATGATTGGAATATGATTAACCCAACAATATAAAATAATTACGTGTAATTTAGGGGGTCAAGTAGACTGACGTGGTAAGTGGAAGTGCATGCATGCACAGGTTTCATCTGCTCAGCCAGTCTGTGTCTTTTGATTGCTGCATTTAATCCATTTACATTTAAGGTAGTTATCAATATGTATGATCCTATTAGCATTTTCTTAATTGTTCTGGGTTTATTTTCTATAGGTAGGGCTTTTCTTTCTCTGGTTTTCTGCCTAGAGAATTTCCTTTAGCATATTGTAAAGCTGGTTTGGTGGTGCTGAATTCTTTTAACTTTTGCTTGCCTGTAAAGCTTCTGATTTCTCCATCAGATCTGAAGGAGAATCTTGCTGGGTAGAGTATTCTTGGTTTTAAGTTTCTTCCCTTTCATCACTTTAAATATGTCATGCCATTCCCTTCTGGCTTGTAGAGTTTCTGTTGAGAAATCAGCTGATAACCTGATGGGAGTTCCCCGATATGTTATTTGTCATATTTCCCTTGTTGCTTTTAATATTTTATCACTATCTTTAATTTTTGTCAGTTTGATTACTATGTGTCTGGGTGTGTTCCTCTTTGGGTTTATCCTGACTGGGACTCTCTGTGCTGCCTGCCCTTCGCTGTTTATTTCCTTTCCCATGTTAGGGAAGTTTTCAGCTATTATCTCTTCAAATATTTTCTCAGGTCCTTTCTTTCTCTCTTCTCCTGGAACCCCAATGATGCAAATGTTGGTGCATTTAATGTTGTCCCAGAGGTCTCTTAGGCTGTCTTCTTTTCATTCTTTTTTCTAAATTCTGTTCTGCATCAGTGATTTCTACCATTCTGTCCTCCAGGTAATTTATCTGTGCTTCCACCTCAGTTATCCTGCTACGAATTCCTTCTAGTATATATTATTCATCTCTGTTTGTTCTTTAGTTCTTATAAAGTGAAAGTGAAGTCGTTCAGTTGTGTCCGACTCTTTGCGACCTCATGGACTGTAGCCTACCACGCTCCTCTGTCCATGGGATTTTCCAGGCAAGAATACTGGAGTGGGTTGCTATTTCCTTCTCTAGGAGATTTTTCCGACCCAGGGATTGAACCTGGGTCTCCCACATTGTAGGTAGACGCTTTACCGTCTGAGCCACCAGGGAAGTCCCAGTTCTTACAGGTCTTTGGTAAACATTTCTTGCATCTTCTCAATCTTTGCCTCCATTCATTTCCCGAGATCCTGAATCATATTCACTATCATTTTTCTGAATTCTTGTTTGGAAGGTTGCCTACCTCCACTTCATTTAGTTGTTTTTCTGGGGTTTTATCTTGTCCCTTCATCTGATACGTAACTTTCTGCTTTTTCATGCTGATTAACTTTTTGTGATGTGGTTTTGTTTTAGTCGCTGTGGGATTGTGGTTCTTCTTGCTTCTTCTGTCTACTCTCTGATGGAGGAGGCTAACAGGCTTGTGTAAGCTTCCTGATGGGAGGGACTGGTGGTGGGAAAAAATGGGTCATGCCCTGGGCAGGGCCTTGCTCAGTAAAGCTTTAATCCAACGATCTGCTGATGGATGGGGTTGTGCTCCCTCCCTGGTAGCTTTTTGGCCTGAGGTGGCCCAGCCCTGGGGCCTACGGGCTCTCTGGTCGGGTTAATGGTGACCTCCAAGAGTGTGCCAAAGGGGACCTTCCCAGACAGCTGCTGCCATGCCCCCGCCCCTGCGGTGAGCCCCTTAGGACCCACGCCTCCACAGGACGCCATCCAACACTAGCAGGTAGTTTGGGTTCAGCCTCCTGTGGCGTCACTGCTTCCTTCCTCTGAATCTTGGTGCAGGCAAGGTTTTGTTTGTGCCCTCCAGTCCATGGGGTCGCAAAGAGTCGGACACAACTGAGTGACTACACTTTGACTTTCCAAGCCTAGAGTCTCTGTTTCCCTCAGTCCTGTGGAAGTCTTGTAGTAAAATCCTCCTGGGCTTCAGGATCAGATTCCCTGAGAATTCCCAGTCCCTTTGTCGGGTCTGCAGGCTGGAAAAGCCTGACATTGGGTTCCAAACCTTCACAACAGTGGGAGAACTTCTGTGGTATTATTGCTCTCTAGTTGGTGGGTCACCCACTGGTGGGTATGGGATTTGATTTTATCGTGATTGTGCCCCTCCTGCCATCTTGCTGTGGGCTCTTCTTTGTCTTTGGACACCAGGCATCTTTTTTGGTAGGTTCCAGCGTCCTCCTGTCCATGGCTGTTCAACAGCTAGTTGTGATTTTGTGCTCTCAGAGGAGGAGATGAGTGCACGTCCTTCTATTCCACCATCTTGAACTGGAAGTCCTCCCCAAGGTGGTCATTTTTAATGTTATTTATGGTATCTCCCATTGAACAGAGCTTAATTTTTTTTCTGTAGCAACATCTAAAAATCCTTTCTTTATGGTTTCTGAGTGGTGTCCTGCAGGAGCCGGGCCTTCCCTATACCCCCAAACAAAAAGAAAAAAAAATTTTTTTTTGGCCACTCCTCGCAGCCTGCTGGATATTATTTCCCTGACCAGGGACCCAACCTATAGCCCACACAGTGAAAGCACAGAGTCCTAACCATTGGACCACCAGGAAAGTTCTTGTAGTTTTATTTTTATTTTTAGTGTTTAAGTCTTTACTTCATGAAACTAATATAATGTTATATGTCAGTTATACCTCAATTTTTTAAAAAAGAGGAGGGAAAAAAGTGCTTGAGTCCACCTTCTTTTCCCCACTAATTTGAAATTTTGTTTTTATTATTCAAATTTAATCTTTATCAAATGCTAAGTTCCTACTGTGAACTGACTTGTTTCTAATTTCTTCTGTGTGATTCTTTATTTCTTCCTATGCCAGTTTTCATTGTCATAGTTTTATACTAAATTTGATATTTAGGAGGATAAGTTTCCCCTGCCATCATTCCTGTTTTTTTTTTTAATGTATTTTTCTGTTCTTCCACTCTCTGCTGTTCCAATTAATCTTTAGAATCAACTTATAAAGACACAATTAAAAATTAATTAGAACTTTATTTAAAATGGCATTGAATTTATGGGACAATTTGGAAGTAATTAATATCTTCCTAATAATGAGTCTTCTTGTTTAGAAAACAAAATAAATCACCATTTTTTAAGGTATTCTTCATGTTCTTGAGTAAGTTTTAGAGAATTTTTACAGGTAATGCCTCCAGGGTAGTACCAGTGGTAAAGAGCCCACCTGCCAATGCAGAAGGCTCAGGTTCAAACCCTGGGTCAGGAAGATCCCCTTGAGTGGGAAATGGCAACCCACTCCAGTCGTCTTCCCTGGAGGAGGGCATGGCCACCCACTTCAGTATTCTTGCCTGGAGAATCCCCATGGACAGAGGGGCCTGGTGGGCTCCAGTCCACAGAGTCGCAAAGAGTGGGACGTGGCTGAGCACACATGTTACAGGTAAAGGAGTAACATACTCACCATTATGCTTATTCAGAGATGCTTTATTTTGTATTTTTTGTGGGTTTTTGTTTTGTTTTTGCAATTGAATAGAATTCTTCTTTTCCATTAGATTTTCTAATTTATTGTTATTATTTTCATGACTATTAATGTATTTTTACTTATAACTAGCTATCCTACTGTGATCTTTTTACCTGAAAATCTTAGTTTTTCAGTGGGTTTCCACAGATTCTGTAAGTGGCCAATCATGTCATATGTCAATAAAGATACAGAAGTCACTTCCTCCTGTAGCTGTTGTTGCCTCTTTTTGTTTTACAGTTGGAGTTGGTCCTGCAATGAAATAATGGCCGTAGTCATGACAAGCACTCCTGCCTTGTTCCTAGCAGGGTTTTTTCAGCTTTACGTATGGCATTTGTGTTGACTTTTTTTTTTAATCAATTATCTATTCCTGGGTTTGTTGCTGTTTGGTCGCTAAGTCGTGCCTGACTCTTTGCGACCCCGTAAAACTGCAGCACGCCAGGTTTCCCAGTCCTTCATTATCTCCCTGAGTTTGCTCAGTGATGCCATCCAACCATCTCATCCTCTGTTGCCCCCTTAAACTCTTGCCTTCAATCTTTCCAGCATCAGAATCTTCCAATGAGTTGGCTCTTCGCATCAGCTAGCAGACGTATTGGAGCTTCAGATTCAGCACCAGTCCGTCCAATGAATATTCAGGACTGATTTCCTTTAGGATGGACTGGTTTGATCTTGCTGTCCAAGTGACTCTCAAGAGTCTTCTCCACACCACAATTCAAAAGCATCAGTTTTTCAGTGCTTAGTATTCTTTGTGGTCCAACTCTCCCATCCATACATGACTACTGGAAAAACCATAGCTTTGACTAGACGGACCTTTGTCGGCAAAGTACTGTCTCTGCTTTTTAATATGCTGTCTAGGTTTGTCATAGCTTCTCTTCCAAGGAGCAAAAAAACTGTCTTTTAATTTCATGGCTGCAGTCACTGTCTGCAGTGATTTAGGAGCCCAAGAAAATGAAATCTGCTACTGTCTCCACTTTTTCCCCATCTATTTGCCCTCAAGGAAAGGGATCGGATGCTATGATTTTCGTTTTTTGAATGTTGAGTTTTAAACCAGCTTTTTCACTCTCTCCTTTTTCATTTTCATTAAGAGGCTCTTTAGTTCTTCACTTTCTGCCGTAAGGGTGGTGTTATCTGCATATCTGAGGTTATTGATATTTCTTCCAGCAATCTTGATTCCAGCTTGTCCTTCATCCAGCCCAGCATGACACTTACTCCTTGGAAGAAAAGTTATGACCAACTTAGATAGCATATTAAAAAGCAAAGACATTACTTTGCCGACAAAGGTCCATCTAGCCAAGGCTATGGTTTTTCCAGTGGTCATGTATGGATGTGAGAGTTGGACTGTGAAGAAAGCTGAGTGCCGAAGAATTGATGCTTTTGAACTGTGGTGTTGGAGAAGACTCTTGAGAGTCCCTTGGACTACAAGGAGATCCAACCAGTCTATCCTAAAGGAGATCAGCCTTGGGTGTTCTTTGGAAGGAATGATGCTAAAGCTGAAACTCCAGTACTCTGGCCACCTCATGCGAAGAGTTGACTCATTGGAAAAGACTCTGATGCTGGGAGGGATTGGGGTCAGGAGGAGAAGGGGACAACAGAGGATGAGATGGCTGGATGGCATCACCAACTCGATGGACGTGAGTTTGAACAAACTCCAGGAGATGGTAATGGACAGGGAGGCTTGGCGTGCTGCAATTCATGGGGTCACAAAGAGTTGGACACGACTGAGTGACTGAACTGAACTGAACTCTGCATATAAGTTAAATAAACAGAGTGACAATATACAGCCTTGATGTACTCCTTTCCCAATTTGGAACCAGTCCATTGTTCCATGTCCAGCTCTAACTGTTACTTCTTGAGCTACATGTAGGTTTCTCAGGAGGCAGGTAAGGTGGTCTGGTATTCCCATCTCTTTAAGAATTTTCCATAGTTTGTTCTGATCCATACAGTTAAAGGTTTTAGCAAAGTCAATGAAGCAGATGTTTTTTGGAGCTCTCTTGATTTTTTGATGACCCAGTGGATGTTGGCAATTTGATCTCTGGTTCCTCTGCCTTTTCTAAATCCAGCTTGAACATCTGGAAGTTCACGGTTCACTATGTGTTTTTCGGGAATGATTGTTGAATCTATTGAAATACTTGTGTTTTTCTGCTTTTCTTTATTAATGCAGTGAATCAATAGTAGATTTCACAATTTTACGTCACCCTACATATTAATCTTTTTATTTTTGTTTTCCATTAAAGTATAATTGACATACAGTGTTATATTAATTTCAGGTGTACAACATAGCAATTCAACATTTATATACATTACAAGGTGATCACCACAATAAGCCAGTTACCATCTGTCACCATTTAAATTTGTCACAATGTTGACAATATTTCCTATTCTGTGTATTGGATCCCCTATTCTGCCTATCCTTCCACTTCACTCCTCTCTGGTATCCAGTTTATTCTCAATATCTGTGAATCTGTTTCTGTTCTGCTTTGTTAATTTGTTTTATTTATTTATATATTTTAGATTCCTCATATAAATGAAGTCATATGGTATTTACTAATATTTTAATTGATTGGTAGATTTGATTTACTAATATTTTACTTGGCATTCTTCATCAGTTGTGTCCAACTCTTTGTGACCCCATAGACTGTAGCCTGACAGGCTCCTCCGTCCATGGGATTTCCTAGGCAAGAATACTGGAATGGGTTGCCATTACCTTTTCCAAGGGACTCTTCCCAACCCAGTGATCAAACCTGGATCTCCTGCGTTGGCGGTGGATTCTTTACCACTGAGCCACCTGGCAAGTCTCCTCTATGTTTGTAGCTCTCCTTTTTGTATCTTTGGCCGATTTTTTGATCAAGGTTTCACTAGGCTTGTAGAATGAATTGAAATTCTTTCTTTTTTCTATTATCTGAAACAGTTGAATACCCCAAAAAAATCATAGTGTCTATAACTTTGGAAGATTTAATATAATTTACCTATTATAACATGAAACCAGCTTGGAGAATTTTGGGGAGATAAATCTGTGACCACACTTTCCATTTTCTCTATACTTAATAGTTTGTTTTCCTAAAATTTTTGAAAAAATCGTATCTATGTTTTCAAGCTTATTAAATTTTTTAAAGATTTGATGTCTGTACTTGTCATTGCCTTGTCAAATTTTAGTATTCCTAGCAGTTTTTGCTTTATGATTTTTAAAGCTATGTTGCTCAGTTCATGAAGAATCATTGTTATATCTTCGTAGTGAATACCTTTTGTTAGTGTAAGTGTCTGTTTTTAGTCCCGTTAATGCTTGTACGTCCTGCTTTCTTTGTTTTTCCTTGTCTTTATCCATCCCTGGCTTTTCAACCTTCTTGTGGAATTTTGTTTTGGATGTACTTCTTATGAAATGCATATAACTTTTAAAAATGCAATATAAGATTTTTTTGTATTTTAATAGAATTTAGTCCATTTAATTTTTTACTTAGTCTATTTAAATTTTTAATGATCCTTGATATACTTGGTCTGATTTTTAATATCTTCATGTTTTCTATTTCAGTGTATGTCTTGTAAAAAGCTTATAGCTTTTTTTAATGCAATCTGAGATTCTTGGTATTTTTAGGGAATTTTAATAGAATTTAATCTATTAAAATTTTTAATGATCCTTGATATGGCTGGTCTGGTTTTTAATATCTTCATGTTTCGTGTTTATCTTGCTTTTTATAGTTTTGCTTTTCTCCCTTCTGGCTTTTACTGCATTAATGTAATTTTCTATATTCCTTTGCCCCCTCAATTTAGTAATTCTAATTCATTTTGTTTTTCTATTGGCTATATTGCTTTAGCTTGTGTTTATAGTGAAATGGAAAAACACTGTATACAAATAAGTACTTAACAGATTCTCTTAAGCAAAATGATGACAATGGCAACATCATCAATGAAACTGTCTTAAATCTTCTAAATCCACTTCACTTTGCTGACATCATCTAAAACAAAGTTCCTAACTTTAAGGTTCTCCAGTGGACTTTCTCCTTTTGATTCTCTGGCTGCCTACTTACGTGAACGCTGCTGCCTTGCTTAATGCCTCTTCACACACGTTGCCTGTGACTTTGCACATTTGGGTGTTGTTCTTTGAAGTGGAATTCTCTTATCATCTGTCTTGTCACGTAGTTCACTCCATGACTGACACAGCTTCTATCCACTCAAACTTAAAAGTGGAAATCATAAGTAGTTTCTGAAATTCATTCAACTAGCCCTGAGTTTATGGAGCACATGAGATGGCCAGATGATGTTCTACCTCGTGTAGGCACAGGAGTAAACAGATGAAGAGGGGGCGAATTGGCAGTAAACAGATAATACAAATATACAAACAAGTAGGTGTATGACACGATGTCCGAGGGTAACAAACGCTGTAGTAAAGAAGAGAGAGGTGACAGGTGGTAATAAAGTTGTTTCATAAAATAAAATAAAATTTAGTTAGTTAGTTCTCTATTTTTTAGCCAAGCTACACAACTTACGGGATCTTAGCTTCCCTACCAGGATCTAAACAGAACCTGGAGGCTCAGGTGTTAAAACACCGAGTCCCAGCCACTGAACCACCAGGGAATTCCCTGAAATTGCTGTTTTATTTTATTCTATTTATTTATTTGGCTGCACCAGGTCTTAGTTGCAGCACATGGTATCCTCACTGTGGCATGTGGAATCTGTTTCCCTGAGTAGGGATCGAACTCCGGCCCCCTGTATGGGGAGCACGAAGTCTTAGTCACTGGACCACCAGGGAACTCCTGTTTTAGATAATGTGGTTAGTGAAGAATTGATGCTTTTGAACTGTGGTGCTGGAGAAGACTCTTGAGAGTCCTTGGACTGCAAGGAGATCCAACCAGTCCACCTTAAAGGAGGTCAGTCCTGGGTGTTCATTGGAAGGACTGATGCTGAAGCTGAAACTCCAATACTTTGGCCACCTGATGCGAAGAACTGACTCATCTGAAAAGACCCTGATGCTGGGAAAGATTGAAGGCAGGAGGAGAAGGGGATGACAGAGGATGAAATGGTTGGATGGCATCACTAACTCGATGGACATGAATTTGAGTAAGCTCTGGGAGTTGGTGATGGACAGGGAAGCATGGCGTGCTGCAGTCCATGGGGTGGCAGAGGACAGGACTGAGCAACTGAACTGAACTGAAGGCATCTCTAAGGAGATGATATTTCAGCAGAACCCTAGATGCAGTGGTGGAGAATCTTGCAAATATGTGGGAAGAGAACCTTCCGGGCAGAGGAAGCAGGTAGTGCAGAGGCCAACCAGGGGGCGGTGGAGTGGGGTTTGATGGGCTCACATGCTCCAGGAGTAGCAGGCCTTCATCAGCAAAAGTGAGGGCGGTGGGAGGTTGATGGAAAGTCTGGGGGGCCATGGTAAGGTTTTGAGGATTGTACGTTAGCCATAAGCAGAAGGCACTAGAGAGTGTGGGCCTGGGCAGTCATGTTGTCTGGCTCACATTTTAGAAGGTCAGTTGGCGTGGCAGAGCGTAGATGCCCAGGAGCAGGACTGGCATGGGAGCGGCTAGGAAGCAAGCTCGATAGGAAAGACGAGCGGTAGTGACTCGGACAGCTGGTGGCAGGGCAGAAAAAGAGACATCGTGCACCCAGCCCCACAGACTGCAGCCCACCAGGCTCCTCTGTCCGTGGGATTCTCCAGGCAAGAACTGGAGTGAGTAACCATTCCCTTCTCCAGGGGATCTTCCTGACCCAGGGGTTGAATCCTAGGTCTCCTGCATTGCAGGTGGATTTTTTACTGTCTGAGCCACCAGGGAAGCCCTTGTAATATTGTGCCAAGGATTTTATGTAGAATGTGAGAGAAAAACGAACTTCAGTCAGAAATGATGCCATAGTTTTTTGGGGTTTGTTTTTTTGTTGTTTTTGGTTTGGGTTCTTTTGTCTGTACCATGAGGCTTGCAGGATCTTAGTTCCCCAAACAGATTGAACCAACGCCCTCAGCAGTGAAAGCGCAGAGTCCTAACCACTGGCATGCCAGGAAATTCCTGATGCCGGGGTTTTTGATCTGAGTAAAATGATGATATTTACTCAGGAAAAAAAATTGACAAGGAAAAAGCTGGCTCCATGATTTTATAATCATGAAAATTTTTATTTTGGTAATCATGTGCCCAAACAGGATGATGGAAAGAAAAACCGGAAAGCAAGGTACTGAGAGCACAAAATGCTGGCCAGATAGTGGAGCTGCGGGAACTGTGGGAACGCACAATGGCACAGCCACTTTGGAAGGCGGGCAGGTTGTTCTTACAAAGCTAAACACACTCTTCGCTTATGATCCACAGCAGTCACACTCCTTGGGGTGCACACAAGTGAGATGAAAAGTTAAATCCACACAAAAACCTGCATATGAATGTGAATAGCAGCTTTATTCTTGGAGGCAACCAAAATATCCTTCAGTGGGTGAATAAACTATGGTACATCCATACAAAGGAGTATTATTTAGTGATAAAAGTAAATAAGCAATGAACCACAAAAAAGACATGGTGGAAGCCTGTGTGTGCACTCAGTCGTGTCTGACTCTTTGTGGCTCCATGGACTGTAGCCTCCCAGGCTCCTCTGGCAGGCGAGAACAGTCTGCTAGGCAAGAATACTGGAGCAGGTTGCCATTTCCTTCTCCAGCAGGTCTTCCCGACCCAGGGATCCAACCCACATCTCGTGTCTCCCGCATTGGCAGGCAGATTCTTTACCAGCAGCGCCACCTGGGAAGCCCACATATTACCAAGTAGGAAAAAACCTATCTTAAACAGCTTCCCCATGTATAATTTCAACTATGTGAGATTCTGAAAAAGGCAAAACTCTGGTGACCATGAAAAGATCAGTGGTTGCTAGGGATTTGGGAAGAGAGAGGGAATGCTAAGTGCCCAGAACAAAGGGGATTTTTAGGGCAGTGAAACCGTTCTGTATGATACTATAACAGTGGATACATGTCATTCTACACTTGGCAAAGGCATAGAATACACATCACAGAGAGTGGAGCTAATGTGAACTACAGACTTCAGTTAAAACTAAACTATGGGCTTTAGTTATTTGTTAATAATTATAAATATTGGCTCATCGAGTGTAACAAAAAAGGAAAAAAAAGGAAGCAGGAAGTATTATGAATCTTCTGTTAGGTTTACAACTAGCAAAAATGAGCTCACCCAGCAAAAGCCAGAGAACCTGCTTCAGCCAACGCTTAACTCGGGAGCTGAGCAGGAAAAGGAGGTGTCATTACTCCAGGCTCCCTGGGTGGTTTACTCTCTGGCCTTTTTTAAAGATCAGTTTCAGAGTTTTTGAATCAGTGCCTAAAGAAGTCACTTTTGTTTTTTGGTTCAGAAAGCACCTCTTGACTTCCCTGGTGGTCCAATGGTTAAGACTCCTTGCTTCGAATGGAGGGGGCACAGGTTCAATCCCTGGTTGAGGAAGTTCCTGCATGCCACAGGGCCTATATATATATGCACAATGCAGAACTCAGCAACTTCACGGAGGCCAGCAACTTCATCTGTAATTCACGTGTGCTGTGCCAGGCCTTGAAGTGGCTCCGGAGTGTCAGATATCCTACTCTTCATGGAGAAGATAGGCAGCCCAGGCTCTTTCTTGCCCTGCTTTTTGGTGGTTCATCACACATAAACATCCCCCAAATATCCTGCTGATGTCAAATCTGACAAAATTATAGTGAGTGGCTTTGGGACTGTATCCTTTTTCAGAGACAGTAGATTACTCATAATCCCAGAGTCCAAATAAAATAAATTTGTTACATCACTGCTTAAAAAATAAATTTATGATATTGATTCTTTCAGGTTTAACATATCAAGCTATGCAAGCAGAGCACATTTTAAACAAATTGTAATTTATTATTCCCACTGTTTGAGAAACACATTCTGGTCGCTCGCGATCTTTGCTTAGGGTCTTCGTGCAAGCGCAAGCTGTCGGGTCTTTACGCTGGGACTACAACCGTGCTGGTGGGGATAAGGCAGTAGTCACTTGCTACGAGTGAACCAAATGGTTTCCAAAGACCAGTGGGCAGGCTAGGCAGCGTGCAGTAGCACAAATTGCCTCGGCAAAAAGTTTTTATAGGGCTCCCCTGTTGGCCCAGTGGTTAAGAAACCACCTTGCAATGCAGGGGACCCTGGTTCGATACCTGGTCCGGAAGATCCCATCTGCCTCGGGGCAACTTAACCTGTGTGCTACAACTACCGAGCCCGTGCTCTAGAGCCCACGAGCTGCAACTACCGAGCCTGTGTGCCCCAATACCGCAGCCCGCATGCCCTCGCTGCCCTGCCCTGCAACGAGAGAAGCCATCACAATGAGAAATCCACACACCACAGCTAGAAAGTAGCCCCTGCTTGCCAAGGCTACAGGAAGGCTCAGCGTAACAATGAAGACCCAGTGCAGCCAAAAATAGAAATAAATAATTTTTTAAAAGCTTTTATAAATTAATAGGAAAAACACTCAGAAAAATGAACCCAGTATGTAAACAGACAATTCTCAGAAAGTACATAAAAAGTCATTAAAAATAATGAGACTAACTGATAAGCCAGAAATACAAATTTAAATGCTGTGGAACAGGGACTTCCTGGCCATCCACTGGTTAAGACTCTGTGCTGCCATTGCAGGGAGTAGGGTTCAGTCCCTGGTCAGGGAACTAAATTCCCGCATGCCTTGTGGCACTGCAAAAAAAAAGAAAAGAAAATTTAAAACTAAATTAAATTTAATTTTAAAAATAATAATATGGAACATCATTTTTAGTCAATTCAAGATGATAATTTTGGGGAGAGTGGAATAAAATTTTCAAGCACTATAATAGAAGTGAAAGTCAGTGCAAATGTGAATAGCACTTTGGAAATCAATTTCTAGATCCTTAAAAATCCCTATCCTTTGATCTGGGAATTCCCCTTCTCAGACTATATACAAAATATTTTTTTAACAGTGGAAAATAATACATAAAAATGCTGAAGTTATTACTAATAATAGGAAATATAATTGAAAACAACCTTATTATTTAAAAATAAAAATCTGATAAATAAGCTAAAACATATTCATATAATGAGATATTATGCAGCCATTAAAATGATGTGTTTTAGCTATTTTGTTTTTGACGGTTCCCCAAGTTTTCTCCCACTAGTGCCTGGCACTAGTGGTAAAGAACACGCCTGCCGATGCAGGAAACATAAGAAATGAGGGTTCGACCCCTGGGTCGAGGAGATCCCCTGGAGGAGGGCATGGCAACTCACTCCAGTATTCTTGCCTGGAGAATCCCATGGACAGAGGAGCCTGGCGGGCTACCGTCATAGGGTTACAAGAGTAGGACCCAACTGAAATGACTTAGCACGCACGCACTCACAAGTCTCTGCCATCTGCCTAACACCTAGAGTCTTCTCTAAGTTGGCCATAATAAATTTAGCTTATTTTTTACTGGGGACATTTAGGTTATTTCCAATCTTTTTTTCCATTTTAGACTACACTCAAGCAATAATTTATATGAACATTCAGATGCACTCTAAAGACCAAGAAACACCTTGAAAGATGTCTTCTAAAGGAGATCTACTCTTGGGGTCCCATGCTGGGTCTCTGAGCCAGCCCCACAAGCTTGGTGAGAGCCCCAGCCTTCATCACTCCTTCCAAACCCAGAGGAAATGTTCACAATCACTGTTAAGATCACAGCTCCCAGGACCTCACGTTTGTATCAAAACACCCATGTTTATCTTCCCTGAAGTCTCCACAGGCAAATCTAGAAACTGCTCAGGGACAAGCATACTTGCTCCTGGGAAGAGAGGTAAATCCCTCTGAGGTGTTTGCGGGCAACTGGGCTGTGAGAGATAAGGAGCAAACTCTGAATCATTATCTAGGGAGGAACCAAAGGTACCCGAGTGTAGTCGAAGATGCAGAGGGAAATAGACAGCCAAACAGGGGTGACTGAGGGGGCGCCTGGGAAGGAGGCCACATTAACACTCCGGTCCCCAGTTACGTGCTCTTCAGTTGGTTTGGTTCTCGTGCTAGCCAGTTGTTTTAGTACCCTCCCCCGAACCACCAGGAATGCTGCCCTGAACTACGAAGACCAGGGAAAGGGGGGAGGTTACAGCTGTGGGGGTCTGGTCTCCTTGTACTTTGTTTTGACAGAAGGACCCAAGTTGCAGCAAGAGCCTGAAGTGGCAACTTCTTAGTTTAGGAAATGCAGTGTACAAAGCTGGAAGGAAATGAACCAGTTCTTTGTGAGCATCATCTTCACAGAGAATTTAGTGATGGGACATGCATGCTGAGAGGAAATACAATTTTTCCCCCAGTTAATGGAGCGTCCGGGTCTTGTTGGTGATGGAGGAACCACCTGAAGCATTGAATGAGACGCTTTCCTGGAGATGTCGCAGTTAGGGTTCCAGCTGTAGGTGTGGGACCGATGTGTCAAGACAGCATTACTTCTTCTGAGAAGCATGACAGGGGTGAGGGAGACTAACGCAAGAACGTGAAGAGGCAAGGGGAAGTTAAAGGGCAAAGGCCAGTTCGGGGAATAAGTGGAGCCGCTGAGCGTCTACTAGCGGCCTTTACCTGGAAGGTATCAGAGAGCTCTGCCTCCAGGTACCAGTCATGCCAAGGACCCCACAACTACCCCAGGCTATTTCAGTGCACCTACAGATCACCAATGACATGAATGTTAATATTTTATCATTCCAACTTGCACTTCTAAAAGCCCTCATTAACTTCACCAGATTAAGCTGGCAAGCACGCTGGTGCAGATGGGAATCACAGCCTCCTTGCAGCGTCTGTGCGCCAGTTCGTCTGGGGGCCTGGGATGATCTGCCGTCCCTGTCTCGGCTCCGTAAAGGGGCTAATATTAGCGTTTGGAAGCCAAGTCACGCTTCCCCGACTGGAGGCCATTTGCCGATTGCTCATTAATTAATTAACTGACGGGTTAGCAGTTCCTCTAGCACTGGCTAGTAAAGATCTCTGAGGCACTCTCCCCCGCCCCCCCACACACCCTGGTGGGAGAAGAATTTCCATAACCTCCTTGAAAGCCTTAGACGTGTGTGTGGGGGTGTGTGTCTGTGTGTGTGTGTGTCTCGTGTTATGTAGTTTGCATAGTGCCCTGCACACTGAAAACACCTAAGCAGTGAATGGGTGGATATGTGAATAAATAGACACATGAAAATATATACTTTCTAGCTTTTTCCCATGTAGTAAATTTTTCTTTAAGCTTTCGCTTGAAAGAGAACTTGAAAAGTAAAAGTGTTAGTCACTCAGTCGTGTCTGACTCTGCGACCCCGTGGACTGTAGCCTGCCAAGCTCCTCTGTCCATGGGATTTTCCCAGGCAAGAATACTAGAACAGGTTGCCATTTCCTTCTCCAAGGGATCTCCCCAACCCAGGGATCGAATCCGAGTCTCCTGCAGGCAGGATTCTTTACTATCTGAGTCATCAGGAAAGTCCAATATCACCCAATCTAATTTCATTTTAAATCTTAGGAAACAAGAGAATACATATGTGATTTCAGCTATTAAGAGCACAGACTAATCTATATGGGAAAAGAATCCCAAAAAGAATAGATACATGTATATGTATCCTTCCCAGGTGGCGTAGTGGTTAAGAATTCGCCTGCAGGAGACCCAAGAGACTCAGCTTTGATCCCTGGGTTGAGAAGATTCCCTGGAGTAGGAAATGACATCCACTCTGGCCTGAAAAATTGCATGAACAGAGGAGTCTGGCAGGCCACAGTCCCTGGGGGTCGCAAAAAGTCAGACACCCCTGAGCAATGAGCACGTGTATACGTATCACTGAATCACTTTGCAGTATACTTGAAATGAATGCAATAGTATAAATTAATTATACGTACAACATTATAAATTAATTATATTCCAATATAAAATAGAAAAATTAAAAAATAAAAAAGACGGGACTTTCCTGGTGGTCCAGTGGTTAAGATTCCAGTCTTCCACAGGGGGCGAGAGTTCCATCCCTGGTCAGGGAAATAAGAGTCCACGTGCTTCATGGCACAGCCAAAACCAAAACCACAGACTAGACGATAAATTCAGTCTTTTTCCACTAGAGAAAGGTGCCTGGTCTACCTGCCTTGCCCCTGCACAAATGCTGTGTATGCCTTCTGCCTCACCCAAGCTGGGCATACTGATGCTCCTCCAGGAAGTGTTTGGATGATGAACCAGAACAATGGAGTGGCTGAGGGTATGGGCAGATCATTCTCCCTGGCTCATGGGCAGCACTGAGTGTGAAGAGAGGTGAGACTTGCCACGTATTGAAGGATTCTATAACATTCCAGGTAATTGCAGCATCGAAATGAAAGTGGTCGCCATCTCAGGAACCCCTGCATTTCAGAGCTAAGACTTTTCAGACCACTTCAGAGCCTCTGGTGTTAGAATTCAATATCACTATAATTATTTAAAACCTCCAAAATCACTGCAGATGGTGATGGCAGCCATGAAATTAAAAGACGCTTACTCCTTGGAAGAAAAGTTATGACCAACCTAGATAGCATATTGAAAAGCAGAGGCATTACTTTGCCAACAAAGGTCCGTCTAGTCAAGGCTATGGTTTTTCCAGTAGTCATGTATGGATGCGAGAGTTGGACCATGAAGAAGGCTGAGTGCCAAAGAATTGATGCTTTTGAACTGTGGTGTTGGAGAAGACTCTTGAGAGTCCCTTGGACTGCAAGGAGATCCAACCAGTCCATCCTAAAGGAGATCAGCCCTGGCTGTTCTTTGGAAGGAATGATGCTGAAGCTGAAACTCCAGTGCTCTGGCCACCTCATGCGAAGAGTTGACTCATTGGAAAAGACTCTGATGCTGGGAGGGATTGGGGGCAGGAGGAGAAGGGGATGACAGAGGATGAGATGGCTGGATGGCATCACTGACTCGATGGACGTGAGTTTGAGTGAACTCCGGGAGATAGTGAAGGACAGGGAAGCCTGGCGTGCTGCGATTCATGGGGTCATAAGGAGTCAGACACGACTGAGCGACTGAACTGAACTGAACTGAGAAGGATGGAATTAATTTTAAGGTGATGACTCTTCAATGAAAAAAAAATTTAAATTCAAATCAATTCAATCAGGTTTCCTAGAAGATTACAAGATTTAAAATTTTAAACTGTTGACCAAAATGAGGGAGTGAGGCTTGGGAACGTTTATCTTTGCTTTTCATGAGGCACAAATGGTAACCCCCTAGATTTGTATTGCACTTTCAACACTTCAGATCTGTTATCTTATTTGATTATTTGAGATGGGTACAGAAAATGTCACTATCCCATTTTAACAAGTAATGAACTCTAGAAATTGAAATAAGTTCATCATGAAATCACCAATTCAGAGTTGGATAGTTAAAATGAGAAAAGACCTTAGAAATTACCTATCTCAACACCTCATTTTTGGAGAAGGAAATGGCAACCCACTCCAATATTCTTGCCTGGAAAACCCCATGGACAGAGGAGCCTGGTGGGTTCTAGTCCATAGGATCACGAAGAGTCAGACATGACTGAGCGACTAACACTATACCTCATTTTAGAGATGAGGAAACAAATGTCCATCCTCTCTTTCATCTTAAAATAATATTTCTCTTGATATCATCATCTTCACAATTTATAGTAAGTAACTTCCTATATCAGAGAAGGCAATGGCAACCCACTCCAGTACTCTTGGCTGGAAAATCCCATGGACGGAGGAGCCTGGTAGGCTGCAGTCGGGCATGACTGAGCGACTTCACTTTCACTTTTCACTTTCATGCATTGGAGAAGGAAATGGCAACCCACTCCAGTGTTCTTGCCTGGAGAATCCCAGGGACGGGGGAGCCTGGTGGGCTGCCATCTATGGGGTTGCACAGAGTCAGACACGACTGAAGCGACTTAGCAGCAGCAACTTCCTATATCATTAGCAACTAACCCACCTTATATGATGCTTTGATTAAACAAAGCCTATACCATGAATTCTCATCACTCCTGTATTAAAAGATAATTTGAAAGATTATTATTTTAAAGGTATAAATTATTATTCCTGGGTGAGTCTAAAATGAACATATGTCAAAACTTTTATTTAACTAATGGGGAACCAGTAAAATGTTACAACTGACTCAAAGGATAACTCAGAGAACAGGAGATGATATAAAAATGATTTTATAGAATATGCAGAATAGATGTGTATGCAGGGCAATGATTAACTTGAGTTTCAAGTTAAGAAGAATTATTTGCATTATTATCAGTTTTCTGCAGTTTACAAAGCTGTAAAACAGCTCAACGGCAAAGAAAGATAGCCTAGAAGCATGAGCTACACAGGATACACCCAGTAATCGTTTGAGCACATTTCAGTCTTTTAACATTTTTTCCTACATTTGTAAGAATTCAACTTGAGTACTACCAAATATTGAATAAGTAAATAATAGTAATTCTATACAAAATTTCCCAGAGGATCAAAAACGAAGGAATATTTCCCAACTCATTCTATGAGGCCAGCATTACTCTATTACCAAAACCAGACCAAGACATTACAGAAGAAAAGCTGTCAACCAATATTCTTCATGAACATACATGTAAATATTCTTACCCGATTAAATACACCAATATATAGTAAGGAAAATACATCAGGACTAGGGCGGTTTCTCCCATGAACACAAGGTTGGTTTAACATTGGAGAATCAGTTAATGCTGGGACTTCCCTGGTGGTCCAGTGGCTTAGACTCCCAAAGCAGGGGGCCCAGGTTCAACCCCTGGTCAGGGAACTAGATCCCATAGGGTGCAGCTGAGAGAGTTCACATACTGCCACCGAAAGCTCCTGCATTCTACAACTAAAGACCCACATGCCGCCACTAAGACCAACAGAGTCAAGTAAGGAAATGTTTAAAAAAGAAGCAGTAATGTAACTCACCAAATAAACAAAGTCAAGAAAAGAAATAGCATCTCAGTACTGAGATGCAGAAAAAGCATTTGACAATATTCATCATCCATTCCCAAGAACGGTACTTGTTCAACCTGTAAAAGGGCATCTATGAAAAACATACAGTTAACATCATACTTGACT
Source organism: Bubalus kerabau (assembly GCF_029407905.1). NCBI lineage: Eukaryota > Metazoa > Chordata > Mammalia > Artiodactyla > Bovidae > Bubalus > Bubalus kerabau. The sequence continues at coordinate 118,389,660 of NC_073631.1, read as the reverse complement.
TCCCTGGTGGTTCAGATGGTAGGGAGTCTGCCTACAATGTGGGAGACCTGGGTTCGATCTCTGGGTGGGAGGATCCCCTGGAGAAGAAAATGCAACCCACTCCAGGATTCTTGCCTGGAGAATCCCATGGACGGAGGAGCCTGGCAGGCTACAGTCCACAGGGTCACAAAAGAGTTGGACACGACTGAGCGACTTCACTTTCTTTCTTTCTAATGATGAGAGGCTGAGTGCTTTCCTCTGTGATTAGGGAAAAAGCAAGTGTGTCCACTCTCATCTCTTTTTTAGCAGTGTACTAGACGTTGCAGTCAGGGCAGTAAGGCCTAAAAAATAAAAGAAAGAAAGGAAGCAGTAAAGCAAAGAGAAAATAAAGCTGTCTTGGGAGTTCCCTGGTGACCTAGTGGTTAGGACTCCAAGCTTTCACTGCCATGGCCTGGATTCAATCCCTGGTCAGGGAACTGAGATTCCATAAGCCACTCAACATGGCCAACAAAAAAAATGGGGGAATAAAGCTATCTCTATTCATAGATGACATCATAATCTCTGTAGAAAGTTTGATGGAATCTACAAAAATGCTAACAGAACTAGTAAGAATTTAGCAATATTTTTAAGATGCAATATTAATTTGCAAAAATCAATATATTTCTATATGCAAGCAATAAACAATTGGAATTTGAAATTTGAAAAATTACATTTATGATGACATCAAAACAAATGAAACAGGGATCCATCTGATGAAAGATGTGTGAGATCTGTACACTGAAAACTAATAAAACATGGCTGAAAGAAATTAGAGGAGACCTAAATAAAGGGAGAAATATATTTATTTGGAAGTTTCAATCTTGTTAGAGTCAACAATTCCAATCAGAATCGCAGGAGGCTTTTTTTAGGTATTGACAAGCTGATTTTAAAATCCACATGGAAATGCAAACGACCTAGACTAGCTGAAACAAATTCGAAGAGGAAGTTTGAGGAACCGCATTACCTGATTTAAGACGTATTATAAACTACAGTAATCAAGACAATGTGATATTGGTGTAAAAGTAGACAAACAGATAAATAGAACAGAAGTCCAGAAATAAACCCATATGCTTATACAGACATCAAATGATTTTCAACAAACATACAAAGGCAACTTAGATGAAGGATAATCTTTTCCACAAATGCTGCTAGAACAATTTGATATCCATATGCAAAAACAGTAACTTAGACCCTATACCATACACAAAAGTTAACTCTGAATGTAAAACCTAAAACTTCTAGAAGAAAATCTATTGACCTTGATTTTATCAAAGATTTCTTAGAAAACCAAAAATATAACCTACAAATGAAAAAAAAATATATATCTGAAAAAGGACTTCTATCCAGAACTTTTCTTTTTAAAAATAAAAAAAGAAAAGGAAGAATATATATTCTTTTTCTTCTTTTCTTTTTTTTTTTAACTCTCAAAACTCAACAATAAGAAACTGGAAATCCCCTGGCAGTCCTGTGGTGAGGACTCTGCGCTTTCACTATAAGGGGCATTGGTTCAATGAACAAAGATCCCACAAGCCATCTGGCAAGGCCAAAAAAAGAGAAAAAAAGAAAGAAGCCAGGTATGAGAGACTCCATGCCGCATGATTACATTTATGTAGATCTCTAGAGAATGCAAGCTAATCTGTAGGCACGAATCAGCTGTTACCTTGGACATGACTAGGGGCCTGGTATGGAGCGAGGCGTGGGGAGAGGCAGAGAGATGGGTCAGAAGAGGGCGTGAGGAGACTTTGGGGTGAGGATGTGCTCACTATCTCGTGTTGGCAGTTCACAGTATATGTCAAAATTTATCAGATTGTACCTTCAAGTGTGTGTCGTTTATTGTACATCAATTACACCTCGGTAAAGCTATTATTAACTGAGACCTACCATTAGAAGGCTTCGTTGCTTTTTTGTGCAATTTAGGTTGCCACCATGGTTTGAGAAGCTTGCTTTGGAATGTTACGATGATGTAAGAAGATAGTCCCATCCCCAAATCCCAATGCGACACACATTTCCTTATCTTTGAGACTAGATCCATGCTGCTGCCCCCCGACAAAGCGTGGAATATTCTTGGGTCATCCCCTGGGACGGTGCCTACTTCAGCTTCTAGGTAGCAGCGACCCAGCATAGACTCACCTTCCACCTTGGTTTGCTGGATGTATTGAGCTACTCTAGCTCCTGGGCAGGACCTCTCACGCACCCTCATCTGAAGAGAACAATCTTCCCTGATGGAGGAAGACTGTTTTTCAGCCATTTTCAGGGAGGTCTCCAGGCAGCCACCACGGAGACAGGCCTGGGTGGGGGATCAGGGTAAGATGGAGAACCCAAGCTGGGAGACTTTCTGTACTTCCTGTGCTTTGGAAGATGGGGTGTGGCCTAGAGTACCAGCTGGAAAAGCAAAAGAGTGAGCTCAACTGTTTTGTTTTTGTTTTTGAAATTTGAGCCTCTTTGACATAAAATCAACCCAGAATATTTGTCACCAAGATAAAAAAGTTGGATTAACCCTACTTCCTTTCCACATGTACCTGTCAGACTTAATTGCTCTATTTAAATTTTGTTCCCTTCCACATACATTTTAACTATGTTTTCTCATTATGAAATGGTTGGGAAACATGTGAGAGCCACACTGTCTACATCCCGTAATTTTAAGAGGATGTAAGATGACAGCCCCATCCTCAAAGCCCAGTGCCGTGTCCCTTTCCTTGTCTTTTGTCTGCAACATCTGTCTACAACATTCATGAACAGAAAAAACACACAAAACATATATCCACATGACTAAGTCTGAGGTTATAAAAAAGTCAGCAAAGATATCTTTCAATATCCAAAAGCAGTGAAAATGAAAAGGTATTGTTACTTAGGAGAGTGGAAATGAGATCCCTGCAAAGAGTGTGCTTGGACAGCAGGAAAGTGCTTCCCTCTTATTAATGACTAGCTGCAGCCTAGTCCCTTAAAGTCGAGAAGCTTCTTCCCAGCAGCACAAGGATCTCCACCCAGGAACAGAGAACTCTGGGAATCGGGCAAATGGACTTCGTGTCCCAGAGATGAACACAATGGCATACCCCCAGGTCCAGCAGAGCACTGCTCTAAGGAAGTCACAGCAAAATGGCCAGGGCAGTGATGAACCTCAACAGCAGCAACTGCAATAAACGCTACCACGTACCCATCACTTACTTACAGCATGGCCCAACACCACACTGCTGCTGCTGCTGCTGCTGCTGCTAAGTCGCTTCAGTCGTGTCCGACTTTGGGCAACCCCATAGACGGCAGCCCACCAGGCTCCCCCGTCCCTGGGATTCTCCAGGCAAGAACACTGGAGTGGGTTGCCATTTCCTTCTCCAGTGCCTGAAAGGGAAAAGTGAAAGTGAAGTCGCTCAGTCGTGTCTGACTCCTAGCGATCCCATGGACTCCAGCCTACCGGGCCCCTCCATCCATGGGATTTTCCAGGCAAGAGTACTGGAGTGGGTTGCCATTGCCTTCTCCCAACAGCACGCTAACTGCTCTAAATACTCTTCTCTCCAGTCCTAGCAATCAGCAGAGGGGGCGTTGATGAAGGACATCTCCAGCTGTCTTTACAGATGAAGAATAAGAACCGAGAAGGATTGGGATGATTTTTCTAACACTGATTCCGGAAAAGTCAAGGAGAACGACCTGGCGTGGACAAACAATAATATTACATAGGACCTATTTTTAGAGTTGCAAGCTCTTCGGAGGCAAACGGGCATCAGCGTGACACAGGAAAGCCAGCGAGATGCAAGGAAGGTGCTGTGCTGGTTTGACTTTGGGACCCTCTTGCTGCTCTTTGAAGTCTCAGTTTCTCTGCTTCTTCTGTTTTTTTAATCTTTCATTTATTTATTTTTGGCTGTGCTGGGTCTCTGCTGCTGCACAGGCTCTTCTCTAGTTGTGGGAGTGGGGGCCACTCTCTAGTTGTGGTGCTCGGGCTTCTCATTGCTGTGGCTTCTCTTTTTGCTGAGCATGGGCCCTAGGGTGTACGGGCTTAAGTAGGTGCAGCACGTGGACTCCGTCATTGTAGCTCCCGGGCTCCAGAGCACAGGCTCAGTAGTTTGTGACGCTTGGGCTCAGTTGCTCCGTGGCATGTGGCATCTTCCTGGATCAGGGATCGAACCCGAGTCTCCTGCTTTGGTAGGTGGATTTTTTACCCCAAAGCCACCAGCGAAGCCCCTCTGCTTATCTTGATACAGAGATATAGGCTCCGTCTTCTCTCCAAATCGAAAGCCATGATAACCAGACATGTACTCCCACCTCCCATATTAATTCACCAGCATGTAAGGAGGACTTGCTTAAATGCTTACCGTACACTGGGCACCAAGTTACAAATATACACAAGGACAGCTCCCCAGGCTTGCCGCGACCAGAGAAGACACAAAAAGAAGCAAAGCGTCATGATGCAGTGGGATGAATAGGATGAATAAGTGGGCAGAACCTGGCATGGTGTCAGGGAAGCTTTCCGGAGGTCCAGGATCTCAGAGGAGGGGAATGCCCTAGCTGGGTCTTCTTGCTGTTTTGGGTGCTGGTGGTTTGTTCAGTTTGTGTTCAGGAGAGGTGGCTAAGGTATGGACTAAACCAAGTGATAGAGAGCAGAGACAGCACTTAGGTACTGGAGAATGGCTGATGCTTTGTTACCAGGGGACGTTTGAGGTGGGAGCAGCAGAAACAAAGCTGGTTAAGAGCCGCTCATGGAGGACCTTCTGCGCTCTGTTAAGAAGCTCTTTTTAAAAATTGTATGTGTGTGTGTGTGTGTTTCATTGACATATAGCAGTGTGTAGTTTCACATTGTATAGCAGGTGATTTAGATTTCTTTTCCTTTCTAGATTATTACAAGATATTGAGTATAGTTCCCTGTGTTATACAGTAGGTCCTGGTTTGTTATCTACATCTGACGGTGTATCTCTAGACAGTAGTGTATATATGTTAATCCCAAACTCCTAATTTATTCCTCCCCTTTCCTCTTTGGTAACCATAAGTTCGTTTTCTTTGTGAGTCAATTTCTGTTTTGTAAATAAGTTCACTTATATCACTTTTTTTAGATTTCAAATGTAAATTATCTGCTGCTAAGTCACTTCAGTCATGTCCGACTCTGTGTGACCCCATAGACAGCAGCCCACCAAGCTCCCCCATCCCTGGGATTCTCCAGGCAAGAACACTGGAGTGGGTTGCCATTTTCTCCTCCAATGCATGAAAGTGAAAAGTGAAAGTGAAGTCGCTCAGTCCAGTCCGACTCTTTGAGACCCCATGGACTACAGCCTACCAGGCTCCTTCATCCATGGGATTTTCCAGGCAAGAGTACTAGAGTGGGGTGCCATTGCCTTCTCCAGTAAATGATCTATCATATGGTATTTGTCTTGCTCTGTCTCTCTGACTTCACTTAGTAGGATAACCTCCAGGTCCATCTATATTGCTACAGATGGCAATATGTTACAGATGGCAAGAACTTCATTCCTTATTACGGCTGAGTAATATCCCACTGGGCTTCCCTGGTGGCTCAGATGGGAAAGAATCTGCCACAGATTGTGGGAGACCAGGGTTCAATCCCTGGGTTGGGAAGATTACCTGGAGAAGGAAATGGCAAGCCACTCCAATATTCTTGTCTGGAGAATTTTATGAACAGAGGAGCCTGGCAGGTCCATAGTGTCGCAGAGTCTTGGGCACGACTGAGTGACTAACACTTTCACTAATACCCCACTGTATTTATATACCATTCATTCTTCTTTATCCATTCATTTGGCAATGGACAGTTAGATTGAAGAAGCTGTTTTTCATTTTTAAAAAATATTTACTTACGTTTGGCCACATCTGGTCTTATTTGCAGCGTGTGGGGTCCCCAGTGCAGCACGCAGGCTCCTCTCTAATTGTGGTGTAAAGACTCAGTAGGTGCCCCATGGCATGTAGATCCTAGTCCCCCAACCAGGGATGGAACCTGAGTCCCATGCACGGCAAGGTGGATTCATAACAACAGGGCCCCCAGGGATATCCCAGAAGTCCTTCTCCTTGATGAGCACAGGAAGCCTTAAGAATTTTAGGCAAGGAAAAGCATTGTTTTTCTGGCTCAGTTACTAAGTCATGTCCCACTCTGTGTGTCCCCATGGACTGCAGCCTGCCAGGCTCCATGGGATTCTCCAGGCAAGAATACGAGAGTAGGTTGCTGTTTCCTTCTCCAGGGGATCTTCCCAGACCAGAAATTAAACCCACGTCTCCTGCACTGACAGGCGGATTCTTTACCACTGAGCCACCAGAGCTTTAGACAGATGGTTTTTGGTTTAAAATGATCACTCTGTTGACAGTGTAGAAAACTCACATAAGACCGCCCCCTATGTGACTCATGATGGAGGGAAAGAAGGTGGGTCTGAAGGTGGACATGGGACTTTGTTGTCACAGAGTGGGGACAAGAGTTTAAGGGCTCTTTGTATTTTGGGGTGTTTGAGGGGAGAGGCAGGTCCCTGGGCCAGGGTGGACATTGGTCCACGTGTCCTGCGTCTCTGTCCACTCTCCCCACTTGGCTCACTGCAGGCCTTCCCACTCCTCTGCTTTTGGATAGCTCCATGGATGGAATAATTAACTGATTAATCACTCTGCTGAGTAAATTGCAGCTGAACATAAACACTTTTTTTCCCCTTCGTTTTTGCCAGAGTGGGTGTGGTGCAGAGAGAAGCTTAGAGTCTGTTTCACGTTATTGTAACTGAAATTAAACATTTATGGGGTTCTCTGTGGTTGCAGAAAGGGGTTTCTCATGGACAGGCAAGTAGGCGGGACAGAAATTAACACTCCCCATTGTCTGTCTGGGTGGCTCAGACGGAAAAGCGTCTGCCAACAATGCGGGAGACCTGGGTTCAATCCCTGGGTTGGGAAGATCTCCTGGAGAACGAAATGGCAACCCACTCCAGTGTTCTTGCCTGGAAAATCCCATGGATGGAGGAGCCTGGTTACAATTTACAGACTACAGTCCATGGGGTCGCAGAGTCGGACACGACTGAGCAACTTCACTTTCACTATTGTCTGTCTGAGATAAGCTTGCCTAGGGCAGCGGGATTTAAACCCTGCAGGGCAAACTTGACTGGGAAGGTTCTGGGATATCCTAGACCCTCCCAGAACCTTCCCACTCAAGAGAAGACTACAAATGGACATCCTAAGATGGTCAATACTGAAATCAGATTGATTATATCCTTTGCAGCTGAAGATGGAGAAGCTCTAGACAGTCAGCAAAAACAGGACTGGGAACTGACTGTGGCTCAGATCATGAATTCCTTATTGCAAAATTCAGACTTAAATTGAAGAGTGTAGGGAAAACCACTAGACCGTTCAGGTATGACCTAAATCAAATCCCTTACAATTGTATAGTGGAAGTGACAAACAGTTTCAAGGGATTAGATTTGATACACACAGTGCCTGAAGAGCTCTGGACGGAAGTTTGTGACATTGTACAGGAGGCAGTGATCAAAACCATCCCCAAGAAAAAGAAATGCAAAATGGCAAAATAGTTGTCTGAGGAGTTGAATAGTTGTCTCAGCTACAAATAGCTGAGAAAAGAAGAGGAGCTAAAGGCAAAGGAGAAAAGGAAAGATAGTCCCATCTAAATGCAGAGTTCCAAAGAACAGCAAGGAGAGACAAGAAAGCCTTCCTCAGTGATCAATGCAAACAAATAGAGGGAAACAGTAGAATGGAAAAGACTAGAGATCTCTTCAACAGAATTGGAGATACCAAGGGAACACATCATGCAAAGATGAGCACAATAAAGGACAGAAACAGTATGGACCTAACAGAAGCAGAAGATATTAAGAAGAAGTGGCAAGAATACACAGAAGAACTATACAAAAAAGATCTTCACAACCCAGATAACCATGGTGGTGTGACCACTCACATAGAGCCAGACATCCTGGAGTGTGAAGTCAAGTGGGCCTTAGGAAGCATCACAATGAACAAAGCTAGTGGAGGTGATGGAATTCCAGTTGAGCTATTTCAAATCCTAAAAGATAATACTGTGAAAGTGCTGCACCCAAAATGCCAACAAATTTGGAAAACTCAGCAGTGGCCACAGGACTGGAAAAGGTCAGGTTTCATTCCAATCCCCAAGAAAGGCAATGCCAAAGAATGTTCAAACTACCTCACAATTGCACTCATCTCACATGCTAGCAAAGTAATGCTCAAAATTCTCCAAGTGAGGCTCCAACAGTATGTGAGCCAAAAACTTCCAGATGTTCAAGATGGATTCAGAACAGGCAGAGGAACCAGAGATCAAATTGCCAACATCCACTGGATCATAGAAAAAGCAACAGAATTCCAGAAAAACATCTACTTCTGCTTTATTGACTATGCCAAAACCTTGACTGTGTGGATCAAAACAAACTGGAAAATTCTTGAAGAGATGGGAATACCAGACCACCTGACCTGCCTCCTGAGAAATCTGTATGCAGATCAAGAATCAACAATTAGAACTGGACATGGAACAACACATTGGTTCCAAACTGGGAAAGGAGAACATCAAGGCTGTATATTTTAACAAAGGGCTTATAAAAAAAAAAAAAAAAAAAAAAAAACATTTTTTTTTTCCTCCCCCAAATATAACAGACTGGTTCCAAATTGGGAAAGCGGTACGTTAAGGCTGTATACTGTCACCCTGCTTATTTAACCTACATGCTGAGTACATCATGCAAAATCCTGGACTGGATGAAGCACAAGCTGGAATCAAGATTTCCAGGAGAAATATCAATAGCCTCAGGTATGTAGATGACACCACCCTTCTGGCAGCAAGTGAAGAGGAACTAAAGAGCCTCTTGATGAAAGTGAAAGAGGAGAGCAAAAAAGCTGGCTTAAAACTCAGCATTCAAAAAATGAAGATCATGGCATCCGGTCCCATCACTTCATAGCAAATAGATGGGGAACCAATGGAAACAGTGACAGACTTTATTTTCTTGGGCTCCAAAATCACTGCAGATGGTGATCACAGCCATGAACTTAAAAGACAATTGCTCCTTGGAAGAAAAGCTATGACCAACCTAGACAGCATATTAAAAAGCAGAGATATTACTTTGCTGACAAAAGTCCCTGTAGTCAAAGCTATGGTTTTTCCAGTGGTCATGTATGGATGTGAGAGTTGGACCATAAAGCTGAGCACCAAAGAATTGATGCTTTTGAACTGCGGGGTTGGAGAAGACTCTTCAGAGTCTCTTGAACTACAAGGAGATCCAACCAGTCCATCCTAAAGGAAATCAGTCCTGAATATTCATTGGAAGGACTGATGCTGAAGCTGAAACTCCAATACTTTGGCCACCTGATGCAAAGAACTGACTCCTTGGAAAAGACCCTGATGCTGGGAAAGACTGAAGGCAGGAGGAGAAGGGGATGACAGAGGATGAGATGGTTGGATGGCATCACCGACTCAGTGGACATGAGTTTGAGCAAACTCTGGGAGTTGGCGATGGACAGGGAAGCCTGGTGTGCTGCAGTCCATGGAGTCAGAAAGAGTCGGATACGACTGAGCGACTAAACTGAAGAACATCCTTGGGATAAAGGTGGTGCTAAGGTGTCTGCATTGTTTTTCTGTTTGGCCTCTGGTGGATCATGGAACCATTGAATTTTAGATCCTCTGAGAGGCTGACCCTTTTTTTGAGGTTTCTGTGTTTACAGCTGAGAGAAATGAGGCCCAGAGGTTTACTTGCCCAGGTCACAAAGCTAGTTAGTGAGAAAGAAGCCTAGACTCCAGATCAGCAAAAACTTCATAGCCAAGAACAAGCTTTCTAGTATCCTGAAAGCTGCTCTGAGCTAAAAAAAAACAAAAACAGTGTTGATGTATGGCAGAAATGAACAACATTCTGTAAAGCAATTATTCTTCAATTTAAAAATAAATTAATAAAAGAAAGATAAGACTCCTAGTGAGCTGTGCAAATCTTCCTCCACACTCCTCATATGCAGGGAAGAGACAAAGCCAGGACTGAGTGGCTCTGAAAACAACTGTGTCTGAGGTGAGTGTGTGCTCAGCCATGTCGAACTCTTTGCAACTCCATGGATTGTAGCCTGCCAGGCTCCTCTGTCTGTGGGATTCTCCAGGCAAGAACACTGGAGTGGGTTGCCATTTCTTACTCCAAGGAGTCTTGGAAGCATATCTGGAGTCAGTCAGTCAGTTCAGTTGCTCAGTTGTGTCCGACTCTTTGAGACCCCATGGACTGTAGTGCACGCCAGGCTTCCCTGTCCATCACCAACTCCCAGAGCTTACTAAAACTGATGTCCATCCAACCATCTCATCCTCTATCGTCCCCTTCTCCTCCTGCCTTCAATCTTTCCCAGCATTGGGGTCTTTTCCAAGGAGTCAGTTCTTTACATCAGGTGGCCAAAGTATTGGAGTTTCAGCTTCACCATCAGTCCTTCCAATGAATATTCAAGACTGATCTCCTTTAGGATGGACTGGTTGGATCTCCTTGCAGTCCAAGGGACTCTCAAAAGTCTTCTCCAACACCGCAGTTAAAAAGCATCAATTCTTTGGTCCTCAGCTTTCTTTATGGTCTAACTCTCACATCCATACATGACTACTGGAAAAACCATAGCTTTGACTAGACGGACCTTTGTTGGCAAAGTAATGTGTTTGCTTTTTAATATGCTGTCTAGGTTGGTCATAGCTTTTCTTCCAAGGAGCAATTGTTTTTAAGTTCATAGCTGCATTCACCATCTTCAGTGATTTTGGAGCCCAAGAAAAGAAAATCTGTCACTGTTTCCATTAGTTCCCCATCTATCTGCCATGAAGTGATGGGACTGGATGCCATGATCTTCATTGTTTGAATGCTGAGTTTTAAGCCAGCTTTTTTGCTCTCCTCTTTCACTTTCATCAAGAGGCTCTTTAGTTCTTCTTCACTTTCTGCCATAAGGGTGATGTCATCTGCATATGTGAGGTTATGGATATTTCTCCTGGAAATCTTGATTCCAGCTTGTGCTTCATCCAGCCCAGGATTTTGCATGATGTACCCAGCATGTAGGTTAAATAAGCAGGGTGACAGTATACAGCCTTAACATACCGCTTTCCCAATTTGGAACCAGTCTGTTATATTTGGGGGAGGAAAAAAATGGCTTTTTTTTTTTTACAAGCCCTTCATTAAAATTTCCTTGGAAAGAGATACTAAAGTTTTTAGCAAGCAACAGATGGTAAAGAGAACTTAATTGTACATTAACCACCATTAGTAATTTAAGATGTGGAAAATGTGACTGATAATCTCTTGTTTGAAAATGCTTCCTTTAATGTTTCATTTTATTGAAAGTAAGAAATATTTACAAGGTTTTTATAGAGGTTCACTCAAAGTTTACAGCCCTCTTCTCAGCTTTGCTCCAGAGGTCTCGTGTCCTGCAGTGCAGGCTGTAGAAGCCATAGGGAGGTATTCTGCCTAAAATAAGGACAGTTGACAGAAAATCTCAAGTTATCAGAGTGAGTTTGAAAATTACTCTGCTCCTATAGGCAACTGCCAGTGTTTTGAGTAGGCAGTGAAGGGATTAAAGCAATATTTTAGGAAAATTTAATCTGCCTCAGTCTGTAGGATGAATTAGGTGGGGAGGGAGAGAAACTAGAAGGGACGTGGTCTGGAGACACAGCTACAAGTGAGGGGTGGTTTTCTGCTGTTAAGAGAGAACACGGGGGAATCCCCTGACCGTCACGTGGTTAGGACTTCACTGCCGAGGGCATGAGTTCAGTCCCTGGTCAGGGAACTAAGATCCCACATGCTGCACATTGCCACCAAAAAAAAAAAATAGACCCCGCATATCATCATGATTATGAGGACAGGCTTTTGAATTAAATACAGCCTCCTTCAAATCCAAGCTGTTTCCCTTGTGAATCACGTGACCTTGAATAAATTGCTTAACCTAATGCTTCAGTTTCCATGTATAAAACTGGGTAATAAAACCTCTCTCACAGGCTTATTATGAGAATATGAGAATGTGCTCTAAAAACCGGAGCCTCGTACTTGGAACATGGTATACCCTTAAATAAACTGGAACTTTTTCTTATTGCTGTAGAGTTATTTATGATATTATGTAAAAGCTTAGAAAATTCTGTTAATATTGACAACAATAACAACAAAAATATTCCCGCCCGACAATCTATTTTTTTCATATCTGCTCCTTCTCAGAAGGAAGCACAGATTCATATCGGTCTGGCCTAGTTACTGCTAACCACAGCTCCCTCACATTTAACATGGACCTTTCTACTACCAATAGCCCAGTCCTCCCCGACTCTGCAAGTTTGTCCTGGAAAGACTTTGGCAGGTATAGAGAGCACCCCGTGAGCAGGGGTCAGGCCTGGAGCCCAGACTCCCGGGAGCTCCCGGGAGAGCCTGCCTGTGCAGTGGTGCTCACTAGCAAGACTCAAGCAGGGCTTCAGGGCTGGGCTGCAGAGCTGGGCAAGAAGGATGTAACCTTTGCGGGTGGCACATCCATCCTCTTCCTGAATCTCAGCACAGGGGATGGCGTACCAGAGTCAGCCACAGCAGCTGCAGGTCAGCCATCCCATCAGCAAAATCTCTTCCCAAAGCTGAAGAAGATAGCCCTGTCTATTTCCAGCCACTGGTCGGTTTTCCAAGCACCAGGCAGTCAGAGAAAAGGGGGGGAATCAACTGAGAATCTACATATTATTAACTCATTGAAACCTAAAAATGCAGACCATTAGCAACCTAAAGCAAAGTTTCCTGGGTAAATATTCAGTCAAAGTGATTCAAGTTTGCATTTATTTGTTTCGTTCTGTTTTTTTTTTTTAAGCTTGTTAGAAAACCCATAATGTCTTACCAGAAATGCCTGCAGAGCCAGTGGACGAGCTGTCGGGCTCCTGGACACGTAGAAAACTTACTGTTGGGCAAGAGGAGTACCTGGGCCTGATGACCTCAGAGCTTGGTTCACACAGCTTGTCTTAATGTGGGCTCTGGGCAGTCATCCCAGGCCGGCTCCCCACAGAGAATCCCCCGGACAGGATGTGGCCTCTTTTGTGGAGTAACATGCTGGCTTTCTCAAATAATGGTTGGTGGATGCCAGGCATTATCTGTGCTGTGATTACAATAGGAATCTGTAGGATGGAATCAAGCACTCATTCAGTCAACAATCACGTATTTAGTACAAACTGACTGCTGGAAAGGCCCAGAGAAGGCAGGGATGCAAGTGCAATCTTTGCTCCTTCCCAGGCTCAGTCTGTAAAGACAGAGACAAATAACTACAGTAGGCGAGTAAGCCATGAGGGCACAGGGCCAGTGGCTGTAGATACAGACCGGAAGTCTCTGTTCTCTGCCTTTTTTGTTTAAGTGAAAGTGAAAGTCGCTCAGTCGTCTCTGACTCTTTGCGACCCCATGGACTATAACAGTCCGTGGAATTCTCTAGGCCAGAATACTGGAGTGGGTTGCCATTCCCTTCTCCAGGGGATCTTCACAACCCAGGGATTGAACCCAGGTCTCCTGCACCGCAGACGGATTCTTTACCAGCTGAGCCACAAGGGAAGCCCCCCAGTAAACTCTTTGAGCCTCAGTTTCCTCATTTGTGAAACAGATGACACCACCCTTATGGCAGAAAGTGAAGAGGAACTAAAAACCCTCTTGATGAAAGTAAAAGAGGAGAGTGAAAAAGTTGGCTTAAAGCTCAACATTGAGAAAACGAAGATCATGGCATCCGGTCCCATCACTTCATGGGAAATAGATGGGGAAACAGTGGAAACAGTGTCAGACTTTATTTTGGGGGGCTCCAAAATCACGGTAGATAGTAATTGCAGCCATGAAATTAAAAGATGCTTACTCCTTGGAAGGAAAGTTATGGCCAACCTAGATAGCAAACTAAAAAGCAGAAACATTACTTTGCCAACAAAGGTCTGTCTAGTCAAGGCTATGGTTTTTCCAGTGGTCATGTATGGATGTGAGAGTTGGACTGTGAAGAAAACTGAGCACTGAAGAATTGATGCTTTTGAACTGTGGTGTTGGAGAAGACTCTTGAGAGTCCCTTGGACTGCAAGGAGATCCAACCAGTCCATCCTAAAGGAGATCAGTCCTGGGTGTTCATTGGAAGGACTGATCCTGAAGCGGAAACTCCAGTACTTTGGCCACCTCATGCGAAGAGTTGACTCATTGGAAAAGACTCTGATTCTGGGAGGGATTGGGGGCAGGAGAAGAAAGGGACAACAGAGGGTGAAATAGCTGGATGGCATCACCGACTCTTTGGACATGAGTTTGAGTGAGCTCTGGGTGTTGGTGATGGACCGGGAGGCCTGGCGTGCTGCGATTCATGGGGTCACAAAGAGTCAGACATGACTGAGCGACTGAACTGACCTGAACTGCACTGAACTGAATGAAATACCTAATTGGCCAAGTTACAGTGAGTTCCGAAACATGTCAAGATATGGCAGGTAACTACCATCTGTCATTTACCACGGTTCTTTTAACAAAGGAGTACAACAAGCCTATACTGTCACCCTGCTTATTTAACTTATATGCAGAGTACATCATGCTAAATGCTGGGCTGGATGAATCACAAGCTTCAGTCAAGATTGCCAGGAGAAATATCAATAACCTTAGATACACAGATGATACCACTCTTAATGGCAGAAAGCAAAGAAGAAGTAAAAGACCCTCTCTTGATGAGAATCAAACTGGAAAGTGAAAAACTGGCTTAAAACTCAACATTCAAAAAATGAAGATCATGGCATCCAATCCCATCACTTGATGACAAATAGAAGGGGGGAAAGTAGAAGCAGTGACAGATTTTCTTGGGCTCCAAAATCAATGTGGATGGTGACTGCAGCCATGAAATTAAAGGTCAATTGCTCCTTGGAAGAAAAGCTATGACCAACCTGGACAGCATATTAAAAAGCAGAGACATTACTTTGCCAACAAAGGTCCATCTAATCAAGGCTATGGTTTTTCCAGTAGTCATGTATGGAAGTGAGAGTTGGAATGAGCACCAAAGAATTGATGCTTTCAAACTGTGGTGTTGGAGAAGACTCTTGAGAGTCCCTTGGACTGCAAGGCAATCCAATCAGTCCGTCCTAAAGGAAATCAATCCTGAATATTCATTGGAAGGACTGATGCTGCGGCTGAAACTCCATTAATTTGGCCATCTGATGAGGAGAGCCAACTCCTTGGAAAAGACCATGATGCTGGGAAAGATTGAAGGCAGAAGAAGAGGGAGACAGAGGATGAGATGGCTGGATGGCACCATCGACTCAGTGGACATGTTGCTCTTCAGTCGCTCAGTGGTGTCCTATTCTTTGTCACCCCATGGACTGCAGCATGCTAGGCTTCCCTGTCCTTCACTCTCTCCTGGAGTTTGCTCAAACAATGGTGAAGTACAGGGAAGCCTGGTGTACTGTAATCCATGGGGTCACAAAGAATCGGACACATCTGAGCAACTGACAAGAATTTTAATGATAGTGGAATGGATGGAGGCCCCATAGATGGAGGAGGGCTCAGAGGAACCAGAAGGGCTTAGTAGAGAAGGTAGCATTTGAAATGATTCTCAAATGAGGTTTTAATCATCTCTGGTTCCTGGGCCTCTATGGAGTTCAGGTTATAGACCTTGGAGTTTGTCCAGAGCATCTGAAATTGTATTCTAAACTTCATGTTGTCTGCATATCCAGTTTTGGAGGGGCGGAGGACCCATAATTTGCAAATTACTCTTAAATGGGTTAATGACCATCTCAAAACGTTAAGAACCACCATGCTGATCTAGAAGTGTAACTAGAAGTTCCCCAGGTAGGCAACGTCAGAAAAGCCATTTCAAGCAGAGCAAACAGTTCACAGAAAACACAAATGTGAAGAGGAAGTAAAGTGCAGGCCCCAGACACCCACGCTCAGAAGTGTCTTGCTCTCAGTTTAATGTTTGGTTGTCACTGCCTTGAACTTCTCGGTTTTGTTTGTGCCACGTCATATGCGAGATCTTAGCTCCCTGACCAGGGATTGAACCCGAGCCCCCTGCAGTGGAAGGGATGAGTCTTAACCATTTAACCACCAGGGAAGTCTGGACTTCCTGATTTTTTGACAAAAAGCCTAGTGTTTTCATTTTGCACTGGGCCTCGAAGATTATATAGCCAGTCCTGAGAGGAAACATGATATTTTCAAAGAATTCCTAATGGATGGCGTGAGATAAGGGTAAGAGGTAAGAATAGCCACATGAAAGAGCTACTATTCCAGCCAAGAGACTTAAAAATTGTTAGAAGTGTAGAGACACGGAGGGGATTTAAAAAGGAAACTAGCGTGGCGTTTTATTGTGGAAAAGATCACTCTGGTGGCTTATAGAGGCGGAACTGGGGGCACTGACGGCTGTAGGCTGGAATCAGGAGGCAGCTACCACAGCAGGTGAGGTAAACAAGAAGAGGGCTCGAATCAGACGATGGTCACAGGACAGAGGAGGAGGGCTGCTAGGTCGGGAGGTGGGGCCCAGCGGGACTCCGTGGCACTCTGGATTGGATTGGGTTTAATGGAGGAGACCAGCACGGCTGCTATGAACCTCACTTGAGGAGTGGATTTTCAAAGAAAATTAATTCTGTTTGGGACCATGTCAGGACTTCCCTGATAGCTCAGTTGGTAAAGAATCCGCATGCAATGCAGGAGACCCTGGTTCAATTCCTGGGTGGGGAAGATCCGCTGGAGAAGGGAAAAGCTACCCACTCCAGTATTCTGGACTGGAGAACTCCATGGACTGTATAGTCCAGGGGGTCACAAAGAGTCAGGCACGACTAAGCGACTTTCCCTGGGGTGTCTTGGAGTGCCCCAGGTCAGGAAGTTTCCGTACAGCTGATGTCTAAAGGATGGAGAGGGAGGGAGGGAGCTCTGAGATGGAAAGTTTTTCTCTTTCTTTTTTGGCCACGCCGTGTGGTGACCAGGGATCAAACACAGAACCCCTGTATCGAGACCATGAAGTCTTAACCCTTGGACCACCAGGGAAAAGTCCCTGAGATGGAGAGTTCTGAATCATCAGCCTTGGTCGTGGAGAATGTTCTAGGGAACATCAGAGATCTGAGCCTAGAACCCTAGCAACCGCGGTGGCAGCGAAGGGAGGGCGTCCGAGAGGGAACCCGCCGTGAAGCAGACGGGCTGAAGGGCTCCAGGGACCCCGAGGGACAGAGGGGCCTGGCAGTCAGAGAGACCCCTTTTCAAAAGGGGAGAGCCTCCAGCTGGTCAGAGAGGTGACGAGGGAACAGAAAACAGTCCTGAGGGCCTGGCTGTGGGACAGTCTCTAGTGATCACTGGCAAGAAAGGCTTCTGGAAAAGCCAGCCCAGGGCGAGTGGAGGGGAAGGTGAGAGCCGTGGAGACACTGAGCAGGGTCCTGCAGGGGGACGTAACCCCGAAGGGCTGAGCAGCTGGAGGAGGGAGCAGCATTTGGGGGGTGAGGGTGGGGATGGGGGCCCTGAGTGAGGGGAAGGGGTGAGCCAGCCCAGACCGCCTGTCCTGAGCCTGAAAGTACAAAGTCAGATGTGGATACTTGCGGGGCAGGAAGTAGACTGAGACCACGTGGGGTGGGTCCACCTGTTTTTCTCTGTAGAAGCTGCAAAGTCGCTGCAGGGCAGAGGGCTGAGGTGGGACAGGGGGCTTAGGGAAGGATGTGCCGGGCGAGCCCAAGCTCAGCCGGGACAAGAGGAAAGGTGCTGGTGTCAACTGAGGATCTGCTGCAGAGCCTTTTTACAGCCTCTTTGGGCTTCCCTCATAGCTCAGTCGGTAAAGAATCCACCTGCAGTGCAGGAGACCCCAGTTCAATTCCTGGGTCGGGAAGATCTGCTGGAGAAGGGATAGGCTACCCACTCCAGTCTTCTTGGGCTTCCCTGTTGGCTCAGCTGGTAAAGAATCTGCCTGCAATGTGGGAGACGTGGGTTCCATCCCTGGGTTGGGGAGATCCCCTGGAGAAGGGAAAGGCTACCCACTCCAGGATTCTGGCCTGGAGAATTCCAGGGACTGTATAGCCCAGGGGGTCACAAAGAGTCAGACACGACTGAGCGACTTTCACTTTCATTTTGTTCTGTCTGGGCCCATCAGGTCCTCCCCACCTTCTCTAGGCTCACCAGAGCTCAGGCAGCTGTGAACTCCAGGTTCCTGTCATCGTCCACCCTCTGCCGTCCACATCTTGCACATCAGGCAGTGAGTGTCTGGTCTCATCACTTCCCTCCTCAAAACCATCCAGGGGCTTCTGCTGTCCCTGGAATAAAACACAAAGCCTTCCTTTATGTCATTCTGAGGCCCATGAGCTCTGGTCACTCGCCCACCTCTCCAGGTGTGTCCACCACCTGTCCCCTCATCCGGCTCCAGCCACAGGGGCCTCACCCTGCAGACGCACTGCACTCTTCTCATCCCAGAGCACTGGTGACTGTCCCTCCTGCTGAGAACATTCTCCCCACTGGATCTACAACGTGGCTGCTTCCTTCTCAGCATCAAATCTCCCCCTCGTAGTCATTAATACTAAAAATTATTCTTTTTATGTATTTGCTCGCACACTTACTGTCTGTCTCCCCCCACCCCAAAGAATGTAAGCTCCTGGCAGGCAGGGACTCTCTTGCTTCGTTGCTGGGCTGACACTGTTGGGCACAGGACAGGCTGGAGGAGAATACCTGCTGGCTGGTGGCTGTGAGGAACAGAGAGGGAGCAGGTGGTCCGATTGAAGCGGGAATCAGGCTTGAAAGTGGCAACGGGACTGTGTGAAGTCCTTCCTTGCAAGAGTGTATTCAGGTGTCATGTGTAGTTAAAGATGAGTAAACGAACAGGTGCCACAGTGGAAAACTAGGAAAATATTGCAGCCAAAATATGGTGACGCACACAACTTTAGAACTGGAAAGAACCTTCAAGATGGAGTCACAATGGTCCCACCAGACAGATTAGTGAAGGGAGTTTCCCCTGGAAGGGCAAGGGACACGGCCCCTTCAGGCTAGCGGTTGGCATTCCAGCCAAGGCAGGGCTCCTGTCTGTCTTGCTTTGATATTTTTTAAAATGGTTCTTTGGAAGATAACTGCTTTACAGTGTTGTGCTAGTCTCTGCCATCCAACGTGAAGCAGCCACAGGCACACACATGTCCCCTCCCTCCTGAGCCTCCCGTCTCCCTCCCATCCCCCCAGCCCTCTAGGTTGTCACGGAGCTCTGGGCTGAGCTCCCTGTGCCGCACAGCGTGGGCCCGCTGGCTCTCTGGTTTACATATAGCAGCATGTCTGTCTCCATGCTGCTCTCTCAGCTCCCCCCGCCCACCCTCCCGCACTGTGTCCACAAGTCTGACCTCTAGGTCTGCGTCCGCACTGCTGCTCTGCAAACAGGTTCATCAGAACCATCTTTGATTTTGAACTTTTGTGGAAGCCTGGTAATCGTCTTAGAAATTAGCTGGGCTATTCAAGATTTCCCTCTACTCCTTCTGAAAGACTACAGTGATCTCTTGTTCCCATGAAATAATGGGGGGAGCTTGCCCTCCCCTTGGCATCCATCCTCTCAGCATCAGGAGATGGTGTGTGGACGGCCGCTTCATCAGGGCTGGCCGTGGAGGCTTCTCCCCTCCTGAAATCCATGGGGTTGAGGTGCAGCCTGCCTCGGCTCCCAGTGACTGTTTCTTGTGACAGCCCAGGTTGGGCGTCAGAGCCAGAGGAAGCAAGGAGGCACTGCAGCAGATGTTTCATTCATTACGTTGCTTTTTCTCTTTTTTGGCCGTATCGCGCGGGATCCAGTCCCAAGCCCACAGCAGTGAAAGTGCTGAGTTCTAACCACTGGACCACCAGGGAAGTCCCTCCATGGCTTTCTCATGAAGCGGGAAGTGAGGTCTGCACAAGGAGAGATCTGCTTGTTTTGTAAAGCGTCTAGACTTGACCCGGAACACGGAGCTAGAAGGTCCCACGTGGCACCCAGCCAGCAGGAAGCCTGGGCTCTCCACACATGTGACTGTCCCCTCCTGCTGTCTCTTAGCAGCAGAGAGAGGGTTTGCTCAGAAGTTCTTGACCTCAGGCCTGAGAGGCCAAACAGAGGCATTTTCCCAGGAGCCTTGGGAAGGAGCACAATTCAGACTTGACTGGAGCAGTCAGGCAGCGAGACCCTCCCTGGCTGCACACACCCCAACCCACAGCTGTCATGACCTCAGTGGGGTCATGGAGGCGGTAGCTCTCACTCTGTGAAAACACTAACATTCTGGAAAGGCCGCATACTGAGGGAACCACTCAGCAATCCACACGTGCGCTTTTGCAGCCATCAATTATGAAGCATCCGTTGTGTGTCTGGCCCACTGCTAGACACTGGGGAACAAGTGGCTAGAAGCCTTGGCTAAGTGACTCCTTCTCCAAACCAATTCTGAAACCTCAAAACAATTCTCCAATCAAGGCTTATTGCACAAAAGCCCTTTTGCTAATTTCTTGGTACACGTTGGTTTCTTGCAACCCATTCTCTTCCAAGATTCCTCTTTCTTCTTTTTGGAGATGTCGTCCATTCATTCTCTCAGAGAGGGCTTGTAGGTCATAAAACGTCTTTGTTTTGGCAGATCCAAAGATGTCCTTATTTTTCTTCTAATGTTGAACAGGAGGCTGAGAAAACGAATCTAAGATCAAAGGTAACTTCCTCAGCACTTGGCTCTACTCTTCATTATCCCCTGACAGGCCAGGTGGCTGACAAGGCATCTAGTCTTCATTCCTTTGTAGGTAATCTGTCTTCCTCTGATAGCTTTGGGATTTCCTCTTTATTCCTAACTACTACATGTCCAGATGTGGAGACTTTTGTGTTTTTATTCTTCTCAAGACTCAAAGAGTTTCTTCAATATGAATATGTGTTCTGGGACATTCTGTGGTCTTTTTCTTTCTTTTTTCTTTTTTGGTTAAGAAGTGGATTTATTCAGATACAGAGAGAAGCACACTCCACAGACGAGAGTGCGGGCCATCGCAGAGGGCGAGTGCAGTCCCGAAATTTGGCATGGTTAGCTTTTATAGGCTGGGTAATTTCATATGCTAATGAGTGGGAGGGTTATTCCAACTATTGTGGGGAAGGGGCGGAGATTTCCAGGATCTGGGCCACTGCCCCCTCCTTGGTGTTCTAACAGTGCCTTGGAACTGTCGGGGCACCTCTGGGTGTGTCGTTTCACTTGCTGATTGAGGATCAAGGTCTAGTCTTGTCTGCCAGCGTGGGCCCATTTGATCCTAATCAGTTTATGTTGTGTCCTTGGGCTACGTCCTTCTTTCAGAAGCTGCGCCCTGCCCCTTTCCCTCCTGTTACACTCCCCCCCTCAGAGATTTTACTCCCATATTCTTATGGGAAGCAGAAGGGTGAAGGTCCATCTTCTGTAATTGCTTCAAGGCTGAATAGGGGCATTGACCCTGCCTATCAGGGAGTAAAAATCTCTGGAAACCTGATCTAGGGGCCCCAGGGGCAGGGTGGCTCCTTGTTTTAGTCCTCTCGGGCTGAAATCCCTACAAAGCCATCATGTTGATGTAGAACTGTTGTAACTGTTTCCTTCGTCTTCCTCTGTATCTTCTTGATGACGAAGCATTTTTGTACCAGCACCGGTGTACAGAAATATCTATAAATGACAAAAGACTCAAAAGGAATGGTCAAACATTTGATTACAGTGTACAATAAAGTTTGGTTACAATAACCAGAATTACAAATGATCACATTTAATATAACATACCAAATAACCCAGTTAAACATTTCTTTTTGAGATACCTCAGGAGCCCTCTAAAACATCCCAAAGTTAGTTTTTAGTCAGATAATATCATAAGTCACTGGGAGACAATACATATTCCCCAACCTAAAGATTTTTTTTCCCTAAAGATTTCAAAAGCAAATATAATCCACTTACAGGCAAGGAAACTCATCTCAATCTGTTTGTTAAAAACAGCATTTCAAGAATACTTTGGAGGGAGAAACCAAATCCAGTCTCGTCTTCAGTTCAGTTCAGTCGCTCAGTCGTGTCTGACTCTTTGCCACCCCGTGGACTGCAGCACGCCAGGCCTCCCTGTCCATCACCAACTCAGAACTTGCTCAAACTCATGTCCATTGAGTCAGTGATGTAATCCAGCCATCTCATCCTGCCTTCAATCTTCCCAGTATCGGGGTCTTTTTCAATGAGTCAGTTCTTCACATCAGGTGGGCAAAGTATTGCAGTTTGAGCTTCAGTGTAGGGTAAGGGAGTTAGAGAAAGCAAAGTTCAGAAAAAGAATGAGACCGGCACTTTACAGGAACAGATCACCTTTAATGAGGCGAGAGGGGCAGCAGTCAGACAAATGAGCTGCTGCACTTACCCAAGAAGAGTAAGTATATATAGGCGTGTATGTGGAAAGCTACTGTCTTAAGGGACCTGTTCTTCTCCAAGGTTGTTCGGAGTAGTTATCTCTTAAATGGCTTGGGCAAGGAATTTTGGAGATCGGCCAGAGGCTGGACCTACTGGGAGCTGGGCGTAATCAACTTAATGTCCATTTTTTCTTTGGGTGAGAGAATTCTTTGTTTTGCATAGAATGGTGGGGACACCTGGAGGGGAGTTTTAACTCCAGGCTATTTTGAGCCATGTAACTTTGCTTCATTCAGCATCAGTCCTTCCCGTGAATATTCAGGACTGATTTCCTTTAGGATGGACTGGTTGGATCTCTTTGCAGTCCAAGGGACTCTCAAGAGTCTTCTCCAACACCACAGTTCAAAAGCATCAATTCTTCAGCACTCAGCTTTCTTTATGGTCCAACTGTCTCATCCATACATAACTAGATTTTAGATGCTATCCCTTCCAAGGGAGTCTCCCAACTAGTGCCCAAAAGTTGTCACAAAGAAACAGCATGAAGACATCCCCAGTGGTGTTGACGACTAATTGGAGGTGGTTTAGCTATAAGTTGGGAATAAAGGGTCAACACTTATAAGAGTTAGAGGGAGGGGAATAAAAGCAATCTTCTGAGGTTAACAGAAGAAACAGAGCGGAAATGAACAAGAACAAAAAAAATGGAGGAGGGAAACCTCAGAGCCAAAGAAAAAAGTATAATTTTGTCCTGGACCTGCTGTTGGACGTGCATAAGCGTACAGGATTGACCTGCCAGTCACAAATAAGCAGACAACAGCAGAGAGTTTTCCTCAGTAAACCTGGCTCACAGGGTCCCAGGGACCTCTTCAGGACCAAGACCTGACTCCGAACCTTTTCTTACCTTATCACCAGCTCTTTGTGGTCGCCAGCTGAAACGGTTTACCACAGACTGGGACTCGAACCCATGTGGTGGGACTTGAACCCACTCAAAACCCAGTTTGGGACTCAAACCCATGTGGTTGGGACTCAGTTCAGTTCAGTTCAGTTCAGTCGCTCAGTTGTGTCTGACTCTTTGCGACCCCGTGGACTGCAGCACGCCAGGCCTCCCTGGGACTCAAACCCAGCCAAAACCCAAGGTACCTGGTCAGGACCTAATGAAGCTTGGGTTCTTGATGTCTAATTGCAGAAAGAATTCAGTGAGAGACAAAGTGATAGGTAAGAAGTGGATTTATTCAGATACAGAGGGAAGCACACTCCACAGATAGAATGTGGGCCATTGCAGAGGGTGAGTACAGCCTGTGGTCTTTACTTCTTCAATTCTCACCTCTCCATTCTCTCCTTCTGGGATTCCTATTTAAGGAACACTAGACCTTGTGTGTCCTTCCTCCATGATTCTTACCTTGCATATAATGTCTGCTCTTATTTTTGCTGTGATCTGAGAGAATACTTGAATAAAATCTTCCATGTTTACTTTTCAGCCCTTATCTAATCTTTTATTTATCCCACCTACTGACTTTTAAATTTTTATTTTTTTAATTTCAAAGATATTTAATTGGTCCTCTTTTTAATAATATTTTTTATAACTTATTTTTGTTTATTGGATGTGATTCCAACTTTTCACAGACTGATGATATTAAATATACTTGTACTCAAGTCCTCTTTCTTTGGTGTTAACTGTTTCCTGGGGTTGAAAGGTCTTGTATCTGTTGTGTAATTTTTTCTCTTTATGTGTTGATGTTCCTCAAAAGTTCAGTGACTGGCGCTAGTGTTTTCAGAGTATTTAGTCACTCAGTCGTGTCCGACTCTTTGTGACCCCGTGGACTGTAGCCCTCCAGGCTCCTCTGTCCATGGAATTTTCCAGGCAAGAATACTGGCGTGGGTAGCCATTTGCTTTTCCAGGGGATCTTCCTGACCCAGGGATCAAACCTGGGTCTCCTACATTGCAGGTGGATTCTTTACCATCTGAGCCACCAGGGAAGCCCAGCAATATCGGAGGAGAGTGTTGTCTTGAGCAGCCTAAGCTTCCCTTACCCCCAGTTTGTCCTGGATGGGCAGGCACTTCTTGCTTTAATTCAGCAGCTTCCCTCTGTAGTCTTAGGGATTCCTGGCCATTGCCTCAGTGAAATATTACGGCCTCCTGTCTTCTTTCCTTATTTTAGGGATCATCATAGTTTCTGGTCGCAAATATTCACTATCTCTCCAACAGTGACCGTATACTTACTGATTTTTTACGTCTTTTTCCATCATTTCTATGGATGTGAAGCAGAAAGATTTCCGTGTGCGACAAGCCACCTTCTTGAAACGGAGTCTGTCATAGGGTTTGGGTTTTCTTCATCATTGACTTTTCAGCTTGAAGAGGGAATGATCAGATATGTGTTTTAGAAAAGTTATTCAGTCGGCAATGATGAAGGACTCGAGATAAGCATAAAGTCCTCAAGTTGGAAGTTATGTCAACAGCCTGTGCCGGCAGGACCAGAAGGAACAGACTCAACATCTATAGAAATGACAGAACCGGGAGCCTGGTTGGGAGACGAGGGTGAGGGGGGTGTTTTGTGATAAACATCAGATTTCAGACTTGGCCTGAAAAGTAAACAGCGACGGCATCCTCTGAGAAAGATAGAAGGAAAAAGCAATGATGAGACATGAGTTCAGTGTTTGCCATATTAGGTTTGAATTTGAGGTGTCTATGGCACCCCACTCCAGTACTCTTGCCTGGAGGATCCCATGGACGGAGGAGCCTGGAAGGCTGCAGTCCATGGTGTCGCTGAGGGTTGGACACGACTGAGCGACTTCCCTTTCAATTTTCACTTTCGTGCATTGGAGAAGGAAATGGCAACCCACTCCGGTGTTCTTTCCTGGAGAATCCCAGGGACAGGGGAGCCTAGTGGGCTGCTGTCTATGGGGTCGCACAGAGTCGGACACGACTGAAGCGACTTAGCAGCAGCAGCAGCAGCAGCAGCAGCAGCATAGCTTAGCCATCTGTAAGTGTCTAATTGGCAGTTGGAAGTAAGGGTCCGAGCCCAAGATTGGAATCTGGGAATCTGTACCTAGATACTAATCGAAGTCCTCAATATGGAGTACATCAGGGAGGGAGAATGTGTAGTAGAGGATGTAGGCGAGAACCTTTGTTAAAAAAATATTGATTGATTGATTGATTTTTGGCTGTGCTGGGTCTTCCCAGATCAGGGATGGAATTCATGTCTCCTGCCCTGGCAGACAGATTCTTAACCACTGAGCCCCCAGGGGAGCCCAGGAGAGAATCTCGGGTCACACCAACATTCATTGTGTGAGTGAAAGAAGAGAAGGCATAAAGGCATAAAGAGAAGGTGTAGGGACTGGAAAGTGATACTGCAGAAGTCGAGGAAGGAGGCAGGTGAGGGAGGGGGCGATCAGTGTCAGGGATGCAGAAGAAACTAGTCCGATAAGGATTGGCAACTATGAACAAGAGCAGTTGTAGTGCATTTGGGAGAGTAAAGCCGAATTCCCGTGGACTAATTCCATAACTTTCACTAATGGAAGAGGAAAACGGAGAAGACAAGAACACGCAGGTCAACCACAACCTCCTCCTCCTCGAGGCCTTTCAGACCACACAGCACTGCCACATCACTCTTTTTATTCTTATCAGTATCTTTCATAAGGTAGAAAAGGAAAGGAGTGGGAGAAGGCTTTGGACAACTTTTTAAAGGGGCCAGGAGGGCAGTGGGCACAGAGAGTGAACAGGGGCCTGTATCACCCAGTGGCGTTGAGGGCCCTACTGGAGTTGACGCTCAGCTGGGCAATGAGTCCATGTGCTTTGCTCTTTTTGCTTCTTTTTCTCCCGCAGGGCTCAAGAGTCCTGGAATAAGAGTGTAAAATCAGGTGGCCCCTCTTTCTTCATTTGTAAGATGCAAGTGTTAGAGTAAACTACCTTTAAGGTCCTTCCAACTTTAAAAATCTGTGATAATTCAAATATACTCAGAAAGCTAGGTATTAAAAAACTCTTTTGTTAAATGAATAATCACTTATTCGTTATCTATCCTCCTGAAGTTCTGAGTTTTACATATTCCGTTTCCTCAGTAGACGTTCCCTTTATACTTATCCGTATATTTCCCCCCAGCTTTACTGAGGTATAATTGACACTTTTCAGTTGTATAAATTTAAGATGTACACAGAGAAGGCAATGGCACCCCACTCCAGTACTCTTGCCTGGAAAATCCCATGGATGGAGGAGCCTGGTAGGCTGCAGTCCATGGGGTCGCTAGGAGTCGGACACGATTGAGTGACTTCCCTTTCACTTTTCACTTTCAGGCATTGGAGAAGGAACTGGCAACCCACTCCAGTGTTCTTGCCTGGAGAATCCCAGGGACGGGGGAGCCTGGTGGGCTGCCGTCTCTGGGGTCGCACAGAGTCGGACACGACTGAGCGACTTAGCAGCAGCAGCAAGATGTACAATGTGATGACTTGATATATACATGTGAAAACTCACCACAATCAAGCTAATTAACATTTCCATCCCTGCACAGTTACCATCTCCTTCCTTTCTTTCTAAATTTTGCAATAATTAACTACAGCTCTATAATCTTAATTTCAAATAATATAACGATCTTGCACACACAGGGTTGTACATGGGTATACTTTTTATACGTTTTCACACGCCTTCTAAGAGTCGGTGTGCTTTCTTATAGCAACATATTTTCAGTTCGATTAGACATGTTAGTCTCTCAGTCGTGTCCTATTCTCTGCGACCCCATGGACTGTAGCCCGCCAGGCTCCTCTGTCCATAGGATTTCCCAGGCAAGGATACTGGAGTGGGTTGCCATTTCCTTCTCCATGGCATTGGCATCCATGGATTTTCTTTATCCATGGATTTGGCACGGATACACTTTATTTCTCCCCACATGGTGTAAATTCCTGAAGAGCACACTCTGGGTTTGAACAGTTTTCCTCCAGCGTCCCCAGTAAGGACAAGATCAGTGGCCACCCGGATGACTGACACTCAGTGAAAGGAGGCTCCTTATTCAGACTCCATTAGCAGAGGTTGTCCAAGGGCCAGGGGCCCAAGACGCTGCTGTGCTGTACAAATGGAAGGTGCTCGCAAGCCGGAGGCCTTGGCAAGGGCACGCTTAAGTGTGCAGACTGAGAGATGATATTTAATGGGGCTGCTGGAGAACAGCCTGAACCAGGCTCCTGGTTTAGAGGGAATGTATACTCAAAACATCAGGCAAATATGTATCATCCCGTCGTGCAGAACTCTGTTTCTCAGTGTTATTGTATACCTGTGAGTGTGTGTGTGTGTGTGTTTACATGATACAAAATGTACATAAGTCATTCTCAATGAATGTTTCATTGATTCATTCATTCTTTCATTGATTCATTCACTAAATATCTATTAGACATCTGTAATACATAAGATACTGTGGTGCATGGATCGCAAAGAGGCGTACACGACTGAGGGACTTAGCACACATGTATGCGTTCAAGGGCTAAGGAGAATACAAATGAATTTCATACTCATCCTTCTTTCAAAAAGCAAAACGAATAGGAGGAAGAAAGATGCACTCCAGTGACCAGAATCCGGAGCAGGTCATGATATGCTCCAGAAGTTCAAACAAGGGGGAAATTCACCTTTGCTTCAGAGAGGACCTCAAGAAGTACTTCATAGAGGAGGGGCTGTTTGTGTTGGGCCTTGAAGGAGAGAGAAGCTTTCTAAGGGCAGCGATGGAGAGACGGGAAGGTATTATGGGCTATCAGGGAATGGAAAACTATTGCATGGAAGAGGGTTGAGACTTTTTACGAGTGTCATTGTAGAGGGTAAAACTAGGACCAATGATTAAAATCATTAAATTTCAGTTTCATGTCAAACAGTTTCAGCAAATAAATATTGAGACTCTTGTGCACCAGAAGAATTTCTGCAGTGGATGAAGTGTTGGACTGGGTCAATGTTTTTCACACTGAGAAAGGTACAGGTCCATCTTAAAGCAAAAAAATTCTCACACATCACCAGATATTACTTTATTACAGTATTATTTTAAAATAGTAAATATTAGCCTAGGTATAAACTCATGATTATAAATCTTGTGCTACACTGAAAAAAAGAAAAGGAAAGTAATCTACAAATACAGGTACAAAGCAAATAAAGTCAGGTGAGCAACTTTAATTGAATATCATAGTTGATGTTGTTTTGCTGAAACAAAATTCAAACAAGATTATACAAGATTATATTCATACAAGATTATAGTACAAATTGCCTCTGCCTGGTGTGTCCTGGCCACCGCTGTGAGAAGTCATTTTCTCCTATGCTTCTCTCTGTTCAGACCACTCAGTGTCTCTATAGAACAGGCCGAGGCACAGGGTCCATTGATGGGGGTGAATCCTTCCCAGATCCAGCCCAGCTCTCCCTGAATTAGCCTGGAAACACGAGAGCCCCCTTCCTGGGACCAATCAGGCAGGATTCCAGTAGAAGGTGGAGGACACTCCCCCTGAATCACCTGAGGAGGGTTTTCTCATGAAGCGACCACTTAAAAGTGTGTGTGTTTGGTGGGAGGACCTCGTGGTGGCATGTACCTGCCAGAAACTTAAGAGGTGCTGCAGGGCCTGTGGACCCTGCGACAGGAAGGACACAGGCAGGGCTTCCTTAGTCACTCGGCAGCATTTATTGAGCACCTACTGTGTGCCAGGCAGTTCCAGACTCTGCTGTCCAAGAAGAGCTCACATACTTGTTGAGGGAACCAGAGAATAAACTAAGAGAGAAGCAAGAAAAGAACATGGAGTGATAAGTGATTGGGAGAGAAACCAACTAGGGTGATGGGTAGAGTGACTGGGCTGTTTCAGACCAAGCGGTCATGGAGGACTTTATGGAGGAGGTGGCTGCCAGGCCTAGTTCAGGGGGAGGAGCACTTCCGGAGGAGGGAACAGCCAGGGCAAGGCTGCCTTTGGAGGGATCCGATCTCTGCCACCTGTGGTCCATCCCCCTGCTCTCCACCACGTGCTTTCTCCCTCTCTGCATTGAGCTTCTCCAGGTAAACCTGGCCTTGTCGTTCCAGACTGATTGTTTGTTTTCTGCCGCCCTCGGCATCTCTCTTCCCCTGAACTCTGTCAGGTACCTCACCTCCTCCCCACGTTACCTCCATGCCGGCCAGGCCTCCTCTTGTCTTGAGCTCTGTCTGCTAACCTTGTAACCACAGAGCGTCCTGCCATACCATGGCAGGTATGTGTAACAGTTACGAACACAGTGATTCGGTCCATTTTAAATAAAACTGTCAGATTTTATTTCTCTCTTGCTGCTATTCACCGTTACTACCCTGTCTTCGCAATTACTCACCTGTCTGCAAGCTGCTCTCCCCATCTCCTGCTTATAATCTGGAAAGTTCCTGCTGCAGGATGGGTTACTTCTGGTCCAGAGGGGAACCAGAAGCAGCTTCTTTGTTTTCTAAGGTGGTCTCTAAATGTATATCTTACGTGTGGATGAAACACAAACAGCAAGCCTGACCCAGTGTGAATGCAGAGAAGGTAGCAGGTCCTAATGACATTGGGTGTTGGGGTTGGGCCGAACTGGGACCATGCAGGTGACGAGTCAGACCCACGGTGGAAAAGGGGAAGACGTAAGGGAAACAGGACAGGGCCGCACAGGTGGGGAGAGTGGGAAGATGACGGGTCCGTGAAGAGAGTTACAACCTGCTGGAGAAGTCCAAACTCCAGTCTCTCTCTGCTCATGCTAATTGCAAGTCCAAGAAAAAGAACCTTCAGACCATCTGCCAAGTAGACTATGTCATCTATAGATCTGACTTTCCGGCCCAGGGATAATCAATAGTATTGATAGTCCTCAGAGGCATCTAGAAAGATCATATCTATTTGAAGAATGCCATTAAATTACCATATTTGGGCTACACACACATTTTAATGGCATCTCCCATCCTCCAAGGACCCAGAGAGGAAGGGGGAGGAGGCCCCGGCAGAGAGAAGCTTTCTGCTATGCTGTCCCTCCTCCTCGCGGGTTCAGAGCCCTGGGGGGGAGCCCAGTTGTGTGGGCAGCCCCGCAGGTTCTCCCCCAAACTGCTCTTTCTTCCCTGGCCGCAGGGAGGGCGCCCTTCTCCCAGTGGCCCTCAGCGCAGACCCGGGCGCACCTGCTGCCTCCAGCTGTCCTGGAAGCCGCCCTCAGGCCTCCGAGTGTGCGGGCACGGGAGCTCACCAAGCACACGCTGAACCTGACAGGGGTCACCAGGAGCCACTGACCTCCTCACCCTTCAGACAGGGCTCCTGGAGCGAGTTTCACCCCTGAGCCACCTTTAGTCCCGGAAAGACTTAACAGTTCAGTTCAGTCGCTCAGTTGTGTCGGACCCTTTGCGACCCCATGAACCGCAGCACACCAGGCCTCCCTGTCTAGGGGAAGAAAATGTCTCCTCAGAAAGTGGAATTTGTCTGGAGACCGCTGGTCCCCTCTAAGGGGTGTCTGCTAGAAGTGACAGAGGTCAACCTCACTGTAGGTGTCTTCACCTCTTCGGAAACGTTGGTTGAGACAGAAGCCTGTGGGACTACCCTAGTGGGAGTCCACGCTTGGGTGTGAATGCTCATGGACTCATTTCAGGAAAGTGAGGAACAATTTCTACTTACGATTCCCTCACCAGCAACTGTCCCCATTACAAGAAAATCACTGCATTCTGATGGGAGTTTTGCTTTAATGGTGAGGCGATAATATAATCACCTTGTCTCAAAGACACCCCCCCAACCCCGACAGTGACAACAGGGTGCCCTGGGGGCCCGCAGAGCCCCGGGAGGGACTTCACTTTGGAATTCTCTGCTCATGCTCGCCTTCCTATTTTTAACTGAAGGTACCTTTTATTTTTCCTATCACTACATTCTTATGTGTAGAATTTAGGAAAAAAATATAACTCCAGTAGACTCAAAACAGAGCATTAAAGTCACACGACTCTGCTCCTTCAGAGGACGCCATTATTCACAACTTGGCACAGTTCTTCACGCTCATTTCTCACTGTGTATATTGTTCTATTTACCAAAAAGGAAGAAACAGTGGTTTGTTCTGATAACAAAACCTTGGAATTTTTTCACGTATAGCATATGTATATACTGCCATATTAACATTTCTTTTGCATGTTTTTCTATTGCTTGCCTGTTATCCCACTCCATGGAAAAGTCCTGCCTCGTTTAGTCAATCTCTCAGTGTTGAACACTTGTGATTTAAAAAAAAAAAAAAATGTATGTATCTGGCTGCTCCGGGTCTTCGTGGCAGCACTCAGGGTCTTCAGTTGCCTTGTGAGGGATCGAGTTCCCTGGAGGGCATGATGGTTTCCTGTGTGCTCGTTGAGACCCCGTGGACTGTGGCCCGCCAGGCTCCTCTGCCCGTGGGATTCTCCAGGCAAGAGTACTGCAGTGCGTTGCCATTTTCTCCTCCAGGGAATCTGCCCGACCCAGGGGTCAAACCAGCATCTCCTGCCTTCGCAGGCAGATTCTTTACCACTGTCCTACCTAGGAAGTGCTTGTTCCCTAACCAGGGGTCAAACCCAGTCCCTCTTGCATTGGAAGGACAGAGTCTTAGCTACTGGACTCCAGGGAAGTCCTGGACATTTTTATTTTTTCTCCTAACTGTTCCTGGGTTCTGCTTCTGTCTCATTCATCAGCTATTCAATCTCAAACAGGTAACGGCACCTCAGTTTCCATGTCTGTAAAATGGGCACAACATGTAACTCACAGACTCACTGTAACAATCCCACGATTTTCTATTAATACATGCGAAGCACCCCAGCTCATGGCAAGCATTTCATAAGTGTTAGTTATTCTTTTCCCACTAAAAAATAGACGTGTAAGAGCACATTATTGGACTTCCCTGGAGGCTCAGTGGTCAAGAATCTGCCTGCCGATGCAGGCTATCCAGTTTCAATCCCTGGTTCGAGAAGATGCCACATGCCTTGAGACAGCTAAGCCCGCGCAGCAGCAGCTACTGAGTTCTCGCGCTGAAGCCCGTGCTGCACAAGAGAAGCCTGTGTACCGCCACTGGAGCACCCTTGCTCCCGCAACAGCACTTGCGGAGAAGACCCAGCGCAGCCAAAAATTTAAAAAATATATTTTTTTTCCAGAGAGCACATTACTGAGAATAACATACCTTTACCACATACTTTGCAATTATTTTTGCCTTGTCTTCCTTTTTTCTTTTTTAAGAATTTTTCATGATAAAATCGTAAGGAGAGTTTTGACAAGAATAAGGAAGAAGGTTTTTAGAATGACACTATTTCCTCCAGCTGTTACTATGATCAGTGTAATATTATCTCCTGAAGGCCTTGGTCAGGACAGTGAACTCAAGTCTTAGGGGCTGGAAGGGGCACCTCGCTGGGGTCGGCGGGGCGAGGGGGTGGGTGCCCCTAACCTAAATGAACTCAGCACAGTGCGAATTTTCTTCTGTTGAATTTCACCTGAGAAGAGAGTATTTACGGGACTTAGTGACTGTCTTCAACTGCTGGAAAGGCAACAGTGTAGAAGGAAGAGGAATGGAGTTGTTTTTCCTGTTCCAAAGGGTAAAGATTGCCAGGAAATTAGCTTAGGCCTAATCTAAAAGGGACTTTTTAACCCACCCAGGCACCCTGGCATCACTGACTCGATGGACATGAGTTGAGCAAGCTCTGGGAGTTGGTGATGGACAGGGAAGCCTGGCGTGCTGCAGTCCATGGGGTCACAAAGAGTCAGACACGACTGAGCGACTGAACAACAACAATAGGCATCCTCCTCCCACCAGACTCCCGGAGCCCCCAGGCCCTGCTGCGGCAGTGGGGTCCCCAGGACAGAAGAGGGGAGCCTGGTTTTGCTTTTAGCCACTTGTACATGGCCACAGTGTCCCACATTATTTTGCCGACAAAAGTCCCACTAGTCAAAGCTGTGGTTTTTCCAGTAGTCATGTATGGATGTGAGGGTTGAAACATAAAGCTGAGTGCTGAGGAATTGATGCTTTCAAACTGTGGTGCTGGAGAAGACTCTTGAGAGTCCCTTGGACAGCAAGGAAATCAAACCAGTCCATCCTAAAAGAAATCAGTCCTGAATAGTCATTGGAAGGACTGATGCTGAAGCTGAACCTCCAATACTTTGGCTACCTGATGTGAAGAACTGACTCCCTGGAAAAGACCCTGATGCTGGGAAAGATTGCAGGCGGGAGGAGAAGGGGACAACAGAGGATGAGATGGTTGGATGGCATGACCAACCTGATGGACATGAGTTTGAGCAAGTCCAAATTTTGGTGACAGCTATGAGCCTGTTATTTCTTATTCTATTCCTGAAACTGTATGCCAAATCAGAGCAGGGGTTACCTTAGATCACATCTGGGGAAGTTTTGACAGAACTGTCCCTGCTATATGAGAAATGGGGTGATTGGATTGGAACCCACAGAGGAGGCAATTGGGTCCAGTACCAGAGAGAGGCCTGTAGGGGAGGAAATAGTGAAAACCATTTCCCACCCACCACCAAGAGACCCCTCCTTCCTTTTCATTATCAAGGCCCTTCTTAAGCTCCCTTTTCCTTCCTTTTATCTGGTGGTGAAACATTAAAACATAGTTTGGAATCGAGGAAGCAAACAACACTGCTCCAGAGCTTGAGTCCTTGGGGAGCACCCTACAAACCTAAATTGTCATCCTCTTAACCACAGTCATTGCGGTGGCCCCCCAGGGCCTCCCTTCCTCTGGTAAACAAGGGGAATCAAGCCAACCCCCAAACATTTCTTGACTAATCAGAAACACTCCCAGAAAACAGTGTCTGGGAAAAGTCCACCCTCCGCCCAGGGCCTCTAGACCTGGCCTGGGTTCTCCAGCTCCTCCCCACTGGCCCGGCTTCCTGTCACTCACTGCCCCGCGTGGCCATCTCGCCCGTGGAGAATAATTAGCCGTTGATGAGCACTGGTTGCATCTTCATCAGCTCCATTTCCAAATTCCTGTAATTTCCATCTCATCCAATTAGTATATTTTGGCCCATTCTCTTTCAGCAGCCTGGGAAGAGAGGCCTCACTCACACTGAAATAGCAGCCTCATTTTCTAAGAAACCAGAAGACGCTGCTGTTGGGGTGTTTGGGTCCACTCCATTTTTCCAAGGCCTGAAAAATTAACTTCAGTTAATCTAATATTCTAATTCTATACTGAAGTGGATGCCCTCTCAAGAAAAAAATTACCTCAACTCAAGTTTCTGGGAACAGTATTTTCATGGAACTGTAACATTCTAGTTCTAGTCCAGGTGCCAAACAGCACATGCAAGAACAGCTTTTCCCATCACCCCCGACCCGCACCCCAGGCTTGTGTTTCAAGAGGGGCCCTCAGTCTTCCCAAAGTGTGAGCCGCGCGACTCTGGTCCCGTGAGCTCTTCCCCAGCTGCAGGGCAGGAGTTCCATTCCATTTCAGTCAGCGTCAGAAGCCTCAGCTCCGTTTAATCCAGTATTTCTCAAACTCACTTAGTGGTGGGCCCTTTTGTGAAGTCAATGCTCAGCCCACTTCCAAGCACTCAGTAAACATCTGCCAGATGAATAAATGAACCTTCCACAGAATACACACCGGGAGAGGCTGCTCTAAACCAAAGCATGAAATAAGACGAGAATGTTTGTTCTTTTAAAAAGGCGGGAGATATTTTCTTGGCTAGGTGGCCTGTTGTTGTTCAGCCGCTCAGTCATGTCCGACTCTGCCACCCCATGGACAGCAGCATGCCAGGCTTCCCTGTCCTTCACCATCTCCTAGAGTTTGCTGAAACTCATGTCCATTGAGTCGGTGATGCCATCCAGCCATCTCATCCTCTGTCATCCCCTTCTCCTCCAGCCCTCCATCTTTCCCAGCATCAGGGTCTCTTCAAATGAGTCAGCTCTTCGCATCAGGTGGCCAAAGTATTGGAGTTTCAGTTTCAGCATCAGTCCTTCCAATGAATATTCAGGACTGATCTCCTTTAGGATGGACTGGTTGGATCTCCTTGCAGTCCAAGGAACTCTCAAGAGTCTTCTCCAGCACCACAGTTCGAGGGCATCAATTCTTCAGTGCCCAGCCTTTCTTATTGTCCAGCTTTCACGTCCATACATGACTCCGGAAAAACCATAGCTTTGACTAGATGGACCTTTGCAGGCAAAGTGATGTCTCTGCTTTTTAATATGCTGTCTAGGTTTGTTATTTCTTGTCTTCCAAGGTGGCCTGTTACCACCCCTTCAAATCACACTCTAGGCGGGTATGTGCCCCAAGTCAGGCCTGGTTAGCACAGGCTCCACTAGCATGGAAACTGCCTGATGGGTGAGACCAGCGTGTCATCCTTACTCCTCTGTTTCTAGCGTGAAACAGAGGCCTGGTGGCCAGTAGGTGCTCTTAAGAAATTACTAATTCAACTAATTACTGCTTGCTGTGTGCTGTGCTGTGCTAAATCTCTTCAGTCATGTCTGACTCTGGGTGACCCTATAGACTGTGGCCCGCCAGGCTCCTCTGTCCATGGGATTCTGCAGGCAAAAATACTGGAGTGAGTTGCCATGCCCTCCTCCAGGGGATCTTCCCAGCCCAGGGATCGAACCTGTGCCTCTGAAGTCTCCTGCAGGAAATAAATAAACTAACAAGTAAATATCACCCTTAGTACCAGAGACTCTCCCAGCTAGGAGGGAATATTCCCTCTTCTAAGGAAGCCTCAGAAGTCATCTCTTCCGGCCCTTAGTCTATACTTGAAGGAACTGAGAGCCCTAGAGAATCGAGTGGCTGGCCCAAGGTTGTGCTCAGAATTAGTCATGAGGGTGCTTTATCACTATTCTTCCCAAAGTAATACCTAGCCCTGGGGTGCTTATCCAGCCAGCATGGCTTGTTTTCAGCTATACACTAATACTATACTATATCATAAAGCAGCTCCTTCAGCCAAGCGAATACTGTATGTAGGCACTGTCATTAACCCATAATTAGAATACCAACAAGCATATTATAAACACACGTATAATAGTATTAGCTCCAAGCACAGAAATGTTCGAATGTCTGAAGGGTTTTTAATCTTGGTAGAATTGCTTTAACAACCAGGTTATGCCAGGGTTTTTCCCTTCACTATTTCTTACATTTTATGAGAGCTTGCCCGACACACAATTTTTTTTTTTGGCTCCCCATTAAGTTCTTTGAAGGCTCAGAAGAAATCACATCTATTCCCTTCTGAAATTGGCTTATTCTCCAGGGAACAGTGGGAGGTTTGTTTTGCTAGAAGAAGGATGAATGATCCTCCACAAACTTCTGGCCTTTTGCTGGTAAAAACTGAAGAGGGATAATTGGTTTGGCCACTGGAGTATTGAATTGGT
Source organism: Bubalus kerabau (assembly GCF_029407905.1). Taxonomy (NCBI): domain Eukaryota; kingdom Metazoa; phylum Chordata; class Mammalia; order Artiodactyla; family Bovidae; genus Bubalus; species Bubalus kerabau. Next base: position 118,353,196 of record NC_073631.1, on the reverse strand, counting down.
CTGCAGAGAGCCTGAGGGGCCCTCTCTAACCCATCCGTTCCAATGTTCTTACTTACACAATTGCCAAATCCAGATAAATGAGAGATCAGGTGATACAACTTTAGGAGTTATAACAAATTAGCCCTTATGTCCAAAAAGATTCCCTCTCTTATTTTCCCCAGTAACTAAATTCCACAATGATGTTTTAATAATTTGCATTCAAGTTTTGGCCATACCTTCCAGTCCACAAAATATCACGATATGTGAAAGAAAGTTGGACGTTGAGGGTGGGCAAGAGCACAGCTTTAAGCCAGACACTGGAGTATGTATTCCAGTTTTGCTCTTTTTAGATATGAAGCCGTGGGCACATCACATCAGCGTTTGCTTCCTGAGCTGTGAGAATGGACATGCTGTGATGCCCCCTCACAGACATGCGGCACCTGCAATGCAGCGACGCGTGTGAAACGGCCAACACGGATTCTGGCCCAACAAGCAGTAGCTATGGGCGTGTGAAATGGCCAACACGCTTTCTGGCCCAACAAGCAGTAGCTACGGTAACCCTGTCCATTATCTCTCGCCAGCCCCCTATTTTGCCAAATTGAGAAAAGAAGCATTCAAAACTCCCAACTCCATCTGTAGATCAGAGGCTTCGATGTCCTCTCAACCTTAGAGTTGAACCCATTCGTCAGTATTTCCCAGCCTTGTGGACAAGCTGAGGACAAGACCTTCTGAGAAGCAGCTAAAACATTAAAGAGCATGTGGCGTGCCTGGATTGGTGAGAAGGCCACTGAAGGCAGGGGTGGGAAGCTTTCAAGACATATTTCAAAAACAAAAATCGACATTACCAACCTTGCTCAACCTTACTGCTTTTGCTAAGGGTCTGCTCAGACTGCCTATGATTATTTTCTAATTTTTCAAGCCAATCAAGGATCAGTTAAACTAATCCATGATCCATTATTGAAGCAAAAAAAAAAAAAAATCAGTAGATGTACGACATTGAGTTTATGCCTAGAGAGACTGCTTATCTTTCAGATTCTTTCGATTACTATTAATTAAACAGGACTAGGAGCAACACTAGCGGTAAAGAGCCCACCTGCCAGTGCAGGAGACACCAGAGACTCGGATTCAGTCCCCGGGTTGGGAAGATCCCCTGAAGAAGGAAATGGCAACCCACTCCAGGATCCGAGCCTGGGAAATCCCACACGATTTCCCCAGGTGGACACAGGAGCCTGGAGGGCTGAAGTCAGTGGGGTCGCAGGAGTTAGACACAACTTAGCAACTAAACTGCTACCAAACAGGACTAGAGTGCAGTTAGTTATTAAGTCCACTGCGTGCCAGGCACCGGGCTACCTTCTGGGAATACCACGATGAACATGACCTGTACCCTGCCCTCACAGATGTCACCGCAAGCAGCGGGACAGGCCGTGAACAAGTCACTGCCCTTTAACAAGGTGAGCGCTGCAAAGAGATGGAACAAAGGAAGTGCCGTGAGAATGAAAAAGCTCCCGTCTCCTGAGCTCTCCTGGAGACTAGTGACTGTGGAGTGTGTCTAGGTGAATGAGAAACTCTTCACAATTAAGGAGGAGGAAAGGCACTACACATAGGAAGAGAAAGAAGAAAAACTGTCAGAACAGGCTGTGCAGCCATGGTGAAGACCCAAGCTCTGGTGTCAGAGTCCCTCTGTGTGACCCTAACTAACTGTCTGACCTGAGGAAAATCACTTAATGTCACCTCGCCTCATTTTCTTCATCTGCAATATAGGAGCAAAAAGTATCTGCTCCATAGAGTTATTAAGAGATAGAAAGTACTCAGAGTAGAGTCTAGCCAAAGAAAACACTTACTAATGTAAGCCGTTATTATTAGCAATGTGGTGGTTTTAGTTGCTAAGTCACATCCGACTCTTTGGACCCAATGAACTGTAGCCCTCCAGGCGCCTCTGTCCATGCACACTCCGGGCAGGAATACCGGAGTGGGTTGCCATTTCCTTCTCCAGGGGATCTTCCCGTCTCAGGGATCAGACCCACATCTCTTCTGTCTCCTGAATTGCAGGCAGATTCTTTATCACTGAGCCACCAGGGAAGACCCAGATTATTAGCAAATAAGCATGCAATATAGTCTGAATCCAGTGCATTTTACTTTGAATAAATAAGTAAAAGCAACAAGTTAAATAAGCTTTTTAAAAGTTCCATTTACTTATCTAAGTAGTCTGCATGTTTTGCTTGACTGGGCGGTACTTAATAATATTTAAATCATATGTATTTATACTAAATGGAGAAGGCAATGGCACCCCACTCCAGTACTCTTGCCTGGAAAATCCCATGGACGGAGGAGCCTGGTGGGCTGCAGTCCATAGGGTCGCTGAGAGTCAACACAACTGAGCAGCTTCACTTTCACTTTTCACTTTTATGCATTGGAGAAGGAAATGGCAACCCACTCCAGTGTTCTTGCCTAGAGAATCCCAGGGACAGGGGAGCTTGGTGGGCTGCCATCTATGGGGTCTCACAGAGTCGGACATGACTGAAGTGACTGAGCAGCAGCATTTATACTAAAAAAAACCCAAACAAACCCTAGTATCTTTTGTTGTGTTGCCCATAAATCCAATCATTCCTTGAGAAGGAGTGACGTAGGGGCTTCCCTGGTGGTCTAGTGGTTAAGACTCCCTGCTGCCAATGCAGTGTGGGCACAGGTTCAATATCTGGTCAGGGAAATAAGACCTTGCATACCACATGGCTTGGCCAAAAGAGAAAAACAAAGGAGTGAGGTGAATGGTCATTAAGCAAGCCTATTCCAGCTCTAGGTCTCAGTTTTTTAATCTGCAAAATGGAAAAGTTGTACTGTTTTGTCATGGATGCTTTTTCAGCTCTAACTTTCTGTGCTCTCTTATTGCTGGCTGTATTCATGATTGTAGGAATAAGGCAAGCCCAAAATTTATGGAAATTAAATATAAGTTCCAAGAGAAAAAACAGGGAAAAAGAAAGGAAAAAAACAACCCCTGAATGGTAGATTACCTTTTGATTTCTAGGGTTTTACATAAATGACTCTGTAACTACCTGTTCAGCAATTAAATATGGGATTTATTGTACTGACTTTTAACAAGTTGAAAATGGTACTGGTGAATGGATTGATTGATGTCCTCGGTCAGCAAGCAGGCGCTGTTTCGGATCACAGACTTGGGCAAAGGACCAAGGCGAGCAGCAGGAAGGCCAGTGTGCCTCCAGGAAGGAAACTATGGGAGTGGGTCAAGCCGGGTCATGTCCAGGAGGCTGCAGTCAGAGGCAAGCCGGGGCTGCGGTTCCGGCTGCGGCAGTGGTGCCTCAGAGTCCACGAGGTCACAGAAGCGACGTGGCAGATACAGAAGGGCGTGTTACCACATGTGAGCAGAGCACACAAACCAGAGAGCACATCCCGAACAGAACACAAAGCCAGCCAGTGAACAGGAAAGTCACCCAGTCATGTCAGACTCTTTGTGACCCCATGGACTGTACAGTGGAATTCTCCAGGCCAGAAGACTGGAATGGGTAGCCTTTCCCTTCTCCAGGATTCGAACCCAGGTCTCTCACATTGCAGGCAGATTCTTTACCTGTTGAGCCACCAGGGAAGCCGGATAGAGTGGGAAACAAAAGAGAAATGGTAACTCCAAAGAAGCGCTGATTCTGAAGCACACCCCAGGCCAGACCAGATGCTTCCTCAAGTCCTCTTGCCATGTCAGAATCAATGCAAAGCCTTTGCCATCCGCAAGCCTGTAATCAAAGCCAACAACACAATGGCACCTAGACAGAGAAAGTATGTGGGTTGAAAAACAGGGACAGATCGTCAGTGTTTCACAGTCAAGGGTGAGGTGTCTGGTGAGATCATTTAGAAAGGGCAGCAAGCAGGACCTAGAAGGTGAGATGGCTACAGCCGAAAACAGAGCAGGCCCGGGGAATGCACGGAGGCCAAAGGAACAAGAACCAGAAGTGGGCTCGAGGCTGTGTAGATTAAGGTTTAAATTGAAAAGCTACGACTTTAAGAACATTCGTTTATTTGTTCATTCATTATATGCCCTAAATATCAGCTAAGCAACTTCCATGTACAAGGCATAGTTAGTCCAACAGCAGCACAGCCCTACGCTGTCATCGCGAGACATTGAGATTCGAATTCCTTTTAACGTTGGAGGATTCAGACCAAGGTGGGGAAAAAGATAATAGGAAATTCTAACGTAAGTGTCTTAATTCAGGTTCACAAAGAGGGCTCAGGTAATCTAATCCAAACCTGCAACACTCAGCTGATTCTGAAGGATGAACACTAAACTGAGTTGGTCAGACAAGGAGCCTGGTGGGAGGAGCTGGAGAGGATGGACAGAGGATTGGAAGACACGTGTCCTAATGTTGCGTTCGTGCAAGCTCAGTTGCTCCGTTGTGTCTGACTCTTTTTGACCCCAAGAACTATAGCCTGCCAGGCTCCTCCACCCATAGGATTTCCTAGGCAAGAATACTGGGGTGGGTTACCATTTCGTTCTCCAGTCCTAATGTTGCAGATGGCAGCAGATTTCAAAGAGGAGAGGCACACGTTCTAAGAACCATAAATAGAAAAGTAATAAAATTGAGTCATATTCTGTAATTAAATAATTCAACAGAAATACAAGGAGAAATAGTCAAATCTACGATTATCCTGGGAGAGTCCAACTCACCCCTCTTCAATAATTAATAGAACTTTAAAAATCAGTGAGAATATATATAATTTGAACAACAAGATTAAGAAACTGACTAAGGGACATAAACAGAACTCTCCACTCAAAAACTGAAGAATATATACTAGTTTGAAGCACACAGAGAATGTTTCAGTTCAGTTCAGTTCAGTCGCTCAGTTGTGTCCGGCTCTTTGCAACCCCATGAATTGCAGCATGCCAGGCCTCCCTGTCCATCACCAACTCCCAGAGTTTGCTCAGACTCACGTCCATCAAGTCAGTGATGCCATCCAGCCATCTCATCTTCTGTCGTCTCCTTCTCCTCCTGCCCCCAATCCCTCCCAGCATCAGAGTCTTTTCCAATGAGTCAACTCTTTGCATGAGGTGGCCAAAGTACTGGAGTTTCAGCTTCAGCATCATTCCTTCCAAAGAAATCCCAGGGCTGATCTCCTTCAGAATGGACTGGTTGGATCTCCTTGCAGTCCAAGGGACTCTCAAGAGTCTTCTACGACACCACAGTTCAAAAGCATCAATTCTTCGGTGCTCAGCCTTCTTCACAGTCCAACTCTCACATCCATACATGACCACAGGAAAAACCATAGCCTTGACTAGACGGACCTTTGTTGGCAAAGTGATGTCTCTGCTTTTGAATATGCTGTCTAGGTTGGTCATAACTTTTCTTCCAAGGAGTAAGCGCCTTTTAATTTCATGGCTGCAATCACCATCTGCAGTGATTTTGGAGCCCAAAAAAATAAAGTCTGACACTGTTTCCACTGTTTCCCCATCTATTTCCCATGAAGTGATGGGACTGGATGCCATGATACAATTGGTCATATCCTGCCTCATGAAGGAAGTCTCAACAATTGTCAAATGATTGAAATAACAGAATACTTTCTCTGAGCACACCACAATTATGTTAGAAATCATTAATAAAAGTTTAAATCTCTATAGAGTGCAGGTTCGACCCCTAGGTTGGGAAGATCTCCTAGAGGAGGGAATGGCAACCCACTCCAGTATTCTTGCCTGGAGAATCCCATGGACAGAGGAGCCTGGTGGGCTATGGTCCATAGGGTCGCAAAGACTCAGACACAACCGAAGTGACTTAACACACACACACACAGCACACATATTGTATGGAAAGTTAAAAAAAATCTAAGTAAGTAATGGGTTAATAAAAAGAAAGCAGTGTAAATTATAAAATACTTAACAACTGAAATGATAATGGCAGTATCACATATGAGTCTAGCAGGATGCAGGGCTCCCCATGCGGCACAGTGGTAGGGAGTCTGCCGGCCACGCAGGAGACACGAGAGAGGTGAGTCTAATCCCTGGCTGGGAAGACCCCCTGGGGTAGACAGTGGCAACCGCTCCAGTATTCTCACCTGGAATATTTGAAAAAGGTCTATAGCCTTAAATGCTATATTAACGAGGAAGAAAGACCGAAAGTTAATGAGTTAAGCACCTATTTCGAAAGTTAGAGCAGGAATAGCAGAAAACACCAATTGAGAGAAGGAGGAAAATAAAGAACATACATTTAATGAAATAGAAAACAAATGTAAAATAGAAATAAATCAGTAAAGTGCAAAATTGGTCCTTTAAAAAAGTTTGTTAAATTGATAAATCTCTAATGAGATTGCCCCCAAAACAGGGAAGCGGAACCAAAAAATGTATTTGTAATGAAAAATGAGACGTCAATACAGATCTTGTAGACATTAGAAAGATAATGAGTATAATATATCTTTATGTAAAAGATTTGAAATTTTTTGTGGAAAAACTGACACGAAAAGAAATAGAAAACCTGAATAAGTCCTATAACTATAAATGAAGATGAATGTGTAATTAAAAACCTTCCCCTGGAACTTCCCTGGCTCTCCTATGGTTGAGACTCCATGCTCCCAAAGCAGGGGGCCCGGGTTCACTCCCAGGTCAGGAACCTAGATTCCCACATGGCTCAAGTAAAAGATCTATCATGCCTCAGCTAAAGATCAAAGAACCCGCGTGCCACAGCTAAGACCTGGCACAGCCAAACAAGTAAGTATTTAAAACAAAAAACCTTCCCCCAAAGAAAATCCCAAGCTGAACTGGCCTGCCCCGTGAGTTCTATCAACATGTAAGAAGGAAATAAAATCAGTTTTCATACAAACGCTCCCAGGTAACTGAAAAAAGAAAGGACATTCCTCAGCTTCACATATGAGGCTATCATAACTTCGTACGAAAACCTGTCAAGGATTTTACATTAAACAATATAGTTTAAAAATTGCAGGGACTTCCCTGGAGGTCTGGCAGTTAAGGATCTGCCTACCAATGCAGGGGACACAGGTTCCATCCCTGATGGTAGAACTAAGATCCCACCTGCCAAGGAGCAACTAAGCCCAAGCACCACAATCACAGAGCCCCCAAACTCTAGAGTCTGAGAGCCACAGCTAGAGAGAAACCCACACACCGCAATGAAAGATCCTGTGTGCCAGGGCCCCAGAGACAAATAAATAAGTGAAAAGTGTTAGTCGCTCAGTCGAGTCCAACTCTTATCAACCCCATGGACTATAGCCCACCTGGCTCCTCGTCCATGGAATTCTCCAGGCAAGAATACTAGAGTGGGTAGTCATTTACTTCTCTAGGGGATCTTCCCTGACCCAGGGATTGAACCCGGGTCTCCTGCTTTGCAGGCAGATTCTTTACCATCTGAGCTACCGGGAAAGCCAATTTAAATAAAAACACAAAAACATTTTTTAAATGCCAAATTAAATATTGCCAAAGTGATTCCAAAAATATAATGCATAAAATGTTAATACATTGTGACCAATTTGAGTGTTTACCATGAATGTAAAATTGGTTTGCTAGAATACAGTGTAATTTTAGCATGCTAACAAAATAAAGGAGGAAAATTGTTTTAATCAAAGCATTAAAGTGTTTGATAAAGTTAACCCATGCAAAGATACTTGTAGAAAATGTTTAGCTTTCCCTTTGAAATCAGAGGTGAAGAAAGACGCCCGCTCTTGGCACTTGTATTCAACAGTGTCCTGGAGTGGGAGATGGTCTGAGGGAGCTGGAAAGACAAGAAGTTACAGTTTGAGGGTAATCCTTCTTTTTTCTTTTTATTTCTTAATTAGTTTAATTATTTATTTTTGGCTGCGCTGGGTCTTTGTTGCTACGAGTGGGGCTACATACACTTCCTTGCAGTGCACCGGCTTCTCATTGCGAAGGCTTCTCTTGTTGCGGCCCACCCCACACACACACACCCCCACCCCACACACACACACCCCCACCCCCCACACACACACCCCACACACACACACACACCCCCACCCCACACACACACACCCCCACCCCACACACACACACCCCACCCCCCCACACACACACACCCCCACCCCACACACACACACCCCCACCCCCCCCACACACACACCCCCACCCCACACACACACACCCCCACCCCCCACACACACACCCCACACACACACACACCCCCACCCCACACACACACACCCCCACCCCACACACACACACCCCACCCCCCCACACACACACACCCCCACCCCACACACACACACCCCACCCCCCACACACACACCCCACACACACACACACCCCCACCCACACACACACACACCCCCACCCCACACACACACACCCCCACCCCACACACACACACCCCACACACACACACACACCCCCACCCCACACACACACACCCCCACCCCACACACACACACCCCCACCCCACACACACACACCCCCACCCCACACACACACACCCCACCCCCCCACACACACACACCCCCACCCCCCACACACACACCCCACACACACACACACCCCACACACACACACACCCCACACACACACACACCCCCACCCCCACACACACACACCCCACACACACACACACCCCCACCCCACACACACCCCCCCACACACACACACACCCCCACCCCCACACACACACACCCCCACCCCCCCACACACACACCCCCACCCCCCCACACACCCACACACACACACCCACACACACACACACACACCCCCACCCCACACACACACCCCCACACACACACACCCCCACCCCCACCCAACCCCCCCACACACACACCAACCCCACACACACACCCCCACCCCCACACACACACACCCCCACCCCCCCCACACACACACCCCACACACACACACCCCTACCCCACACACACACCCCCACCCCCCCACACACACACACCCCACACACACACACCCCTACCCCACACACACACCCCTACCCCACACACACACACCCCCACCCCACACACACACACCCCCACCCCCCCACACACACACACCCCACACACACACACCCCTACCCCACACACACACCCCTACCCCACACACACACACCCCCACCCCACACACACACACCCCCACCCCCCCACACACACACCCACCCCACACACACACCCCCACCCCCACACACACACCCCCCCACCCCACACACACACACACCCACCCCACACACACACACACCCACCCCCACACACACACACCCCCACCCCACACACACACACCCACCCCCACACACACCCCCACATACACACCCCATGCACCCCCTACCACACACACACTCCCCACCCCACATCCTACCCCCAGACTCTAGAGCACAGGCTCAATAGCTGCAGCTCATGGCTTTCTTGCCTTGTTGCCATGTGGGATCTTGCTGCACCAGGGATCGAACCCATGTCTCCTGCACTGGTAGGTGGATTCTTTACCACTGAGCCACCAGGGAAACTCTTTCTTTTTTCTTACTTTCTTTTTTTTCTTTTTCTTTTTTTTTTTGGCAGTGCCACACAGCTTGCGGGATTCCAGCTTCCCTAACAGGGACTGAATCCCAGGCCCTCGGTGGTGAATGCTCAGAGTCCCAACCACAGGACTGCCGGGGAACTCCTGAATGTGGTGTTTCTGATAAGCATCTCTAGTCCCAGGGATGGCAGAGTTTAGGGGGACCACCGGAACAGGTGGCTGAGAGAGAAAGGAGGTGACGGCTATGGGAGTTCGGGGTAATGTGACCTTGGGCTGGAGTTGTATGTGAGCTATTCACATGGGCGCCGAGGTCCCTTGGGCTGGAGTTCTATACAGGTTCTTCACATGGGCCCCGAGGTCCTTTGGGCTGGAGTTGTATATGGGTTATTCACAAGGACCCTAAGGTCCCTTGAGCTGGAGTTGAATACAGGTTATTCACATGGGCCCCGAGGTCCCTCCAGATGACAGGATGGGAGTGTAAGCCCCTGCCAAAGCGTTCAGTGAACACGGAAGGGTGGCCAGGACTTGAGTAGATGGTACGGAGGGGGAAAGGTAACACACCCAAGTGGCACACCTTCAACAAGCTTGAGGAGTATTATACTAGGAGATCTTATAATAATTTGGAAGAGCTGGTGGGTAACAAGAACCAGCAGACCACTCTCAAGTCCCTGTTACGTGGGGTTTGCATGGACAAACCACCTCCACCCACCACAGCTCTAGAGGGAGCCTGTCATTAAACAAGTAGGTGAAGGGGTTTTGCATCAGATGATGTGTACAAAGCGCCTTCTTGCCAAGTCTGGCTCCCAGGAAATGTTGAGTGAGTGTCAGCTAGAGGCTCTGTGGAGCTACAGGGGAGAGGGGTCATGACGAGTGTGTCTGGGGAGGGGGCTTCCACCAGTGGGAGGATGAGAATACGTTGGGCTCAGGTGGTAAGCCTGAGCGGGATGTGAGGTCTGTGGAGTCATCTGGCCTAACCTGGTTCTTACACGTTCAAACTCTCTGGGATAGTGTCTGGCAAAATGACATTGGCTCAAGTTCTCCATGGAGCTTGTGAGGCCTGTGCATTTAGTGGTCACTAGGTTCTATGATGACCAGTTCCAGGGTATCTCTTGCATCCTTCTCATTTCTATTTCCATTAACAACATCCCGACTCGGGCCGCCATGATTTCCATCCTGGACAACAGTCTCCCGGCTGTTTCTTCTGCCTCCAGGTTATTATTCACTCCCTGACAGTTCATCTGTCATCTCCCTTCTCAAAGCTCTCAGTGCTCCCCAACTAAGGTTAAACCTCCTCACTTAAGGATCGAGACCCTCTACCATGCTCTGATAATGTTTCAATTCCTGTTGCCTGTGATGTCACCAGTTCCTACTTGCCGTTCCCCAGTTCGCTGTGTTCGTTTCCTCCCTGCTTTCGTTCATACCGTTCCTCACCCCTGGCTCTGATTTCTTCTTGTCAAAACCACCCCCACCCCCACCCCCTGTTGTCGTCAGGGTCTCTTCAGACACTAGCAAGTTCCACCCTTAATCGTCACACACAGCCAGGGGTGGTGTTGATAAGGTGTAACCACTGCCACACACAGGCACCGTCCCAATCAGGACAGACTCTGGCCTGGGTAGAGGAGGGCCTCTGAGTCCCTGCCATGCTGGAGTGCGGGGTCTCTGGGTTCCCGGGGAGGAAGCCACGGCGGGTGGGGAGGAAAGGAGAGTGGGGTGCTCAGAGGAGCAGGATTTCGCCATTCTCACTGTGGGCAGAGCAATGCGTGTGCCGTACTTAGTCGCTCAGTCGTGTCTGACTGTTTCTCACTGTGGCTGACTGTTTCTGACTGTGGACACAGCAGTTTGTGTGCTGTGCTTAGTCGCGTCCGACTGTTTCTGACTGTGGCCGACTGCTTCTGACTGTGGACACACAGCAGTGAGTGTGCCATGCTCAGTCACTCAGTCATGTCCAATTGTTTCTCACTGTGGCCAACTGTATCTGACTGTGGACACAGCAGTGTGTGTGCCATGCTCAGTTGCTCAGTTGTGTCCGACTGTTTGTGACCCCATGGACAGTAGCCTGCCAGACTCCTCTGTGCATGGGATTCTCCAAGCAGTAATACTGGAGTGGGTAGCCTATCCCTTCTCCAGGGGATCTTCCCGACCCAGGAATTGAACCCAGGTCTCCTGCATTGCAGGCAGATTCCTTACCAGCTGAGCCACAGGGGAAGCCCACAGCAGTAAATACCACGGGGCATTAGTTCCTCGGACACCCTCATGCAATCCGTTTCTTTTGGCAACTTGGAATTCAGCATCTAACCCATTCTGCTTTTCATATAAGTGGTGTCCACTCCCTCCCCCCACTCACAGCAAGAGGATAAGCTCCTTCAAGACTGTCCGCCTCACTGCTGTGCTGCCCCACTACATCTGGCACATCACAGACACTCAACAAACGTTTGCCCCTTGGCAACCAGCAAGCGGAAACTGTTTACTTTCAAATGTCAACAGAGTAGGGTTCCTAAGGAGAAAAATGAAATGATAAATAATTCTTAATGAATGCCTGCCCTGGACACGTTATTTCATTTCATTCTGGCAGTAAATCTAAGAGGTTGGTTTTCTTAGTCCCATTTTACAAATGGGTAAATCAAGGCTTAGACTTATTCAGTTGGTCCAGGACCACCCAGCTGGAAGTGGCAGAGGGGAGATGGCCATCCTGTTTGTCTTTAAGCTCATTTTCTCTTTTTCAGAACTTGATGGGCAGTTGTTTTGTTTATTCTATGGTTCAAATCAGAGATTATATGGACTTTACATTATTAATCTGGTGGCTTTTTTCAAAATGTGCTTTCAAAATTTTAAAAAAAATGTCTCCTACTGGACTGGTAACCTAAATGAGCCTTAACAGATTCTATGGAAAGATCCCTTGTGTTCAGTCTTTTCAATTACTTTACCACCATTTTCTCTTTCACCAACTCAGTTACATTTGATAGAGTTCTTTTGAGAGAGATCTCTTTCTGAATCTTTGCAAAAGGCAGAATTTCAGCACAGACTAAAAGTATAAAGGGAAACCATTTTAATTTTTTAATTCGGGCCATTATTAGCTCCCCCTTGCATCAGCTTCTTCTAATTATGCAGAAGTGCACACATCTGACAGAGTGCCTGGCCCTGACTCATGACTTACTAATGAGATCATATTTTTCATTACAATTCCAAAATCCCATCAATCTTTTCTTAATTATTTTTAAGTGAATTTGCTGCTTTAGAAAGGGAAAGGGCGCATGTGGCCCTAGCAAGAACCAGAAAAGTTTCATGCGATTTCAATTTCAGAAACTTTGTTGGCGAGAAGGCCTGTAACCATTGCCAATGTTAATAAATCAGATTTCGATGTCTAGGAACGGGTTTAATGCCATGCACCGCTCCCCCCTCTCAACCCCCCATATACCAGAACTCACTCTCAGACTCAGTGAATCAGACCTTCAAGCATTGCCACAGCAAAGCTCCTTCCAAGTGTCTCTGCCAACACGTATCCTAGTCATGGGTACAGCCGGGGAAACGCTCACAGAGCCTGACAGTGGATACTAGCTGTAACGCAGACTCGGGCTCCTGGGCACCAGCTCTGCCGGACTTCACCCTTTAGCTGCCAGACGTGAAGAATCTCCCAGAGGGGCCTGGAGGGGCCGGACCAGATGGATTTTTGAGAAGGCGTGGGTCGCGGCAGCAGCTATTTTAACGACTGCTGCAGGGGTATTTGAATAATTTAATATGCGATGTGGTTCAGGCGCCTACCAGGGCCTGGCAGCCCAGGCCCCGCAGCAGAGGCTGCCCTGAAACCTGGACTGGGGGCTGCTTTCCAGGCATGTTATTCCGCCACGTCCAACACTCCGAATGGGCCTTCATTAACAGTGGCAGCCTGGAAACTGCCCCCAGCTATCCTCCACCCCTTTGCGTTTCGTCAGCTGCCATGTAAGCTGGCCCTCTACTCCTAGTCCTCACCCAGCATATTCAGCAGATACCCACTTGTCTGAGGTTTGCGTAAGTGAGGGGAAAACCCAAGGTGGCCGGGGAATCTCCTCTTCCTTATAAACTTTCATATGTTCCCCCGTGACACCTAGGTCCTCAGAAATGAAACTCCAGTTGTCTGATTACAAATTTTAAAGGTCTAACTTTTTAAAAAAAATTATTTTTAAAGTAAAACAGATGTTTGTTTCCAGTGCCATGTGATATAGCCCTTGGAGGCTTAAACCCCTTGAAAAGGTGACTGAAGGAGGACATGAACACTCTGGACGGGAAGGGGCCCCATGGTCGTGAGTTCCCGGCGGGTTGCCCCTTGGTTCAGGCAGAGAGGACACCTCCCTCCATCCACGGACAGTGTCCCACAGGCCTGACCGGCTGCTCTTCTCGCATCTGCTCCAACAGCAGTCCTTTGCCTTTAACAGGAGCAGTTTTCCTTTTTATTATTACTCGTATTTTTTGGCCATGGCAGGTCTCCCTTGCTGTGTGTGGGCTGTCTCTAGTCGCAATGAGCGAGAGCTCCTCTGTAGTTGCGGTGCGCGGGTGTCTTGGGGCGGGGGCTTATCTTGCCGCAGGGCACAGGCTGTAGGCGCTTGGGCTTCAGTAGTTGTGACGGGTGGCTTTAGTTTGTCCGCGGCATGTGGAGATCTTCCCAGATTAGTCATCGCACCTGTGTCCCCCACATTGCAAGGCGAATTCCGAACCACTGGACCACCAGGGAAGCCCCAGTATTCTTTCTTAAGCGTGACCTTCTCATCTACGGGATTTCATGCCTAGGCTGAGCCGTCTGCCTCACTCCTGCCCCACTCTGTGCTCAGTACTCTTTTGAGAAGTGTCCTGGGCCGGTAGGGGCCAGAACCCTAACAAAGATGTCGGCCAGGGTTCCGCTCGGGAGGAGTGTGACCAAAGACCCCCAGTGACGTCAGGGCCATCCCTTCAGACTCCAGTGCCCAGCCAGCCTCCAAGTCTTTCCTGCCCCCCATCCAGGCACTGTAATAGCTAAGTCAGCTGGAAAAGAAATGCTGAAGAAAGACAAAAGTAAAACAGCGCACAGGGGCAGCCGGGGCCAGGAAGGAGAGCGCGGCAACACAGCACAGAGGACCATTGTGCTGGGCTCCGCGGGCCGCGGGGGGCTTGGCATCCCGATCAGCTGAGCCCGCGATGATGCGTGTTCTCTGGAGGGAGATCCTGGGATCCCAGATGAATAAAGGACAGCTTGGGGTGGGGGGTGGGGGTGCTGGGTGGGAGCTGTCAGGAGGGTCAGGGGCCAGACAGAGGAGAGAGCCGGCCGAGCAGAGAGAGGGCTGAGGCACAGAGCCCCTGTCTCTGCTCCCTCACTACCCGGGGTTAGCCAGGGTCCCATCAGCTTGACAGCTGTCTACAGGAAGAGCAATTTTCCCAATGACTTGTCCACGAGTGTGAGAAGGGTGTTCTTGAAGGAAGGAGGGGAAAAGGAAAGGAACTTGGCCTCCATTGCCGCCATAGTCCATTGTGAAGCCATGACCGCGGGGCTTAAACATCCTTTGAATGAATGTATAAGGAACGGAGGAAGACCATGGAAGAAAGGACAGTGGGAGGTGAGGGGTGGGGGTGTCAGCTGTAGGGATTGTTTTTTACTTTGTGAATAGTAGCACCTCCTTCTCAGCTTCCTGCTTTGGGGACCGGCTCCCTGTCTGCCTCCTGCTCATTTCTCAGGGAGATAACGTAGAACCAGGACTGTCCTCTGAAAGCAACAGTAATTGTTCAGAACGAAATTTACTGAGGAATCAAGAGAATCTGGAAGTCCAGGGTCCAGGTAGGCTTCGAACCTGAGCTCCCCTCACTTGTGAAAGGCTCCTCAGCCCCTCACCTGGGGGTGGGGGGCGGGTACATGGGGTGACAGCCAGCCTACCCTGCTTTTTCCAGGGAAAAACCCAGTTCATCCTAGACCAATGATTTGCCCCCAAGTTGGGGGAGGGGGAGACTGGGACAAGCCCCGAAAAAAGAAGTGTTAAGAGAAGGAAAGAGCTGGCACTGGTAAATGGAGAAAGGTTCCAGCAGCTTAATCCATCTTGAACAGAATCATTAATCAGGTGCAAAACTCCGAAAAGGAGCAAAATTAGGACCAGCGCCTTCCAAGGGCAGCCTGCCAATTTCCCCCGCTCGCGTTTTCATTTCCAGATCCTTAGTGTCTTTGTATCAGGGCTGGTCCCAGCCAGCCCAGTCAGGAGCCACCTGTTCCTGTCCCCTCCCACCTCCCTGACCTCGGAAGTGAGAGGAGAAATGATGGGAAACCCAGACAGCTGCTATAAACCCCTCCCCCACAAAACAAGCCACCCGATTCTAGGAACTGGGCCAGGCCCTGGCAGATGAGTTACTCTCTGTGAAAAATGCTTCTGTAAGCACATTAACTCTTTCCTTCACAGAGTTACTCTCTTGTTTACTAGAAGACACAGTCAGGGCTGGAAGGGACATCATCGATTCAAACCTTGCCCTTCCCTTGCTGTTCTGCCCAAGGTCATGACATGGATTATCTGCAGAGTCATGACAGCCAACCTCCAAAGTTGTCCTGAGTGATTCCTGCCACCCAGGGTCCACAGTCTTGGAGTCTCCTCTCAGAGTGAATAAGGCTGCCCTGTGAAATTGATAAAACACTGCAGAAGTGACCATGTGTGACTTCCAAGGCTAGATCATAAAAGACATGCAGATCTTTCTCCTCTCTAGATTGAGAGTGGGAAAGCCAGCTGTCATGCTCAAGCAGCACTGTGGCAAGAGGTGGAACCTGAGACTTTCCTCCAACAGCCAGCACCAACCTCTCAGCTAGGCAGGGGAGCTGCCTGGGAAGACCCTCCAGCCCCAGTCAAACCTTCAGATGAGTGCAGCCCCAAGTTATATATCCTGAGGTCTCGATCCAGAGCCACCCAGCTGGACTCTGCTGAACTCCTGACCTACTGAAACTCCTGGCTTAAGTTAATAAGTGTTTATTGTAGTATCACGGAGAAGGCAATGGCACCCCACTCCAGTACTCTTGCCTGTTAAATCCCATGGACGGAGGAGCCTGGTAGGCTGCAGTCCATGGGGTTGCTAGGAGTCGGACACGACTGAGCAACTTCACTTTCACTTTTCACTTTCACACATTGGAGAAGGAAATGGCAACCCACTCCAGTGTTCTTGCCTGGAGAATCCCAGGGACGGGGGAGCCTGGTGGGCTGCCATCTATGGGGTCGCACAGAGTCGGACACGACTGAAGTGACTTAGCAGCATTGTAGTATCAAAGAGAAATATAGTTGGACATTCATTAAAGGCGACAAGTGAGATTTCATGCAGACTGCTGCAGCAGGGGAGCAAGATAAGCAACTCAGCTCCACTCTGTGCAGAGAGACAGGGTTTTCAGGGAAGCAGGAGACAGGAGGAATTATTGAGGGCTTAGGCAGAGTCAGAGAAGTAGAAACTTACAAAAAGTGGGAAAGGGGCTGTTTTCTGAGAAATGTTAGGCAAGGTACTAGGTCTTGGGTGAAGGCAAACCTCACACAGAAAATTCTTTCGGCAACCTGAGCTTTCCCAGAAACTCAGGAGGGCTGGGGCTCAGGCCAAGGGCACAGTCGTTATAAACCAGGCTCGTGTTTGTTCCACTGTCAGTGTGAGGAGCTGGTTTTGTGCCAAACTGTGCCAAGGTTTTGCTGTTCTCATAGGTCACACCTGAGATCTGGTCAAAAAGTCTCAGAGACGCCTGACTGAAGTCAGTCAAGGAGGGAGTCTTTGTCATTAGTTCTCACCACTGTGAGCTCTGGGAGAGTTTGGTGTGCAGCAATAGACGATTCTACCCATGAAAGATGCAAAGCCAGATTTCCAGGGCCCATGTTGTGTGCTTCCGCCCAAACATGCAAGACAGTTGGGGATTATCACTTTTCCATATACCCATTCTCACAATCACTCAGGGCCCAGTAGATTATCCAATACATTTCTTAACCTGACAGCCCTCATAGTGTCCTTCCTCACAGTGAGCACCTCCCCAGATGAAATCCCCCGAAGTCGGTGCATATCCCTGTGAGTGGCATGCAAGAGTCATCAAAGCCAACACGTAACCAACTTGCTGAGCACTTCCTTGTGTCATGCAGGCGCTGATGGTGCAGAAATGCACATCCCTACCCCCAGTGATCAGCATTCTGGAACCCAGCGAAAACTTCCCCTTTAGACGAGGTTTCAGAGTAGGAATCAGGGTCTGCCAAATGCAACGTGAGTTTAATCGAACTATTTTGTCCCAGCTGAGCCAAGGGGCCCTCAAGGGAACACTGGCAGCCAGAAACACTTACTTACTTCATGTTTTAACTGTGGGGCAGAACAGAGGCCAGCACCATCATAATCACACACAATTGAGACATGAGATGTTCACAACACAGACACCAAGTGGACTTCATCTTTTTTCTTTTATTTTTAATTTTTGGCTGGGCTGGGCCTTCATTGCTGTGCAGGCTTTCTCTAGTTGCGGTGAGCGGGGGCTCCTCTCTAGTTTCAGCACTTGGGCTTCTCACTCAGTGCAAGTGGCTTCTCTGGTTGTGGAGCACAGGCTCTAGGCATGTGGGCTCAGTAGTTGTGGTTCCTGGGCTCTAGAGCACAAACTCAATAGCTGTGGCACACAGGCTCGGTGGCATGTGGGATCTTCCTGGATCAGGGATCAAATCTGTGTCTCCTGACTGGCAGGTGGTTTCTTCACCACTGAGCCACCAGGGAAGCCCTGTCTTCTTTCTTAAGTGAAGACACTGCAGACAGGTGTGTACCTGCCCTTAGGACCAGATGACTATCCATCCTTAAGCGTCCACATTCAGGGTGGAATGACACTCAGGGTGGCTACTACTGCAGCTTGAGAAGGCAGGTCCTCACCAAGACAGAGCGAGAGCCATTTCCTCTGGGGAGCCTCCTTTGGCCTCTTCCAGCAGAATTAAGCGTCCACTCCTCTGAGCTTCAGGTCCTTGTCATACCTCTCATCTCCGGTCGACTGAACCTCTGGTTTCAAGGACTCTGTTGTCCACCCTGGGGCCTAGAATAGCAACTGGTAGATAGTAAGCCCTTAACAGTAAGTATATATGATGAATGAATAGGATGAGTGAATGAATAACAAAACATGTACCGGCTGACAGCCAGTCATCCTTGAAGTAAATTCTAAATAAGTAGGCAGCCTCAAGGGCAGTCCACAGGTTATCAGAGTGATGGTCTAAAACTCAGGTCTAAGACCATTCCTTAAATTTGGACTGTGTTTTCCCAAAGGAAAAATGTAGTAAAACTGGGAAACATGACGGTCAACCCACTAATTGTGTTAACCCACAATGTACCCTCATGCTGGAAAAGATTGAGGGCAGGAGGAAAAGGGGGCAACAGAGGATAAGATGGATGAGTGGCATCACCGACTCAATGGACATGAATTTGAGCAAACTCCAGGAGATAGTAAAGGACAGGTAAGCCTGGCATGCTGCAGTCCTTTGGGGTCGCAGAGTTGGACGCGACCTTGCGATTGAACAACAACAAATAAAAACCATGTACTTTGAAAGTGCGCTATTTCAACAACACATAATTTCCACTTTTAGTCCAGGTTCTGAACAACAGATATTTACAGATGAACTCCATTCATTTATTAGTTAATTTAGCAAAAATAAGAAGGCATCAATTATTCATAAGGAACACCTACTGTTTGCCAGGGTCTAAGATGCTCAAGCTGGTTTTAGAAAAGGCAGAGGAACCAGAGATCAAATTGCCAACATCTGCTGGATCATCGAAAAAGCAAGAGAGTTCCAGAAAAACATCTATTTCTGCTTTATTGACTATGCCAAAGCCTTTGACTGTGTGGATCACAATGAACTGTGGAAAATTCTGAAACAGATGGGAATACCAGACCACCTGACCTGACTCTTGAGAAATGTATATGCAGGTCAGGAAGCAACAGTTAGAACTGGACATGGAACAATAGACTGGTTCCAAATAGGAAAAGGAGTATGTCAAGGCTGTATATCGTCACCCTGTTTATTTAACTTATATGCAGAGTACATCATGGGAAACACTGGACTGGAAGAAACACAAGCTGGAATCAAGATTGCCGGGAGAAATATCAATAACCTCAGATATGCAGATGACACCACCCTTATGGCAGAAAGTGAAGAGGAAATAAAAACCCTCTTGATGAAAGTGAAAGAGGAGAGTGAAAAAGTTGGCTTAAAGCTCAACATTCAGAAAACGAAGATCATGGCATCCAGTCCCATCACTTCATGGCAAATAGATGGGGAAACAGTGGAAACAGTGTCAGACTTTATTTTTGGGGGCTCCAAAATCACTGCAGATGGTATTGCAGCCATGAAATTAAAAGACGCTTACTCCTTGGAAGGAAAGTTATGACCAACCTAGATAGCATATTCAAAAAGCAGAGACATTAACTTTGCCAACAAAGGTCTGTCTAGTCAAGGCTATGGTTTTTCCAGTGGTCATGTATAGATGTGAGAGTTAGACTGTGAAGAAGGCTGAGCACCAAAGAATTGATGCTTTTGAACTGTGGTGTTGGAGAAGACTCTTGAGAGTCCCTTGGACTGCAAGGAGATCCAACCAGTCCATCCTAAAGGAGATCAGTCCTGGGTGTTCATTGGAAGGACTGATGCTGAAGCTGAAACTCCAATATTTTGGCCACCTCATGTGAAGGGTTGACTCATTGGAAAAGGCCCTGATGCTGGGAGGGATTGGGGGCAGGAGGAGAAGGGGATGACAGAGGATGAGATGTCTGGATGGCATCACCAACTCGATGGACATGAGTTTGAGTGAACTCCGGGAGTTGGTGCTGGACAGGGAGGCCTGGCGTGCTTCGATTCATGGGATCACAAAGAGTCGGACACAACTGAGCGACTGAATTGAACTGAAGGGATAGATGGTGGCGACTGAGAGGCGAAAAGCAAAGCTCTACCCCAAGGTAAAGCTCTACCCCACCATCCACTGGGGAGAACCAGGTGTTAAACAGAGCACGAGGGTGAGCTTGGGGTGCCCCAAGCAGAGAGACCCTTGAGCCTGAGAGTCAGGTAAGTTTTCCTGGAGAAGACACTTGAAGCTTAAGAAAAGCAGACACAGGAAACAGTATTTTAAAAGACACAGGTAAAAGAGAATTCAAGATTTACAACAACTTAAGAGTCAACAGATCTGGGTTTCCTGTAATGCCTCTATGCTTTCCAGCTGTTCTGGCTGTGGGTCCTTAGCACTCCCAAATTCACCTTCTCCTCTGTAAAGTGGGTGACCTCAACCTCAAAGGGGTGTGAGTGCTCGAGCCAAGATGGTGCGTGGAAATGCTTGGACTGCTCCTGACACAAGCTCTGTGCCTGGTGGGCTACAGGACAGGAACGGCATGCGGGCCATCCTCTGGGCAAAGGGCCACCCCGTTGCACAGGACTCAGGGCAGCGGAGGCCAGGCTGGTGCCTAGAGTGATCGACGTCATGGGTAGAAAGGCACACAAGCAGAACTGGCAGGCGGCAGATAGGAAAGGAGACTTGGAAATGGAAAAACCTGGACGGTTACGTGGTGAAAATAAGCGAGCCATGAACCCATTGCCTGAGAAAGGAAGCCCGGAAAACAGAGGAAGGTTCTGTGCATTTTGGTCCAAAACCCAAACCAGAGGCACCAAGGAAACTACTATTCTAGCTGCTTCTAATTTCAACTTTCCTGCACCTTTATTTTAGGTGCAAATTACCCAAGTGAATGGCAATTTTTCTCAGAGCTGTAGATAATATGCCAGAAGTGGAAGAATTAAACTTTGAAGACGAAAGATTTAATTAATTTTTAAGATTCCCAAATGGGCTTTTAAAAATGAAATGGCTCAAAAGTACATTTACATCACAGTCAGATCTCAAAAAAAAAAAAAAAAAAATGGATTATAGAGGATGCTTGCCTGTCTGCAGCTCATTGTTTGGAGTCAGGCTTAGCCTCGCCATCCGAGAACTGTAAAATTCACCATTAGCTGCTTTGGTCACTTTCTTAAAAATGAAAATGTCCAGTTCCACTGTGAAAACAAGGATACATGGATGTATATATATATATAGAATTGGTACAGGATGGCCAATTGGTTGGATGGCATCAGTGACTCAAAGGACATGAGTTTGAGCAAGCTCTGGGAGACGGTGGAGGATGGGAAGCCTGGTGTGCTATATAGTTCATGGGGTTGCAAAGAGTCAGAGATGTTAACATCAGGTTAACATGACAAAGCCATCACAGTTTCTCCCGTATGAGCTGGGGACAGCAACTGTCCCTACTCCAGAGAGTTGCTATGAGGAGTAACAGCATGCAGTAACTATGAGCAACAATGATAATAAAACTAGGGGAGGGCAACGGCACCCACTCCAGGACTCTTGCCTGGAAAATCCCATGGACAGAGAAGCCTGGCAGACTACAGTCCACGGGACCGCAGAGTCGGACACGACTGAGCGACTTCACTTCCCTTTTGTCAGTCTTGCCTCGGAAGCATCTCCTGAACCCAGTGTGCTTGGCTTGGGTCCCTGGGGGAAGGAGTGGTCCAGAGAGCTCTGTAGGGCATCCCCAGGCCAGTACGTCACTCTCATACTAAGACGGTGTTTGTCTTTTCCATCCTCACTCCCTCCCAAGTGTGCAGCAGAGCCTTCCAGAGGTAGCATGGCAGGAGGTATTGCACCAGATCAAATGAGAAGTGGACAAGGATTCTACTGTTTCCTAATAACCCAGGCATTGAAGAGATTTATGAAAATATAAAATAAGGTCACTTGTCACTAAATTTTGCTTTGTTTGGGAAAACACAGCCATTACTTTTCATAAAAATTAACTTACTAGGGACTTCCCTGGTGGTCCAGTGGCCAAGACCCAATGCAGGGGGTACGAGTTCAGTCTCGGGTCAGGGAACTAGATCCCATGTAGGACAACTAAGATCTGGAACAGAAGGAAGAGAGGACCTTTTTTAAAAAAAAAATTTAACTTAACTCTGTAATGGATTTATTGTTGTTCATTTGAAATCAGTTAGAAAGAAAGCGAAAGGGAAGTCGCTCAGCCGTGTCCGACTCTTTGCGACCCGTGGACTGTAGCCCACCAGGTTCCTCTGTCCATGGGAATCTCCAGGCAAGAGTACTGGAGTGGGTTGCCATTTCCTTCTCCAGGGGATCTTCCCGACCCAGGGATTGAACCAGGTCTCCTGCATTACAAGCAGATGCTTTATAACGATCTAGTTTTGGGGGAGGGGGCGCTTAATTTCTAACTTGATAAATTGTGATCACTATAATCCACATAAGCAAAAGTCATTAAGGGTCTCGGTAAGCACGACCAGATAAAGGGGGCCGAGCCCTGCCATGTTGAGCCCTGCCTCCACCCTCAGTCCGTGTGGTCACCACCTCCCCAGCGCGCCCCACCTAAGGTCTACTCTGATCCCCTCACCCCCACCCTCCGGAAACATCTAAGGAGCCACTTTGAACCCAGACATGGTGTCAGGCAAAGGAAATGCAAACAGCCGCAGTCTCTCCCTCCTGGATCTCACACGAGGAATAGTACAGGCAAAAGCAAGTCAGACGGATAAAAGCATTGCAAAGTGGAACACGTGTCCCCACCTCCGTCAGCACAGTCCCTTGCCATGGCTGCCCTGTTCTTATCCCTTGTCCTCAATGACCACAACCCAGAGTGCCTCGATCTCTCTGGTGTCCACTCCTTCTATAACTTCTTCTCAAGGCACACTAACCTCCATGCCTCCTTTTGGGCAGTAACGAAAAAACACCAGGAAATAAGCCTCCACGGAAAGACTCGGCTGCGGATATGTGGGGGCGTTGCCGAGGGCAGCCCGGACTGTCCAGGCCCTCCTGGGAAAAGATGGTGCTGGGCCGGCTCCGCTGGAGCACTGTGCCTCTCCACCCTCTAGATGAAGGTATTTTTTTTCACTGAAGTGTATTTGATTTACAAGGTTGTGTTAGTTTCAGGTGGACAGCAAAGTGATTCAGTTATAGATACATTTGTAACTATTTTTTTTTAGATTCTTTTCCATTATCAGTGCAGTTCAGTTCAGTCGCTCAGTCGTGTCCAGCTCTTTGCGACCCCATGAACCGCAGCACGCCAGGCCTCCCTGTCCATCACCAACCCCAAGAATTTACTCAAACTCATGTCCATTGAGTCGGTGATGCCATCCAACCATTTCATCCCCTGTTGTCCCCTTCTCCTCCTGCCCTCAATCTTTCCTAGCATCGGGGTCTTTTCAAATGAGTCAGCTCTCTGCATTAGGTGGCCAAAGTATTGGAACTTCAGCTTCAACATCAGTCCTTCCAATGAACATCCAGGACTGATCTCCTTAAGGATGGACTGGTTGGATCTCCTTGCAGTCCAAGGGACTCTTAAGAGCCTTTTCCAACACCACAGTTCAAAAGCATCAATTCTTCGGTGCTCAGCTTTCTTTATAGTCCAACTCTCACATCCATACATGACCACTGGAAAAACCATAGCCTTGACTAGGTGGACCTTTGTTGACAAAGTAATGTCTCTGCTTTTTAATATGCTGTCTTAGGTTGATCATAACTTCTTTCCAAGGAGCAAGCGTCTTTTAATTTCATAGCTGCAATCACCATCTGCAGTGATTTTGGAGCCCAAGAAAATAAAGTCTGACAGTGTTTCCACTGTTTCCCCATCTATTTGCCATGAAGTGATGGGACTGGATGCCATGATCTTAGTTTTCTTTTTTTTTACTTTTTTAAAAAACTTTTATTTTGTATTGGGGTATAGCAGATTAACAGACAATATTGTGATAGTTTCAGGTGAACAGCAAAGGGACTCAGCCATACATATACATGTATTCATTCTCCCCCAAACCCCCTCCCATCCAGACTGCCACGAGACATTGAGCAGAGTTCCATGTGCTATACAGTAGGTCCTTGTTGGTTATCCTTCTTTTTTTTTTTTTAACATTTATTTATTTTAATTGGAGGCTAATTACTTTACAATATTGTAGTGGTTTTGCCATACATTGACATGAATCCACCACGGGTGTGTTCCCCATCCTGAACCCCCCTCCCACCTCCCTCCCCATCCCATCCCTCTGGGTCGTCCCAATGCACCAGCCCCAAGCACCCTGTCTCATGCATCGAACCTGGACTGGTGATCCATTTCACATATGATAATATACATGTTTCAATGCTGTTCTCCCAAATCATCCCATCCTCTCCCTCTCCCACAGAGTCCAAAAGACTCTTCTATACATCTGTGTCTCTTCTGCTGTCTCGCATACAGGGTTATGATCTTAGTTTTCTGAATGTTAAGCTTTAAGCCAACCTTTTCACTCTCCTCTTTCACTTTCATCAAGAGGCTTTTTAGTTCTTCTTCACTTTCTGCCATAAGGGTGGTGTCATCTGCATATCTGAGGTTATTGATATTTCTCCCAGCAATCTTGATTCCAGCTTGTGCTTCTTCTAGCCCAGCGTTTCTCATGATGTACTCTGCATATAAGTTAAATAAGCAAGGTGGCAATATAGATTATTACAAAATATTGAGTACAGTTCCCTGGGATATACAGTAGGTTCTTGTTACTTACCTATTTTATATATAGTAATTTATGTCTATTAATCCCAAACTCCTAATTTACCCCTCCTTCAATTTCTGCTTTGGTAACCAGTCCATCCTAAAGGAGATCAGTCCTGGGTGTTCATTGGAAGGACTGATGCTGAAGCTGAAACTCCAATATTTTGGCCACCTCATGTGAAGGGTCAGAGAAGGCAATGGCACCCCACTCCAGTACTCCTGCCTGGAAAATCCCATGGACGGAGGGGCCTGGAAGGCTGCAGTCCATGGGGTCGCTGAGGGTCGGACACGACTGAGCGACTTCACTTTCACTTTTGACTTTCATGCATTGGAGAAGGAAATGGCAACCCACTCCAGTGTTCTTGCCTGGAGAATCCCAGGGATGGGGGAGCCTGGTGGGCTGCCATCTATGGGGTCACACAGAGTCGGACACGACTGAAGTGACTTAGCAGTAGCAGCATGTGAAGGGTTGACTCATTGGAAAAGGCCCTGATGCTGGGAGGGATTGGGGGCAGGAGGAGGAGGGGACGACAGAGGATGAGATGGCTGGATGGCATCACCGACTCGATGGACGTGAGTCTGAGTGAACTCTGGGAGTTGGTGATGGACAGGGAGGCCTGGCGTGCTATGGTTCATGGGGTAGGAAAGAGTCGGACACAACTGAGCTACTGAACTGAACTGAACTGAACCATAAGTTTGTTTTCTAGCTCTGTGGTGGATTTATTTCTATTTTGTATATAAATTTATTTGTATCCTTTTTTTTTATTCCACTTGTAAACAGTATTATACACTATTTGTCTTTGTTTGGCTTATTTCACTTAGTATGATAATCTCTAGGTCCACCCATGTTGCTGCAAATGGCGTTATTTCATTCTTTTTAATAGCTGAGTTATATTTCATTGTATATATCTTCTACATCTTCTTTACCTATTCATCTGTTGATGGATATTTAGGTTGCTTCCAGCAGGTGTTTATTTGACTTTGAAATTTTAAGGGAACGATTAGGCTGTTTAGACTCTGGATTCCTCCTGCCTGGGTGTGAATCTCAACTTTACCCCTTACAAGCTGTGTGAGCTTGGTCAAGTTCCTTCACCCTCTCTCCCTTCGTTTTCTCATCTGTAAAACTGGAGCAACTACAGAATCTTTCTGAGTGGGTTGTTGCTAAGATTAAATTAGGTAGTAAAAGAAAAATTATTTAAGACATCACCTGCCACACAGTAATGATGATTTATCGTCATCCTTAGGACAATGTCTTCCCCAAAAAGAAAACAAAATTTTACACACACAAATATGTATTTGCCTCTGTCCTGAATTCCACCTAAAACTGTAATCTATATGTTTATTAGACACACAGTTATACACTGGTTACCTTCAACTTTGATAACATCCTCTCATATATATTTTAAATATCTTTCCTTTTTATTTTGCCTTAAGTATAGATATGAAGTTATCCAAAGTAGGGACAAGAAGAAAATCTTCAAAATTCCTGATGACCCTCTGTATTTTTTTTTTTAATTATTTTATGTACTTGGTGACTCAAGAATTTTTGCTTTGGTTTGAAATTTTTAATTCAAGATAACATAAATTCACCCATTCTTTTTTTATAATTTATTTACTTTTTAATTGAAGGATAACTGCTTTACAGAACTGTGTTGGTTTCTGCCAAGCATCAACATGAGTCAGCCATGGTCCACCCATTATTATTGTAGGCGATTCAAACCAACACAAGCCTACAGAAAAAAAAAAAAAAGGCTGTCCCTTCTGTTCCTCCCCTTTGCCCTATCCCCACCCCTGAGTTAGTAGCATCCTTACCGAGGGTGACTTGCCATCCACTTTCTGTGTTCCCACGTGTAGAGAGTTTAGCTTTTCTCCTATACACAAAATTATCTGCATGCTGATCTTTCAACTTGCTTTTTCCACTTAATATATCATAAACAGCCTTTCATATCAGGACCTCATGGGCTGATAGATACTACTGCTGTAAGTGAACCCTTTGATTCATAGTCATCTGTTTCCAATCGTTGTTATTGTAAGCAAATGCTGCAGTGGACATCCTTGTACATGGCTCTGTACACGTGCATCACTATGATTTACATCTTACTTATCTGCATGCTCCTTACTACTAAAAAGGCTTTTTAATAGCTAAAAATTATTTTCTAAGTTGAATCCAAATCTAAAAGATGCCTGTTGTGATCTTAGATAACACGTTGGGGGAAATCAATTGAATGTCAGGAAATTCATAAGTGAATTAAGCGGAAATGCTAATCTGGAGAGGGTAAACCAGATGGGGCTGTGTAATATGGGATCCAAAGGTTTCTGGAGACACTTAACGTTTGAATCAGAAGATGCAGCATGAGCTTTCTTGGCAGCAGAAATTGAAAGCAAAGTGATATTAAATTGATTTTTTCCCCCCAAACAATTACTCCCACCAAATCATCCTTCATCATTCTATTTTTAAGTAGCAACAAGAATGTTGTACACATTTCCCATCAGCGAATGTTTAATGAAGTTTTTATTTATGCACGTGCATGTGTGCTAAGTCGCTTCCCAACTCTGTGGGACCCGATGGACTGCAGCCCGCCAGGCTCCTCTGTCCATGGGGATTCTCCAGGCAAGAATACTGGAGTGGGTTGCCATACCCTCCTCCAGGGGAATCCTCCCAACCCAGGGATCGAACCAACTGTCTCATGGGTTTCCTACCTTGGCAGGTGGGTTCTTTACCAGTCGTGCCACCTGGGAGTCCTTATTTATGCACATTTTCCTTTTGAATAAATAGTTTCATACTTTTCCTCTCTCTTCATTGCTAATGTTACTAGAAGCGTGATGAGAATCTTGCCCTGTCCTCCACACTGGCCAGATTAGAAAAAGGGATGAAATCAGCCACACATGTTACTCCCCACAGGAACATACACGCCCATTAAAAGTCTATCCAAAAACAAAAAACAAAAAAAGTCTATCCAAAGGCATATAGAAGAGAGCCAGTCAAACAGGGCCCTTCCACTCTCAAACTCTATACAGAGATGTTTGGTAGAGACATTGCCCTAATGGGAACTCCTTCCAAGAGTGAGTAAGGCCAGGGCATGAACCAAAGGCAGCACTCTGAGGATGCACAATAAATCCTGGAAGGATGACTGGTGATGGTATCAGGGAGGGGCAATGGGAGGGAAACTCGAGAGAAATCCAGTTAACAGTCAAAGAGGATTTTAATGCAGAGGGACTACTGCCTTCCTTCACTGTTACACTTTTTCTACAGTTAAATCATCTGTCACTTGGTTCTCGTTACCATCCTGCCCACAGTGACTGCCTCTGCTCATGCCTAGAGGTCCCCAGGTGACATCCGTGCCCCGGGACCTGCTCCACCCCTTTCAAATCACACAGTTGGGCATCCAGTCATGACTGCCTCCTGTTCTCAGGGTCTTCCCTTCCTTAAGACTGTGGCCCTCGCAGTGGCCAACCTCAGGCACCTCCAAGCCAAGCTCATCCAGTGCGATCACAGATGGACACCTTCAGTGTCTCTCCTGTCTGAAGTCTGGGTCTTTGCTGGGCACCCGCAGCAAACTCCTCTGTGTCAAAATCTTGTTGTTCAGTCTCTCAGTGGTCCAACTCTTTGCGACCCCATGAACTGTAGCACTCCAGGCCTCCCTGTCCATCACCAACTCCTGGAGTTTACCCAAACTCATGTCCATTGAGTCGGTGATGCCATCCAACCATCTCATCCTCTTTTCCCCTTCTCCTCCTGCCCTCAATCTTTCCCAGCATCAGGGTCTTTTCAAATGAGTCAGCTCTTCGCATCAGGTGGCCAAAGTATTGGAGCTTCAGCTTCAACATCAGTCCTTCCAGTGAACACTCAGGACTGATCTTCTTTAGGATGGACTGGTTGGATCTCCTTGCAGTCCAAGGGACTCTCAAGAGTCTTCTCCAACACCACAGTTCAAAAGCATCAATTCTTCAGTACTCAGCTTTCTTTATAGTCCAACCCTCACATGACTACTGGAAAAACCATAGCCTTGACTAGACGGACCTTTGTTGACAAAGTAATGTCTCTGCTTTTTAATATGCTGTCTAGGTTGGTCATAGCTTTCCTTCCAAGGAGTAAGTGTCTTTTAATTTCAGGGCTGCAGTCACCATCTGCAGTGATTTTTTGGAGCCCAAAGAAATAAAGTCTGCCACTGTTTCCACTGTTTCTCCATCTATTTGCCATGAAGTGATGGGACTGGATGCCATGATCTTAGTTTTTTGAAAGTCACTCAGTCGTGTCCGACTCTTTGTGACCCCATGGACTGTATAGTCCTGGAATTCTCCAGACCAGAATACTGAAGTGGGTAGCCTTTCCCTTCTCCAGGGGATCTTCCCAATCCAGGTGTCCTGCATTGCAGGCAGATTCTTTACCAGCTGAGCCACAGGGAAGCCCAAGAATACTGGAGTGGGTAGCCTATCCCTTCTCCAGGGGATCTTCCCAACCCAGGAATCAAACCGGGGACTCTGCATTGCAGGCAGATTCTTTACCAGCTGAGCTACAAGGGAAGCCCATCTCCCTGAGTTTGCTCAAACTCATGTCCGTTGAGTCGGTGACACCATCCAACCATCTCATCCTCTGTCACCCACTTCCCCTCCTGCCCTCAATCTTTCCCTGAATCAGAGTTGGAGTCTCAGTTAAGTATAAACTCAGTGTTACTAAACCATGGCTCCTTTTCCTTGTCCCCCAGTTATTACGATAAGGACACTCACCTGAGGCAAACGCTGTGCCTGGGGTCGTGCTGGGGGTGTACTGCCCACCCCAGCAGCCTGCACGAGCAAACTGGTACAGGTCAAGTGTTCTGCAAGCAGGGGGTGTCATCCTGGTAGCCAGAAATCAGCCATGGCATGTGGTGTTTACACCTCAGAAATCATCAAAGAGGGCTCCCTTGGTCGCTCAGTGGATAAGAATCCCAAGTGCCAATGCAGGGGACACGGATTTAATCCCTGGTCTGGGAAGATCCCATAGGCCGCAGAGCAACTAAGCCCATGCACCACAGCTACTGAGCCTGTGCTCTAAAGCCCAGAAGCCACAACTCCTGAAGCCCGAGCCCCTAGAGCCCGTGATCTGCAACAGGAGAAGCCACCGCAATGAGAAGGCCACGCACCACAACAAGAGAGTAGCCTCACTTGCCACAGTCAGAGAAAAGCCTGAGCAGATACAGAGACCCAACACAGCCAAAAATAAACAAACAAAATTTTTTAAATAAAAAGAGCAAAGGAAACCTTAAAAAAAGAAAAAAGAAATCAAAGACTACAAATCAGAAAGAAAAAAAAAATGCATTCCAGGGAGTTCCCTCACAATCCAGTCATCAGGACTTTCACTGCCCTGGTCAGCGAACTAAGATGCCACAAGCCTCATGGGGTGGCAAAAAAAAAAAAAAAAAAAGAAAGCATTCCAGAGAGCTATTTATTTAAAGTTATCAGCAGATCACAAGTTATGTCTACGTCACTGAGACGACTCTCTGAACTCGCTTCTCACTGATAACTGCAGTGACCCTGGCAACGCATACGGCCCTGGGGGAGTCGGCAATCCTTTTGAGGCTGTATTTTCAAAGAGCCAACCTGCTTTGGGTGAAATCAGCTAGAAGCAAGCGAGGAGGGGTGGGCTCTGGAGGGAGGTGCTGTAAAGCTCTGGAAGATTCCTGGCTGACTCTCGCACCTGCCCACAGAGCTCTCCTTTCTCACAGGTGACCAGGATCTTCACCTCATGCCAGGCTACGAACCCGCAGAAGGCACGCGGTGTGCTTCCAAGCTAATTACAGAAGGCAGAAGCGGGGGCAGGCTCCAAACCAGCCCGTCCGGTTTCAGTTAACCCCACAGGCCGGGACAGAAGCCCTGATACCTCCCATGGTTTTGATGTTTCTGTTTCTGCTTCATTGAAAAACATTTTTTTTAATTTATTAGCTTGAGTGTATCAGGTCTGAGCTGTGTCATGTGGGATCCTTCGTTGTCGTGCACGGACTCTCCAGTCGTGGTGTGGGGTCAGCAGTTGAAGCCTGCCTGCTCAGTAGCCCTGTGGCACGTGGGATCGCCGTTCCCCGACCAGGGATCAGAACCTACACTGCTGCACTGGAAGGTGAATTCTCAACCACTGCAGCACCAGGGAACGACCTGGACAGATTTTTTTTAGTTGTTTTAGGCAGGAAGAAAAAGAAACAAAGAAACTACAGTGGGCACAGAGTATCAGCTGGACTAGAATGAGGCATAAATGTTTTGGCTGCCTGTTCCGAATTTCTGGGCTTTCCTGGTGGCTCAGCTGGTAAAGAATCCTCCTGCAATGCGGGAGACCTGGGTTTGATCCCTGGGTTGGGAAGATCCCCTGGAGAAGGGAAAGGCTACCCACTCCAGTCTTCTGGCCTGGAGAATTCCATGGACTGTATAGTCCATGAGGTCGCAAAGAGTCAGACACGACTGAGTGACTTTTGCTTTCTGAACTTCTATCTCCTGTGCACATGCTTTTTTTTTTTTTTTTTTTAAATGTTTATTTATTTTTAATTGATTGATGATTGCTTTACAATATTGGTTTGATTTCTGTCATACATCAACATGAATGAACCATAGGTATACATATGTTCCCTCCCTCTTGAAGCTCAGGGAATTCAAACTAGGGCTCTGTAATAACCTAAAGGGGTGGGATTGGATGGGGCGGGGTAGGGGTGCACGGGGAGGGAGACTCAAGAGGGTCAGCACACACTTTTAAGAGCAGCTGAATGGAGGATGGTAGGGATGTAGGTTCAGCTTCCGGCCTGGGTTGGACCCCACTCCACCCCCTGGGGCAGGCTTCTTACTCCCCATCTGCCTCAATTTCCTTATCTGTAAAATGGAGACGATAATAACACCTGATTTCACAGCCTCACTGTGAAGATTAGAGAACCAATCCCACAAAAGGCTGGCTGCAGAGGTGCACAGCAAGGGCAGTGATACGAGGCCCCTGGCTCCAAAGGGCCTCCACACTCGGGGTGAATGCTCTGGGTCATCTTTTTGAAATTCTTAGTAATTTCATCTTCGGAATTTCTTTTTTAATTAAAAAAAAAGTTTCTGGTGGCCAGGCTGCACGGCTTGTACTTAGTTCCCTGACGAGGGATTGAACCTAGACCCTTGGCATTGAAAGCTCAAAGTCCTAACCACCGGACCGCCAGGGAGTTCCCATGTGGCTGGAATTTCTGTTTTGTCAGTGAAGTCTCAAGGGACAGGAACAAGGCCAGGGCTGCCCTCCCTAGTGGTTGTAGCCAGCCTGTCTTCCTAGGGAAGGTTCCCAAGCCCCTGCCCCAGTGCCCGCCCCCCAGCAGCCAGGGTGTGTGCCCCACTATGTCTGGGACCAGGGCCCACTCCTGACCCAGGTGCCCAGCGTGTCCAGGCGCCAAGGCTGCAAAGCCCTGGGGGGTCACCTGTCTGCCAGGGATTGGGTGTAGCTGCCCTGTCTCCAGCCAGGGCGGCACTTTGGTTTAGCAGCTGGTGGGAGGGGGATTCAGCTGCTGGGAGAAGTGGACGTGGACACTAACAGTCGGGACAGGGCTCCTGGGCACTGGAGGGTCTACCCCGCCTCAGGAGAATGATCTTAGATAGAAAACGGAAATCAGCAGGACAGGCTGACCACGCAAGAAAGCAACCATGCTCCGTGTGTCAGTGCCTTTCATGGCGCTTTCCCTGCTGGTTGAGCAAGGGGCTCCGTATTTTCATTCTGTGCTGGACCCCGAGAATCATGCAGCCAGTCCTGCTGAGAACCATCCCTGTCACACAGAATGGCACGATGAGAGTTAGCTGTCATAATAATTATTCAACTGCGTGTGTTCTGTGTGGAGTCACGTGTCTCGCAGGCCTTTTTCCTGTCCTGGCATAGAAAGGTTAGAAAGAAAGGAAGAAAGAGCACTAAGTCGTGTCCAACTCTTGCGATCCCATGAGTAGACTGCGAGGCTCCGCTGTCCATGGGGTTCTCCAGGCAAGAAGACTGGAGTGGGTTGCCACGTCCTCCTCCAGGGCATCTTCCGGGCCCAGGGATCGAACCCAGACCTC
Organism: Bubalus kerabau; assembly: GCF_029407905.1. Taxonomy (NCBI): domain Eukaryota; kingdom Metazoa; phylum Chordata; class Mammalia; order Artiodactyla; family Bovidae; genus Bubalus; species Bubalus kerabau. Next base: position 118,320,254 of record NC_073631.1, on the reverse strand, counting down.
CCGCATTGCAGGTAGATGCTTTTACCGATTGAGCTACAAGGAAAGCCCCAAAAGGTTAGGGGCCATGTCTATTCAGGGTCCCCCTGGGGCCTCATACAGCCCCCTCCCACTGATACGGATGCCCCCTCGGTGACAAAAGATGACATCCATCACGGAGATGAGTTTTCTCATTGATTCTGACAGGTTAAACCACCACGTCTGTCAAAGCAGGCGAGCACTAAAGCCCTGTTGATGTCTACAGGGGAAGTGGGGAAGGGGTCGTCTGTCTACCTGGATCTGGAGAGATCCACCACCCGGGAGCCCTTTGAAAGGAAACTGGGCTCCAGGTGAGACACCGTGGACACTAAATGCGTCAGAGCTGGTGCCCAGGATGAGGCTCAGCTGACCGCTGCTCCTTGGCCTTGACCATCACCCAGCCTCAGCTCTCGTTACAAATGGTAAGGGCAAGTGCGCTGTTAGAGTGGGATTTCTGACCATTGTAACACCGGAGTTGTGAGCCGTGGGTGTTGTTTCCCCCTAACCTGTCACAAACTCGGCGTGTATGTGAACCACCAGGTCACAAAGGACAAGAACACTTCTGGAAATTAAAACGTTGGTCCCTTAGGGTGTGTTTCTCTATGTCTTCTGATTTTTTAAAAATTGGGTTTATGTCATTCTTCCAGTGTAAACATTCCCTTTAAAAGCTTTAAGTCTTTAGATGTTCCCCAGTATTTATTTATCTGAGAGTTTCAGTTCAAGTTCCTAGTGACGATTTTATTTTGATTTAGTCTCCTTTGCCAATCCTGTAATAGTACAGCTGCCGTTTTTCTAAACATTCATGGTGAGAAGGGTAATTTACTGAAAAATATCAAGGGTTTTAGAGACAGGCTGAGCTTTTCCACGGATTAGGAACTTGATGAATGTGTCAGGAAAGTAGAGATAAAGACACCTGCTTGTAGCAGGGAGGGTGAGGGTCAGCTGCAAGGGAGTAAGCACCCCCAACAGTAGATAGAGGTTTATTTCTCTCTCAGGTAGAAGGCCAGGTAGGTGGCTAAGGCAGGTGTGGCGTTTGGGACACGGACTTCTACCAGTTTCTCTGCTGAGCATCACCAAGTTGGCCTCATGCGCCCACGCTGGCTGCTTCAGCTCCTGCCTTCTCCTCTGCCAGCTTGTTAGAAGCAAGGAAGTTTCTAGAAGCTGCATACACTAGCTGTAAGAGGAGCTGAGCTGGGAATTCCCTGGTGTTAGGACTCCGTGCTTTCACTGCTCAGGGTATGGGTTCAATCCCTGGTCAGGGAACTAAGACCCAGCAAGCCACGTGGTGTGGCTTTTTTTAAAAAAAAAAAAAAAGAAAAGAGGAGCTAAGCAATGTAGTTTCACAACCTTGTGTCCAGCAAAAAGTCAGGGATAATGTTGCTAAAAAAGAGAGGGGTGGGGTGGGGTAGGAAGGATGAATTAGGAGTTTGGATTTGAGTCTTTTTTAGTTTCTTTTATGATTTTCCTACACACTACTCTATATAAAATAGATAAACAACAAGGCCCTACTGTCTAGCACACAGAAGTATAATCAACGTCTTGTAATAACCTATAGTGGAAAGAATCTGAAAAAGAATAGATATATGTAAGTATGTGTAACTGAACACTGCTGTACAACTGAAACTAACACAATTTTGTAAATCAACTATGCTTCAACAAAAAGTTGTTTTGAAAAAGAGAAAAAGGATAGGAATGCAGATATTGGGAAGAACTCATTTACATTTAGATTATATCTGTAAAATGCTACCGCAGCGCTATATACAAAGAGAGCTGTAGACCACTGACCTTTGTTATCGTCACTGTATGTATTTCTCCTGACTTTAAACATACCGTGAAATTCTGACAAGACGTCAGCTGTCATTCTTACGTTTGTACCTTTCGACATACCATGTCATCAGCTCTCACAGTTTTTCAAATTTCTCTTTTATGCTAGTTTTTTCTTTTTTTTGGAGGGGGCTGGATAGTGGCACTGTTCTGGGTCTTAGTTGTGGCATGTGGGATCTAGTTCCCTGACCAGGGATCAAACCTGGGCCCCCACATTGGGAGCCCAGAGTCCCAGTCACTGGACCACCAGGGAACTCCGTCTTTACACTAGTTGTATGCATCTTTATTATCAGGGGCCCCAGTGCTTCAGGCTTCCCAGCTGGCTCGGTGGTAAGGAATCCACCTGCCAGTGCCGGAGACACAGGATATGCAGGTTCGATCCCTGGGTGGGGAAGATCCCCTGGAGGAGGGCATGGCAACCCACTGCGGTACTCTTGCCCGGAGAGTCCCATGGACTGAGGAGCCTGGTGGGCTAGAGTCCACGGGGTCGCAGAGTCGGACACGACTAAGCACGCACATATGCTCTGTTCTTCAGCAGTGCCCAGATTCATGAGAATGTTTTTTGTTTCTTTGGCTTGGGGTTCATCGTGCTTCTTGGATCTGTGGGATTAGAGTTTTCATCAAATTCAGAAAATTGGGAGCCATTATTTCTTCAAATTTTCTTGTTGTCCCTTCCTCTCTTCCCTCTATTTGGGAATTCCACTTCCAGGTATGTTAGGCCACTTGAAGTTGTCCGGGTTATTGATGTTCTGTTCCTTTCTTAAAGACTCCTTACTCTTTGGGTCTTACTTGGATTGTTTCTATTGTCTCAAGTTCACTCATCTTTTCTCCGGTAGTGTCTACGCAGTTTATTCTTTCCAGTGTGCTTTTCATCAGAGATGCTGTAGCTTCTATCTCTCCACCTTTGAGTCTTTTTAAACTTCTTTTCTGTCTCTCCTAACAATGCTTTTGTTGTCCTCAGCCTTCTGGTGCATATAGAATTCTGTTGCAGTAGCTGTTTTAACCTGCTTGTCTACTGGCATCCGTGTTGTCACGGTCGGTGACTTTCCCTCACTCCTGGCCATTTTATCCTGTTCTCTGTATGCCTGGTAACTCTTTATTACAGGCTAAACATTTTGGAGTTTACCTTCTTGGTGCTGGATATTCTTTTTTTTTTTTTTTTTAACATGCTTATCTTCTGGGACACAGGTCAGTTACTGGGGAATGGTTTGATCCTCCCCAGGGCTTTATCAGATAGGACCAGAGCAGCCCGTAGCCTCGGGCAGATTTTTCTCTGCTTCTGAGGCAGTCTCTGGCTTCTCTATCTGATACCCCGCGGGCACGAGGTTTTTCTCCACCGCTGGGGGGAACACCGCCTATTACTGGGCCAGGATTCCTTTGCCTGCTGCTTTCAGGGAGTCCTCCCCTCGGCCTCGGGCAGTTGTCTCACCCATGAGCTCTGGTCAGGGAGGGACTCTGCAGATCCCTGCAAGTCTGGCTCTGGGGGCAGGTTCCCCCCGCCACACACACACACACCCCCGCCCCCAGCACTCTGTCAAAACTCTGTCTTGGCTTCTCTGGACTCCCAGCTCTCTACATCCTCAGGGTCCAGAGAGAGACCCCCGAATTCCCCAGCCCCTGGGTACAGCAGTGCTCACAGCAGGCTCTCTGGACACCCGAACACCAGCCCCACTTGCCTGCATCCTGGAGATCGCTTCCCAGAGCCCTCCTGACACGACAGCAGGCACTCTGGGCTTCATGCTTGCAGCACCTCCCCCCCACAGTGCACCCCTTCTGTGCCCACCTGTGCACTCACCCTCTACCAGTGGCTGCCATGCCCACCAAGGTCTCTTCTCCTTGCCTGGAGGCTGTGACTAGACCTGGCCCAGACGCTCCCAGAACTTCTCGCTGTCAAGTGGGTTACAACCACACCTTCTTCAACGAGGTCCAAGGCCCTCTTCCAAGTTGGTCCTTTAGGGCAGGGTCCCCCATCTCCGGGCTGCGGACTGGTACCTCCTGTCAGATCAGCGGCAGCATTGAAGTGCAAAATAAATGAAAGATGCTTGAATTATCCTGAACCACCCCTGGTGCCTGGGAAAATTGTCTTCCATGAAATCAGTCCTTGATGCCACAAAAGGTTGGGGACTGCTGTTTTCAGACTTCTTCTAGAACTTTCTTCCCATCTTGACAATTTACTCGCCTATCTTGACTTATCCTTTACGTGAAACTTTCCCTGCTGAAGTTATTGTGTGGTTTCTGGCTGTGGATGGACCTAGATTGCTAGAGACACTAATTTTTTTCATAAGTCATTCTTGAACCTGGCATCATTGCTGAATTTCTCATTAGTTCCAATAGCTTGTTGATTTTGCTGGCTTTTTAATAGGTGACTGCATCATCTCAAATAGCGACAATCCTGACACTCCTCTTTCTCTTCTGATGACTCTTCCATCCAGTTCCTCTTCTGTTGTGTTGGCCAGGGTCTCCAATACTATGTCCAGTTCTGGAGACGATGGACAGCTTGGATCCTTGTCATGTTCCCTTAAAGGAATACGCCTAGAGAATTCCCTGGCAGTCCAGTGGTTAGGACTCTGTGCTTTCACTGCTGGGGGCCCAGGTTCAACCCCTGGTCAGGGAACTAAGATCCTATAAACTTTGCAGTGCAGCAGCAAAAAAAAAAAAAAGTAAAAATTATCTATCACCTAGGATATCTGCTACAGATTTTTGGTACCAGGTTAAGGAAGTTTCTTCCTATTCTTAATATTTTAATTATTTTTAAAATCACAAATGGATGTTAAATTTTTTCACATACTGTTTCTGGAGCTTTTGAGATAATCCTCAGGACTTTCTCCTTTAGACTACTGCAAACTTATTGATAGATATTCCCATAATTGAGAGAAAGACAAGGGGTACAATAAAGTGTGGAGGAGATCCCAGTTAATATCTTAAAATCTTGTCTTCTAACCCATAGCAGTAGTATCTAGAAAGTAGTATCCTATGCAAAAAGAAAGAGGTTCTGGGAAATTCCCTCAGTGGTTGGGACCCTGAACTTTGGCCAAAGGCTCAGGTTCAATCCCTGGTCCAGGAACTAAGATCCTGCAAGGTATGCCACGCAGCCAAATTAAAAAAAAAAAAAAAAAATTCTGCTTTATTTAGGATCTACACCTGCTTTGGAGAAGGCAATGGCAACCCACTCCAGTACTCTTGCCTGGAAAATCCCATGGACGGAGGAGCCTGGTAGGCTGCAGTCCAAGGGGTCGCGGAGAGTTGGACACGACCAAGTGACTTCCTACTTTCACTTTCCACTTTCATGCATTGGAGAAGGAAATGGCAACCCATTCCAGTGATCTTGCCTGGAGAATCCCAGGGACGGGGGAGCCTGGTGGGCTGCCATCTATGGGGTCGCACAGAGTCGGACACGACTGAAGCGACTTAGCAGCAGCAACACCTGCTTTAAGATTTGACTCTTGATTATAAAATATCAACTGCAAATAGTCTATTTCAAAACAGTCTCAACCATAACAGAATAGTATTATAGGTAACACTTTGAAGTTAAGATGATCTTTTTTTTAGAATAATACTCAACAATTTTGGAATTTTTCTTTTTTAATCGAAAAGTCTTGATTACAAAAGTAAGGCATTCTTACTGCATAAAAACAGGCAGTTGTCAAGGTACAAGGTAAAAACGGAAAGTCTCCAACCTCCTCTTTCTTCTCTCATTCCAGTTACCAAGGCTGGTTTATAATTCAGAACTTGGGGAAACCTTTTTTACTATGCCAGTTTAACAGTATTACCCATCAATTTTCTGAAAACCAAATAGATATTATAGCAAAGAATATATATCCGATAAAAGTCAGGAAAGCTCCACATGGTAATCCTTTCTTAAAAATGCTAAAATGTCATCATCTCTGTTGAGCTCATATTCTTATACGATAGCAGTAGCCCAGAGGAAGATAAGGAGGAGAAAATTACTTTTTTCAGTCCCACGAAAACCTGAAGAAACAGAGTGGTACCCTGCATGGGCATGAAAAGTGACAGCGTTCCCCAGAGCAGGAGCAGAGGGGTGCCTAGAGCAAAGGTATAAACGGGGGACAGTCCCCGGAGCCCTCCTGCATCAGCCCTCCACGGAATGAGTTCACTATTCTGTTTGAAATATCATGATGTCCCCAAACTTTATACCGACTCCAATTCTGATGCATTTATGAAGAACACTTTCAAAGCCAACAGTAAATAATTTAGGATTGGCTGACACTTTGGGTTTACCCCTGCTGCTGTAAACACTGCTGTAAGAACAAAGCCAAGTTCTGTCAGTGAGGGTCCTGGAAAGTGTCAACCTCATTATAAACACTCAGATAAATGTTAAACCACAGCAGCAGCAACAAACAATGGCCCGTGAGCCTTTGCTCCACAGCCTTTAATTAATGATGGAACGGTAGTAGCTTTGAGCAGGGGTGTGAGGCAAAGGGTTTGGGAAACATGCTGGAGTTCCCATTAGTCTTCATCACCCAGCTCCCTTCCTGTCATGTTCAAAAAGAGGATCGAAAAACACTTGGAAAGAAAGCCAAAAATATAGAAGCATGCTTGAAAGACTCCCAGATTGTGCTGCAGGATCCACAATATCAGGGGGTTTTTTTTAGTTTTGTTTTTTTTTTAAATTGGAATTCCCTGGTGGTCCAGTGGTTAGATCTCTGCACTTTCACTACTGAGGGCCAAGGTTCGATCCCTGGTCAGAGAACTAACACCCTGCATGCTGCAAGCTGCAGCCAAAATATATATATATGTAGGTGAGTAAGTGAAGTCACTCAGTCGTGTCCGACTCTTTGCAACCCCATGGACTGTAGCCTACCAGGCTTCTCGTCCATGGGATTCTCCAGGCAAGAATACTGGAGTGGGTTACCGTTTCCTTCTCCAGGGGATCTTCCCAACCCAGGGATCGAACCCAGGTCTCCCGCATTGGAGGCAGACACTTTAACCTCTGAGCCACCAGGGAAGATGTCATATATATATATATGTAGTTCTGACTGTAGTGCAGAGAAGATTGGAAGAATAAATGGAGCCTCAAATAGTCAAAGATTCAGGCTACAGCTGTGACTTGAACAGGTGGCAGGTGATATTTTCTGTAGATAAGCTCAGTTGCCCCTGGAGGAGGGCATGGCAACCCACTCCAGTATTCTTCCTGGGGAACCCCATGGACAGAGGAGCCTGGCGGGCTACAGTCGGGCTACATAGACGGGGTCGCAAAGAGTCGGACAGAACTGAAGCAACTTAAAAGGCATGAGTGGAAGCTCAGTGGCATCTCCCGTTCTGTGTTCTTCTGCACTGTTCACATCTCTGTTTCTTCTCTACCCCCTCGAGCCTGGGTGGGCAGTGGGATTGCTTCAACTATTGCAATATGGGGGGGAAGGGACACTGTGCCAGTTATGGGCAAACACTTTAGCTGGCCTGGCAACTGCCACCTCCTGCCTTTTGGGATATTGCTTTTGGCATTCGGTCACAGTAGAGTGAGAAGCCCAGGTCCCATGGAGAAGCACACGGGAGACCCCACTGACAGCCCCAGCCAAGCCTCCTGTGAGAGCCCTGGTTTAGATCAGCCCCAGACAACTGTAGCCCAAGCTGCTCCCTGAGCAATTCTGAGCAGAGCCACCCTGCTGAGCCCAGTCCACCCACCAGCCACGTGAGATGCCAGCTGTGCTGGCTTACGAGGGATGCTCCTGCTAGCAAGCTGGGCGCTTATCCAACAGAAACGTCTTGTCTTGCAGTAGTTCTGGGAACGAGGGGTCTGAACCAAGACGTCAGCAGCACAAACCCTCCTGAGGCTGTGAGCAAGGATCTGCTCCAGCTGTCTCTCCTTGGCCTACAGGTGACTGTCTTCTCAGTCTGGCTCTTCCGTCCTTCTGCATAGCCCTGTGTCCCAGTGACCCCTTTTTAACAGGACACCTGTTGTATTGGATGGGGGCCCACTTTAATGACCTCAGTGTAGCTCGATTACCTCTATTAAGGCCTTATTTCCAAATCAGGTCACATTCTGAGGTACTGAGGCTGAGGACTTCAGCATAGGAATTTGCTGCTGCTGCTGCTGCTAAGTCACTTCAATCTGAGGGACACATAATGATGATAAATTGCTCTCTGAAGCTCTCCAGTTTTGAGGTGGTTTGCTGTGCTCAAACGGTAACCAGAACAGGTGGTTCTGAAGATGGAAGCACACACTTCAGGAGACATTAAAAATCCCTAAAACGGGTGGGATGGGAAGGGAGGTGGAAGGGATGTTCAAGTGGGAAGGGACATGGGTGTGTAAACCTATGGCTGATTCATTTCAGTTTGGTAGAAGCCGAAACAATATAGTAAAGCAATTATCCTTCAAGTAAAAATAAATAATTTTTTAAAAATCCCCATAAGGTGGTCATTGTGTTGGAGGTGAAGAAGACACTACAGATTTCCTACCCAGCCTTCATCCTTCTTTCTCCTTACTATACCATCGCTGGCTTCGAGGCCTCATTTTTGGACTTCTCTGGTGGTACAGTGGATAGGAATCCGCCTGCCAGTGCAGGGGACATGGGTTTGATGCCCGGTCCAGGAAACTTCCACACGCCTTGGAGCAACTATGCCCCAGCACCACAACTACTGACCTGCACGCGAGGGCTTGCGAGCTGCAGCTACTGAAGCCCGCACTCTCTGCAGCCCGAGCTCTGCAACAGAAGAAGCCACTGCAGCGAGAAGCCCGTGCACCGCAAGGAAGAGTGACCGCTGCTTGATACAGCCGGAGAAACCCTGTGTGCAGCAAGGAAGACCCAACGCAGCCAAAATTAATTAATTTTTAAAAAAAGACCTTGGACTTCCCTGGTGACTCAGTGGATAACAATATGCCTGCCAACGCAGGGGACTGGGTTGGATCCCTGGTCTGGGAAGATCCCACATGCCCTGGAGCAATTAAGCCCATGCGCCACAACTATTGAACCCAAGTGCTCTAACTCCTGAAGCCCGTGCCTGCCTAGAGCCTGTGCTCCGCAGTAAGAGAAACCCCAGGAATTCTGTGGTGGACCAGTGGCTAAGACTCTGCGCTCCCAATGCAGGGGGCCCAGGTTCACCCCGTGGTCGGGGAACTAGATCCCACATACTGCAACTAAGACCCAGTGCAGCCAAATAAAAATAAATATTTAAAAAATAAAAATAAGAGAAGCCCCCCGACTTGCTGCAACTAGAAAAAGCGCATGCAAAGCGATGAAGACTCAGCAAGGCCCAAAGTAAATAAATAAAAAGACCCCATTCTTCCCTTCTGGTTTTGTCTTCACTAAATTCTGGCCCGATTTACCTCTTAAAAGAAGAATCCTAAATAAGCTAGGGGAATCACAGTAATTACGTTTGGTGATGGGATTAAGGCATGTGGCTCAATGCTGAGAGAGAAACATGCTGAAGGTGCTTCTGGGGAAAGTTTCTTGTCTCTTAAATGGGACACAATGAAACAATCATCCCTTTTCTCCCTCTGGATCTTCCTGTGTAAGGGTGTGACGCCTGGAGGGAGCCAGGCAGTACCCTGAGGTCGGCAGGAAAGAACACGGAGCCGCTCCCAGGTTCTTGGAGATGCTGGAGTCACTGCACGGACCACCCTGGAGTCAGCCCAGCTCACAACTTCTCTTTATGAGACTCTACATCCCATTGTTGTTTAAGCTTTTTTGAGTTGAGTCATCTCTCACCTATGGTTTGCAGTTGTCCGTCAAATAGATAATTAACTATTTAGGAGCTCAGAAGTTTGAGATGGAAGTAGAAAATTTCTGGTCATTTAAACATGAATGGAGTTGGGTGCCAGTAAACACAGGAGACTCGGGTTCAATCCTTGTGTGGGAAGAACCCCTGGAGGAGGAAATGGCAATCCACTCCAGTATTTCTGCCTGAAAAATCCCATGGGTAAAGGAGCCTGGCAGGCTACAGTCCAAAGGGTCACAAAGAGTGGGACACCACTAAGCGACTGAGCAAGGCAGGTATATGAACAGGAACAAGGGAAAATTGCAAAAGAAAATACACGAGGGATATGTATGGAAAGTTTCCGTTCATTTACCTAATAAATATTGACAGAGTGCCTAGTATTTGCCAAGCACGTTTCTAGGCTCTGGGAATAAAGCAATGACTGAAAAAATGCAGAAATTCCCATTGTCAGGGAGCTTCATTCTAGCATTGGTATTTAGAGGGGGAAATACATGGAGAAGGAAATGGCAACCCACTCCAGTATTCTTGCCTGGAGAATCCCATGGACAGAGGAGCCTGGTGGGCTGCTGTCCATAGGGTTGCACAGAGTTTGACACGACTGAAGCAACTTAGCATGCATGCATGCAATGGAGAAGGAAATGGCAACCCACTCCAGTACTCCTGCCTGGAGAATCCCAGGGATGGAGGAGCCTGGTTGGCTGCCACAGAGTTTGACATGACTGAAGCAACTTAGCAGCAGCAGCAGCAGCAGGGGGAAATACATGAGCACAGTGTCTAGTGTAGACTGGGGAAAAAACACACAATGTGAAAGTCGAGAACCATGTTTTTTTGTGGACAAACCAGAGGATGATAGCCCAGGATGCAGCCTCTCAGGTAGCTCTGAAGTCCTGCTCCACAGAGGCAAGGCAGGAGCCAGAATGGGGAGGAGCTTTTGCAACAAACACCAGGCAGTCGGAACTTCAGAAGATTACTGTGAATTCAAGAAAAGCAAGCATCTCAAGTTAAGGAATTTAAGCACTTTTCTATGCATGGGAAGTTGCAAAAGTCTGGGCTCACTGAAATCATCCCTTTGATCTGCACCTTAGCTCTCTGGGGCCAGGGTCCTGTGCTTTCTCATCTGACGTCTCCTCAAGGTGCACCCTCGGGGGTGGCTGCAGTGGCTGGTGGCTTGATCAGCCATCATCACGGAGACAAGATGGCGGGCATTGTGTCTCCATCCTGAGTTCCCTTGGGGCTCAGCTCACCATCAGGGCAGCTGGAATGTGATGGCCGCAACATCCTTATTTACTGGCGTAGCAGGCAACATTTTTTTTTTTTCACTCACACTAGAAAATGCTTAACCTCAACCATTATTGCACGCTCTGTTGCTCAGTCAGGCTGGACTTTTTTTTGCAACCCCAAGGACTGTAGCCCTTCAGGCTCCTCTGTCCGTGGGATTTTTCCAGGCAAGAATACCAGAGCGGGTTTTCTTCTCCAAGGCATCTTCCTAATCCAGGGATCAAACCCATGTCTCCTGCATTGTAGGCAGATTCTTTACCACTTAGCCACCAAGGAAGTCCCTTATTATTGAAGAGGTACAAATAACACATATTAATACTCACTTACCAACCTGACAAAAATATAAGATCTTGACAGTGCCTGGCACTGGCAGCAGGGTGGTGAGCTCTCGTCCACAGTTGGTGGAACTGCAGCCTCATGCAATATTATGGAAGATCAGCTGGGCACGGTTATCAGAATTGTACCAGGATGTTCATTTTCACAATAAAACCCTGGACCACCAGCAAGGTATCTGGCAACACAGCGCTGGCTAGACAACTTATGTGTGGTCCATCTATACCACAAAGCACACTTGAATATGCAAATTAGAAGCACTTAAAGATATATTATTAAATGAATAGCACAAAATGCAAAAGAGCATGATCTGTTTGTATAAATTTTTAAACATTATAGAAATTTATTATAACAATTTAATATATATTATACGAATTATTTATTAGAATATAATAAGTGTTAATATGCCTTAAAGTTTTGTGGGTTTTTTTTTCCCCCCCAGAAGGAATAGTAAGAGGATGCTCCTAGCATTTACCCATTAGGGACAGGAAGTCCCGGTCATTGACGTTGCTTTTTAACTGTAGCAGACCCTGTGGCTTGGTTCCCTCGTGGCATTCGTAGCCCCGCCCCGTTGCCTTCCCCTCCTGTAGTGCTGGGAGGGCAGGAATGCTCCTGTCCTTAGATTCTCTTGCAGCGAGGCTGGTCTTGTCGTCTGCGAATGTTCGACCCAAAAAAGAAAAGACTGAGACAGTCATTCAGAAGGGACTCACGGGAACGCGCTGCGGGCACCTCCCTGTTTTCCCCACTCAGCCGCGTGCGGAAGAAGGCCTGACCTTCACTCCCAGGGTGACTTCCGGCCCTCATCTGGATTATGGCCACATCGGAGCCCTGGGGAGGGGGCGAGGCAGCTGGATCCTCCACTGCCCACCGCTCCCACCTGAGATGAGTCAGCCACAGAGGCCAACACCCAGTTAGATGCCTCTTGCACAGAGAATACTGGACTGAAGTTTGTTCAGTTGAAGTGGCTGTGGTTTATTTGAAAGAACCAATGACCAGAGCGCTCAGGAAGTTCAGCATCTCCGGGAAAGCAACAGGATCACAGCCAGTCATCCTGGAAATGAAGCCATCGCTCCAGGAGCTGGAGCCACAAGCCTTCCACCCATGACTTTGCAAGAAGATTCTGAGCTTCGGAACCCTACACCTACTAAACACAGCTGATTGTTTTTAGTGTCAGTAAGGAGTTACAGAACGTGGCTCCCAGACACGTTTTTCAATGAGGCATCTATCCTAGAGAGGATGTAGGGTTATGGGTCTTTCCAAATTCCTGGGGGGTGGGGAATGGACATTTCTGGACTCAGTTGCACAAAGATGGACTCAACAAATATCTATCTGACTTGAAACAAGAGAAATGCTAGCTTGCACCTGCAGCTTTAACACCAGGTCCAGTAGCCAGATGAAAATCCTGAGACCAAAGCCCAGCGCTGAGGATGGCAGAGGAGGCGGTCAGAGCAGTTTGGAGCTTGGTGACACCCTGGAGGAGCCGCACCAGATCCTGCAGCTCTCCCCTGAACCTGTCACTGCAGGAGAGAAACAGACCTCTCTGCTTCAGATATGCTGGTTTGGTTTTCTGTCGCTTGCAGCCAAGCTTGTTCCTAAAGGCCACTCAAAGTTTTCTATCTGCCTCTCCGGGTCCAGGTTCAGGCCTTGTCTTCGCAGGGTCCCAGGAGGAGGATCCGTCTGGACTGAAACAACACAGGCTCCCTTGCCCTCCAGCTTCTGCTTGTGCTCAGCCCACAAATTCTACTGCCCAGAGTTTGCGCTGTTAAATACTTGCAAGGTCCACCAAGATCTGTTTACAAGGATGATCTCTTCAGTATTGTTTAAAATGGCAAAATGCTGTTAACTGCTTAAATGTGCTTCAATCAGGGGACTAAGTTAAATAAAATATCGTGTTGCCTACATTGGAACACTTTGCTGGAATTAAAAAACAGGTAGCTCTGGGGGCGCTGAAATGGAAAGTTCGCCAAGATTTTCTATATACATTTTGTTTTTGGTTGCACCAGTCTTAGCTGCCACATACAGGATCTTTAACTGTGGCATGTGGGATCTGGTTCCCCAACTGGGAATCAAACCCAGGTCCTCTGCGTTGGGAGCTTGGAGTCTTAGCCATTAGAGCACCAGGGGAATTCCCTCCACAATATATTATAAATGAAAAAAAAAAAAAAAAAGTATAGCATGAGCCAATTTACGTAAGTAAATAGAAGCATATATGAACTTTTTTTTTTTTCAGAAAAGATAATAAGAAACTGTGGTTACCACTTTGAAATACTTAAATATTCTTACCATGTTTGTGTTACTACTTTCATTTTTATGAATATGTTTCTGAAATGTTAATGGGGCCGGTTAAGGACCCTCTCATCCTTGGTTCCCCAGAAAGTAGAGCCCAAACCACAGTCTTAGTGCTTCTGCTTTAATAGGCAATGTAACCCCAGGAAGGTGGAAGGGAGGGGCCCCAGAGAAAGCCAGGCAGGGAGAGAGCCAGGGTCCACATGTGCTATCACGCTGACCAGTAAGCACGATGGATTGTTCAGTCCCACAGAACATTCTCTGAAAAGCTACATAGTCCACATCTCAGGATAACGTGTCCATGGCAGAAAGGGGGAAGGATTTATTGACTTTGTCCAGCCTCCCTCCTTCAGGGCTACGTGTGTGCATCTGGTGCTGAGCCGGGCCACTGGGCAGCTTGGACCAGGAGCCCCTAGGATGGAGGCTGGGAGGTACTGGGAGGGTACAAAGGTGATCAGGGCCTCTCAGGCCTGGTTGTAGGATCAGGAGCAGGAAGCAGACAGGTCAGGAGGATGAGACGCAGCACAGAGGGGTCTAATGCGTGGATCTTCTTTCATTGTCTTTTTTTTTGGCCAAGCCAAGGCTTACAGGATCTTACTTCAAGGACCAGGGATCTGTATTAGCTTCTGAAGGCCATCTTAACAAATGATCACAAACAGGGCCGCTTAAGCTCCATAGGAAGCCTGCAGGGTTTGTCCCGTCTGGGGTCCCAAGGGACAGCCGGTTTCCCACCCTCCTCCTGATTCCCAGTGGTTGCTAGCAGCCCTGGCTGTTCCTTGTCTGCAGGCGAGGAATTCCAGCCCCTGGTCTGTCTTCTCACGGCGGCCTTTTCCTGTCTCTGTGTGTGTCTGTCTCTGCCTCTCTTCTCCTCTTGTGAGGATGCCAGTCATATTGGATTAGGGCTCACCCTGTTCCAGAATGACCTCATCTGAATTTGACTAACTACATCTGCCTTGACCCTGTTTGCAAATAAGGTCACCTTCTGAGGTTCTGGGAAGGACATGAAATTGGGGGGTGGGGAGCCACTATTCAACACAGTTCAATATGTTTATGTACTTTTAAAACTAGGCAACATTATTTTAAAACTGAAATTAAAAGAATGTTATCAAAATCTGCATGCATGCTCAGTCGCTCAGTCGTGTCTTTACTCTTTGCAACCCCATGAACTGTAGCCCGCCAGGCTCCTCTATCCCGGGATTTCCCAGGCAAGAATACTGGAGTGGGTTGCCATGCCTTTCTCCAGGGGATCTTCCTGACCCAGGGATCAAACCTGCATCGCCTGCATTGCAAATGGGTTCCTTACCACTGAGCCACCTGGGAAGCCCATTACTAAAACACTCATCTCCCAAAAAGAAATTTGTGTTGGATGTGAGGATGATTTATCTGCTTTTGCTGTCACCGCACTGAACCTGGACCGCTTTCATCTATTTGAATGGACACAAACTCCCTTTCTCTTTATCACCCACGTATAACCCCCGTTGTCAAAGATCTATGAATGGCTTTGTTGTGGTTCAGTTGCTAAGTCCCCTACTAATTTCTGCCAATATTTTGTTTCTAATGTTTCAGACAAAAATTAGTTTACTTAATGGAGTTGGAAAAATAGTTCAGAAAAAAGTCCTAGAAGCAGTAACCTAGACCGGTGGTTCTCGAAGTGTGGCCTCTAGACTGGCAGCAGCGGCACCCAGGAACGGGTGACAACGCAGATTCAGAAGCACCAAAACCCAGTGAACTGGAAAATCTAGTAGAACAAGCCCTCCAGGGAACTGTGATGCCCGTGGGGTCAGAGACCCATCAGCCTAAACCACTACATACTACATACCCCACTGTACACCACGCTTAAAGCTGGAGAACTCTTCATTTAAAATTTTGACTTCTTTCCATCCAATATGAAAACCATTTGCAACATGATATATGTTTCTGCCAGAGCAGAAAGTTCTCAGCAGAAAGTTTTCCAGTTTTTGGTTTCAGGACAATTTGCCCGGTTAAAAATTACTGAGTCCCTGAGAAGATTTGTTTATGTAAGTTGTATTTACCAACATTGGATATTAAAATTGAGAAAAATTTAATTCCTTAGCTTATTAATTCATTTTAAAGGAACAATAATAAACCCCTGGCATGTTAATTTAAATAACACATTTTATGAAAAATAACATTTTCCAAAACAAGAAAACCTTGAGTTAGGATGGCATTGTTTTACCGTTTTGTAAATCTTTTTGGTATCTGGTTTAATAGAAGACAGCTGGGTCCTGATATCTGCATTCAATCTACTGCAGTATGATGTTTGGGGTTGAATTGTAGGAAGAAAATCTGGCCTCACACAGAACATAGTTAGAAAAGACAGGACCTCACAGACCCCCTGAAAGGGTCTCCAGGACCCCAGGGATCCTCTGACCACACACTGAGAACGGCTGTGCTCCAGAGGGTACATCTAAATAAAAATGGGGCAATGGTGGGAAACGAAAAGATTCACTTTGAGAGCTTTGTATTAATAACTGCTTACAATTCAGTCATTTTCATGATACCTCAGTTTGAGGTTGAAAAATTCTCTACTTGTTAATTCTTCCCCATTTCCAGCACAGGATAAAATATGAATAAATAATAAAATTAAATAAAGGGCTAAATTTATCATTTAAAATATAGTTGTTGGTATTTAGTGGAGAAACTATATCTAATCATTTCCCTGAGAATTAAAAGTATGAATAAATGTGTACAAAATTTTTTCTCCAATCTGTAAATTGGTAGATAAGACAAAATTCAAACATAAACTGATTTACAACATTTTAAAAATACATGACTCAAATAATAAAAGTAATAAAATTATAAGACTAGACAGGATAAAGATCAAAAAGGCAATTTCTTCAGCAGATAAGGAAACTACTTCACCAAGGCACAAATACTTGACCAATTGAATTTAAAAATTAACTGAAACTCAGCTTATTTAAAAACAATTTGCTTAATAGGGACTTCCTTGGCAGTCCAGTGGTAAGGACTCAAAAATTTCACCACGGGCGGCTTGGATTCAATCCCTGGTTGGGGAACTAGGATCCCACAAGCCACATGGCCAAATATATATATATGTATTATTTCACTGCATAAAGGCTGAATTGCACAAAGGCTAGAGCCGATGGAGAAATCTTAGAGAGTTTTATGAGATTAATTTTGAACTCAAAAAAACAATAGCTGACATTTAGTGGTGCCAGGAATCTTACATAGGGCATATTATTCAATTTTCACAAGAGAGAAAGTAATATAAGTCTTGGTCAGTTCAGGCTGCTCTAACAAAGTACCATAGTTGTTGTTGATGTTCAGTAGCTAAGTCATGTCCGATTCTTTGCGACCCCATGGACTGAGGCATGCCAAACTCCTCTGTCCTTCACTGTCGCCCCGAGTTTGCTCAAATTCATGTCCACTGAGTTGGTGATGCTATCTAACCATCTTATCCTCTGTCCCCCCCTTCTCCTCCTGCCTTCAATCTTTCCCAGAATCAAGGTCTTTTCCAATGAGTCTGCTCTTCACATCAAGTGTCCAAAGTATTAGAGATTCAGCATCAGTCCTACCAATGAATATTCAGGGTCGATTTCCTTTAGGATTGACTGATTCAATCTCCTTGCTTGCTCTCCAGCACCACAATTTCAAAGCATCAATTTTTTGGCTTCTTTATAGTCCAACTTTCACATCTGGACATGACCACTGGAAAAACCATGGCTTTGACTAGACGGACCTTGTCAGCCAAGTGATGTTTCTACTTTTTAATATGCTGTGCCAGACTGATTAGTACCATAGACTAATTAGCTTAGCTGGTTCTGGAAGCTGGAAGTCTGAGATCAGGTGCCAGCATGGTCCAGTCCTTAGGAGGGCCTCTCCCAGGTTATGAATGGTAGTGGTATCCTCACAGGGCAGAAAGAGAGTGAGAGAGCTCCGTGGAAGTCCCTTTTGTAATCCCATTCATCAGGGTTCCACCCTCAGGATCTAATCACCTCCCAAGGGCCCCACTTCCTAACACTAGCACATTAAGGTAGGGATTTCAACACATGAATCTGGGGGGTGGGTACACTAATATTCAGTCCATAAGAATATAGAGATATATTTACCCCATTTTTGTAATCAGAGAAATAAATGTAAATAAGTTGAAGCAACTTTCCCACAGTCACAGAGTCCGAAAGTGAGGGAGACATGTCCCTCTGACTTCCAGATCCATACTGTGGACAGTGCAGCCTCTCAACAAAGTGTTTGTTCAACTCCGTATGTTTTTAAGACTGTTTATTTGATTTCTTTCTTTGGCTGGGCCAGGTCTTAGTTCTGGCACTCAGGATCTTTTAATTGTGGCATGCGAACTCTCAGTTGCTGCATGCAGGGTCTAGTTCCCTGGCCAGAGACCAAACCTGGGCCCCCTGCTTTGGGGCTTCTCAGTGCGGTGGCTTCTTTTGTTTCTCTAGGTACACAGGTTCAGTAGTCATGGCTCCCGGACTTAGTTGCCAGGGAA
The DNA here is from genome assembly GCF_029407905.1 of Bubalus kerabau. Lineage (NCBI taxonomy): Eukaryota > Metazoa > Chordata > Mammalia > Artiodactyla > Bovidae > Bubalus > Bubalus kerabau. The sequence continues at coordinate 118,302,358 of NC_073631.1, read as the reverse complement.
GTCCCACCTGGGGAACTTTAAAAAATGCCGATGGCTGGATCTCACCTCTAGAGATTCCGATATAACCGATCCTGGGTGAGGCTTGTGCGTTTTCTTAAAACGATTGGTTTATGTATCTGACTGTCGTAGGGTCTTAGTTATGGCACATAGAATCTTTCCTTGTGGCTCTTGGGTTTTCTCTAGCTGCAGTGATCCGGCTCCAGGGTTTAGTTGCCTGGAGGCTGGCTTTCCAGGTGGCTCAGGGGTAAAGAATCCACCTGCCAATGCAGGAGATGCAGGAGACACAGGTTCGATCCCTGGGTTGGGAAGATCCCCTGGAGGAGGATTTCCCAGATACTTGTCTGGGAAATCCCAAAGACAGAGAAACCTGGCGGGCTACAATGCATGGGGGCGTAAAAAGCCTGCTCATGACTGAGCACACATGCATGCACCCACATGTGGGATCTCAGTTCCCCGCTGCTGCTGCTGCTAAGTCGCTCAGTCATGTCCGACTCTGTGCGACCCCATAGACAGCAGCCCACCAGGCTCCCCTGTCCCTGGGATTCTCCAGGCAAGAACACTGGAGTGGGTTGCCATTTCCTTCTCCAATGCATGAAAGTGAAAAGTGAAAGTGAAGTCGCTCAGTCGTGTCTGACTCTTAGCGATCCCATGGACTGCAGCCTACCAGGCTCCTCCGTCCATGGGATTTTCCAGGCAAGAGTACTGGAGTGGGGTGCCATTGCCTTCTCCGCTTAGTTCCCTGACCAGGGATTAAACCCATATCTCCAACACTGGAAGGCAGATTCTTAACCCCTGGACTACCAGGGAAGTCCCTCATACATTTTTTCAATAAGGTCTGCCCCCATGCCATCTGGTATGCCGCCTACTGAGAACCTAGGTAACCAGAAATGTCAGTCCGGTCACGAACAGAAGTCGGGGACACAGGATGTATTGGTTTGGGAGAAAACAGAAAGCCCTTCTGGGTTCAGTGAGTCAAAGGAGTGGTGGCATTTAGAGGTAGAAGAGCCCAGGCAATGTTGCAACTGCAGACGGGAGTGGTTGAGAAGGTTCAATTAGACAGTAGATTCCAGAATTCACTGGGTAGAGGTGCTAATTGAAAACAGCCACCCGGGATATTGTTTGAAAGTGGGCTGGGCATTTGGCAAACAGTAAGTAAATTACAAAATTGTCCTGCGAGACAGAGAGAGACAAAGATGGGCTACTGCTAGAACCTGAGGAATAGCGGCGTGGTGGGACTCAAGAAAGCAGACCGTTTTCATGTTTAACACTTGAATGAACTCTCTCCCTCCATTTTTTCTTTTTCTTCTTTCTCCTTTTGAGGATTTGTATGTTAGGGAAAGTATAAAGTGCTGAGTTAACACACTTAGATAATTAAATTCCCAACCTGACCCACTTGGGCCTCTATCCTGGGTTGGCTTTCCCCAACATTACACCATCCTTTGGGAAAAAAAAAAAAAAAAGAGGAAGAAGACAACTCTTCACTATAGGTATGGAGTTGACTGTAGAGAGTGCCAGGTACACTGGCCAGGGTAGGCTGGAATTCAGCTGAAACTAATTAACCTCTCAGACGGCCAGCAAGAAGAAATCCAGCAAGTCCCAGAGCTTGGTCAAGGAGACCAGGATTCACTTCTGTTTGGGAAAACGCTGGCCTGTAGGTTTTGGTTAGCTGTATAGCCACGGCACCAATCTGGGTTGCCTGGCGCCTCTCCCCTCCTCTTCTGGTAATTCTCCTGTTACTGTGTTGGAGGGCGTGGCCAGAGGTGTGGCCTCAGGCCCACACTCTCACAACTTTTACACAATGACTTCTTCAGGAGCAAATACCTTTATTGATTTTCTGGTGGAGGAGTTCCTGAGGAGGGCAGGTTCTGGAGGGGTGTAGAATCGTCAGCCATGGAGAAGGAGGTCTACTTACCACCTCTTCACCCTCCAAGGAGGCAAAAGAGCAACTTATGGTACCTCGGGGTCGTAAGAGCCACCTCTGTCTATGCAATAATTGTGAGTGAAGACAGTCATGGATAAAAAGAGACAAACAAGCAAAAAAAAGCCCCCCACACTTAAATAAATCGGTTTTCCCAAGGGCTGACCTGGGTGCAGCCATGAAAAGCACCCCGAAGGATGTCAGGATCTCATCCATGTGTCATCCAAAGGCACACGTGTGCCCCAGTTCTCTGGGACACAGGTAACAGGGCTGAGATTTCCATGGTGGCTCATACTGACACAGAATTAATTCATCTGGATTAAATTTGTTATAAGATTTAAAAACACTATGATCTTGTTTTAGCATCCCCACCTTTACCTCAGCCCGGAGAAGTTGGTACGGCAGGTCCTGGTGGAACCTCACCCTTTTAAAGAGGAAACCCAGGTGTGGGAAGTGCTGAGCGATTAGCCCAAGGTCACACAGCTAGTTATAGCCAAGTCGGAACTGGAGGACAGATTCCTGGGATCTCAGCAATGAACCCTTGTCATATACTTGCTTATTCAACATCATCATCTATTAATTAACTGATAAGCCAACTTTGAGCAGATTCTCTTTCCTACCCAGTGAGAGCCTATTTTGAATGAAATAGAGACCCAATTCAAGAGAGCTCTGGCTTACTGAATCCTTATATTAATTGTCTAACCTAAGTTTTGAAATATTTGATATATTTGCTATTAACCTCGCTCAATGAATGTCCTGCATTGTGACTGGAACACTAAAAAAGTCCTCTGACCCTTTTACTCACCAAAATGGGCACAGCTGTAGTGAACAGAGCCTTCCCCTTGCTGCCCAAGGCTGTCAGACTTCTGCTTTGCTGGGGGTGGGGGGCAGGGTCCCCTGTGTCGTGAATCCCCCATGCTGATGCCAGTGAACATCAACAAGTCAAGAAATAAACACTATAAATACAGACTGGTTTAAGCGCTTTGTTAAAAGTGCTCTGACAAAGAATAAGAGGCGACTTATTTTCCCCAGAGAGGACTGGGTGTAATTTCTTCAGAAAAGAAGGTGATGAAGAGATAATTACGGTGCAGACTTAGAAGCTGCAGAGGGAGATGGGCGAGTGTTAAGACAAGCCATTTCTATCAGCCTTGACTGCCATACTGTAGACTGGCCTAAACAACATTCGTTTTCTCACAGCTGCAGAGTCTGGGAAATCCAGAATCAAGGTGCCCACTGACTTGGCTCCTGGCTTTCCGGCTCCTGGCTTTCCGGCTCCTGGCTTTCCAAAGGCTGCCTCCTTGCTGTGTCCTCACACGGCAGGAAGAGAGGGAGCTCTCAGGTGTCTCTTCTCAGAAGGACACTAATCCTGTCGGATCAGGGTTCTACCCTATGACCTCATTTTCCTTAGTTACCTCCTGAAGGCCCTGTCTCAAGATGCATCACACTGGAGGCTAGGGCTTCAGCTTATGAATTAGAGTAGATATAGGTCAGTCCATGCATGGGCTTGCCAGCTGGGTCAGTGGTAGAGAATCTGCTTGCAATGCAGGAAACCCAGGTAATCCCCGAGTCGGGAAGATTCCCAGGAGAAGGCAATGGAGACCCACTCCAGTATTCGTGCCTGGGAAATCCCGTGGACAGAGGAGCCTGAGGTGCTACAGTCTATGGGGTCGCAGAGTCAGGCACGACCGAGCAGCTGGGCACTGAGCGCAGTTTAGTCATTTAAGCATCAGATAAGCTTTCTGTGCCTCAGGGCCGCAGCAGCATATCAATCCTATGAGGCCTACATAACAAGAAGCACAGTAGACAAGAGAGTCAGAGTTGACCCAATGCCATTTGCTTAAGCTGACTGATTTCCTCTGAGTTTATACTAACTGATATGGGTGCCAGGCAGTTTTTTTTCTTTTTTTTAATTTTTAAAGCTTTGCTTTAATCCAACTAAGGAATTTAATATTGAAACAAGGAAGAGATTTTTGCTTGCACATGCAGGTTTTTTTTCTACTGAAGCCAAATATGGTAATATTATTTATTCATTATATGTACCCTTACCTTTTCCAAAAGGGACCAGAGCCCACTACAGAACAAAATGGAGAATTCTTGGGCTCAAATTCAAAATTCTTTTACTGCAGGAAAGGCCAAGTCAGGCTGGAGTTTGTCTTGTTTATCGTTGCTCTACTTGTCCTTGTTTTTGCTTTCAACTTCTTGAGACTCCACTTCATCTTTCATTACAGACAACATAAGAAATGTGCCAGGACCCAGAGTGCTACAGGGCATTGTCATGTTGCTCTGAGTTCTTCGAGCACAGTTGCTGGTGGGTGGTATACATGTACTTTCTAGGAGATCCCCAAGTAGGCAGGATGCAGTTCCTATACATTACATTAAAGGAGGTATGGAGAAGATCATTTCGGGTATGCAACAGATCTGCTGTTGTCTTACCTTCCTCAGTTCTAATAATCCCTAGGTTGGCAAGCCCTATCTAGAGGTTAGGCCTTAAGATGGTTTTCTTCCATGCTACAGAATTTAAATGGAGCCAACTGGCCAAAAGTTTCTGAAAACACAGCTAAGTACTCCGAGCAGGCATTTCCTTCCTTCCGCTTTTCGGCCGCGCTCCTCTCTAGTCACGCCATTTTTCCGTCTAGGACCCAGACAGCCTCACTTCCATGCTTCCGATTCAAGGATAACCGCCCAAGTGTCTCAGTGAATATTGCCAACTTCTCCAACCACCCCGACCTTCTGCTACAGTCTGCATTGTGTCACCCCAAAAGTCATGTTCAAGCCCTAACCTCCAGGGCCTCAGAAAGTGACTGGTTTTGGAGACAGGTCTTTGAGGGGATAATGAAGTCATTAGTGTTAGTCACTCAGTCATGTCCAACTCTGCGACTCCATGGACTGTAGCCCGTCAGGCTCCATTGTTCATGAGATTCTCCAGGCAAGAATACTGGAGTGGGTATTCCCTTCTCCAGGTATCTTCCAAACCCAGGGATGGAATCTGAGTATCCTGCATTGCAAGCAGATTCTTTACCATCTGAGCCACCAGGGAAGCCCCATTAAGATGGGTCCTAATCCAACCTGGGTTGGGTTTGTATCTCATATGGGTCATCAGTGGCCTGCCGCAGGGGCAGGGGCTCTGGGTGCAGCAGACCTGGGTATGGCATAAGCCCTCTTGTAGGAGGTCACCATTAACCCCACCAAAGAGCTGCCAGAACTTACACAGGACTGGGGAAACAGACTCTTGGATGGCACAAAGAGAACCTTGTGCACCAGGACCCAGGAGAAAGGAGCAGTGACCCCACAAGAGACTTGCCCGTGAGTGTCCAGGAGTCTGGAGGTGTGGGTCGCTGGTGGCCTGCTACAGGGTCAGGGGCACTGAGGGCGGCAGTGGGACCTTCTGAAGGAGGCTGCCATTATCTTCACTACCTCTGAGGCTTCCCTGGTGGCTCAGAATTACCTCCACTATAGTTTGCCCTCAGGTCAAACAACAGGGAGGGAACACAGCCCTGCCCTTCAACAGAAAACTGGATTAAGGATTTACTGAATATGGCCCTCCCCATCAGAACAAGAACCAAGTTTTTTTAAGAAAATGCACTGGTCATAGCAAACACCGTCTTCCAAAAACACAAGAGAAGATTCTACACATGAACATCACCAGATGGCCAATACCGAAACCAGACTGATTATATTCTTTGCAGCCAAAGATGGAGAAGCTCTATACAGTCAGCAAAAACAAGACCAGGAGTGGACCATGGCTCAGATCATGAACTCCTTATTGCCAAATTAGGACTTACATTGAAGAAAGTAGGGAAAACCACTAGACCATTCAGTTATGACTTAAATCGAAACCCTTATGATTATACAGTGGAAGTGACAAATAGATTCAAGGGATTAGATCTGATAGAGTGCCTGAAGAACTATGGATGGAGGTTCATGACATTGTACAGGAGGCAGGGATCAAGACCATCCCCAAGGCAAAGACATGCAAAAAGGGAAAATGGTTGTCTGAGGAGGCCTTACAAATAGCTGTGAAAAGAAGAGAAGTGAAAGCAAAGGAGAAAAGAAAAGATATACCCACTTGAATGCAGAGTTCCAAAGAATAGCAAGGAGAGATACGAAAGCCTTCCTCAGTGATCAATGCAAAGAAATAGAGGAAAACAATATAATGGGAAAGACTAGAGATCTCTTCAAAAAAATTAGAGATACCTAAGGAACATTTCATGCAAAAAGGGGGCACAATAAAGGACAAAAATGGTATGGACCTAACAGAAGCAGAAGATATTAAGAAGAGGTGGCAAGAATACACTGAAGAACTGTACAAAAAAGATCTTCATGATCCAGATAACCGTGATGGTGTGATCACTCACCTAGAGCCAGACATCCTGGAATGTGAAGTCAAGTGGGCCTTAGGAAGCATCACTATGAACAAAGCTAGTGGAGATGATAGAATTCCAGTTGAGGTATTTCAAATCCTAAAAGATAATGCTGTGAAAGTGCTGCACTCAATATGCCAGCAAATTCGGAAAACTCAGCAGTGGCCACAGGACTGGAAAAGATCAGTTTTCATTCCAATCCCAGAGAACGGCAATGCCAAAGAATGCTCAAACTACTGCACAATTGCACTCATCTCACATGCTAGCAAAAGTATGCTCAAAATCCTCCAAGCCAAACTTCAACAGTACGTGAACCATGAACTTGCATATGTTCAAGCTGTATTTAGAAAAGGCAGAAGAACCAGAGATCAAATTGCCAACATCCATTGGATCACCAAAAAAGCAAGAGAGTTCCAGAAAAACATCTACTTCTGTATTATTGACTATGTCAAAGCCTTTGACTGTGTGGATCACAGAAAACTGTGGAAAATTCTTAAAGATATGGGAATACCAGACCACCCAACCTGCCTCCTGAGAAATCTGTGTGCAGGTCAAGAAGCAACAGTTAGAACTGGTCATGGAGCAACAGACTGGTTCCAAATCGGGAAAGGAGTACGTCAAGGCTGTTATATTGTCACCCTTCTTATTTAACGTATATGCAGAGTATATCATGAGAAACGCTGGGCTGGATGAAGCACAAGCTGGAATCAAGATTGCCAGGAGAAATGTCAATAACCTCAGATATGCAGATGACACCACCCTTATGGCAGAAAGTGAAGAACTAAAGGATGTCTTGATGAAAGTGAAATAGGAGAGTGAAAAAGTTGGCTTAAAACTCAACATTCAGAAAACTAAGATCATGGCATCCCATCACTTCAGGGCAAATAGATGGGGAAGCAGTGATGGACTTTGTTTTTTGGGGCTCCAAAATCACTGCAGATGGTGACTGCAGCCATGAAATTAAAAGATGCTTGCTCCTTGGAAGAAAAGCTATGACCAACCTAGACAGCATATTAAAAAACAGAGCCATTACTTTGCCAACAAAGGTCCATCTAGTCAAAGCTATGGTGTTTCCAGTAGTCATGTATGGATGTCAGAGTTGGACTATAAAGAAAGCTGAGCGCTGAAGAATTGATGCTTTTGAACTGTGGTGTTGGAGAATATTCTTGAGAGTCCCTTGGACTGCAAGGAGATCCAACCAGTCAATCCTAAAGGAGATCAGTCCTGAATATTCATTGGAAGGACTGATGCTGAAGCTGAAACTCCAATACCTTGGCCACTGTATGTGAAGAATTGACTCAGTGGAAAAGCCCCTGATGCTTGGAAAGATCGAAAGCGGAGAAGAAGGGGCCGACAGAGGAGGAGATGGTTGGATGGCATCACCTACTGGATGGACATGAGTTTGAATAAGCTCTGGGAGTTGGTGATGGACAGGGAAGCCTGGCATGCTGCAGTCCATGGGGTCACTCAGAGTGGGACAGGACTGACTGAACTGAACTGAATCCAATCTGAGTAGTGTCCTTATAAGAAGAGATTCAGACAGATACAGAGGAACAGGCATATGTGGACACATCAAAAAGGTTGTCACCCGCAAGTCCATGAGAGAGACCACAGATGAAGCAAAGCCTGCAGTGCCTTGATCCCAGTCTTCTAGCCTACAGAATTCTGAGAAAATAAACATCTGCTGTTTATGCCACTCAACTTGTGGTACCTCATTATGGCAACCGTAGCAAGCTGAAATAACTTCTCAGATGCTCTGAATCCTTCTTAAAGGACCTGGGGGCCAATAGGCTCCAAGAGCTGCAGTAGGGGACACATTATATGCCATCCTTCTCTGCTGAGAGCTGGCATCACAGGCGAGACATCAATGGACGTGTACTGTAGATTTCTGCTCCAGCCCTGGGAGGAGATTCTGCTCGGCCATCCATCCTTTCTGGCCCGGTCCCCTGAGATGCCTGGAGAACACTTCTGAAATCTGGAGATGGTAACCTCTGTCAAAGCAGGATAACATGTTTCATTTCTTTTATGGAATTAAAACTCAGTAGGTCCATTTTTCTCAGCTTGATTTTTAACTTTTCCCCCTAGTTGTTATTTTATCTTCTTTTGTTTATATAAGTACTTTATGATCACTAGAAAATTTTTTGGAAATCCAGACCACTACTTGGAGAAGGAAATGGCAACCCACTCCGGTATCCTTGCCTGGAAAATCCCGTGGACGGAGGTGCCTGGCAGGCTACAGTCCATGGGATCGCCGAGTTGGACACGACTGGGCCACTAACACACACAGACCACTACTATTTTGACAAGTTTTCTTCTAGCCTTTTATTTATTTATTTTAGTTCTACCAGTTCATTGCTACCAACCCATCTCCCTCCACCCTCATGCACGTGTGCTCAGTCATGTAACCCCACGGACTGCAGCCCGCCAGGCTCCTCTGTCCATGGACTTTTCCAGGAAAGAATACTGGAGTTGGTTGCCATTTCCTTCACCATCTTCTAGCCTTTTAAATATGTAGATAGAATCATATCTATATATATGTATACATAACTTTATTAATTCATATTTGGCGGTGCTGGGTCTTCGCTGCCACTCCGGCTTTCTCTAGTTGCAGTGAGCAGGGGCTGCTCTCCAGCTGCAGTGCATGTGCCTGCCATGGCAGCGGCTTCTCTGGTCTTGGGGCACGGGCTCTGGGACTCGTGGACTTCAGAAGCTGCAGCACGTGGGCTCAATAGCGCACAGGCTCAGATGTAGTGGCCTTAGTTGTCCCTCGGCAGGTGGAATCTTCCTGGATCAGGCATTGAACCCATGTCTCCTGCGTTGGCAGGCGGATCCTTTACTGCTGAGCCACCAGCAAAACCTGATAGAACACCTTAATCAATTAAAAATCTGAAATAGTATTTTGACTCCTAAAAATGTGTGTGTGTGTTTGGTTTTTTCCTGGCCTCACCTTGAGACTTGCAGGAACTTAGTTCCCCAACCAGGGATTGAACCCAGGCCCTTGGCAGTGAAAGCATGGAGACCTAACCACTGGACCGCCAGGGACTTTCCCTCAATATGTTTTTGTAGATAATTTTATTTTCGGCTGTTTCTTCATCTGATACGGCATTGAGCCCTCTTATTAACATGTTCACAAACGTTCTATTATATGAAAGTGTGCATTTTATGTGCTCTTTCCCCCAGTGGTGTATCTGGACTCTACCCGAATGTAACTCTGCTCACGTGGTCTCCTTCACACTCCCAGCAATCGTCAAACACGTAATCCATCTGGACACAAACTTGGGGCCTCTTCTGGTGTGCATCCATTATTACTGGACTTGTTGCTTTCGATAATGGTGTTGTTATGGTTGGAAAGGGCAGGCAATGGCTTTATATGTACTTAGTGCTACACATCTTATTTTTCTGTCTCTTCCTTTTACATCTGTTGCCCCAGTCTTGGCTGATTCTCCCTCTTCTCTGCCCTAGAAAAGGAACATCTCTTGCTGAGGTGAGAGATCTGATGTCAACAGGAAGACACACAGACCATGACAAGAAAAGCGCCAAGAGAGGGCAAGAAACTCCAATACTTTGACCACCTGATGCAAAGAACCGACTCATTGGGAAAAAACCCTGATGCTGGGAAAGATTGAAGGTGGGAGGAGAAGGGGAAGACAGAGGATGAGATGGTTGGATGGCATCTCTGACTCGAGGGACATGAGTTTGAGTAAGCTCTGGGAGCTGGTGATGGACAGGGAGGCCTGGCGTGCTGCAGTCCATGGGGTCGCAGAGAGTCGGACACGACTGAGGGACTGAACTGAACTGAAGCTACAGGAAACTAGAGTACTCACCGCATGTCTGGGTCTTAGAGGGTTCAAGGCAGCTTCAAGAGGACAAGGAAGATGAAGCAGCAAATGGGAAACTAAAATATAATAACGAGGAATTCTCTGTGGTCCAGTGGTTAGGACCCCGAGCTTCCACTGCTGAGGGCCCAGTTTAATCTCTGATCAGGGAACTAAGATCCTACAAGCCACGTGGCATGGCCAAAAATAGATAATTCAGATAAAACACTTAGAACAACGCCCAGCACATGGTCACTGCTCAGTAATGTCAAGGCATTGTTGTCATTATCATTATCATTATCATTATTCTGTAGCCTTTGGGGGATCCCTTCTTGCACAAACTTTCATAATTGACTACTGTTTCTGGATTCTACCAGCCAAGACATTCAGTGAAATTCGTTTGAACCAAGGCAGTGACTTTGCAAGGAGAAAGTACAGCATACACACACACACAATTATTTCCATTTTTACTTAAAAATTTAACTTGACATAACCCAATGTTTCCCTGTGCCAGGGGCCTGATACAGGGCATCATGAGATGCAACCAGTTGCCATATATAATTCCACTAACTTTTCATTTCTGAGCTCATTATGTTTACCTAGAGCAAAAACCTAGGATCATCTCTTCTTCTGAAGTTTACCTTCTCCCTATGATGAAGACTTTCATAATTTTATATACCTAGAGCAGGTATTCCAAACACGCGTTCCTCCAGTGGTCAGGTAGTTAAACTGATGGCACCAAGCCAAGGCCATAGCGTGTCGTGTATGTGTGCTAAGTTGCTTCAGTCACCTTCGACTCTGCGACCGCATGGACCGTAGTCCGCCAGGCTCCTCTGTCCATGGGATTCTCCAGGCAAGAATACTAGAGTGGGTTTTCATGCCCTCCTCCACGGGATATTCGCAACCCAGGGATTGAATGCGTGTCTCGTATGTCTCCTGCACTGGCAGATGGGTTCTTTACCACCAGCACCGCCCCGGAAGCCCACAGCACGCTACCCCAGCTGAAGAGCCCATAGCATGCATACCCCAACTGAAGGGGGAAGCAGCTAGTCAGCCAGAGCACCATGTAACCAGGCAAGAAATGAGCCGTATTAGTCTAATTGTCCAGAGAAACAATTCTGTATATTCATCTGAAGTCTCCCATTTAAAAAAAAACCTTAGGACACTAATTTTAATATCTCTAAATATCCTGAGAGGCAAGCAAAACACCTCTGCAGACCACAGGTTTGCAACCTTTAACTCAAGGCGTATTGGCTCCCGATTCATAGACTCTTTTAACTCTTCTGGTCCGAGATGAATTCCCAACCACAAAGCCTAGGCTGAGCTGACCTGAGGACGTCTTTGTTGTTGTTCTTCAGTTGCTCAATCGTGTCCCACTCTTTTTGACCCCATGGACCACAGCACACCAGGCTCTCCTGTCCTTCACCATCTCCTGGAGTTTGCTCAAACGCATGTCCACTGAGTCGGTGATGCCCATCCAACCATCTCATCCTCTGCTGTCCCCTTCTCCTGCCCTCAACTTTTCCCAGCATCGGGGTCTTTTCCAATGAGTCGGTTCTTCACATAAGGTGGCCAAAGTACTGGAGCTTCAGCTTCAGCAGCAGTCCTTCCAATGCATATTCAGGGTTGATTTCTTTTAGGATTGACTAATTTGATCTCCTTGCAGTCCAAGGGACTCTTAAGAGTCTTCTCCAACACCGCAATTCGAAAGCATCAATTGTTCAGTCAGCCTTCTTTTTGGTCCAGCCCTCACATCTGTACCTGACTAGAGGATGTCTTTACCCTGTGGGAAAGCCACACACCTTCCTCCCCAATAGAAGAGGTTGCCTACTCTTTCCTTCTGGTCCCAGAAATGCACTCAGTGCTCATTCACTCAGTCACGCCCGACTCTTTGTGACCTCCTGGACTGTAGCCCACCAGACTCCTCTGTCCATGGAATTCTCCAGGCAAGAATACTGGAGTGGGGTGCCACGCCCTCCTCCAGGGGATTTTCCTGACCCAGGAATCAAACCAGCATCTCCTGCATTTGCAGGTGGATTCTTTACCCACTGAGCCACCTGGGAAACCCATGAAATGCACTACCAACTGAGAAATAAAGCTGTTCCAAGACATTTGGGTAGGGAATTATAAAAATCCTTCATACAGGAGGGAACTACACACGCAGTGTTTAGGCAAAACAGTAACTCCATTTATAAAGGTAATTAATTTTCCCAATTTATTCCAAAAGGATTTACTAGCAAGGGGTAAAACAGAAGAAATAATTAAGGCAGAATGTTTCTAATTTTCATATTTGAGGAGAGAAATGGAAGGAGTTAGCTTATGAAATTAGAACTTTAAAAAATGTGGCACATCTTATTAAAACACTCATTTTAAGAAATGCTGTTTTTAACTCTTTGTTAAAGGAGTGAAAGAAAGTGAAAGTCACTCAGTCCTGTCGGACTCTTTGTGACCCTGTGGACTATGCAGACCGTGGACTTCTCCAGGCCATGGAGAGGGTAGCCTTTCCCTTCTCCAGGGGCTTCCCAGAAATCGAATCCAGGTCTCTCACATTGCAGGCGGATTCTTTACCAGCCGAGCCACAAGGGAAGCCCAAGAATATTGGAGCGGGTAGCCCATCTCTTCTCCAGCGGATCTTCCCGACCCAGGAATCAAACCCGAGTCTCCTGAGTTGCAGGCAGATTCTTTACCAACTGAGCTGTCAGGGAAGCCCATGATAGGAGTGAAAGTATACCCCAAAGCAGCAAGATACCTGTTTTAATACTGTACTTGTTTAAACTGAGAAATCTCTAATTTTACTCATTAATGTGATACTTAGTTCTAGTGGCTAAATGCAACATGCAAGTTCTGTGTGTGCTGTGCTGTGCTAAGTTGCTCAGGCGTGTCTAACTCTTTGCCACTCCATGGACTGTTGCCCACCAGGCTCCTCTGTCCATGGGATTTCCCAGGCAAGAATACTGGAGTGGGTTGCCATTTCCTCCTCCATGGGATCTTCCTGATCCAGGGATCAAACCCGAGGCTCCTGTGGCTCCTGCATTACAGGCAGATTCTTTACCGCTGAGCCACCAGGGAAGCCCCAGTTTTGTATAAGGATGTAAATTTCATTCTCATATTTTCAGTGGCAATTTTCAGTAGACTGTCTTGCAGTTCATTTGTTGAAGAAAAACACATTGTTTTGTTGTCTTCTTAGTGAGTGGTCACTCAGTTGTGTCCGACTCTTTGTGACCCAATTGGACTATATAGCCCGCCAAGCTCCTCTGTGCATGGAATTTTCCTGGCAAAAACATTAGAGTGGGGTTGCTACTCTAGGGGGGCTTCCCTACCCAGGATTAGAACCCTACTTGCGTGTGTCTCCTGCTTTGGCAGGTGGATTTTTTACCACTGTGCCACGTGGAAAGCCCCTTCTTAGAGTATTAACTGTAAAAATGTGATGTGCTAAGTTGCCTCAGACAATAATGAAATCTAAGAGGTCTTTTTATTGTTAGATTTTTACTTTATCTTATTTTTCATTCATTCATTCATTTATTATTTTAGCTGTACTACATGGCTTGCAGGATCCTAGTTCCCCCACCAGGGATGGAACCTGAAGCCCTGCAGTGAAAGCTCCAAGTCCTAACCACTGGACCAGGGAATTCCCAGATTTTAATTTTGTAAAGGTTGGACGTCTTGACCAATCCTTTATTATCTTATATTATAGAATAATAAATACCATATTTCTTCAGCCTAATTAATGATCAAGCTCATGTATGTTGAACTAAAAGGACATTTTAGTTTTAAGGGCTTTGTTTGTTTGTTTGACTTTGTCCATAGTTTTCTTTCTTGGTGACCATGATACATGTAAAAATGTGCATGTGTAATTCTGTACACGGATGACATAGTATATTGTTTTATTTTCCCAGTGTGTTACCTAATATGTGTTTAATTCACGGCTGAACTTTAAAAGGAAAAAAAATTATTTTATTGATGAACTATGCACTTCGTAAAGTAATAAAAGGAATGTTTGAGCACGATGCTTCACCTGTAAATACATGCAAATGTTAGCACACGACGCCTGTATATATTCAAGAAATATTTGTTCAAAGAAATATGAATGGAAAGGAAATGTTTTTCCCTTTGTTCCATTTCACAGTAATATTGCAAAGAAACACTTCAAATAACTGCTGTGTCAAAAATTTTAATTTAGTGCTCAAATTTTAACGTTTTTAATCTACATTTCACCCTTAGCTCACATACAGTTTGGGAAAGGAGTAGAGGAGTTGGTCACCGTCAGTTCAAACAATGCATCACCTTGTTTAGGGGAGAAATTAACCTAATTTGAATGGCCAAGTAAGTAGTGAAAATTAAACAAAGACATTCTGTCCATTCAATACAAAACTCCTCAGCAAAACTGGCATCGAGGAACATCATGAAGGGACTCAACATATGAGCCTAAGTATTGTTTAATTAAGACTGTGCATCAACATCCATTTTGAAGATCTTAAAAAAGACGGATATAGCTCTCTTCTGGATCCGTATTGAAGAGAAGTGGACTTATGGTCTAAGCAGGAGACACACAGGGGCATAAATCCTACGTGATAACGTTGGAGCCAGTGTATGATCCCCGACAGGGACCAGTGCTGACTTCTACGTGAGGCTTTTATTTCATTGCATTCGCCTGGGAACAGTCTAAGGACTACGTGTCCAGGTGACGCGGGGAGCAGCGTCTGGACGACCGACCGACCAGCAGGGCCGGGACAGGGGACAGTGAGCGCTTCCCTGGTATGCCCGCCGGGACACAAAGCGCGTCCTCGGCCTGCCGCCCAGTCAGCCCGCGACTCGTGTTGCCCGCGGCACAACAAGGGGAACCCGGTTTCCCTCCCGGTGAACACCGGTGAGCGGGGACGAAAGGCCGCGAGGCTCAGGGCGGCGGCGCCGGGCCCGCTCCGCGCGCGCCCCGTCGGGACCGGGCGGAGTCCCCACAGCCGCCCGCAGCCGCCCGCCGGGCCCGGCGGCGGCGGCGTCTCTGGGAGCGGTGTGCGAGGGATCCCTCCGCCGCCCGCGGGTCCTTCCGCGCCAAGTAGTGCGCGGCAGACCGGCTTCCGCAAACGCGGGCACCGCCAGGACGCGTCCGCGGTCCCCTCGGTCGGGGGCCGTGAGGGCGGCGGGGCTGAGGCGTGACGGGGGCAGGGTTCTCAACTCGGCGCGCCCGCTCGGGAGACATGTTTCCAACTGAGGAGCCACGGTGGTGGGCCCGGATCCTCAGGGAGCGACCATGCGGACAGGCGCCTGGGAGCGGCAGGAGGCCGTGGAGCCGGGGAGGCAGGTGTCCCGGCCGGCCGCCCCGCCCCCACCGCCGGCCGGAAGAGGAAGCAGCCAGGCCGGGCCGCGCGGGGCCACCCGTCGGGCCTCGCGGGGCGGCGGGGGGGCGGGGGGAGGATGCCCTGGCTCGGGGAGGCGCGTGACCTAGTTCGTCCCCGAGTGGATTTGACAGGTTGTCAGCCCGGCTCCCCGCCCCCACCGCCTTCCGGGTCCCTCTCCCTCCCCTCCCCTTCCCTCCCCTCCTGCCCCCACCGCTGGCACTTGGCCGGGCGGCCGCCGGCGCACCGCGGCTCAGCAGCCCATTGGTCCTCTCGGCCCCCCCACCTCGCGAGCGCCCCGCCTTCGCCCCTGGCTCGGATTCCCATTCGCCCAGGGCCCCGCCCCCGCCCCTACTCCCTTCCCATTGGCCCTCAAGCGGCACCGGCGCCCACCCCCACGTCGAGTCGCCCATCCATTGGCTCCACGCAGGCGGCCCCGCCCCGTTCCGCTCCGGTTCGCCCTTCCATTGGCTTCGGGCCCGCCGCCCCGTCCCCTCTGTGGCGGCCTCACATCCCCCTCCCCCCCACTTTCGGAGAGCCGAGCTGGGGAAGGCCCCTCAGCTCACGGCTCTTGTGGCCGTCTTCAGTCGCCAGCGTCCCTCTCGCCCCCTTTCCGCTCCTGTCCCTCGCCTCTTCTCCTCTCCCAATATCTAACGTCTCCACTATGTCTTTCTCCCCGCCTCGCTTCCGTCGTCTGGGAGCCCGAGCCGGGAGCACCCCACCCTCCTGCCCCGCCTACCCTGGGGCTCCGCGTCCAGCGCTGCCAGCGCGCTCGCCTCCTGCCCCTTTCCTCCTTTGCGTCACTTCGCATTTTTCCTTTCTTTCCTGAAATCTCTTTCCCACTCCAGGTTTCCTCCCGGGGTCCAGTCCGTCAGGTCTTCACCGCGCCCCCTTTCTCCGCCCCACGCCTCCATTCCCTCGTCCCCTCCCCGGTTTCACCGCCCTCCCACCCTGCCTTCCCCTGAACTCAAACGTACAGGGAAGAGGCAGGGATAAACAGAAATATCAGCGTTGAGATGGTTATTGCTTTGCGTCTTTGAAACGGAAAATGAACTGAAACGCCCAAATCCACCCAGCCCTGGGATCGAGATTGAGTTCTTAAAGGACCATGTGAGACCAGAATGACAAACTTGATTAGCAGCAACATAACCAGTTATTTTTCCTTGAGGAATCTACTGTTAATATCGGTTGTTTATGCAATACGGTCATCTGACAGTTTAAGGGGTGTGTGTGTGTTTAATTTGTGCCAGTTTTCCTAAGTGTCTGCTTTTGTCTGTAAGGATGAATTGTCTGAAAGAGCTGAGGGTTGGAGCAAACCCCCAAGTATTTTGCTTTCCTGCAGGAGAACCCTTGATTATTCAAATGAGGACACTCCAGTAGCTTTCCCAAGCTTATGAAAGAGGGCGGTTGATATAAAACTTAAACCCAGGTCAGACTCCAGCGGTGCATGGAGAGATTCCATCAGACTGGTGCGTCTAACGCCCGTTCCACGTGTCACAGAGGGTCTTTACAAAGCTCCTACAGTGGCCTCCAAGGTTCTGCCTTAGACGATTCTGTCTGCCTCTCCTGCCTCTGGTTACTGCACCCCAAGAACAATGACCACCTAGGGCTTCTTGCGACAGGGCCTTTGCACTTGCTGCTGTTTCCTCATGTCACCCCAGGAGGCACTTCTGACCCTGTATCTAGCGTGATCAGTTACTGCCATATCACCCAGTTATTTCCTTCAGAGTATAAGCACGGTCTGAAATCATGTTTACTTACCTGTCTGGCCCCCTGGACACAGGTGCGATTTTGGTGTTTTTCCAGAGCTGTATCTCCAGGGCACAAAGTAGGCACTCTGTAAATCCTTGATGAATAAATACGAATGGAACATTAGCTATGGTCAAGTGAACTAACCAAACTGTCCTTCTCATCTGGTTCCACCAGCGTTGTATAGACACACATGTAAGTAAGTGAACTGGAAAAATAGCTCTTCTGTTGTAACTATTCTGTGTTTCTTTGTGTGCTTTATTTCTGGCTGTTCTTTGACTAGGAGAGAGAGACAAGGCCTGTGGCCCCGAGGCCACCCACTGCCCCCCTCTTCCCCAGCTGTCACAGCGTGTGCTCACTGCCTCGCTCTCACCCTGACCCCAGGTGGGCAGACACTTGGCTGGCAGCACCTTCCTCCTCCAGGGCAGTCTCAGAGGCGCTTTGCTTGGCTGAGGGCTCGAGTGGGGGAAGGGAAGGAGTCAGTGTTGCCATGAGGCTCTGCTGGACAGCTGGGGCCCTGTCCTGGGTTCAGCCTTAGGCAGGAAAGCAAAATAGGAAGATGCCCCTTCTAGTTTCCCCTTCCTTTATCTCCCTCAGACATACTGCTGGGGTTCCGTTCAGCAGTGAGCCCTCTGGACCCCTGCACAGGGTTGCATCCTCTACCTGCTTAGGCCCAGAGAACCCTGGGTAGGTTGCTGGAAAGATGAAATCTAGTCCTAACTGCCCCAAACAGGCAGTGTGAGTCTGGCCAAGTTTAGTAACTCCCTGGTTCTCAGTGACTTCATCGTTCTTTGCCTCTGTTGTTTGCTTATAGTTTTAGAGATACAGACATCTCGTGGAAACTGTCAGCCCAAAGGACAGTCCTGCGGCTTCCCCTCGGGGCACACAGAGGCTGCTGGTTCCTAACTGAGGTTCACCAGGAGCCAGTGCGCTCCCCTCCTGCATTCCAGGCCGGAATCCTCCAGTCACTCTGCTTGGGCCGCCTGGCCCAGGCCTTAGACCAGCGACTGACCAGGAGAATGGAAAGCCTTGATCAGGTTCAACCAACCAGCCAACCAGAGCATATCCTTAAAGCAAGGGTGGGGTCACTTCCTGATACGTGAGTGTAGAACTGAAATCGACATACTTTTAGATACTGGGGTGCTGAACAGGGGCGTTGATAGGTGTTCTGCAGTGCTCCTGTAAGGAACCAGCTCGGGGCCCGCTAGTAAACGTTAGCCACTGGTGTTGTCGGCAAAGACCAGGCTGTGGGGGGGGAAATTCACCTTCATCTCAGATCACTAATCCACCCCTAACCACTAGCTTTGTGAATTAAGACAAATGATGGAAATCGTACCATTTTACAAGTGGAAGAGGACTTAGATGTCATAGGGTTCAAGACTTCACTGGGAAGACTTGGAAACTGACCCCCACCGCCCCCACCCTGAAGATTAGTTTGGGTCTCACTTTCTGTGTCTCTGAAGTGGGTCTGATCATATTGGTTCTGGCTAATCTCACAGTGTCTATGTGGATCAGATGAGATAATGTTTCTATAAAGGGCTCAGTGTTGGGTGCTCAAGTCGTGTCCAACTCTTTGTGACCCCATGGACTGTAGCCCACCAGGCTCCTCTGTCCATGGAGTTATCCAGGCAAGAAGACTGGAGTGGGTTGCCATTTCCTTCTCCAGTAAAGGGCTCAGGAAAGAAACAACAATGCTGTTCTTATGCAAGACATTTTATTATTAATGTAGTAATAACACGTTAGTAAGAGGAGAAATGAAGAGGAGAAAAGGAGAGTATATTCAATATTCAAAAGATATACTTACTTGCCTCAAAGAGATGAATATTAATACTTACAAATGAGGAAGGGGTGTGCCTGGTTGGGTGAAGTGGGGGAGGTGTGAGGTGTGGACTGCTGTTCCCTTAGGGAGTGGTGCAGGGAGTGGCTGTTAGGGTGGGGAGGGCTGGTGAGGTAGTTGCTTATAAACTGAAGTTATCTCTCCTGGAGTGACTTTTGAGAAGAGGAAGGTCATTCACTCAGGAGGACAAATCTAGATTTCAAGGTAATCTTACATTTCTGTAGATCAGGTCCTCTGCTAAATTGATGCCAAGACAGGACTGTCATGCAAGAGACTGATAGGAGGAAATATCCACAAGGGAAGGAAGGGGAGAGAGTTGGAGGGGGCAGAGATCTGACCCCTGGGAGGGGGAGGCGGAGCTGGTCAAGTAGATCAGCAGGTCTCTGCTTGCAGGGCAGCTTTGAGATGGCTTTAAGACTGTCCCTCTGAGGAGCCAGGTTCCCTTTGAGGAGTGTGCTGGTGGATTCCAAGGAAGGTGAGGAGGCGTTCAGTTCCTCTGCCTGTAGCAGGAGATGGGAGTTGGGTGTTTACAAAGTCCCACACCATCCAGGAGGTTTAAAAACAGCTTCCTTCATTCACTCACTCCATAGGCTGATCATTACCCAGTGTCATGAGTCAGTGGCTGTAGCAAGAGATGCATGTGACTCATGTCTTTTCTAGTTATCTTCTGTCTACTTTCTAATATCTCTAAAGGAAAAGTTTGCCTGATTGAGATTCCTAGCCTGTTGGCCAAGTTAATTCCTGGTATCTGGGTAGTTCTTAACACTGAGTTGGCACTGAATAAATGTTCAAGTTGCGATACTGAATCCAAATGTCCCCCACTCTTACTTGAAATATAAAGAGCCACATTTACTTCTAGAACTCTCCATAGTTTACTATGAAGAATGAAGAAAATTTTGGGCTGTCAGCACTTCTAGAAACCCATTATTTAGTTAAGTTCAAAATAAGAGAGTTCAGTAGAAGAAAAACTTTATGAAAGTAAAATGCTGAAGAGATCAGAAGAGAGTGAAAGAAAGAAGAGAAGTTTAAGGAAAAAAAAAAACTTTTTTTTTTTTGTGGCCACCTGGCTTGTGGGATCTTAGTTTCCAGACCAGGGATAGCACCCAGGCCCTTAACAGTGCAAGTACAGAGTCCTAACCACTGAACCACCAGGGAACTTCCAAAGGAGAAGAAATGTAATTTATGAAAAGGAAATCCAGATCTTGGGGAGAAAATAGGGTATCATGTTTCTAAAACTGCCAGGAAAAAAAAAAAAAAAAAACAACTCCAGGCAAAGAATATTAATTACTTGTTGTGATGAGAGCCCATCAAACTGATGGAGAAGTAGAAACCATGGGCAAAAGAAATGAAGAACTGGTTGCTTCAGGGTTTGAAATAAACCAAGTGAAAAGACAACACAGAAAATAAAATGTTGGCAGGAGGAGAAAAGCAATTATATCTAATGAATTTGTAACATAATAGAAAAATGGAGTAAAATGAAAATATTTTCTCTGAATAAATATTATATTACTATTTCTATATTTCAAATCACTGATGGTATTCTCATTCTCTACTACTTAGTGCCTACCATCATATAGGGCAAAATAAACATTTGCACAGAAATAGGAAAGCATCATTTCAAACTGTGACATTAACACCTCAGTCTCTATGGATGGACCTCTGTGGTGTGATGCTGAACATCTGAATACAGACTTTAAATTTCAAAGAAAAGCTCACACAACTCAATAGCAAAAAACAAACAATGTAATTGTAAAATGGACAGAAGATCTGAACATTTTTTTCTAAGAAGACATACAAATGCCAACATTTGAGTACATGAAAAGGTGTTCAACAACACTAATCATCAGAGAAATGTAAATCAGAATCAGAATGGGGAGGGGAGGGATGAATTGGGAGACTGGGATTGACATATACTCACTACTATATATAAAATAGATAACTCTGCTCGCTCAGTACCATATATACAATAGATAACTGATAAGAACCTACTGTATAGGATAGGGAACCTTACTCAACACTCTATAATGGCCTATATGGGAAAATAATCTTAAAATGGATAAATGGATATACATAACTGATACACTTTGCTGTACACCTAAAGCTAATGCAACATTGTAAATCAACTATACTCCAATAAAAATTTTTAAAGAGAAAATCATAATGGGCTATCACCTCCCACCTGTCTATTATCAAAGAGGCAGGGACTTCCCTGGTGGTCCGGTGGTTAAGAGCACGCCTTACAGCTCTCGGGCTGGGACCTAGTTTGCCGCAACATGGTGGAACGCACCGAGGAGGTCAGAATCGCGGGCAAACGCGGGACCCGTCCCAGTGCCTCCCTCAGGAAAATGGCGCGGAAAATTGAAATCAGCCAGCACGTGGACTACACCTGCTCCTTCTGTGGCAAAACCAAAATGACGAGACGTGCT
This sequence comes from Bubalus kerabau, assembly GCF_029407905.1. Taxonomy (NCBI): domain Eukaryota; kingdom Metazoa; phylum Chordata; class Mammalia; order Artiodactyla; family Bovidae; genus Bubalus; species Bubalus kerabau. The sequence continues at coordinate 118,280,919 of NC_073631.1, read as the reverse complement.
GGGGGCGTTTGGCTCTGTGGTTCCTGCGTGAGAACAGAAGCTGGCGGCGCCTGGACCTGCAGCTCCACCTCTGCTCTCTCTGGAGAGCCGCTGTCAGAGACTGCAGGAACTGAAGGGCCGGTAGGAGCGTCACTATCTGATAATGCTGCTAGCCTGTAATAAATGGGTTAATTTATGTAACAACAACAGAAAAGAGGGTGCCTTACAATGCAGGGGCCTTGGGTTCAATCCCTGGTCAGGGAATTAAGGTCCCACATACTGCAGGGCAACTAAACCTGTGCAGCAAGTTCCCATGGGCCTCAACTAAGACCCGATGCAGCCAAATAAACACATTAAAAAACCCCCAAAACTTGTAACTATGTGTGGCGATACGTGTTAGCTAATTGTTGGTGATTGTTTCACGATACATGCCTATGTCAAATCATTCTGTCATATGGCTAAAACTAATACGTTGATTATATCTCAAGCAAGGCTAAATTTCAGTAACATCTGGGTATATTTCGAAATGTTTTCTATTTAAGTTTCAGAAATTATAGGATGTGCAGATTTTTCTCAGGTTAAAATCTAATGTAGGAAAAACATTCAGGTCTTTTTGTAAACTGTTTTTCATATGAGACAATATTGCAATGGATTATTTCACCTTCTGTAAACAAATTGCATTAATAAAATTGAGGGAGAAGGAGGTTTTCAATCAAAATGAATGTAGGAATGAAATGTGAAGCGCGTAGTATTTGGCATCTACACAGGCAAGACGGGGACTGGCTTGCAGATCTCGCTGCTAGGGGTTAGGGGCGGGGATGCTGGGCCAGAGCTTGGGGTGCTTCCCTGGAGAGCAAGCTCAGGCATGCAGCCACAGTGGGGGTCTCTGCAGTGCTAGTTTCTGGAGTCAGTGGGCACAGGAAACAATACTGGGGTAACTACAGGGGTGAAGATGTTTTTTAAAATGTGTAATGATCTGGATATGAAATCGTTCTCCGTTGTGCCTTCAGTGAAGTTCAGAGAGGCACTCGCCAGAATCCACCGCTCCTTTCTGATGCATTCATTCAGTGAGAAGAAAACTTATGGGGATAGCCATGATTTTGTTTTTAACCTGTGTGACGAATAAGAACAGCATCTCAAATCTGCCTTTTGATACAGACAGACTGCCACTGTAGTCTCTCTTACTTAGCTTCATAGTAACCAAAGGCAAACTCTCTTAGTGCTAGAGTGTCTGAATGCCACATTTGGTCTTTCCATGTGTAGACAGTTTGAATTTCCAAGCCCCGAACTCAATGTGTTGAAAAGGTTTCTATAATTAAATGATCTTAAAATTTCTTTTTCCTGCTCCCTTTCTCCCTGTTGGTAGAATATTTCATTTAGTTAATTCCAGATAAATTTAGTCCCTTCATGGTTATTCTTGATCAGTCTTCAAATTTTTTTTTAATTGTAGTTGATTTACAATATTGTGTTAATTTCTGCTGTACAGCAAAGTGATTCAGTTATACATACATATTTATATTATTTTCCAGAATGGTTTATCACAGGATATTGAATATGGTTTCCTGTGCTATACAGTAGGGCCTTGTTGTTTATCCATTCTGCATATAATAGTTTGCATCTGCTAATCCCAAACTCCCAATGTATCCTTCTCCCACCCACCACCCCGCCCCACTTGGCAACCACAAGTCTGGTCTCTGTGTCTGTGAGTCTATTTCTGTTTATATATATATATATATATATATGCTGCTGCTAAGTCACTTCAGTCGTGTCCGACTCTATGCAACCCCATAGACGGCAGCCCACCAGGCTCCCCCGTCCCTGGGATTCTCCAGGCAAGAACACTGGAGTGGGTTGCCATTTCCTTCTCCAATTCATGAAAGGGAAAAGTGAAAGTGAAGTCACTCAGTCCTGTCCGACTCTTTGCGACCCCATGGTCTGCAGCCTACCAGGCTCCTCCGTCCATGGGATTTTCCAGGCAAGAGTACTGGAGTGGGGTGCCATTGCCTTCTCCAATATACATATATATATATAAATATATAATTGTGTGTATGTCTGTGTGTGTATGTCTGTCTGTCTAGGGGAAAGGAGATGGTAATGTTACAGTATGATTTCTCCCCAAGTAAATTATCAAAAAATTCACTTGTGTATCAAAGTTAGGGCATTTAAAAGATACTAAGTTACATTATTTGACTTATGTATGTCTTGGATCTATAACTAAAACGTTCTCTGTGAGCAAGAGCCATCTTTAATTTATTTTGCAAAATGATTATGGCTTTCTGCCTAATTTAGAAAACACTAATTGTATGTTTTCCAAGGGCCATTTTGAGACATACTTTCTTCATAATCATAGGGGTTATGTCTATGAAAACAACACAACAGAGGAATTTGATTGGGGCAATAAAATAATGAATAAGAGAATGGGTTTTCCACTTCTATTTACTGTGTAACTTTACCCAATCACTTAATTTTTCTGAAGCTCAATTGTGTCTCCAGAAGCTGAGCAATAACAAGCTTCTTTCTCCTAAGTTTGTTTTGATGATTAAATGAGTACAAAGTGCTTTTGAACTGCTTTACAAAGTTAACTATCATCATCACTATGATTATGGAATTTGAGACTCTATGAGAACAATATGGAACCTGAGGGCAGGGGAGAAATATGACAGCATTTACTTATATTTGCTAAGATTTAATAATGAAGACAAACAAGGACAGACCCACCCATGGAGGATGTTGTATAGATCTGAAGTTTGTAATAGTGAGTCTAGTTTTAGTACATTTTCATCCACTATCCTTTGTTCACTAACAGATTCTCAGGATTTCATTTCCGGGTTTCAAAGAATCTTTGCCTGCTGTAAGACAGTTGTTTCTTGAGTTTGGTTTTCTCTCCAAATGCTTAAGCTTTTTTGTTTTGATTCCAATAGACTGCAGCCTCCCATCGCCTCACTTCTGCCCCGACATGCTGCTCTCTTCCCAGAGGCAGAGAAACTCAGACGGCTAAGTGGGAAAGGCTTTGGGTAACATGCTCTGGCTCTACTCAAACCCCTCTTTATTGCCCAGGGATACCTGGTCATGGGCTTCCCTGGAGGCTCAGACAGTAAAGAATCCGCCTCGAAATGCGGGAGACCTGGGTTCAATCCCTGGGTTGGGAAGATCCCCTGGAGGAGGGCATGACAACCCACTCCAGTAATCTTGCCTGGAAAATCCCATGGACAGAGGAGCCTGGAGGGTTAGCGTCCATGGGGATGCAAAGAGTTGGACATGACTGAGCGACTAAGCACAGCACAGTACAGCACCTTGTCATAATCACAGCCTGGCCAGGACACCCTGGTGCAGGGTGCTCCCCACTGCTCCTCTCCTACTCCAGAGCTGTGTGTGGTTCTAAGGAGTGTGTTCTTATCTTTTGTTATACATGCCAAGGATGCTTTTTAAAAATAGTATTGCCTCCCACCTCATTTTTTTTCTTTTACATTGATTTTTTTTTGCCTTAATATTCTCTCTTTTCCCAAATAATCACAACAGAAATGAGTGGTCACTCCTTTAAGCTGAAACTGATGTTCTCAGATTGTTAAAGTGACATCTGGATAGAAATTCACATATATTAGAATTCATGCAAGAATACTCAAAATAGTTTAGAGATACCTGCTTTTTTTTTTTTTTTTTTACATTCCCCAAACCCAGTTACTCAATTTAAAAATCTTTAATGGAATTGAATCTTGCTTTTCTTGGAGGGAAGGAACAGAATCTGATGGAGAGAAACAGGAAACGAAAAAAGCCAAGAATCTGAAAGGAAGTAAATCAAGAAGGACTCTGCTTGTGGTTCTTTATATGTTGTTTTTATCTAAAGAAATGGACTCAAATAGCACCAAGCTTGGAGGCAACACAAGGCAAACATTCATTTTTTGGGGTGGCAGCGCCCTTCTTAGCGACCCCACTTTATTAAGGATGTTGCCAGTTATTTGTTCCAAGGGCTCCGTTTATCTCACAGGGGACGGGCACTCCTCTTCTTGGGTTCAGGATTCGGGTCCTGCGGATATGCGGGACTTTTCTTGGCCAAGACAACATCATCAACAGTCAGGAGCTGTTGAACCACGTCAGCCACGGCTCGAAGTCCTTGGGCTTTGGCTATCAGGGTGTCCCACACTTCTTCCTGGGCCACATTTATTATCCCCTCGACCCCCACTCCTATGAGGAAGTTTCCAGCCTGGTGAGCTCCGTTCATTTCTGCCATCACGTCGGGGACAGCTAAGCCTGCGTTCTCTGCCAAAGTTTCCGGAAGAGATTGCAGGGCTTGGGCGAACGCCAGGAAGGTGGGGCCGTTGGGCCCTTCCAGTTTGGTCCCTTTCTCCGAGAGCATCTTCGCCAGGGCCATCTCTGTGGCCCCAGCTCCGGGGAGCAGTCTGGGGTCCTGGCACAGCTGGAAGTAGGCGTCAATGCCGCTGTAGGCGGCCTGCTCGGCCCCCCGCAGCCCATGGGCAGTGGCCCCCCTGAGGACCAAGGTGAGGGCAGGGGTGCCTGAACTCTCCCACTCAAACACCACGGCCAAAGCTTCTCCCAGCTCCTGCCCGTACACCCTCTGACACTTCCCTGGCTCCAGCGGAGGAACGAGGTAAGGCGTCAAAGGGGTGCGCAGCACCTCGCTCAGATAAACCATCTCCCGCCGGGACGCGACCTGGATCACCATGAGGCCGTACTTGTCCGCTTGCGTGAGGGTCTTCTCGTCGATGTCCCCCGAGACCACAACCACGTTAGCCGCAGCAGCCAGCTGGGCCACCTGCTTTTCTATCAGACTCTCGCTGCCTTTCCGGAACCGGATCAGGTCATCGGGGCTGGAGAGCCGGGCGGTGGCCGGAGCAAGGGGGCGGGCGGGCCCGAAGTCGCAGGCCAAGAGAGCCACGCGGGCACCACTGAGCACCATGGTCACCTGGCCGCAGGGCTTGCCCAGCAGGGCCAGGCCGGGCAGCAGGCACGAGTCCTCCTGCCGCGCGCCAGGCAGCGCGCACACGCCCACGCGCTCCGGCCGGAAGCCGCCGTCCAGCTCCCGCGTGGCCCAGCACGCATGCGCCACCAGCCCAGCCAGGTGGTCGGTGCGCCAGAGCGCGTGCGTGTTCATGACCGAGCGCAGCGCCCAGACCGGGTCCTCCAGGGGCCCCAGCGCGCGGACAGCCAGCGACGGCAGCAGGGCCAGCGTCTCCGCGGCCACCGCCGCGTAGGCCTCGCGGAGCTGGGCGCGCGGCAGGCCGGCCCGCAGCAGGCGCTCGGCCTGTGCCAGCAGCGCCTGGGCCAGGAGGACCACGAAGGCCGCGCCGTCGCCGCTCTGCTCCGCCTGGCCCTGCGCCGCCTCCCGTAGCAGCCGGGCAGCCGGGTGCTCCAGCTCCAGCGCCCGCAGGATGGCCGCGGCGTGCCCCGTGAGCACAGTGTCGCCTTTGGCGGTGACGAGGAGCTTCTGCCGCCCCTGGGGCCCGTAGCAGGGCCGCAGGACTCGGGCCAAGGTGTCTGTCGCGGTCAGGCTGCTCAGCAGGTGCTTCTCCTCTGCCGGCAGCCGCTCGGGCAGCTCCGGCGCAGTTGGAGGCGCTCTGCGGTCCATGGCACGCGCGGGGGCCCAGCAGGCCGCACACACGCGCTAGAACAGCCACGAGGCGCCCAGAGAGGCGATCTTTGAAGGCTCTCCAGGGGTCAGAGGGAAAAGCAGTCTCTGGAGAAGTAGGCACAAGGGTGATCTGCTGAGACCTCAGCCCTAAAACCACCCCCACCCCCCCGAGTTATCTGCAAAGGGACGAGCCTGCGGGGCCTCTGGAGCTTGTGTGCTGAAACAGATCTCACCTCGATTAAGTCACAGAGTGGCACACGGAACCAGGCAGGGAATGAGGTCACAGAAGGACGGACCATGAGTTGGGAGGCTCTGGGGCAGGCGGCCGTCAGGCCTGTTGTCCAGCAGAGAAAGGACACCGGTGCCCGCGGCCCCGGAGTTTCTTTTAAACTTTCAAGACAACAGATGAGGACAGAGAAGAGAAAACCAAAGGAAAACACCCACTCTCTTCAGATTCTGGGTAATGCTGTGGCTCCTGTTGTTTGGTTGGTTGGGGGTTTGTTTGTTTGTTTTGAGAAGGAAACAGTTTTGTTTACTTTTTGTGCAGTACTCTGTAACCCTAACCACCTCAGTTACCTGTGTGCCCAGGCCTCTTCAGCTACCTTATCCTCATCAGGTTCCTTGAGGTGTCTGCTGGCCTGTTTGTCTTTCAAGCTGCAGGAGTGAGAACCTGCCCAGCATAGGACAGACAAGTCTTCCCAATGACAGTGACTGACCTGGCAAAGGCAGGTCAAGACAAGGGAGGGCAAGAGGCCAACAGCCTGCAGACAGAGTAATAGACATGGACGCAGAGGAGTGAGAGCGAACGGGAGGGCGGTAAAGCAGAGTGAGCGAGGCTGGGCCTGCCGCCCTCCCCCTCTGCCCTTGGAATCTGAGCTCCCTTCTTCCGACCTCCCTCTCTTCCGACCTCCCTCTCTTCCTTCTCCTGCTCCTTCCTTTCTGCATGTGGCACCTCCTGGAGTAATGATTGCTTCTTTTTTAGTCTGTGTAACAAATATTTATGAGCATCCAGCTCATAGTTCAGTGTACTGGGGACACAAAGATGGCAGGCATGTGAGACCAGTGCGGCAAAGAGACTGGTGCCACATGGGTACAGCTTCCTTAGGTGTTGGGGTGCTAGCTGGCGGTGATGAACCTAGCTGTTAAGATTAGGGAAAGACCTGTGACATCCGGGAACCTAAAAAGAAATGACACAAATGAACTTATTCACAAAACAGAAACAGAGTCACAGACATAGAGAAGGAATGCATGGTTACCAGCCGGGAAGGATGAAGGGAAGGGATCGTTAAGGAGTTTGGTATAGACATGTACACACTGCTTTATGTAAAAGGATCACCTGCAAGGTCCTACTGTACAGCACAGGGAACTCTGCTCAGTGTTAGGTGGCAGCCTGGATGGGAGGGGAGTTTGCAGGAGAATGGATACATCTGGCTGAGTCCCTTGGCTGTCCCCCTGAAACTATCGCAATATCAGCTATACTCTGATATAAAATAATTTAAAAAAAGATTAGGGAAAGAGAGAAAAGCCATTTTTCATTTGGAAAAACTGTTTTTACTTCATTTAATGGCGAATGAAAAAAAAAGGAAAACTTCTAAAAACTAGATCTCTGAAACTGATTTATACCATGCAGGATTGGTGATAGTTTGGTGAGTGTTGTTTTAATATTTCCACAGACAAGTGGATAGTAATAAAGAAAAGGAAAAGGAGGTCACATGAACGTTAAATACAATTAAAGCTAAAAAAAAGATAAATTTGGAGAAAAATTTTTCTTTGAAAAGCAACTTGATTCCTTTTGTAAAAATAATAGCCATTCATCACACAACTTAAAAAGAAAAACAACAAAGAAAGTATACCTTATTTGGAATCCCAGCCCAGAGACAGTATTTGTTTATATTTTGGTGAACATTATTACTTTATGCACATATGTATATTTGTTGTGGATTTACACAGTTTTACATAAGTGGGTTACATGATACATATTGTATATGCTTGACTGTGATAATTTTCCCCTTGATATTATCTTGGATGAGAAGTCTTTCTTAGGACATACCATGTTCTCGGAAGACCGTGGGCAACTATTTTACCTTTTTAGATTTTAGAGACTCCATTAGAAAAGGTGTTATCCTCCACGCCCCGTTTCTGAAAGCCAGTAACGCTGAGAAGAGTGTCACGTATCGAATGCTGGTTATTGGGGGCAAAGATGACTTGCTTGTTTCCTTATGGCAAAGTAAAATGTAAAGACCAACAAAATGTAGCAAAGTATCCATGTATACTTGTATACCTGGATATAAATAGTTTCTTTTTTAAACTTAAATACTCCTGTAAGGGATCATCCTGGAGAAATATCAATAACCTCAAATATGCAGATGACACCACCCTTATGGCAGAAGTGAAGAGGAACTAAAAAGCCTCTTGATTAAAGTGAAAGAGGAGAGTGAAGAAATTGGCTTAAAGCTCAACATTCAGAAAGCTAAGATCATGGCATCCGGTCCCATCACTTCATGGCAAATAGATGGGGAAACAGTGTCAGACTTTATTTTTTTTGGCTCCAAAATCACGGTAGATGGTGATTGCAGCCATGAAATTAAAAGATGCTTACTCCTTGGAAGGAAAGTTATGATCAACCTAGATAGCAAACTAAAAAGCAGAGACATTACTTTGCCAACAAAGGTCCATCTAGTCAAGGCTATGGTTTTTCCAGTGGTCATGTATGGATGTGAGAGTTGGACTGTGAAGAAAGCTGAGCACTGAAGAATTGATGCTTTTGAACTGTGGTGTTGGAGAAGACTCTTGAGAGTCCCTTGGACTGCAAGGAGATCCAACCAGTCTATTCTGAAGGAGATCAGCCCTGGGTGTTCTTTGGAAGGAATGATGCTAAAGCTGAAACTCCAGTACTTTGGCCACCTCATGCGAAGAGTTGACTCATTGGAAAAGACTCTGATGCTGGGAGGGATTAGGGGCAGGAGGAAAAGGGGACGACAGAGAATGAGATGGCTGGATGGCATCACTGACTCTATGGACGTGAGCTTGAGTGAACTCCGGGAGATGGTGATGGACAGGGAGGCCTGGCGTGCTGCAGTTCATGGGGTCGCAAAGAGTCGGACACGGCTGAGCGACTGAACTGAACTGAACTGAAGGGATCATCTTAGCTGTATTTCTTAAAAGTAACATTTTCCCATTTATTTTACTTATTCAGCAACTCTCTTGGGCCTCTGCTGAGTCATAGGGGTAGAAGGTGAATAAGGCAGACATGAGGGGTGGTCTCCTGTGGACTTAGGCTGGGAAGCAGACAGCTAAGGGGGCCATTCATTACCAGCCAGGAGAGCTGTGATGAGGAGAGCACAGGTATTGTAGAAGCATCCAGGGGAACTTCAACCTTCATTATGGGGAGAATGGTGGTCAGGGTGAGGTGAAGTCTAAAGAGAGCTGAAGGGCTGTTCAGGTGGCTCAGCGATAAAGAATCTACCTGCTGATGCAGGAGATGTGGGTTTGATCCCTGTGTCAGGAAGATCCCCTGGAGGAGGAAATGGCAACCCGCTCCAGTATTCTTGTCTAGGAAATCCCAGGGACAGAGGAGCCTGGCGGGCAGGCTACAGTCCCGCAAGAGTTGCAAAAGAGTCAGACTAAAACAACAACAACAGAAAGGTGAAGCGGGGAGGGGGGTGGGCGGGGAGAGGGGGAGAGAAGTGGGAATTGGCCAAGGGCTGGCGGGGTGGGAGGGGCTGGGACAGCCTCGTGAGGTTTGGAGCCCGCCAAAAATAGTCCTGAGTTCAAGGTGTGGCGCGAAAGGAAGAACAGCACTTTGGCTGGAGGGTGGCAGGGACTCCCGAGGGCCTAGTGAGCCATGCTGAGGAATTTAGAATTCAACTTGAAGGCTGATGCGGGGCTGTAAGTTCCATGTCCATATTTATTTTTGGTTGTGCTGGGTCCTTGTTGCTGCGCGGGCTTTTCTTTAGTTGGGGCATTCGAGGGCTACTCTTTCTTGCAGTACCTGGGCTTCTCCTTGGTGTGGCCTCTCGTTGCGGAGCACAGGCTCTAGGGCACATGGACTTAAGTTGTAGCAGGAGAGCTCAGTAGCTGTGGTGCATGGGCTTAGCTGTTCTACCGCCTGTGGGATCTTTCCAGACCAGGGATCGAACCTGTGTCTCCTGTGTTGGCAGGTGGATTCTTAACCACTGAGCCACCAAGGAAGCTCTGAACTGAAGTTTTTTGATGTACTTCTACACAGATCAAACCAACCACGGAACTACTGAATCTCAACTCTGTTACTATGTGGACACCATCGTTGTTAAATTCACTTTGATTTTATTTATTTGGATAAGTTGATTCCATGTAAAATAATGTAAACAACTTTTGTGTGCGTCAAGAAGAGCTTGCATGCAGTTGACTCATATACAAATTTCTAACAATATACACCGTGATCTGCTAAGATGGGTAGGCATCAATATAGGCTGTTCGGTGGTTATACTGGGTTGAATATTCCCACCCCACCCCTGCCCTCCAGCATTCACATTCTCTCCCAAAACCTCAGCATGTGACCTCATTTGGAAGTAGGATTGTTGTGGATGTAATTATTAATTAAGATGAGGTCATACTGGTGGAGGGTAGACCATTAATCTAATATTCCTTACAAGAAGAGAAGACACACACACAGGGGAGCACCATGAGGGAGGACACAGACACTCAGGGAAGATGCCACGTGATGATGGAGGCAGGTAGGAGAGGTGCATCCGCAAGCTGAGGGAAGCCAAGGACTGCTTGTCACGTCCACGTCCCCCCGACACTGAGAGGGACGTGGAACCGACGCTTCCCAGAGCCCACCACGAAGAACCAGCCCTGCTGACACCTTGGTTTTGGACTTCTAGCCACTGGGACTGTGAGAGAAAACATTTCTGTTGTTTTAAGCTGCCTATTTGCGGTCGCTTTTTGCAGTAGCCATAGGAAGCTAATAACAGTAGTCTGCAGCAAGGAACCTAAGAAAGTGTATGTGTGTGTACACTGGACAGGCCTGTCTGCTGCCTTCTCCCATCCCTGCCCTTCCCCCACATCCCCAGATGCATTTCTTTTAAAACTATGGTCTTGTACACAGTAAATATTTAATCTATTTATGTGTTTTCCCATGTTTATTTTTCAGTCGCCTGCCACCCTTTTTGTGGTTGTCTTGTTCAGTAGTGCCAGGTTTAAAGTATAGAACCCTAGAGGGCAAGATGCATATCTCTGTAAAATGAGCTCTGCTGCTGCTGCTGCTGCTGCTAAGTCGCTTCAGTCGTGTCCGACTCTGTGCGACCCCATGGACGGCAGCCCACCAGGCTCCCCCGTCCCTGGGATTCTCCAGGCAAGAACACTGGAGTGGGTTGCCATTTCCTTCAAAATGAGCTCTAGACCATCTCAAACTCTGATACACAAGTTATTTCTGAAGGTGATTATTCTGTTTATTTCCTTCTCAGTTTCTTCCCTTAATTTTTCCACCACACAGGTACATGTACACAGGTACATTATTGAAATAACTTATGTAATATAATATGAATTTTTAAATTTAAAAATGCACTATAGACTAAATATGGACTCATAGTGGCTGAAATTCTTTTAAAAACATTTTCCCCCCACTGAAAAATAAAGGACCAAAAAAGAATTACTGCAACTTTTAAAAGTGCAACGTTAATAGTAAAAATATGAACAAATTTTATAAGATCTAGAATTTACATTTTAGTGGTCTTTTTACACAATCATAAAATTTTGGTTCCTAAAACCTTGAGGAATTTAAGACTATGGGAATACAAAAAGAGAGGGATACCATTTAGTAGTGAACTTATGGGAAAGCCTCATAAATACTTTTATGTTCACTGAACCAAAGTGATAAAGACTGCTCTGTAAAGAAAGACATATCAATGACATTTTATAGGCCTTCAATAGTAAGTCTACTGTACCATGAATTTTTATTCGGTCATTTGTATGTTAGACTCTTAGAATCTCCTTTGCTTATAGGAGTTTCATGAGATGTTGCTTTTTCTTTTTTGAAGATAACAACCCTCACTCCCCATCCACATTTTGAACATCTACTATATATTTGTGATTAGACTACATCTGCTCTGGAAGACTGATACAAAGAAATATAAGAAGTGAAAGTCCAGCCCTGTAGAGTTCATTGCTGTTAACACTGTTGCATACCTACCCTGTTTTCAAGGTGCCTATTTAACATGTGTACTTATTAGAAAGAAGACATTCTATTTTTTTTTTTGCATTTGGTCTTCCCAGGTGCTTGCTGACTTTCTGATTTTATAATTTTGAGGAACCTACCTAAGCTACCTGCCTCCTGGATTTTTGCCATTGTGGTCTCAAAACTGTGTAATTTGGATGACAGAGACGGAAACAACTTTGAAAGACCTTTATTTATGTCGAATAAGTATTCCTTGAATACTTCCTCTGCATCCCGGGTTATGTTTTGCCTGCTGTGCCCTCAATAAGTTCAAGCTGATGAGCCTCCCATCAGTGCTGTTAAAACAGCTCCCAGCCACCTGTCTGCTCACAGCAGCCAAAAGAATGGAAATTTAACATCGGCTTTACCTTCATCATCTTCTGTCTTTCTAGAAGCACAGCCTCTGTTTCTACCCTTCCATTTATCCTGCCCACTTTTCTCTTCCCAGTCCCTTTTAAAATTGTCTCCAGCAGGAGTGACTTGCAGTTTGCACATTTCTGACCCTTAATTTCTCCAGAGCTGACAAGTATTCTGAAGTAAATTGCCCTGATGTAGAATTTTGTGCATATGAAACACACAGTTGGAAATGACTCTTCTCAATGCAGTACTTAAGATAAACATTTGGATCGATAATCCAATTTTTGAAAGTACGTTTGTAATGTACAGAAAAGGAAAAAGCGTAATAATAAGCATTAAATATATATATTATATATAATATTATATAAATATATAACTTCTTACATTTATCATTAGTCATGTATATGTTGTATTTCTATAGACAAAGTCAGACACTTAAAGTTTGTATTTACCAAGCCAGCGTCTCAGTCTCAAATTGTAAATTTATTAAACGTGGAAAAGCCAGCAGGAACCAAACCCTGAAGGAGTTCAAATTCTTACTGTAGTCCTCATTTCAAAAAACTATGCTTTAGTCAGAACACGCTCTGGAAATCAAAGTGTATTTGCCTAAATAAGAAAACACAATTGAAAGTTTATATTCTGCCTACTGGGGAGGAAGTGAAGGCAAACGACGAAGCAGGAAAAACGGCGTATTATTCTTACCTTACACTAGAACTGTGTCGTGAAAACTGATGAAAATCCTGAGAATGCCTTGGGTGTCCGGCCTAGAGTGTGTGCCTGGAAAATGAGAGTTTGCCCCTGTGCTTTCGCAAACGGTTGGTTGCTAGTTCTTAGTATTTTGTCCCCATTCAAATCTACGGTCTTTCCACTCCGCTAGTGAACTCACAAGAACAAATTGTCCCAGGGTTGATCCCTGTTGGAATAAGAAGCCCAGGATCCCACCCACATCTGTACCTCTCCTTTCTGAGTAAGTGTCCATTTCAGGTTTCTGACCCTCAGCCCCGTTTTTCTTTCATCCTTTTCACGTATTCTAAGAGGCAGCTTACAACTCCTTCGATTTTTGTCCCCGCATCGCATCTCACCCAACGTTCAAATCGAGTTGTCGGGTTTTTTTTTTTTTTTTTTTTTTACTGACTTATTATGTCTTTCAGCCTTTTTATTCCTCAGAATGCCATCTTTTTGTCTGACAGCTTTATAAACCCTTTCAGGATCATTTTGAAAACGACGTGGCAATAACGAAAGTACCCCTGGAATAGGATTAGAACGAAGTTGCACTCCATTTCTCTCTCTCCACAGACGCGCATTAAAAAAACGAAAGAACGCTGAACGTGCGCCCGGCGGAGTCCCTCCGGGCCGGTCCCCCGCGCCCCGCCGAGGGTGGGGCGGGGTGGGGTGGGGCGGGGGCGCCGAAAGGGGAGCCCGGGCCGGCCGCGCGCCGGGGCGCGACCGTCTCGCACCCACCCCCGCCCCCGTCCGCGGCTGTGTTGGGGGGTGGGGGCGCCGAGCGCCTTCGGAGCGGGGACGCGGCCCTGCCCCCGTCCTCGCCCTGCCTCCGCGCGTTCCCCAGGACCCCGATCCCGGACTCCCTCCTCCGCAGTTTGTCGTTCTCCCGGGGCCGGGGCCGGAGCCGGAGCCGGAGCCGCGGCGCAGCCGGGGCCGCCGCGTCAGAGGAGGAGGGAGCGGGGGCGGGGGAGGGGCGGTGAGGTCAGCGGCGGCGGCGCGTCCGCGGGCGGCGCATGCGCGGAACGAGCCCCCCCGTGAGTGGCAGCGGCGGCGGCGGCGCGCGGGGGGCGGCGGGGTGGGGGAAGGGGAGGGGGCGGGGGCGTCGCGGCGGCCGTGTGTGGGCGAGACCGGCGGCGAGTTTGAGAGGGCTGAGGTGCGGGGGCGCTCGGGGCAGACCCAGCGGCGGCCCTCGCGCGACGGCCCCTGTCGAGTGTGTGTGTGTCTGTGTGTGCGTGTGTGGTACACGCACACCCGCAAAACTTCCTCCTTCCCAGCCCCGGAGGGCGGGCGCGGGCGCTGAGGGGCCGGTGCTCTCGCGCAGCCCGGAACCCACAACAACAACTGGAGCAGCTGTCAAAACTTCGCCGCCGCCGCCCCGCCTGACGCGGCTCGCGCAGGGGAGGGGCCGCCGGCGGGGGGCGCGACCCCCGCCCGCGGGGCCGCAGCTCCCCGAACCGCGGCCCCTTTCTCCTCCCCGCCGCGGGCGGCCTGGGGGAGGGGCGCGGGCGGAGACCCCCGGGGCCGGCCGCCCCCCGCCCCCGCCCCCGCCCCTCAGGAGCCCCGCCCCGCCCGGCGCCGCCCGCGCCCGCTCCCGCACCGCCCGGCGCCCGCCCGCCGGCCCCGCCCGCGCTCCCCGCCCCGGCCCCTCCCTCCCTCCCGCCGCCCCGCCCGCCGCCCCCCGCCCGGCCCCTGCGCGCCGAGGTGCGCGCGCCCGCGCGTATGTGTGTGAGTGCGTGTCCTGCTCGCTCCATGTTGCCGCCTCTCCCGGTACCTGCTGCTGCTGCTGCTGCTCCCGGGGCTGCGGGAAATGCGAGAGGCTGAGCCGGGGAGGAGGAACCCGAGCAGCAGCGGCGGCGGCGGCGGCGGCGGCGGGAGGAGCCCCCCAGGAGGAGGACCGGGATCCATGTGTCTTTCCTGGTGACTAGGATGTCGTCGGAGGAGGACAAGAGCGCGGAGCAGCCGCAGCCGCCGCCACCACCCCCCGAGGAGCCCGGAGCCCCGGCCCCGAGCCCCGCAGCCGCAGACAAAAGACCTCGGGGCCGGCCTCGCAAAGATGGCGCTTCCCCTTTCCAGAGAGCCAGAAAGAAGTAAGTTGAGTGTGAGGGAGCCAGGCCGGGAGCCAGCGGCGGCGGCGGCGGCGGCCGCCGGCCCGGAGCTGTCACCGGCGCGCCCCGGGCCCCGCCGCCCCCGGCCGCCCCCGCGGGGTGGGGGTGGGGCCCCGCCGGCCGCGCGGCTCCGGGCCCCGGGGGCGCCCGCCCGCCCCGCGCGCCCGCCCCGCGCCCCGCGCGCCGGCGCCCGGCCTCCCGCGGGCGCCCCGCACCGCCCTCCGCGGCCGGGCCCCCGACGGCCCGCGCCGCCGCCACACTTTACTTTTTTTTTAGTTTGGGCCCCGGCGCCGCGGTTTCTGGGGCTTCTGTGTTTGGAGAAATTTCTCGTAGCCGCCGCTGGGCCTCGCCGGCTCGTTGGCTATCCCAGCCCGAGGCGCAGCTGGGGAGTCGCGGCGCCGGCCTCGCGTTCGGCACCCCCGGGCGCTCGCCGAGCTGTCAAAACGCCGGGGCCAGGTGGTCCCCCGGGCCGGCCGGCGGGCGGCGAGCAGCAGCCGGAGCCGGGCTGCTTTTGTCAGCCGGCCGCGGATTTAACTTTCCTCGCTTCCCCACCCCCGCCAGCCTCGGGCTCCGGGGCTTCACCGGCGCGTCGGGAAGTCTCACGGCCGCTCCCCTCCCCCGCCCGGCCCGCACCGCCCGGCCCGAGCCGCTCAAACTCCGTGTGGTGGCCGCGCGGGGACCGCGAGCGCCAAGTTTTTGGAAATGTCGCTCCCAATCGCCGGCCGAGCGTGGGGAGCACGTTGGTGCAGCTCCGGACGGATGGAAACCGCGACCGAACTCGCCTCGAGGAGCCGCCTCCGAGCCGTGAGCGGGGCCGGAGCGGCTCTCGGGTGCTTCGGAGCCGGCACCCCGGGGCTGGGCAGCGCCGGTTTTCGGTTGTTAGAAATGCCTTTTTGCAGCATGGTTCTCGGACAACTTTGCCCGTGGAATCCAGAAAGCCATTTCGTACCGGGGAGTCGCCGAGCGCTCGTGGCTCTCGAGGGTGCCGAGCAGGTCCGTGGCCGCCCTAGGAGTTGTGGAATGGATCGGGTGCTTACTCATTTCATTATATGGTCGTCTCCTGCCAGTGCGAGGGTGCTGCGGACGCAGCGGAGAGCAGCTCACTTACGGATTTTCTGGGTTTTTGTTCTAGTTTGGCTTTTTTTTTTTCGGATGGGGTGCATTCATTTAGCAATAGCATTGTTAACGTTTGGTGATACATAGTAAAAACAGGAGTGTGAACCCAGGCAGAGAACAGGGTTGTGGGAGCCCCATGAAGCCCTGGACTGGGTATGTGCTCCTTCTTGCTTCGCTGTCCTTATACTGTGAAAGCGACTCAGGGCCTTCGACTTGCCTCCATATTTTATGGCCAGCTCTTACCTAGCTGTGACGAATCGCGAGGGAAACAAGTACAGGATGTATACAGTATTGCATTTGCTCCTTTGTGATACAAAGTTGGGGGTTACTGTATCACTCGCGTTGTAGTGTCTGATACAAAATGCCAGTGTTATTCCTGTATTAACAAATCTGGAGAAGGAAGGTGCAGGTTTAAGTAATTTTAAACTTCTTTGCCACTTTTTTGGTATCCTTTAAAGCAACACATAGGAAGCCACAGTAGGGTTTTAACTTCATTACTTCCCATTTTCACTATTTCATTCTTTGTGAACATTAATCTTGGATTATTATATGTTTTAGGCTTGTTTTTAAATTTTTACCCTAGAAAGAGTAGACCTATCAGTATTGTTCCCACCCTGCGCATGCAAGTGTGTGTGTGTATGTGTACGTGTACACTTCCCCTGAAATTGCAATGAGCTCATTTGTATTAGTGCAGCTCCTGAGTACACCGGGAGAAAGGTTGGTTTAGGGTATTGTCACTTTATTATTTTAATTTTTATCACTTATATTATGAAGGAGAAGGTAGCCCTCTGAGAGATTAAAACTTTTCTACAGAATGACAGTAATACATCAGTATAAAAATCTCAACACTTTGGAAGATGTTTAGAACAATTCTAAATTTTGAGAGTTTTCTTTTTTAAATTTGGAAGCTGGCACTGTGGTCCTTACAGGTAATTAAGTCTAGTAGTAACTTGGATGGCTTCAAACTTTTTAGTGAATTCTTTAAAATTAGGTGTGTCTTTTGAAGAAGGAAATAGATATTCCAGTTGTTTTGGAAATATGTAAATGGAAGCTAATATCTGAAATGGGAGGCAAGGAGAGGGGTTTTCAATTGTGTAAATCCATACTGTACTAAGATACATGCAGAAAAGACCATGTAGTTAGCTGGGTAGTGCAGACCCTGAAAGTGAAACCGATGTGTAACAAATGTAAATTAGGTTTGTAAATGTTAAAATTATGTGGAATTGCAAATAATTACCTCAGAAATGAAAATTAGTATGTTTGTGGAATGCAGTGGAGATAAACGTGTTTAAATTGTCAGTGATATTTAGATGATCAGTAAGTGGGTTGTTTTACCCTAGAGAAGATGCCTTATGGCAGTATTTTTTAAAAGTAGGTTGGTGTATTTGTTTTGGTTTAAAAGAAAAAGGTAACTATGGACTAATAAATACACATTCTTTTGAGTTTAAATTTTTAGATATTTAATAATTAGGTAAATATTTCTTATTTTATAGTGTTAGATCATTTTTATGTTTTAATCACATTTGAAAAGCATATGCGGTTACTGATTTTACAGTAACTATCGTTACTTTAAAATTATGTATACAGGACTACCCTAGTGGTCCAGTGGGTAAGACTCCAAGCTTCCAGGGCAGGGGCGCAGGTTCTATCCCAGGCCAAGGAACTAGATCCCACATGCAAGAACTAAGAGTTTGCACATTGCAACTAAATCCCAATGCAGCTAAATAAATTAAAAATACATATATATTTACAATCTAAAATCAAGAAATTTGTACTGAAGCTATTAATCTTAGAGGCAGAGTTTGAAAAGTGGGTATGAAAATAGGGAAATACTAAGTAGAACGGTCAGGTTTGCACATGTCTAAAAGTTCTTTTGCGCAGTAAGGACTGTCTGTCACTTGGTCGTTATCAGAGGTCCAGGTCTTCCCATTGGTGCGGAAGCTCCTGCTGCTGGGCAGGCACTACCAGTGCCTCGAGTTATTTTTGTTAAGGTTAAGGAAACTCTTCCTGAAGCTTCGGTTGGTTCTTTTCTTCCTGAGACTATATATTCGCATTACTCTGTTGGGAAGCCAAGGAAGCATTCCACCCTGTTTCTTACCAAGTCAGTAAAGTTGGTGTTCAGCATGGGGGTGGTATGGGGATGGCACAGAAGCAGCAGGTGGCGGGGATAGGATTTCTGAGGCTCTATCCTTGACCTTTTCTGAATAAACTCCTTTCCCCCTGAACCAGGTTTCTTTTCAGAGGTCAGTTAGTGTTATTAGAAAGTCACCTTGAGCATTATTGTAGAAAAAAGGGAGGCAGAACCAGCGATGTCTTCCAAGGGACCAGCAAACATGGCGGTGCTGCCCGGGACTGTTGCTGTCCTGTGTTTGTAAGCACATTTCCCCTGCCCCTCAGAGTTCTCATTTCTGTGGCTGTGAACTTGAAGTCAGCAGAACAAAAACAAACAGAAAACTGCACTGCGTTATAATATATGCAGTTTCATAAAACAGCAGTTTATAGTTGAGGGATACCACTGTTGTTTGTGCTTTTTGAGATGATGCAAATTTGTAACTTTTATGATAGTTATTCTTTTTCTTACTTTTCACGAAATTAGATATGTGGGAATTTTCAGTAGTTACTGGTCTCTAGCACTTAATGGGCACTGAGATGCTTTACTTTACCTGAAGAGCTGATCCTGGAATGGCAGCCTCTCTCATCTCTGAGGTGGGCTCATTAGCTTGCTGTCGCCCTGCTGTTGGCCATCTTCATGGAATCTCTCGTCTTTCAGAATGCATTTTTAGTCTAAAATACAAATTATATTTGATATATTATTATTAATATGTAAACTTGGTCAACATGGATTTCCAGGTAAATTTAAAAGTATTAAAACAATTTGCTTTCTCATTTTACAGATAGTGGTTTAGTACATTTTCTTATTGTCAGTTAATTCTGCCATGCCAGATCTGTGGTCACTTGCAGGGTGACAAGACACACTCCTCTAACCTCTCCTTCTCCTTCACCTTTTTGCGAAACTGCATATTATTTATTCCCCAGCCCAGAGTCAGATTCCCTCTGGGCAGGGAGCGATTGTCCAACCTTGTATTCTTGAGGCATTTGTGGTTATGACTGAGGGGCTTCAATGAAACATCACTGACCTTCCAAAATGGAAGCAATTAGTTTTTAGTTATAGAGAACTTCAGATGCTCTCACCTGGTGAGGGGGTACGTGAAACCCTTGACAGCATTTGATATAGTTCTTAATCTGTGAGACATTTGGACTGAACATAATTTTTAGCTGATACAGAATAAACTTTCCAAACTCTGTGTGTGTCCCTCCCATCCTCCCTCCCTCTCTTTTATAAAAAAAAATAGTTTTGGCCCGTCTTTAAATTTCAACAAGAAGATTAATCCCTTCCTCCTTTATTTTAACATTTTCTGTATCGTGTTTGTGCTGCAGTGTTTATTTTCAGAACTTGTTGGCAGTGTAAGTTCAAAAGTTGTGGAGTGAAATAGGGATGATTTTTTTTTCTTCTGTTTGGTGATGGCCTGCATATAAATGTATACTTGTGGTTAGTGTGAATATTCAGTAGAAAGATTAATCTTGAATTTGTAATTGGCAATGTCAGTCTCTCCATTTGCAGAATTTAGAGGACTTAAGAACACAGGTTAAGAGAAGGAGGAATGACACAGCTCTTTTTGCACTTTCTCTAGAAAAAGCTTCATGTAAAAGACAGGAAAATTGTCTGACTTTGCTTCTGCTATTAATTTAGTAATAGTGGTAACTATGATGCACAAATGTGGCAACTGTTTAAGTCTGAGAAATGCTTTTCTGTAACTTTTAAAATCTTTCATGTGACACCTTATTCAGAGAGCATGTAAGTGCCAAATTTATGCTGGGAGGGACAGTCAAATCTGGAAGAAGGTTTACTGTGGCCCAAAGGGTCCCCAGAAATGTGGAGGAAGCAGTGCATGAATTATACCTTGAACAGTCAATAACATTTAGCTAAATTGAGTGAGAAGAAAGTTGAGAGGGTGTTCCGGGGCAGCAGAGTGAATAAAATTATTGAGGGAAGTGTAAAAGGTGCTTTCTTGGTGGGGTGTGACTGGAACAGAGGCTTAATGTGGGGTTTGGGGCCAACCTGTGATGGTCCTTGAATGCAGGGCTAATGAGTTTGGGCTTTATAGTCCAGGCATTATAAACTTTACAGGGACCAAGTAGGTAATTTAAATGAGTTGCATGCAGCTTGTAAGCTCCAGAGTGACAGCTGACATCTTTGAGGCCTTAAGTTGGGGAGAAAATGGTGAGTAAAAACAGTCTGAAGAGTCCTAGGGGTCTTTGTGCCTTGCTTAGGAGACGCTGAGAGACAGTTCCGGCTGATGGCTGCCACTTGAGACTGTGAGATGTTGCTAGATACTCTGGTTTTTCAACAAAGGCTGAAAACTTGGATCTTCATGCGAAATCTCTTGACTTCTAAGTATTTTCAATTAAGATCTAAAATGCTATTTGGAGCTATACCTTGTGGGCTAGGTTTAATCTGTAGACCACCAGTGGACAAGTTTTTCACCTCTGCGTTATGCCTGGACTATTTTATTTTTAAATTGAAAGTTTTAAAAGTAGATGTCTACAGTCTTCCTGAGGACAAGGATGGCTATTATTATTCTGTATTCTGCGCCCATCTTACAGTTTAATGTAGCCACTCTGATGCTTGATGATGTCTGGCATAGATGTCTACAAGATAGAAATGTCTAGAGTATTGGAGGATTTGGGAGTAGAGTTTAGATTAGGATGTATGTGTATTCAGTTGTGTCCGACTCTTTGTGACCCATGGACTGTAGCCTGCCAAACTCCTCTGTCCATGGGGTTTTCCAGGCAAGAATACTGGAGTGGGTAGCTATTTTCTCCTTCAGGGGATCTTCCCGACCCAGGGATCGACCCTCGTCTCCTGCATCGGCAGGCGATTCTTTATCACTGAGCCACCTGGGAATCAATCCCTAGTGTGATTTACTTGAGATCACTGAGACTATGGAGAATGCGTGGAAAATAGTAAAAGGCTTAGAATGCTTCCTTACCCCTAGGAGATGGGGGGAAAAGGTCAAGAAAGCCTATAAAGGTGAGGAATGAGATGAGAATATATTTGCAGTAGAAATGGGCCAGTATACACATGCAGACATGCTCATGACAGCAGAGGAAGGTAGAAGGCTAGTAGAGGAGAGTCGGCAAGAACAAAGCGCCCATCCGTGGACTGCCACGCAGTTCTGATTTTAAACCGTTTTTCTTTTAAATTGAAGTGTGATTAATTTACCGTGGTGCACAGTTTCAGGTGTACAGCAGAGTGCTTTAGTTGTGTCTGTGTGTATGCTTTTTTTTAGATTCTTTTTTGTTATAGGCTGTTAAAAATACTGAATATAGTTCTAGATCCTTGTTGTTTACTTATACATTGTTATGTATATATTACATAACAATGTAATTGCTTTTTATTTTATACATAGTAGTATGTACATTGTATCCCAAACCTCTAATTTGTCACCCCCCCTTCCCTTTGGTAACCATAAATTTGTTTTCTATGTCTGTGAGTCTATTTCTGTGTTTTAAAAAAGTTCATTTATATTATTTTTTTTAGATTCCACATTTAAGTGTTATCACGATACCTCTGGCTTACTTCACTTAGTATGATTATCTGCATGTCCGTCCATGTTCCTGCAGATGGCTTTGTTTTGTTACTTTTTATGGCTGAGTGTAGTCCACTGTGTATATGCCACATCTCTGTTACCCACTCGTTTGTTGCACATTTAGGTTGCTTCCATGCTTTGCTTACTGTAAACAGTGCTGCTGTGAACACTGGGGTGCATGTGTCTTTCCAAGTTAGTTTCCTCCAGATATATGTCCCAGACTGGGATTGCGGGATCATATATCGTATAGTTTTTGTCAGGACAGAGAGTGGGTACCAAGATGGGAGTATATCTGGGATACATTTGTTGACTTGAGGAAAACTTGTCTCAAGAGTTGCAAAGCAGTAAGTTTACTACAAACTCTGTTTTGTAAAAAGCATACAAACACCAACTATGTGTGTATTTCCTGTACAGAAAATGATTTGGAAGGCTATGTAATGAATATTAATACATATACTTGCATATGTACATCTGTGCAATATTTAAAAAGCCAATAAATTTAAAATCATAATCTCTTTTTAGAAATGAGAAAAGTAAGTTCTTGGGATATTACTGATTCTAGAACTAAGATCACCTGAATTCAAACGCAGGTTCTGCTACTTGTTAACTATTTGTCGTTGGGAAGTAACTTTTCTGTGCCTTTGTTGCCTCATTTGCAAAGTGGTCTTCCTACCACATCTAGTTTAGGATTATTGTGAGTTTATATATATGCACACAGGAAATGCTAGCCTGAGGTGGTAGTATAAGAATTTGCTATTAGTGTTACGGCTACTGTCATCAGTGATCATCAAGTGTTATTGGGACATCAATGAATATTATTGGCTGACATGTGGTGAGGTACCAGACTCACTCCAAAACCACCATGGCGTCAAAAATAAGGTAGTAGTTATGTCAGGGTGAGGCGGGTGATAAAGAGTGCCCTTCTACACAGCTCTCCCTGATAAAGAGAAAATACAAAAAAACTTAATCGGTAGAAATCTCTATAGAATATTTTTTGTTATGAATAACACATGAAAAACAACCAGAACAACTTCCTAGAAGCTATGTATATATAAAAATATATACATAGTAATGTTATTACAAAATCATTAGAAAAATTTTTTTGTTATGCTAACTTGTGAATGTTGTCATAGTGGTCTTTTTATTTTACATCTCTGCTGGCCATGGTTTTATTAGTAGGTCTCCCTAAATGAGATGAATTACTAGGTGGTTTTAAAATGATTTCTTATGTCTTTTTAGACTGAATCACTTTTAATCTTTACACCTCAGTGTATGTAACCCATTTACATTAGTAACAATATAGTTGATTGTCAATGGTGAAGTTTGTGTGGTTTGGTTCTTAAGTGTTCTTCTAGTGGAGCCTAGCAAAAAAATCTTGTTTAATTTCCTGATATTTGGGGATCCTAATGACATGCAGACGTGTTTGGAGTAAGTACCCAGTTGCATGTGAAATAGCAATATGAAACATATGAAAGAATAACCATATTTTTTACCTTATAACTCTCATCAGTGAATTGTTCTGCTAGGGTCGAAGCATTTGCTTAGTTACAGCCGAGTTTTTCTCCTGTTAGACTTACGTACTTGAAGAGTTATAACTCATTTTCCTAGCTGAGTTCAGCCCCTCATCATCTTGCTTGTTGAATCCAGCTTCAAAACTGACTCTCCTGAGATGAGCAGAGGAACCAGTCAGCTGAGCCCCGCCCAGACTGCAAAGTTACAAATAAATAAAATGGTGGTTGTTTTAATTTGTTAGACTTTATGGTGGTTCGTTACATAGCAGTATAGGATGGAAGCAGATGACTTTGTGGAGTCAGAGACTCAAGAATAAAAAAGGACTTGAGATACAAATGATAAAAATTATTGTTTTCCAGCTTTTACTGAGATACTTTAAAAATTTTATTAAAATTTATTTTTAATTGGAGGATAATTGCTTTGAAATTTTGATTGGTTTCTGCTGTACAACCATCTTGAGTTGGTTATAACTGAGATAGTTAAGTGAGGTTGCTCTCTACCTTCTGCTCCTCATTTCACTAGGGTGTTTTGAGGTAGAGATGGATTTTTATTATTGAGGAATTTAAATGGTGTTTAAAAATATAGTTGTCACAGTATAGATTGGAATAGAGGGAAATACTAACTTTCTCTTTATGCGAATGCAGAATATTTGGAGTGTGCTGGGGTAACGAACAACCCCAGTTCTTAGTGTATCCAGGCAGCAGAGGTTTATTTCTTGCCAAGGCCACACATTGATCATGGGCTGGCTTGGGAGCTTTCCTCTACAGCATCTCCAGCCAGGTGTGGGTAGAGAGGATCTCTGCCTTTCGTAATTGCCACGACAGGAGAAGAACGCAGCAGGATGTGCTGACACTCAGAGACTCCCCACAAGGGGCACGTGTTGGACCCAGAAAGTCACATGGTAGCATCTAACTTCAAGGGGGTAAGGAAATCCCGTCATATTTCTGGAGAGAGAACTGGAAATACTTGTTGAAGAGCCCTGGTAAATACCACACACAGTAACATTTAACTTAGTCTGAAATTTCTTTTCTTTTTAACTGCACTGAGAGGCATGCAGGATCTTAGTTCCCCAAAGGGGTCGAATCTTGCAGTGGAAGCTTGGAGTCCTACCTGCTGGACTGCCAGGGACTCCCCCCAAAATTCAGATTTGACTTTGGAGTATGTTATGTTCCTTATAGTTGAATCTGACCATCTAGTGGACTGTTGTATTACAGCATATTGAGGGGGGTGTTTAATAGTACTATAAATATAAAAAACATTCTGTAGAGACAGAAATAAAATAGGAAGCATGGGGCTTGGGCTCTTGATTCTTTTTTCCTTTACTGTACTTCATGCTTTCTGCCTTTTTCCCACCCACATGACGGAGTGTTACTTGCTCTGTCATGTCTGACTCTTGGTGACCCCATGGACCGAAGCCTGCCAGGCTCCTCTGTCCTTGAGATTTCCCCAGACAAGAATACTGGAGTGGGTTGCCATTCCCTTCTCCAGGGGATCTTCCCAACCCAGGGATCGAACCTAGGTCTCCTGCATTGCAGACGGATTCTTTGCCGTTTGGGCCACCAGGGAAGCCTACATGACAGAAGAGAAGGAATCAAGTAATAAGACCGCTGTGTAACGTTAGTGAGGTTATAGGTGAATTAGAATCTTTTCCTCTCAAAGTAAGTTTTTAAAGCATGCGTGTTATTTTCAGCCAGGGTTCCCTTGTCTGTGTGGTTTCTGTTATTCACCCAAGGAAGATGTTACTGAGCAGCTGCTGTGCACTGGAGGGACCAACACACGATGCGGTCCCTGCCCTCATTTCGCTCTGCCAGCTGGAATGCAGGATGACAGACGCTGCAGTGGAACACTGCGTGCAGTGCTGCGACGCTTCGAGAAGGAAGAACTTTAAGGCAGGGGCCTGAGAAAAGACATCTTCTGAGTTGAGTCTTGAAGAACAGAAGCAAACTTGATTGAAGGGAACAGGCAGGTGAGGAACAATTACTCAGTGGTTGCTTCGGGTTAGGCGCTTCTGGTGTCTACTAGAGAAGTTATCTCCTTTGAAACTTAAAAGTTACATCAGTGGAATCATTAGTTCCAGTTTTACAAATGAATGAGCTAAATTGCAGGAAGATCACATAGTTGGTAAGTCACTGAGTCAGGATTTAAATCCAGGTTTGTCTGCTCTGGTTTTTGCTGTTTAAGGAACTCCAGTCCAACTTTCACCTATAAGGTGAATAAAGTCTGAGGTTCTAAGGTGTACAACATGATTTCTATAATTGATAACACTGTGTTATATAATTGAAATTTGCCAAGAGAGTAGAAGGGAAATAATGTCTGTCGCAAACACATATATAATGTGAGGTAATGGATGTGTTAACTAACTGATGGGAGGAATCCTTTCACAGTGGATATGTATATATCAAATCATCGATGATATCTTACGATTTTATTTGTCAATTATAGCTCCAATAAAGCTGGAAAAAAAATGCTTACCAAAGAAAGAAAAGGAAACTCCAGCCCATTTTGTGAGTAAATGAGGAAGGGCAAGTAAATTGGGAAGTTTGACTTTTTACCATAGGCAACAGGGTGCCATTGACAGCGGCTACGGGAGAAAAGCCTTGTATCTTTGTTAGAAAACTAGCCTTGCCAGTAACACAGTTGGGAAAGATGGTATGGAGGAAGTATAGATTCCCCATTTGTGCTGTTACACAAGGACCCAAATGAGAACCCAAAGTGATTTACCATACTGTTTTTTTCCTCTTCCAGTTTGGCTAAGGTATCGTTGACATACAGCCTTGTATAATTTTAAGGTGTGCGTAGCAGAGTAATTTGACTTAATGTACATCATGAAATGATTGCTACAATAAGTTTAGTGAACATTCATTGTCTTATACAGATAAAAAAGGCAAAAGATATTTTCGTCATCATCGATGAGAACGTGTAGGATTTTTCCAGTACTTGCGTATACAACATACAGGAGTGTGGTATTAATCATGTTTTCCCTTCCGTGCGTTGTTCAGCAGCTCTTTGTGGCCCCATGGACTGTAGCCCACCTGACCCCCCTGTCCATTGGTTTTCCCTGGCAACAATACCGCCGTGGATTGTCGTTTCCTCCTCCAGGGAGCTTCCAGATTCAGGGATCAAACCTGCATCTCCTGCATTGACAGGTGGATTCTTTACCGCTGAGCCACGAGGGAAGCCCCATTACATCCTTAGTACTTAATTATTTTGAGTGGAGGTTAGTACCTTTGGACTACCTTCCTCCAGTTCCCCTCCCCTAGCCCCCACCACTGATAACCACAAATGTGATCTCTTTTTCTTTGAGTTTGTCTATTTGTTTTTAAGGTATAATTGACCTTCTATACTATTTTCCATTGAGAAATAGTACTTGCCTAGCTTCCATTTTCAGATTATCCAGCCCCAGAACTAGAAAGAGCCTCAAAATCATCTATTCTGGTATCTTCAATTTGTGTATTAAAAGTTAAAGTGCCGTCAGAAAACTTTGACATCTACATTGTTCTTTTCATTTTTTAAAAAATTTACTTATTTGGCTGTGTCAGGTCTTACTGGTGGCATATGGGATCTTTGTTGCATCAGGTGGTATCTTGTGTTGAGGCCACGGGCTCTACTTGTGTCTCAGGCTCAGCAGTTGTGGCTCTTGGGTTCCAGAGCACGCAGGCTTCAGTGGTTATATATGGTATGAGGTAAGGTCTAAGTTAGTTATTTTGCATGTGAAAGTACAATTACTTTGAGACAGTTTGTTGAAAAGAATATCCTTTCTTCATTGAGTTGTCATGGCACCTTTGTTGAAAATCACTTGATTATAAATGTATGGGTTTATTTCTGCTGTACTGCAGGCAGATTCTTTACCATGAACCATCAGGGAAGCCTGGATTCTATTCTGTTCCCTTGATTTTTTTTGCTAATCGTTATGCCACTCCAGTACTCTTGCCTGGAAAATCCCATGGGCGGAGGAGCCTGGTGGGCTGCAGTCCACGGGGTCGCTAAGAGTCGGACACGACTGAGCGACTTCACTTTCACTTTTCATTTTCATGCATTGGAGCAGGAAATGGCAACCCACTCCAGTGTTCTTGCCTGGAGAATCCCAGGGATGGGGGAGCCTGGTGGGCTGCCGTCTATGGGGTTGCACAGAGTTGGACACGACTGAAGTGACTTAGCCGTAGCCGTATGCCAATAGTATACTATCTTCATTACTCTAGATTTATTGTAAGTTTTAAAATCAGGTACTGTAATTCCTCCCAGTGTTCTTCTTTTCCCAAAATTATTTTGCCCGTTATAGGTCCTCTGCATTTCCATGTAAATTTTAGGGTCAGTTTGTCAATTTCGACAAAAAAAAGTCTGTTGGGATTTTGACAAGGATTATAATCAATCTGTAGATTAGTTTAGAGAGAATTTATTCCTTCCCCAGAACGTGAAATCACGTGTCTCTTCATTTTGGTCATCTTTAATTTCTTTCAGGCCTTCCCAGGTGACTCGGTGGTCTGCAATGCTGGAGACCTGGGTTCGATCCCTGGGTTGGGAAGATCCCCTGGAGAAGGAAATGGCAACCCACTCCAGGATTATTGCCTGGGAAATCCCTTGGACAGAGGAGCCTGGTGGGCTACAGTCCATGGGGTCAAAAAGAATTGGACATGACTTGGTGACTAAACAACAGCAATTTCTTTCAGCGGTATTCTATAATTTTCAGTGTGCAGATCTTGTGCTTTTTTTGTTTGTTTAAATTTATTCCTAAGTATTTAATTCAAGGCTGTTATAAAAGGAATTTTTTGAATGTTATTTACAGATTATTGCTAGGAATACAGACACTGATGTATAGAACAGTCTTATGGACTCTGTGGGAGAGGGAGAGGGTGGGAAGATTTGGGAGAATGGCATTGAAACATGTAAAATATCATGTATGAAATGAGTTGCGAGTCCAGGTTCGATGCACAATACTGGATGCTTGGGTCTGGTGCACTGGGACGACCCAGAGGGATGGTATGGGGAGGGAGGAGGGAGGAGGGTTCAGGATGGGGAACACATGTAAACCTGTGGCGGATTCATTTTGATATTTGGCAAATCTAATACAGTTATGTAAAGTTTAAAAATAAAATAAAATTAAAAAAAAAAAAAAATAAATAAAAGCTAGGCTGACTTTTTTTAGGGAGGACTCTGCATTGGTGGACTTTGCGGTAGAGAGATTGGGCTCAACTCCTGAAGCATCATTTACGTCTGTGTGTATGTCGTGTATTTTGTTGTCTTGCTGCGTTTAATTAGTTTCAGTGTGTTTTGGTAGGTTCTTCAGAATGTTCTACATTCTAACAGGTATCTTTTAACTGATCAGATGCTTACCTTAAAAATCCCAGACCAAGTTTTTATCCTGGCCAAAATGTCTTTGAAGTTCCTCTTCCAACACTTGTGGTACTTAAGGCCTTTCTTGACTTGAGTGATCTGTCTGTGTAACTGGCAGCCGAGCAGAGATATGTCTTTTGACAACAAAATCATTTTTCTTGCTGACTAAGATGGGGCTTAAACAGAAAGACCCAGTGGCTAGAAGTAGGAAGTGTGCACACAAGCAAACAGCCATATTTCATTATGAGGAGTTCTACGGTTTTCGAACACAGCCGCAGTGTAACTTTCGATGGATGACTTCTTGATGCTTTAGTTGTTTCATCTGCTAAATGGGATAATACCAACTTCACTGGGTTGTAAGAATTTAAATAATAAACTAATGTGTGTGGTGTTTGATATACCAATCACTTTTAATGTTGGTAAATTTTATTAGCATTAAATAGGTAGAGATTAAACAAGGATTAAGAAAGGAAAACAGCTTAACTGATCTGAGTTCATCAGAGTGTGGGTGCAATTAAATCTTGGGTGGTTCTTAATTTGTTTTGGGGACTTCGCAGGTAGATCAGTGGTAAAGAACCTGCCTGCCATTGCAGGAGATGTGGACATGTTTGATCTTTGGTTAGGGAAAATCTGCTGGAGAAGGAAATGGCAGCCTATTCCAGTGTTCTTGTCTGGGAAATCCAATGGACAGAGGAGCCTAGCGGGCTGCAGTCCATGGGGTGGCAAAGAGTTGGACACAGTTTAGCAATCAAACAACAACAATCTTATTTTGGGTTACAGATTCCTTTGGGTATATCCTTACTTTCCACAGAAGGGTGCATTCATGAATGTAGGTATATACATTTTACAGAATTTAAGGAGGAGAGTTCAGGACCCCCTGAAGCTTATTTGAAACCTTTTTGGGGTTCATAGCCTCCAGAGTAAGAGCCTCTCCTCTGCAGAGCACAGGCTCAGTAGTTGTGGCACAGGGGCTGAGTTGTTCTGCGGCATGTGGGATCCTCCTGGATCAGGGATCTAACTTGAGTCTCCTGCATTGGCAGGCAGATTCTTTGCCAGTGAGCCACCAGGGAGTCTGAGATGGAGGTTCTTTCTCACAATTGACTTTTGGAAGGGAATAGTTCAGGAAGTAAACACAGCATTAGTGCTTTTTTCTTAGGGGAAGTCACTTGATGTTGACATTCAAGGGAAGGTTCTCTTACAAGTATTCAGATTTCAGGGGACTGTAGGTAATGTGCATTCCAGAGCGTTTATCCTGATCGTACCCCAGGAAGCATGTTGAAATACACGTGAGTGGAAGTGAGGTTGTTACAGGCATAGCCTTAAACTGCCCCAACTTATTTTAAGTGGATTTCCACAAACTTCAGTACTTCGGATGTAACTAATAAGAAAGCGCTCATGACAAGCCTTACGTTAATACTGGGGTGGAGAACTGCTGTGGGGTTCTGGAGTTCTGCAGGTTAGCCAGGACACAGCGGAGGGAGGTGATGGATCCCACTGTGAGCTGGTTGAAGGTGGAGCCTCTGGTTTTTCAAAGTTATATCCCCAGTAAACAGTGCAAAGTTTTGGGTAGTCTTATGTTTATGTTTTTGTTGTTGTTTTTTAAAGAGTGATGAAGGTTGGTAATAAACCGATAAACCAAGCTATAGCTCTTTATCCCTCAGTAACAAATTTTTATCAGAGATTATTCTCTTTCTGTTGCTGGCTTCATTTCTCTTTTCTTTGTCTTTATCAAACAGCCCATTTACTGGCCTCTGAGTGGCTCTTTACTCTTCCAGTTAACCCTTCTTTTTGAACCACTGTATCTTTTATTTTATAATATAACCCCCTTCTTGAGCCAGGGAGAAACCCCTCTAGAAGTGGCTGGGCTGTGGAGCCCTGCAGTGGTGCAGCGTTGGTGACAAGTGTCCCGAGAGCCTTGACACCATGCTTGACACAGTGCTGCCATTGGAAACTGATGCTGGATAAAGAAAGTCATGTCAAGGTCTGTCTGTCTGCTTTTTAACCTGTTTCCTTCTGGCTGTGCTGCGTCTCTGTCGCGGCATGGGCTTGTCTCTGGTCGTGGTGAGCAGGGCTGCTGTCTGGTTGAGGGGCACAGGCTGCTTGTTGCAGTATCTTCTCTTGTGCAGCACAGGATCTAAGTGCTCAGTAGTACTCAGGCTTCAGTAGTCACAGCTTGTGGACTCGGTAGCTGCTGCTCCTGCGCTTAGTTGCTCTGAGGCGTGTGTGATCTTCCCAGACCAGGGATGGAACCCGGCCTCCTGCATCGGCAGGCAGATTCTTGACCACTGAGCCGCCAGGAAAGCCCCATTTCAAGTTTTAAAAAAGGGTTTTTAGGCTGTCTTTATTGCCAAAATTTCATGTTGGATGTGTGTTTATGAGATCTCATTATAGTTCTTAATGCTGATATTTTTGAATCCTAATACAGAGTTCATAGTAATTTTATTTATTTATTTATTTTTATTTTTATTTTTTCATAGTAATTTTAAAAAATATTTTTTATTGGCCGCGCTGGGTCTTCGTTGCTGTGTGCAAGCTTTTTCAGCCGCAGTGAGTGGGAGCTGCTCTCTGGTTGGGATGGGAGGTCTTCCCATTGAGGTGGCTTCTCTTGTTGCAGAGCACAGACTCTAGGGTGCATTGCAAGGTGTCCCCTGTGTTGCAGGGTGGATTCGTAACCACTGGACCGTCAAGGAAACCCCTGTGCTAACTTTTACCTACCTGTATTATTAAGAGGCTCCTGTCAAAGTAGGCCTTTTCTTTGGAATAAAGGGCATTGTGGTGATAGTGTGATAGGTTGGAATTAACTTGAGCTTTGGTTAAAATAGAGTTTGTTTAGTTTAAAATTAGCATGATGGGGATTATAGTATGATATATGTAATTCTTTCCCAAAATTTTTGAAGTCTTAACTAGGTTATCTTCTTACTTACCAAAACATGTAGAAACATTGTCTTTTTTAGTTTGAGCTTGAATTTCTTCTGCTGTCATTATATAAATTATGAATTTCTAATTGTAGAAATCTGTTATTAAATTTTGTCATTTAAATTTTAAGTGTGGAATAGGGAGAAAGTATGGAGTACATGGAGAAAAAGAAAAGTTCACTCCTTTTCATACCACTGTAACATAGACACTAATTTTGATGTTTTCTTTCCAAGTTTTTTCATATGCATATTTTGTTTTCATTTTATTAATCACTGTATACATAGGATTTTATAGCTTACTTTCCTCCTTAACATGTAAAAGAAAATTTTCATGTTGTCAATCTTTATAACCTTTTTTTGAAAGGTGCTTAATTTTCCATTGAGTAGACTTCCCTGGTGGCTCAGATGGTAAAGAATCTGCTTCCAATGCAGGAGATGTGGGTTTGATCCCTGGATTGGGAAGATCCCCTTGAGTAGGAATTAGCAACCCATTTCTGTATTCTTGCCTGAAAAATTCCATGGACAGAGGAGCCTGGTAGGCTGCAGTCCATGGGGTCGCTAAGAGTCCGGCATGACAGAGCGACTTCACTTTAACTTTTCACCTTCATGCATTGGAGAAGGAAATGGCAACCCACTCCAGTATTCTTGCCTGGAGAATCCCAGGGACGGGGGAGCCTGGTGGGTTGCCGTCTGTGGGGTCGCACAGAGTCAGACATGACTGAAGCGACTTAGCATAGCATACCTGTTTAAAGGTGAGGGGGCTCTAATGTCTAACTGCTGGATCTCAAGTTCTGGCTCTATCACTTTCTAGATATTGGACTTAGTAAAACCAGTCAATCAACTGGAAAACCAAGAAATTAACCCTGAATATTCATTGGAAGGACTGATGCTGAAACTGAAGCTGCAGTACTTTGGCCACCTGATATGGAGAGTCAACTCATTGGAAAAGACCCTGATGCTGGAAAAGATTGAGGGCTGGAGGAGAAGGGGGTGGCAGAGGATGAGATGGCTGGATGGCATCACTGATTCAATGGACATGAATTTGAGCAAACTTTGGGAGATGGTGGAAGACAGGGGAGCCTGGTGTGCTGCATCCATGGGGTTGCAAAGAGTCAGACACAACTTAGTGACTGAACAACAAGCTGTTTAATGTGTTTGTTTATGCATCTGTGAATAGAGACGATGATCAAATCCCTGTCATAGGATTTTTGCGAGCAGTAATGATGGTACATGTTCAGAAAGCCTATTTAGAACAGTGGCTTTTAACTCAGTAAGTTTCTACTTAAATGTGAACTCTTCCTTATTTTAAAATGCTTCTCAAAAGGGATGAATTAAATCATAGTGTTGACAGCAATGTGTGTTAGGACAGGTATCATTGATCTTTGTCATGTGTGGTATACTGAACCCTTTGTACAGACCTTTTTATTTCTTCATTTAATAATTGAGAAACATTAAGTACTTTTTTTGCTTACTTGATTAGTAGGACTACTGGGCATTTCTGAATTTTATTACTTGTATTTCTTGTGTATTGTTCAATCATGTTTTCTCCATAGTTTATTGGTTGAGGGTGTTCTTAATGTTTTACATGTTATTTTATTTATTTATTTTTGTAAAGTTAATTTTCCTCTACAACTGTTTTTGTTTTTTTTTTTTTTTTTTTTGGCCGCGCGCAAGGTCTTAGTTTGCCGCATGTGGAATCTAGTTCTCTGACCAAGGTTGAACCTCTTGTTGTTCAGTCTCTCAGTCGTGTCTGACTCTTTGTGACCCTGTGGACTGCAACACGCTGGGCTTCCCCGTCCTTCACCATCTACCGGAGCTTGCTCAAACACATGTCCGTTCAGTCAGTGATGCCATCCAACCATCTTACCCTCTGCCACCCCCTTCTCTTGCCCTCAGTCTTTCCCAGCATCAGGGTCTTTTCTGATGGGTCAGCTCTTCTCAGCAGGTGGCCCAAGTTTTGGAGCTTCAGCTTCAGCATCAATCGTTCCAATGAATATTCAGGACTGATCTCCTTTAGGATGGACTGGTTGGATCTCCTTGCAGCCCAGGGGGCTCTCAAGAGTCTTCTCCAACACCACAGTTCAAAAGCATCAGTTCTTTGGTGCTCAGCCTTCTTTATGGTCCAACTCTCACATCCATACGTGACTACTGGAAAAACCATAGCTTTGACTAGATGGACCTTTGTTGGCAAAATAATGTCTCTGCTTTTTATACATTGTCTAGGTTCGTCATAACTTTTCTTTCAAGGAGCAATGTCTTTTAATTTCATGGCTGCAGGCACCATCTGCAGTGATTTTGGAGTCCAAGAAAATAAAGTCTGTCACTGTTTCCATTGTTTCCCCATCTATTTGCCATGAAGTGATGGGACTGGATGCCATGATCTTTGTTTTTTGAATGTTGAGTTTTGAGCCAGTTTTTTCACTCTTCTCTTTTGCCTTCATTAAGAGTCTCTTTAGTTCCTCTTCACTTTCTGCCATAAGGGTGGTGTCATCTGCATGTCTGAGGTTATTGATATTTCTCCCTGCAATCTTGATTCCAGCTTGTGCTTTGTCCAGCCCAGCATTTCTCATGATATACTCTGCATATAAGTTAAATAAGCAGGGTGACAATATGCAGCCGTGATGTATTCCTTTTCCAACTTGGAACAAGTCCGTTGTTCCATGTCCGGTTCTAACTGTTTCTTCTTGACCGTCATACAGATTTCTCAGGAGGCAGATCAGGTGGTCTGGTATTCCCATCTCTTAAAGAATTTTCCACAGTTTGTTGTGATCCACACAGTCAAAGGCTGTAGCGTAGCAATGAAGTAGAAATAGGTGTTTTTCTAGAATTCTTTTGCTTTTTTTATGATCCAGTGGATGTTGACAATTTGATCTCTGGCTCCTGTGCCTTTTCTAAATCCAGCTTGAACATCTGGACATTCTCAGCTCACATACTATTGAAGCCGGGCTTGAAGAACTTTGCGTGTGAAATGAATGCAATCGTGCAGTAGTTTGTTCATTCTGTGGCCTTGCCCTTCTTTGGGATTGGAATGAAAACTGACCTTTTCTAGTCCTGAGGCCACTGCTGAGTTTTCCAAATTTGCTGGCATGTTGAGTGCAGCACTTCCATAGCATCATCTTTTAGGATTTGCAGTAGCTCAGTTGGAATTCTGTCGTCTCCACTAGCTTTGTTCTTAGTGATGCTTCCTAAGACCCACTTGACTTCACACTCCAAGATGCTTTGGGAGCACAGAGTCTTAACCACTGGACAAGCACGAAGTTCCTGTTTTTAATGTTATTAATTTCAATTCTTTATATTACATATTTTGAGACATTTCCATTAAGTGTTTTGGCTCCTTTGGCTATATAGAAAATCATCTTTTGTGTAGTTAGTTTTATGTCTTTTAATGCATTATGGTTTTATTCAAGTCATTGTAGAAGGAGTGAATTAAAAAATTTTGTGGGCTAGGATAACAACACCTTAGGATTTTTGACTTTTTGGAAAGTTAAACATTTGATTTATTGTCCTTCCTGTTCAGTCTTACTCTCTACCTCATTAGTAGGGCACAGTACTTGGGAGGAGAAACTTCAAGTTTTAATTATGGTGGTGTTCCTTTTTTTTTTTTTTTAATAACCTAGGATTAGTAATGAGTTCCTCTTTTATGAAGAAGTTAACTTATTTTGCAGTCTTAATGAAAAATGATTAAATATATTACATAAATGCAGAGTGGTTCTCTTTACTGCCACACAGTCCTATTTTCTGTGAGTCTTACTGCTTTTTTCCCCTCAATATTCATATTGGCAGTTGCTATAGAGCAGCCACATGCACTATGCCTATAGCTTGTTTTGTAGTTATTTATGATTTTAGGGGAAGTAGTGGGGAAGCCAGGGGAAATACAAAGTGGGTGAGGGGAAGCGGTAAGTTAATTAAAGG
The DNA here is from genome assembly GCF_029407905.1 of Bubalus kerabau. NCBI lineage: Eukaryota > Metazoa > Chordata > Mammalia > Artiodactyla > Bovidae > Bubalus > Bubalus kerabau. The sequence continues at coordinate 118,245,535 of NC_073631.1, read as the reverse complement.
TAGTGGTGCTTGGTTAATCTGCTACCAACAAGATTCTGTGCGGCATCTTAAGAGTTTGTGCCTTGGTGGAAGGCCATGAAACTAAAAATGATTAAGTGAAAGAAATCTGTTAATTGATAGATAATAGGAATTATTTGGGACTTCCCAGGTGGCTCAGATGGTCAAGTGTCTGCCTACAATGCGGGAGACCTGGGTTCGATCCCTGGGTCAGGAAGATCCTCTGGAGAAGGAAATGGCAACCCACTCCAGTACTCTTGCCTGGAAAATCCCATGAACAGGAGGAGCGCGGTAGGCTACAGTCCATGGGGTCGCAAAGAGTATTTCCCCAAATACATTATTTTTATTAAATCTTACTGAGTAGTTTTCACCACTGACCAGTCTTTGTGCTTCATATCCATTTTCTAAAAGATGTTTGTAAATTTAATTAGGATAAAAATCTTGAGATGAAATGTGTAGAATTTTATCCATATTTGAACCTTCATAGCAGTGGAATAAAAATAGAAACTTTTGCAAGTGTCTTCAAAAACCATTTCAAGTAAATCCAAGGTTCATTACGGATACTCTTTTGGAATGATGTTATTTAACTTGGTGATAATGAAAGGATAGACTTCTATTGTTTTGGTTGTTTCCTTCTGACCAAAAAACCTAGTCTGTGTATGCACAAGATGCAGTCATGTGATCAGTAGTTTTATAGAAGGGCTGCTTTCTTGGTTGGGTAACTCCTTTAATTTTATCATTCTGCATTTTAGAGGGATTGCTGTAACTTTGTAGATTTAGAGAATATTGCATGGAAGATGATGGTCTATCTGTAATCAGTGTTCTGAGTTGGTAAGATTTCACAGGACACCAGATCAGGGGGAAAAAAATTTTCTTGACCTGGCCTTTATGGAAAGAAAGTTAAGAACTTGATTCCTATTTCCTGCTCTCCACCCACATATTGACGGTCTTTAAAATATTTGTTTATTTAAAAATAGGCATTCTTTAGTAACCAAGACCTCCTTTAAGTCATAATTTAAGCTAGTTTATTAAAACAACAGCCGTAGGCTGAGGTTACATAATGTTTCTTTTTATTTGTTCAGTGCCAGGAGTAGAAAATATTTGGCTGGTTTCCTAGAAGATTAGAAAGTTTGAGGAGGAAAAGTAAAATTGTTTGTTATTGAGGAGGAGGGTAATTGTTTGTAATTACAGATGCTTGTTTTGAGGCTTGAAAAAGGTTGTTTTTAAAAAAACCTTATATTAAAAACATAATAAACACCTATAAATAAAAGGAGTAAGAAGAAATTGTCAAAGTATGGTTGGAGCATTTTAAGTACTTGTTTCATGAAAACTTCTTTGTTAAATGGGGGAAAAAATGACTCTGGTTTGGGTGAGTGATGCCCAAATGAAGCCCAAAAATGATGCACATTTTTGGTAGACTTCTAAGACTGTTTTTAGGTTGCTAATATTTCAGCGTTGACCAGATAGAATAGAAAGAATTTGGAGATGTACCTGTAGGGTTAACGTAAGGTTTTAACGTTGTTAAAATGTAAAATATGTCTGTTACCCTTTGTTTCATATGCTGAACTTCCAACAAAATTTCATTAAATAGTATAAAACAATAAAATGGACTTGTTGGTTTGTTGGAAATGAAGCGGTAGAGGATGAAGTTCCTGTGAACGGTTAGCAAAGAGTTAACGTTAGGGACTTGCTCTGTTGGCTGTCTCCAGCAAGGTTCCCGATCTAGGCTTTCAAGAAATCCATCCCACCTTTTTGAGGCGCCTGCTACGCGCGGATCTACTTTCTCTAGTCGAGCCTTTTCCTCCACCTACCCCCACCCCTCCCCTTTCTTGTAGGATCCTCGAGTGTGTGTCGTGTGTGTGTGTGTCGTGTGTGTGTGTGTGTGTGTGTGTGTGTGTGTGTGTGTGTGTGTGTTGTGGTGGGTGTGTGTGGCGGGAGAGCCTCAGAGCGGTAGTAGAAGTTGCAAGAAAGAACGTTAATGCTCATTTACTGTGTGTGTGTGGACGGGTGCTGCCCGGGGTAGGGTTGCAGGGCTCGATCGGAGCCACGGAGCCTCCCGTACTGAATAGAGCTGCCAAAGGGTGGATGGTGGAGCGCAAAGTGTTCTCATCAAGCAGTGTTGGATCTGGGAGGGTAATATGGCTGATTCGAGCGGTGATAGCCGTTTTCTATGACGTTTTGAGTACAGAAATTTAAATGACAGTAAAAAGAGTCAGAACCCCGAATGCCCCAAGGGCAAAAAAGTTCTGTTTCTTTTCAGAGGGTTGTTGTTTTTGCATCTGGTTCCGGAGGGTGACTTGGCTTGGATTGTTCCTGTAAAAAATAAACAAAGGGAAAACGAACAGAAGCATTGCAGTTCTCTATGATGGATTTAACTGTATTAAAGCATTAGCTGTGATGGCACAGTTATTGAGATGTGTGGTTTTATCGTGGCATCGAATCTGGGTTTGTTAATAAGGAAAGAACAGATCTCACAAGTTTCATATTCTGGGTTTGGAATATGCTTGATCCGAGAGTGATGGGAATAAAGTAGTATCTTTAACAGCCTTCTTTGGTTGTCCAAATTTTTCACTTAATTTTTTCAGTAGTTTGACTAGCTATTACAGAATAAATCAGCATTTAGATTCCAGTTCTGTGTAAGTCGTGTATGTATGTAAGACTACATATACTTCTGTAAAATATTTAAATGGGAAATATGAATTTGACACATTTTGAAATGTTTATATAATTTAAAAACTCTGAAAAAACACTTGAACTCAAGTATTCCATAGCAGGTTTGAGAACCTTCAGTACATTTCTTTATGTGTATTTAGTGACCAGTTTTAATTAAAAAAGAAAAAAAATAAAATCTTTAGTCCCTTCACCAACATCTTAACATTTCTTCTGGTTATCTAATCTAATTTAATTAGATTAGAAGAAGAAGAGGGGGAAAAAAAACCCCAAACTGTTTTGTAGCTATTGTGTTTTAGAGAACTTGTTTCAAGCGGAGAGAAAAACAATTTGTAGATTTAAATATTTCAAATGACATGTTCCTTTTTTGTTAACTAAAGCTATGATAGTATAGGGTTAATTGTATTATGTTACAATTGACTCATATTTAGACTACTTTTTCTGAAATATTTAATACTTAATAATACTTGTATATAATATTTAATATATTTAACCTCAGCTGATATTAGTTACATCTTTTTTTTTTTTTTTACAACATATTGTATGTGTTAAGTATGATAAACTCTCTCTTCTGGAATAATTTTTTATTATATATTAAAGCTGCTGCACTGCTTTGTTTATAAGTAGATTTTTTTTTTTTTTAACCCAGGGCATGAAATCCTGCCTGGTCACTTTTCTAAAAGTAAAGGTAAATGATACTAAAAATACATGTCTTATTTTCTCTAAGGCCCACTGGTTGGGAAACAGTGTATTTTAATAAAATTAGTTTGAATTTTAACTGTTTGATAGTGTGTGTCTCAGAATAAACAGTTGCTGCTGCCAGTGTTAAATGTTACATTTATCACAAAATCATGAACATTCTAGTTGTGTAGTTTCTTTATGCACAGGTCTAGACCTATATGCAAAACATAAAATAAATACAAGATTGATACAGCAGAGTCCCTTCTCAACTACCCATTACCTAAAGAACACCGCACCATTTTTTTCTTTGCTTCATTTTATTGACAACAAAGATGTAATTTCTCTCAAGTGTCAAAGTATGCAGTAGCTTCCTATGTTTTGATTTGAGAGGAGTTTGGTAAATTATTTTTTAACGTTTCTTAGCTGTCTGTTGTATTTCATGGATAGTGGAAGAGTGCCTGTGACTTAGCTGAAACATGATGTATGAGCTGCTCATCTCGTTTCATCACAGGCAGTTGGCTCTTGGTGCTGAAATGGAATGTGAACTGTTCTGCCTACAAACAAGTGCGCTCATTTATGCTGTTTAATTGATATTGATGACACTGTGCTGTTACAGAAAAATCTTGTCATCATGTGGAAGCTCCTTCACAGTGTGATTTGTATTATGAAGAAGCTAATCTCAGTCTGTTTTTAGATGTTTTACTTATTTTTTAAAAAGCTGTTTCTTGAGTATTGTTAAATGGTAAACTCCATAGACTGAAGTAATGCATTTTTGATACCTCCAATCTTTCATCATGGGTTGGAATTGAGTGTGTTTTGCTTAGAATTTGTTCTTATTTCTGTATTTGCTCCTGCTGTCAACCTGTTACTCTATAGTTTTGTATAAACATCCTTTTTTTTTAAGTAAGTTGTCTGTTTTGAATAGTAATAAATGATAACTTGCTCCTTTTTGCATGTTCCCCTTTCCTGAAAGATTAAAAATAAATAATGAAATAAACTATATTACCGAAAAGGACAAAGGAAAAGATGGAATAAAAACTGAAGTAAATTTAGGTCTGATGAATTTGAAATGCTGTTGTATATACTGCTAACACCAGTAGAACCTAAAGCAATCTAGAAAAAGAAATGTTAACGATACACTTCCATATTTATGGTAAAATAATTATTAAAATTGAGAAACTGTGGGGAAATGTGGATGTTTCGGCTTGGTTGATGTGCAACAAAATTAAACCTGTAGTTATATTTTACTTCGATATGGAGTGATAGTCCAGTAATTTTGATGATAATAACATGTATACATCCTGTAATTTGAATTATTAGATTGTCTACAAATACCTCTAAAGATAGTAGTAAAGTTTTTTAAAAATACTTAACATGGCACTTAGAAATATTTGGAAGTTTTGTTACATTACAAGGAAAAATGTGGGCAGGATGTGTTATGAATTGTGTTTTCAAGAAGAGATTAGTATTCATTGTTTGTTTTTTCCCTTAAGGCCATTGAAAAATTTTAGGAAGTAACACATGTGCATCACTGACAGAAGGCGGGTATCTAAATGCTTGTAGCGAAGTCAGCAGCCCTTCCTAACTCCGTAGTGCGATTCTCCAAAGGAACTGGAAGTTATTTCCTTGTGTGGTTTTCTTATGACTAAATAATAAGCTTATTTTATGATTTATCAATTTTGGATTGATTTCGGCTCTGATAAATGAGGATTTGGTTCTTTTTGTTTGTTTTTTTAGTTACCTAGTAGGTGTATCACTTTTAATTCCCCTGTTCTCTTTGCAATACATGTAATATAATAGCCTTTTTCTTCATGTTTATATAGATTGTTTATCTTAATTTCCCAGCAAGCTGTTACTTCTGAAGCTGTTACTGCTAGCTCTTTTCACATTTCCTTTCTTCTTTATGCCATTATGTCTGTCATTTCTGCTTTGGATTCTCAAGGTTGAGAATGTTTGTATTCTGTTCTGTTCTTCCTTATACTTTACTTTGCCTCTGACTTGGTTTTAATAGTAGGGAATTGATGAATAGTTTCTACATTATTGTGGTGGTATAAATATTGTTCATAGCAGAGACAAGGAGAACACAGTTACATTTCCTATACTGGCTCTTGGTTTGTCTGTAATTGCCATTTTTCTTGTATTATTTGTTACTATTCTTCCATGTTACCCTCTTTCCACAGAGTTTGTTCTTATGACCGTTACTTTGAGTACCTTTGCTTCTGAGTGAAGGCTTCTTCTAGTCCTTTAGTCTGGACCAGGTGTTACTTAGACTTGTTAACTTGTTGGTTTTAGTGCGGGTGGCGGAGGTGGGGGGGGGGCTTGTTTCACTGCTTTTGCAGTTTGACTCTGCTCTTATTGGGTCTTTATTGTTTGAGTTTCTTCCCTGTCTCAATGCAGTACACCCCCACAGAAGTCTCTAGAAAGAATGTGTGGACAATACGTTTTTGAATCCTGGCATATCTAGAAAAGTCTTCATTAATGCTTACAGTTGACTGTTGTTATTTTTACTCAAGCCAAACTTAGTTGAAAGTTATTTTCCCTCAGAGCTTTGAAGACATTGCTCCAATGTTTTTTAGCGTCCATTGTTGTTGTTGAGGAGAAGTCTGATACAGTGTGATTCTGGTTCCTTTGTGGATGATGTGTTTTGTCTTCCTCCATGGAAGCTCTTTAGAGCTTTCTTTTAGTGCTTTTTAAGTAGAAACTTCTCAAAAGATGTTTAGAGGTGGTTCTTTTCCATTTCTATTAAACTGAAGACTCATGTTTTTTAGTTCTTGAAAATTCTCTTATTACTGCTTTAATTCTCTTTGTAATTTCATTTAGTTGTTACTGGGCTTTGGGGATTCATGGTGCCTCCCGCCCCCATTCTTTTGTCTTTTTGTTTTATTCTTCTGGGCATTTTCTCTATTTTATTCTCAGGCTCTTTTAATTTTATTTTGGCAGTCATATTTTATTTTTTGAAACTTGTAGTCAGTGTTTATTAAACAATGTGTGGCATTCATATTTTTTTCAAGATTCCCCCATCCCACGCCTAGCATTCCTTTTCCATTTTTATGGATTCATAATCTTTGTTAATGTCTTTGAAAACATTAATAGTTTTCGCTAAAGCTGATTCTCCCTCTTAATCTGTTTGTTTTAGGGTAATTGTTGTTGTTTATCTTGGTCTCATTTATGTTGTAGGCTTTTTAATCAGACATCTGCTCATTCTTATCAGTTATTATTTAAGAACTAGTAGAAAGGCTTACAATGGAGAAGGCAATGGCACCCCACTCCAGTACTCTAGCCTAGAGAATCCCATGGATGGAGGAGCCTGGAAGGCTGCAGTCCGTGGGGTTGCTAGGAGTCAGACACGACTGAGCAACTTCACTTTCACTTTTCACTTTCATGCACTGGAGAAGGAAATGGCAACCCACTCCAGTGTTCTTGCCTGGAGAATCCCATGGACGGGCGAGCCTGGTGGGCTACCGTCTATGGGGTCGCACAGAGTCGGACACGACTGAAGCGACTTAGCATAGCATAGCATAGAAAGGCTTACAGTGAGTTCTTGGTGGGAATTAATGGTTAGCTTGAAGCTTATATCCTTTGTATTCTAACGTTTAGGAGTTCATTGTTTTACCCTAAAGTGTCTCACCAATTTCCTTTCCCAGCCCATGATTTCTTTCCTTTAGAAAAAAATCTCTCCATTTAATTTTATTTGTTAAATGATGATTCTTTTTCTTAAAAAAATTTTAAAACCATTTTAGTGATTTTTGATTAAAGGAAGTTCAGTTCAGTTCAGTTGCTCAGCTGGGTCCAACTCTTTGTGATCCCATGGACTGCAGCACACCGGCCCTCCCTGTCCATCACCAACTCCCAGAGTTTACTCAAAACACATGTCCATTGAGTCAGTGATGCCATCCAACCATCTCATCCTTTGTTGTCCCCTTCTTCTCCTGCCTTCAATCTTTTCCAGCATCAGGGTCTTAATCAAATGAGTCAGTTCTTTGCATCGGGTAGCCAAAATATTGGAGTTTCAGCTTCAGCATCAGTCCTTCCAATGAATATTCAGGACTGATTTCCTTTAGGATGGACTGGTTGGATCTCCTTGCAGTCCAAGGGACTAGCAAGTCTTGAGAAGACTCTCAAGAATCTTCTCCAGCACCACAGTTCAAAAGCATCAGTTCTTCAGTGCTCAGCTTTCTTTATAGTCCAACTCCCATCCATACATGACTACTGGAAAAATCATTGCTTTCACTAGACGGACCTTTGTGAGCAAGTAATGTCTCTGCTTTGTAATATGCTCTCTAGGTTGGTCATAACTTTTCTTCCAAGGAGCAAGCGTCTTTTCATTTCATAGCTACAGTCACCATCTGCAGTGATTTTGGAGCCCCCCAAAATATAATCTGTCACTGTTTCCATTGTTTCCCCATTATTTGCCACGATGTTAGTTTTCTGAATGTTAAGTTTTAAGCCAACTTTTTCACTCTTCTGTTTCACTTTCATCAAGAGACTCTTTAGTTCTCTATTTTCTACCATAAGGGTGGTGTCATCTGAGTATCTGAGGTTATTGATATTTCTCCCAGCAGTCTTGATTCCAGCTTGTGCTTCATCCAGCCTGGCATTTCACATGATGTATTCTGCATATAAGTTAAATAAGCAGGGTGACAATATACAGCCTTGACGTACTCCTTTCCAGATTTGGAACCAGTCTGTTGTTTCATGTCTGGTTCTAACTGTTGCTTCTTGGCCTGCACACAAATTTCTCAGGAGGCAGGTCGAGTGGTCTGGTATTCCCATCTCTTGAAGAGTTTTCCACAGTTTGTTGTGATCCACACAGTCAGAGACTTTGGCATAGTCAATAAAGCAGAAGTAGATGTTTTTCTGGAACTTGCCTGCTTTTTTGATGATCTAGCGGATGTTGGCAATTTGATCTCTGGTTCCTCTGCCTTTTCTAAAACCAGCTTGAACATCTGGAAATTCACGGTTCACGTATTGCTGAAGCCTGGCCTGGAGAATTTTGAGCATTCCTTTGCTAGCGTGTGAGATAAGTGCAATTGTACAGTAGTTTGCGCATTTTTTGGCATTGCTTCTCTTTGGGATTGGAATGAAAACGGACCTTTTTCGTCCTGTGGCCACTGCTGAGTTTTCCAAATTTGCTGGCATATTGAGTGCAGCACTTTCACAGCATCATCTTTCAGGATTTGAAATAGCTCCACTGGAATTCCATCACCTCCACTAGCTTGTTCATAATGATGCTTCCTAAGGCCCGCTTGAATTCGTGTTTCAGGATGTCTGGCTCTAGGTGAGTGATCACACCATTGTGGTTATCTGGGTCATGAAGATCTTTTTTGTATAATTTTTCTGTGTATTCTTGCCACCTCTTCTTAAAATCTTCTGCTTCTGTTAGGTCCATACCATTTCTGTCCTTTACTAAGCTCATCTTTGCATGAAATGTTTCCTTGGTATCTTTATTGTCTTGAAGAGATCTCTGGTCTCTCCCATTCTGTTGTTTTTCTCTATTTCTTTGCGGTGATCACTGAGGAAGGCTTTCTTATCTCTCCTTGGTATTCTTTGGACCTCTGCATTCAAGTGGGTATATCTTTCCTTTTCTCCTTTGCCTTTCGTTTCTCTTCCTTTTCAGCTATTTGTAAGGCCTCCTCAGACAACCATTTTGCCTTTTTGCATTTCTTTTTCATGGGGATGGTCTTAATCACTGCCTCCTGTACAATGTCATGAACCTCTGTCCATAGTTCTTCAGGCACTCTGTCTATCAGATCTAGTCCCTTAAATCTATTTCTCACTTTCACTGTATAATCATAAAGGATTTGATTTAGGTCATACTTGAATGGTCTAGTGATTTCCCCTACTTTCTTCAGTTTAAGTCTGAATTTGGCAATAAGGAATTCATGATCTTGGAGAAGGCAATGGCAACCCACTATAGTACTCTTGCCTGGAAAGTCCCATGGATGGTGGAGCCTGGTGGACTGTTGTCTATGGGGTCACACAGAGTTGGACACGACTGAAGCAACTTAGCAGCAGCAGTTCATGATCTGAGCCACAGTCCGCTCCTGGTCTTGTTTTGCTGATTGTGTAGAGCTTCTCCATCTTCTCTTCAAAGAATATAATCAATCTGATTTTGGTATCGACCATCTGGTGATGTCCTTATGTAGAGTGTTCTCTTGTGTTGCTGGAAGAGAGTGTTTGCTATGACCAGTACGTTCTCTTAGCAAAACTCTTATTAGCTTTTGCCCTGCTTCATTCTGTATTCCAATCTCAAGTTTGCCTGTTATTCCAGGTATTTCTTGACTCCCTTCTTTTGCATTCCAGTCCCCTATAATGAAAAGGACGTCTTTTTTGGGTGTTAGTTCTAGAAGGTCATGTAGGTCTTCATAGAGCCATTCAACTTCAGCTTCTTCAGCGTTACTGGTTGGGGCATAGACTTGGATTACTGTGATATTGAGTGGTTTGCCTTGGAAACGAACAAAGATCCTTCTGTCGTTTTTGAGATTGCATGAAGTACTGCATTTCGGACTCTTTTGTTGACTATGAGGGCTACTCCATTTCTTCTAAGGGATTCTTGCCCACAGTAGTAGATATAATGGTCATCTGAGTTAAATTCACCCATTCCAGTCCATTTTAGTTCTCTGATTCCTAATATGTTGACGTTCACTCTTGCCGTCTCCTGTTTGATCACTTCCAATTTGCCTTGATTCATGGACCTAATATTCCAGGTTCCTATGCAGTATTGCTCTTTACAGCATCAGACCTTGCTTCTATCACCAGTCATATCCACAGCTGGATGTTGTTTTTACTTCGGCTCCTTCTCTTCATTCTTTCTGGAGTTATTTCTCCACTGATCTCCAGCAGCATATTGGGCACCTACCAACCTGGGGAGTTCATCTTTCAGTGTCCTATCTTTTTGCTTTTTCATACTATTCATGGGGTTCTCTAGGCAAGAATACCGAAGTGGTTTGCCATTCCCTTCTCCAGTGGACCATGTTTTGTCAGACCTCTCCACCATAAGCTGTCCGTCTTGAGTGGCCCCACACAGCATGGCTCATGTTGAAGGAAGACAGCATGTGTATGTTTGATCTGCTGTTTGAACCAGAGATGATTCTTCAGCTTTTAAGCTGGACTAAACCAAAAGCTAATAAACATTCAGATGTGTGCTTATCCCACGTTTCAGAATGAGTTAGGTTGTAGAATAATTGGGTGTAAGTGTTCTGGGTGTTGAGAAAAGCGATTATCCACTTTGTGTATTGGGCCTCTTATAGCACGTGGATGAACAGGAGTTATGAATATGCATAACACAAAGGAGTTATGAATATGCTTCCCAGGTGGCGCTAGTGGTAAAGAACCCACCTGCCTATACAGGAGACACAAGAGACATGGGTTTGATCCCTGGGTCGGAAAGCTCCCTTGAAGGGAGGGCATGGCAGACAACTCCAGTATTCTTGACTGGAGAATCCCATGGACAGAGGAACCTGGCGGACTACAGTCCATGGGATCGCAGAGAGTCGGGCACGAGTGAGTGCCTCAGCACACACACATGCATACATGTGTGTATATATGGGCTTCCCAGGTGGCGCTTGTGGTATAGAATCTGCCTGTCAGTGAAAGAGATGCAGGAGACGTGGGTTCGATCCCTGGGTTGGGAAGATTCCCTGGAGGAGGGCATGGCAACTCACTCCAGTATTTTTGCCGAGAATCGCATGGACAGAGGAACCTGGTGGGCTGCAGCCCATAGAGTCACAAAGATTTGGACACGACTGAAGCAACTTAGCATGCATTCATGCATGATCCATGCTGTTGAAAATATTCAGATAGCTTAGGAGAGTGTACTTAATTAAACAGTGTAAGACTTTCTTCCCCTGTCTTCAGCCCCATATTTCAAAGAGAATTATTGTGAACTCAGTCTTGTATCCTTTCTGACTATTGCTCTGCGTACATGTTTTCTATTTTTACATAATGTGCTTACACTCACTTTCACACAGATGGGATCATTTTGTGTGTATGCTCTGTGATTTTCTTCTGTCACTTAACAGTTTATCTTGGACATTTTTCCATTTTAGCATCTGTACATCAATATCATTCTTTTCAAAAACTGCATGGTATTCATCCAGCCAATATGAACGGAATTCTTGCTTATGCCAGGGAGTGTTCTCGATTCTTAGGATTCAGTGGCAGGCAAGGGAGACCAAGCTCTCTCTCTCATTGGGCGAATACTTCCTTTCCTTATAATTAATTTCAGGCAGTGGGAAGTACCACGAAGAACATAAAATTGTGGTAATGGTGTCGGGAGTGTTTGGCAAAAGGAGTTCATGATCTGCGCCACAGTCAGCTCCTGGTCTTGTTTTTGTTGACTGTATAGAGCTTCTCCGTCTTTGGCTGCAAAGAATATAATCAGTTTGATTTCGGTGTTGACCATCTGGTGATGTCCATGTGTAGAGTCTTCTCTTGTGTGGAAGCATTGGAGGGCTTTAAATCAACAAACTGAACTGAACTGAAATCAACAAAGCTATTGTAATCGCGGCAGGTATGGCTTAGAGTAGGCTTTTGACAGAGGAGAAAGGTGATTAGGTTTCATATGTGCTTTTGTGTTTTGAAAGCTACAATGATCAGGTCTGCTAAAGGATTTGATGAGAGGGATATGGGAAAAAGTAGCAAAACTGTGGTCTAGATTTTTGTCTTCAGCAGCTTAGGTGGACAGTAGTGTCATTTAGCTTAGAAAGCCTAGTGGAGAAACTTTTTTTAAAAAACTGGATTGGAGCACTCTAATTTACTTAACCATTCCCTCATTGATTGCCATTTAGTTGATTGCCAGTTTTATTGTTATCTTTGTAGCAAACGGCTTGTATTTTGTATAGTTTTATCAGTACTTGTTGGCATATTTTAGAAGGTAAATTTCTAGATGTAGAGTTCTCTTATTAAAGAATACTTGTGTTTCAGATTTTGGTAGCTGCTGACCAATTGCCCTCCAAGAATGAGGTATTGATTTCGACTCCCACACCAGAGTGTCTTTTCGGCTGCATCCTCGCCAGCAACTCGTGGTGGGGGTGAGGGTGGGGTCAGATGGGGGCACACAGCATGCAGTTCTGAAAATGGGGATGGTAGTTCTAATAGAATTTTCCTTCACTAAGTCACTTAAGCAGTGTGTTCCCAGAATGAAAATCATTGGCACACAACTTTTTCTTTCTGGTATCCCTGAGGTCATAACGCGTCTCTGGCCTTTGTTTCTTCCAACTGGTCATACAGTTGTTGGTCACTTCTTCTAACCTTGGTGACGTTTATGAAGACCTTCATCATAATTATGATACTGATGAAAATAAAAACTGTTGATTGTTTAATGTATCCTACCCTAAGTATGTCGCATGTGCTATATTAATCTGTTGACTCATCCCCGGTAATCTAAAGGTAAATTTTATTATATTTCCATTTTTTTCAGTGGAGAAAATTGAGACAAATGACTTCTACCAATCTTTGTCTTTTCATTTTTATCATCTTCTTCTGTCCAAGTGTTTCTTTCTGGTAAGGGTGCACTGCCACTTGAATTCCTTTTTCAGGCTGTAGGCGTCCGAGCCCAAATGCAAAGTGAATGGCAGACGAGAGGCAGGGGCAGAGTGAATGCGCAGCGGAACGCCCGGCTTGGGAGAAGCTCTGCTTGCTGGGGGCCAGACTGCCCGAGTTCAGATTCTAGCCTTACAGCTTAGTAGCTGCTTGATTTGAGGCTGATCATTGATCTTCTTTCTGTTTCAGTTTCATCAACTTTAAAATGGGAGAGCAATAGTACATATTTTGTAGGGTTATAGTGGGTAATAAATAATGCATGTAAAAGTGGATAGCACGTGGGTGGGGTAGAGAAATCACTGTTTCTTCCTTGGTGGCTCAGACGGGGTAGAGAAGGTACTTCATCGGAGTTAAGTGTTGTTTTTGTGTCACTGGTCAGGCATGAACAGTCCTGTCTCACATTCAGAACAGGGGGGAAAATATGGGCAGTGCGATATCACAGTCTTAAGAATTACATGTTTATGTGTAAAATTAAAAAATACTAAATACCATTTGTGTTTACTGAGTCTTGTTGGCTTGGGATATCCGTGTATTACGCTTGTATGTTTTGCTGGGTGGCATTATTTCATGGTTATTCAAATCTGCATGTTTAACGATTGAGTGTATTTGCCACTGTGTTAGTTGCTCAATCCTGTCTGACTGTCTGCTACCCCTTGAACTGGAGCCCACCAGGCTCCACTGTCCATGGGATTCTCCAGGAAGGAATATTAGAGTGGATAGCCATTTCCTGCTCCCGGGGAATCTTCCTTACCCAGAGATTGAACCCAGGTCTCCTGCATTGCAGGCAGATTCTTTACTGTCTGAGCCACTAGGGAAGCCCATATTTGTTATTAGCATTTCTTTCTTTTTGGCCACTTAGCTACCTATGCCGTGTATTAGGTGCCTTTTGGCTTCAAATAACAAAACTTTAAAATGGCTGAAATGAGTCAGGTTTCACCTCATGTAACCAGATGTTACATGAGTCCAGATGTTATTCAGTAGCTCAATGAGACTGTGAAGGACCCAGAGGCTGTCCCCTTTCCTGCCTACCCTCTTCTGCACCGCATAGTCTGTGGGGTCTTAGTTCCCTGACTAGGGATTGAACCCCAGGCAGTGAAAGTGCAGAGTCCTAACTACTGAACCACTCGGGAAGTCCCCTCTCCTTTTTTTTAAAACCTTCAGCCTGTTGTTGATAGTTGCTGGATTAATTCACTTAAATAATTATTGAACACTTAGAGTTCACCAGGCAGTAATTTGTGTATATGGAAAATGATAGCAGTGATCAAAACTGACCACAGTTACTGCCCTCAGAAAGCTTACATTTAAACAAAAAGGAGACGGGGGAGGACTTCCCTGGTGGTCCAGTGGTTAAGACTCCAAGCTTCCAACGCAGGGGACCTAGGTTCCGTCCCTGGTCAGAGTATTAAGATCTCACATGCTGTGTGGCATAGCCAAAAGCTTATTAAAAAAAAAGGAAAGCTTTCATTTTGGAGGTGGGGAGGCAGGGAGGTAAGCTCTAAAGTATGTCACAAGATGTTGAGTGTTACGGAGAAGAATAAAGCAGCAACGGGGGTGGGCAAGGCCGAGTGGGGTTATTGTAATGAAGCGATGAGGGAAGGCCTCATGGCGGTGACATTTGACTGGAGTCTCAGAGGTAGTAAGGGTGCCCGGGCCGAGGTACAGGGAGGCGGGAAACCGGTGTGCTGGCGCCTTCAGAGGCCCGGAAGGGGAGCCCCGAGGGAGCTGAGCCGTGGCCGGTAAACCGTGGTGAGAGCTGCGGGCCTTTATTCTGGCTGGGATGAGACACACTCGGGGCTTCTGAGCAGAGGCCTGACCTCTGACGAGCACTCGGAAAGGGTCCTGCTGGCTGCTATGTTGAGACTGGGGTGGAGGTCATGAAGGCTGAAGCAGGCGTGGTGGTTGTGAGAATACTGCAGGCAGCCAGGTGAGAGGTATTTTGGAAAAAGAAGTCAAGAGAAGTGATTCTGCACCTGAATCGAGGGTTGGGCTGAAAGGGTTTGTTGAGGAGTTGGTGTGAGGTGCGAGCAGGAGAGAGGTATGTTCCCATTTCCCGTAGTCCACTGACCACAGCCACCAAGACGGGGTCTATCTGTTCTTGTTCGTCTATTTTATTTGGGACAAAAACCTGTCCTGGACACCCTCGGGGACTTCCCCTCAGATCCTGTAGGCTGTGATTGTTCGTGTACTCTTGGTGTAGGTGTAGGTGAGGCCAGGATAGCCAGCATCTGCTCCTTTGAGGCTTTATGATGGGAGGTAGCTTCTGACAGGAAGAACAAGTTGGTGAAGAAGGAGGGGGTGGCTGTTGGCTGGATAACGGTAGTGACTTAGGTATGTCACTGTCCACTTTTCTGTTGGGTTGGCCATCGTTTAAAATATTTTTTTGGAAAATGACTTGTAAATAGTCTTTGCATGTTAAGACAATAAGTTCTTGTAATAATCAGTTCAGTTTAGTCGCTCAGTTATGTCCGACTCTTTGTGACCCCATGAATAGATTGTAAATACTTTTAAGCCATATTTTTTATTTCATTCATTTATATTTTCAGTTGTTTGCAGTAGATTTCATCAGTTACCTCTTTTAAATGAGTTAGCTGTTCTGTTTTTAGCTGGAGGATAATTGCTTTACAATGTTGTGTTGGTTTCTGCCATACGTCAGCATAAATCAGCCACAGGTATACACATGTCCCCGCCTTCTTAAACCTCCCCGCAGCCCCCACCCCATCGCACCCCTCTCTGCCGGCCGTCACAGAGCGCCAGGCTGAGCCCCCTGTGTTACATAGCAGCCTCCCGCCAGCTCTCTGTTTTACGCATGGAAATGTACATGTTTCAGTGCTATTCTCTCAGTTCATCCCCCCTCTCCTTCCCCGACTGTGTCCTCAGGTCTGTTTTGTGTGTCTGTGTCTCTGTTCCTGACCTGCAAATTGGTTCATCAGTACTGTTACCAGTTCCATGTTGCACATTAATATACAATATTTGTTTCTCTCTTTCTGACTTCACTCTGTATAATAGACCTTGTATAACAGGCTCTAGGTTCATACACCTCACTAGAACTTAATCAAGTTCGTTCCTTTTTATCAAGCCACATATTTTGATGAGACTTTTAACCCTGAGATCAGTTTTCTGTTTTTGAAATAAATGAATCCTTTGACAGTTACAGGTGGGGCGGTTGAATGCAGGGGCTGATGCATAATTTATCGTTTTTCCTGCTCTAGGTGCAAGTGTCATTTTAACCTGAACGCTGGCTAGTCCTTCTTTATAGAACTATCATTGTGGTTGTAAAGGCAGCCGCGGCATGGAGGGGAAAATCAGAACCGCCCTGATTCCTCCGTGCGCCTTAGATCTGTCTGTTCTCCCTGCCTCCTGGCCCCGGAGCGGTGCAGCTTCAGCCAAGGCACATCCTCCAGTAAGATTTTCTTCTCGCAGTTTCTTCCTGCTTCTCTCCCCAGTGGTCCCTGTCAACTGACTTATCCTTCCCTCCCTCACTTCCTTATAAGCAAGGCTGATAACCAGCTGATTATCTAAGAGATTTTTGTTTTATTGTGCGACTGCTTGTTCATCCTTCAGTTTCAGCTCGAGAGGCAGTGTGTTCTTTCTCTTCAGATACAGCAGGGTTTCTGAGCTTCAGCCCCACTCACTGCTTGCTAGTGGTGTGGCCCAGACTGCTTCATAGCACAGCTCCTTCAGTGTGGGGCTGGGGTGGCGTTCCCGTAAGAAACCATGCAGTTGCTGCTTCCTGGGGTTGCACAGTTTGTGTTCTGATGTGACAAGTTATTGAGACTCTGAGCTTTCAATGAGGCCATGAATGTGGAATTCTGAGAACCTTGCATTTAAGAGACTTAAGGGCAAATCATGAACAGCTCCATAGCCCTCTGTTTTTGCCTTTGACTAAGGGTAGATTACTAATGACCAACCGAGTTGTAAGTGGGAAAGCAGGATCACTGTGAAGTGGCGTGAGCTGTTGTGGAAGGTATATTATAAAAAGCTCTATTTTTTCCCCTCTTAACTACACACTTCATTGTTAGAAAAAGAAATTGTGAGTATGAGTTTGGATCATTTCCACAGTTCATCTGGTACTCTGAGACTGTCCAAGGCGCAGTTGTGTTGATACACAGGGTGGGGGGGTACAGATAGGTGAGGCACATTTGCAGTTTTTGTATGATAACTTATCACGGCATAGCCGAGAGAGAGAATTCAGTGCAGGCAAGTGGAAACATATTTAGTTTTCCTTTTTCAGAGTGTTCACTTTAATGTACTTTTGGTAGGATATTAGAATAATTTCCAAGTTCCAAGTTCTGTACTTAGAAACAAGAGATTCCTGAAGGAGTCACCGGGTTACTTTGTGGTGGTGGTGGTGTTCATTTCCTCAGGGGTGTTCAACTCTTTGCAGCCTCGTGGACTGTGGCACTCCAGGTTCCTCTGTCCTTCATCATCTCCTGGAGCTTGCTCAAAGTCATGTCCACTGAGTCAGTGATGCCATCCAAACATTTCATCTTCTATGGCCCCCTTCTCCTGCCCTCAATCTTTCCCTGCATCAGGGCTTTTTCTGGTGAGTTGGCTCTTTTGCTGACCAGAATATTGGAGCTTCAGCATCAGTCCTTCCACTGAATATTCAGGGTTGGTTTTCTTTAGGAAATTTCCCTTAAGATTGACTAGCTTGATCTCTTTGCAGTCCAAGGGACTCGCAAGAGTCTTCTCCAGCACCACAGTTCTAAAGCATCAATTCTTTGGCCTTCTTTATGGTCCCAACTCCCACGTCTATACCTGACTACTGGAAACACCATAGCTTCGACTGTCTGGACCTTTGTTGGCAAAAGGTATTATTTTATGTCCCATAATTCAAATAGAGTTAACACACCATTACAGTAGTTGGGAAGTTAGGATTTTAGGGCTCAAAATAAATACACATTTACTTATGTCCTTTTTTATGCGGAATATTTTTTTGGGGGAGGAAGGTTTAAGTTTAGATTTACAAGGAAAATCAATTTAGTGTGTGTTAAGTACAGTGTATTCTGATCAAAATTTGCCTAAAGGAATGTTTTTCTAGGAAGTGCATATAGTCATAATTAAGATTGTTTCATTCTTAATGAAGTTACATCTTAAAGCAAGAGAATGCAATGTAATCTTCTCCTTGTATTAGCCCTGTGTTATACTTTGACTTACAGCCTTGTAGCTTTAGATTTGTAAGGTGATCACTAACCACCTGTCACCATGCACATCTGTAAAGACTCCATGGTTAGATGAATGGCTGTTTGCTGAGAAGGGTAGGGGGAGTTTTGTGCTGGTGGATGTCTGGGCAGAAGGAACAACGTAAGGATTGGGGGCACAGACCTGGGAAATTGCTTGGCCTATTTGTGAAGTTTTCTGTGTTAGTAAAAATACAATGTACTGTATATCATAGTTCCCACATTGAATTTAACCACTACTGATCATACATTGTGGCTCTAAAGCAGTTGTGTCCAAACTTACATTTGAATCCTGCCTCCATTAGTAAGAATTTGAATCCATGGTCTCAGCATCTATATCCTATTTTTTCTTTTCAAAATAAACATTATATAACTATTGCAATCTTTATTGATTTCGGCAAAAAGTGGGTCTTTGGTTTTTTCCATGTGATCTTAACACGGGTTGCTAATTTTTAGAAGATCTGAACTTCACATTTCTTGTTAATCTCAAGTTCTAGAATTTTCAGGCCCACAATTAGGAAGGCCGTATCGTGTGCACTCTCTGCTTTGGAGGCCACTACTGTAAAAGGCTGTCGTATAAAGA
This sequence comes from Bubalus kerabau, assembly GCF_029407905.1. NCBI lineage: Eukaryota > Metazoa > Chordata > Mammalia > Artiodactyla > Bovidae > Bubalus > Bubalus kerabau. The sequence continues at coordinate 118,226,881 of NC_073631.1, read as the reverse complement.
ATATTCAGAATGTTTGTGTTTGTGCTTTGAATGCTAAGTAATAGATAGTGTAGATGACTGGGATAGAGTGAGTGATGAGTGCAGTCTTTGCATCCCAAAGAGGCCATTGGAGAAATCAGAGTATTGATGAAATAAAAAATTTGAGTTCTGGGTCTGCTTAACTCTGTGAAGGTTGTAAATGAATATTCATGTTTCCCTTAACATTTATTTAGTATCCACTGTGTGCCAGGCACTCTTCCAAGCAATTTCTATATGTTACTTAATCCACAACCCTTTTACTGATGAGGAATCCAACTTGTTAATTTATGGAAGTAGAAAAAAGTCAAAATTCTTCCAGGACTTTGACTCAAAGCTCTTTGTTTTTCCTTTTCTACTATAGCTATTTGGAGGAGCTCTAAAATCTAGTTGATGAGATAGGAAAAAATAGACATGCAGCACTGTATCAAAGAGGAAGTTCTGAGTCCTTGGAATAGTGCCTGTTTTTTGGGTCAGAGCTCCATCTAGCAAAATGCATACAGCAGATGTTTAATAAATATCTGTTAAGTATTCAGGAGCTCTTAGTATCAAGCACTGTGCCGTTTCCAGGCATGTGGAGTGGAGTCCGGACTTCCACTTCCTGACTGTGTGATCTTGGCCAGTTATGCTCTCTGAGCCTGAGTTTCCTTATCTGAAAAACGGGGGACTCGATCTCAGCTGCCCTGGGTAGTTATGAAAATTAAACGATAACGTATTAAGATGCCTAACTCATGGAGTCTGTTGTATGGTACCTAGCTTGTGTGATGACGTTTAATGCCTCTGCAAGAAGGTTCTGTGCCCTGCTGTAACTAACTCTTGTTTCTCTAGTCTCCATCAAAGTGTTTAACAACAGTGGGCTCCTCCAGTTTCTACCTCCACCAGTTCCTTTTTGAGCTGGTAAAAATTAAAACAAACAAACAAACTTTATTTTAACATAGTATATTGTTATGTTTCAGATGATAAACAGTAAAATAAACTGTAGCTTTTGTGGTCAGTGTATGGTAAATTCTGATGTTCAGAATATTCGATTATGTCATTTAATTTAGTAATTGCTTTTTTGGGAAAGTGAAGTTGCTCAGTCGTGTCCAACTCTGCAGTCCCATGGACTGTAGCCTACCAGGCTCCTCCTCCCATGGGATGATTCTTCAGGCAATATTCCTGGAGTGGGTTGCCATTTCCTTCTCCAGGGGATCTTCCTGACCCAGGGATCAAATCCAGGTCTCCTGCATTGCAGGCAGACACTTTACCGTCTGAGCCACCAGGGAAGCTTTTTTAGGAGAGAGGGGATAAATACAGACCAATGTGAAAAAGAAAATAAAAACGCCCACAATCCCACTGTTCACACAATCCTTGTTGGCTTAAAAAAGTTCCATGTACATGGTTGGAAATTTAAATCTATAAACCAGAAGTCCCCTCTATTAGCTGGGTGTCACAACAAAAACACCACAGACTGGTGGCTTAAACAGCAGAAACTTATTTTTAGTACCCAACATGAAGGTATCTGCAGGTTTAGTTTCTCCTGCGACCTCTCTCCTTGGCTTGTGGCTGGCCGCCTTCTTACTGCATCCTCACCAGGTCGTCCCGCATGTGGTCTGTGTCTTGGCTCCTTCTCCTGAAACGACATCCGCCATGCTGGATGAGGGCCCGCCCTGACACCTGATTGTAACCCAGTCACCTCGTTAAAGGTTAGGGTTAGGGTTAAAGGCTGTATCTCCCAATACAGTCACGCTGTGCCGTCTAGAGGTGGGGCCTCAACATGTGACTTGGCGGGGGACAGAGTTCAGCTCATACCTGCCCTATCCTTAAAACCACTAATAGCTTTTATTTCTGTATTTCCAGAAAAAGTTCCTTTTCATATCTGTGGGCATATGAATTTAAGTGACTAGGAGTAATTAGTTTCTGTGAGCTCAGTGTGGGCAGTATACATAGGAATGAAAAATTGCTGTAGGGTTGTGCTAGGTTGGGGAAGTGAACTTCTGTGGAATCAGACCTGATGGCATATTGTTGTGTGTATGTGTGTTGTATATGTGAGTTTGTGTATGTAAATACCAATGTATTACAGCCTCTTCAGTGTAAAATTGACCAGTTTCATATTTGTCTTAAGTCCTTGATGTGCTAAAACTGTGTGTGTGTGAATGTATGAAATCGATTTGTCCATTCAGTTTTTATTGAGCACTATTACTACGCTGGGCCCTCTCTCAGTCGTGGGGAGTATGCAGAGTCATGAGATGAGATCCCCACCCAGAAGCCCTGAAGTTGGGTGAAGGGGCTAGGGTGGAGAGACACGTGGCGCTGTGTGCAGACTTCTGAGTCCTGTCTACGGGACAGGAGAGGAGGAGCTTGTTGTCTCCGGAGGCTTATACAGTGCTTTCTGGAGGAGGTAACTGAAGCTTGTACGGTCTGTCCAAAGAGTATTTCAGGCAGAGGGGCTAGCACATGGAAAGGCAGAGAGTTTTGAAGAGGATGGTCAGAGGTTAAATACAGTGAAAATACAGCCTGGAGAGGAGTAACAGTGGGTGAGGCTGAACTGGTGGCTTCAGTTGCATCCTGAAGGGTCTTTTATGCTCTCTCTCTCTTTTTTTTTTTTCCCAAGAACTGTATCTGTCTGTAAGGCTTGCTGTTTGCAACCCTTGAAGGATGAAAGGAGGAAAGTGGCGTTGTATTTGCATTTTCAAAGTGACAATCTGGCCTTGGGATGAAGGATAAATGGAGGGCGATGGGAAGTGGTTGGGTTGTTGGCAGGTGAGAGGGGAATGGAAGTGGAAGTGAAAGGCACTCAGTCATGGCCGACTCTGTGATCCCGTGGACTGTCCATGGGATTCTCCAGGCCAGAATACTGGAGTGGGTAGCCATTCCCTTCTCCAGGGGATCTTCCCAACCGAGGCATCGAACCCGGGTCTCCCACATTGCAGGCGGATTCTTTACCAGCTGAGCCCCCAGGGAAGAGGGGAATGACTGCCTGAAAAAAGACAGTTCAGGGGATGACAGATGCAGCCGGCAGGTTGGAAAGACGTTTCACAGGTGGGATTAATAGGACTTCCTTAGGAAAGGAAGAAAACTGAAATGATTGAAGTTTCTAGGTGGACGGAACAAACTTGGGTAAGAAGCCAGATGATGACTGAGTTTTGGATCTGTGGAATTGGAAGTACTTTTATCCCATTCAGGCGAAGATGCTCCCTGGGAATTTGGATGCATGGGTAGTGGGGTGTGGACTGGAGTGGAGACTCCCTGTGAATGTGTGAGCTGAGGCAGAAGAACCTGTCTCGTGAAGAGCAGTGGCTGGGACTGTATCCCAGGGCGCGTTAGCATTTTCACCGGTGGTCAGGAGGAAGCGCCGTGACATGGCCAGAGAAGCCAGGCGAGTGAACCCTCTGGGGGACGGCGTGTGCTGTCCAGTGCCAGGGGGTTGGGGAGTCACTGGGCGGGGAAGGCAAAGACAACTGCTAGAGTGTCTGATAGATTCAGATTGGACAGTCCGTTTGAAGTTGGTCAGCAGTGGGCTTGTTAACCAGATCGCAGGAGGGTCTGTGGGGAATTGGAGACGAGACACGATAGGCATGAAGTAACTGATGGGGCTTTCCGAAGAAGGTGAAGTATATGGTGTCCAAGAGGGGAAACCGGGGCTCAGGAATTACGGACATTTAGGAGTAGATAAGACTTATGGTGGGGGAGACAGTGGCAGGAGTGGTGGAGGTGCGCAGAGGTTACAGACGCACAACAGGAGGGTGTTTTGGAGTGAAGGGTTGACTTGGCACCCACAGCTCAGGGAAGGGTGGGTACCTCAGCATTGCACTCATTTGGTTTTTAAAATGGTGCTACTGTGAATGTTTTATCTTTATTTATTCCTCCTCTACTAAGTGGTTATCTTATAATGTCTTGACTGTGAGTTGGAATATCCTCATTTGTCTCAGGAAAAAGATGTATTCTGGTATTGGGAACTAGTTGTTTTTTCTTTTTTTTTCTTTCCAGTGATACTTAAGTAGGTGAAGTTGAATTAGTGAGTCTGTCACACAGCACTGAGATACGTTTCTGGTGCCGGGGAGAGGAATCCATCTAGCACACGAGTGAGCATGTTCCTGGGGGAGAAGGTGGCTCTAGAAGTTTCCTAAGACCCTTGCCAGCACAGCAGGAGACTGGGTGGCTTAAAGTGACAGGAACTGATTGCTGCATGCTGGTGCCGGGCCTCCCTCTGGTTTCTGGGAGCGGCTGGCAGTCCCTGGGGTTCCTTGACTTCACAAGGTCTTCTCCTATTATCTCTCTCTCTGTGTCCGAACTTCCCTTCTGCACGTACACTGGCCTTACTAGACTTAGGGTGCATCTTACTCCAATGTGACCTGGTCTTAACTTGATGACATATGCAAATATGATCATATTCCTTGGTTCCAGGTAGATGTGAATTCTGGGGACACCATTCAACCAAATACAGTAGTTTTAGAAATGAATTTCTAATGTGAAATTTCATGCATCAACTAAAGTTGTGTAGAGGGTTTTCCTAATGGAATTATTGAGGCAGAACATTAGAATTGTTTTAACCTATTTAGGGCTTAAGTCTCTCTGATTGTATGTTTTTAGTATTGTAAACCAATTCAGATAAAATCCTGTAAATCTAAATCTGAATGATAAATGCAAACTTCCCCAAATTTGTTATTTTTAAGTGTAGTGAAAATGAAAATGTTAGTTGCTCTGTCTTGTCTGACTATTTGTGACCACATGGACTGTAGCTTGTCAGACTACTCTGTCTATGGGATTATTTTAGGCAAGAATACTGGAGTGGGTTGCCATTCCCTTCTCCAGGGGATCTTCCCAATTCAGGGATTGAACCTGGGTCTCCCGCACTGTGGGCAGATTCTTTACTGTCTGAGCCACCAGGGAAACCCTTTTTATGTGTAACAGTGCCTTTATTATCAAGGAGAGATCATTGACGGTAATATTTTCTGAAAAGAAAAAGAAATGCAAAAAAGCAAAATGGTTGTCTGAGGAGGCCTTACAGATAGCTGAGAAAAGAAGAGAAGCTAAAGGCAAAGGAGAGAAGGAAAGATATACCCATTTGAATGCAGAGTTCCAAGGAAAAGCAAGGAGAGATAAAGCCTTTCTCAGTGATCAATGCAAAGAAATAGAGGAAAACAATAGAATGGGAAAGACTAGAGATCTCTTCAAGAAAATTATAGATACCAAGGGAACATTTCATGCAAAAAAGGGGCACAATAAAGGACAAAAATGGTATGGATCTAACAGAAACAGAAGATACTAAGAGGTGGCAAGAATACACAGAAGATCTTCATGACCCAGATAACCACAATGGTGTGATCACTCACCTAGAGCCAGATATCCTGGAGTGCAAATTCAAGTGGGCCTTAGGAAGCATCACTATGAACAAAGCTAGTAGAGGTGATGGAATTCCAGTTAAGCTATTTCAAATCCTAAAAGATGATGCTGTGAAAGTGCTGCACTCAATATGTCAGCAAAATTGGAAAACTCAGGACTGGAAAAGATCAGTTTTCATTGCAATCCCAAAGAAAGGTAATGCCAAAGAATGTGCAAACTACCACACAATTGCACTCATCTCACATGCTAGCAAAGGAATGCTCAAAATTCTCCAAGCCAGGCTTCAGCAGTACGTGAACCGTGAACTTCCAGATGTTCAAGTTGGTTTTAGAAAAGGCAGAGGAACCAGAGATCAAATTGCCAACATCCGTTGGATCATCGAAAAAGCAAGAGAGTTCCAGAAAAACATCTATTTCTGCTTTATTGACTATGCCAAAGCCTTTGTGTGGGTCACAACACACTGTGGAAAATTCTTGAAGAGATGCAAATACCAGACCACCTGACCTGCCTCATGAGAAATCTGTATGCAGATCAAGAAGCAACAGTTAGAACTGGACATGGAACAACAGACTGGTTCCAAATCTGGAAAGGAGTACACTAAGGCTGTATATTGTCACCCTGCTTATTTAACTTATATGCTGCTGCTGCTGCTGCTGCTAAGTCTCTTCAGTCGTGTCTGACTCTGTGCGACCCCAGAGACGGCAGCCCACCTGTCCCTGTGATTCTCCAGGCAAGAACACTGGAGTGGGTTGCCATTTCCTTCTCCAATGCATGAAAGTGAAAAGTGAAAATGAAGTCGCGCAGTCGTGTCCGACTCTTAGTGACCCCATGGACTGCAGCCTACCAGGCTCCTCCGTCCATGGGATTTTCCAGGCAGGAGTACTGGAGTGGGGTGCCATTGCCTTCTCCAACTTATATGCAGAGTACATCATATGAAATGCTGAAATGGATGAAGCACAAGATGGAATCAAGATTGCTGGGAGAAATAGCAATATTCTCAGATATGCAGATGATACCACACTAATGGCAGAAAGTGAAGAAGTAAAGGGCCTCTTGATGAAAATGAAAGAGGAAAGTGAAAAAGCTGGCTTAAAACTCAACATTCAGAAAACTAAGATTATGGCATCCAGTCCCATCACTTCATGGCAAATAGATGGGGAAACAATGGAGACAGTGAGAGACGTTATTTTTTGGGGCTCCAAAATCACTGCAGGTGATGACTTGCAACCATGAAATTAAAAGTCTTGCTCCTTGGAAGAAAACCTATGACCAACCTAGACAGCATATTAAAAAGCAGAGTCATTACTTTGTCAACAAAGCTCCGTCTAGTCAAAGCTGTGGTTTTTCTAGTAATGTATGCATGTGAAAGTTGGACTGAAAGCTGAGCGCCGAAGAATTGATGCTTTTGCACTGTGGTGTTGGAGAAGACTCTTGAGAGTCCCTTGGACTGCAAGATCCAACCAGTCCATCCTAAAGGAGATCGGTCCTCAATATTCATTGGAAGGACTGATGCTGAAGCTGAAACTCCAATGCTTTGGCCACCTGATGGGAAGAACTGGCTCATTGAAAAAGATCCTGATGCTGGGAAAGATTGAAGCAGGAGGAGAAGGAGATGACAGAAGATGAGATGGTTGGATGGTATCACTGACTTGATGGACATGAGTTTGAGCAAGCTTTGAGAGTTGGTGATGGACAGGGGAGCCTGGCGTGCTGCAGTTCATGGGATTGCAAATAGTTGTACACAACTGAGCGACTGAACTGAACTGAATATTTTCTGATGAGAAAATGATGAGAAATGCCATTGTATGTTTTAAACTAGATGGTTGTAAAATGCTTACTGTTGGATTCCCCTCTGACCCTCCAAAGGCCAGACTGGTTTGTTAAAAAACAAACTTTTAATCCCAAATATAGTAGTAAATATAATAGTAAAAGCAACTTGACTAGTCTGGGTTGATAGATGCAACTGAAGATGCAACTCTTCAGGTGATGGTGAAAAGAAATGTACTAGTCTGGGTAAATTCTAACTGAAATCTAATAACAGAAGTAGAAATCACTCATTTAAAGATGTGAACCTCTTTATTAGACTTATTTAATAAATACATGTGGTAGCCCTCCCTATTTTCTTTTATTTTGGCTTAGTCTTGGTCTCACAGCTTTATTTCCTATGAGTTTACCTCTTTCCGACTAAAACTCACATCAGAGCTTGTTAATTCTTTCCAGTGAAACTTGGTTTTGAGTGATTGCACCCAATTCTAATAACCAAGCAGATGGTCCCATTTGTCATAAAGAAGGACTTGTAATTCAAACTTAAACGTTTTAAAGCTGCCAATCCTTGATTAACCATGTTTTTGGAGCAGTGGGGGAGCAGAATGAAAGTAGAAAGGAAGTGTGTGAAATTTTCCTTCTTTCCTCTTACAGTTACTGGCATCAAGGAAGCTGGGTTTAGGTTGAACCATATGAAATTATCCTTTTTAAAAAGGATTAAGATGGTCACATACTGGCAGTTTTACGAGGTCCAAACTAATTAATTGACTTTTCCAATTCCACATAGGAAGCCTAAACTCCTCTAGCTCAAGGAAGGCTGTACAAGTAGAGGGGTTTCACGTAGGGAAGCTCAGCTAAAGGTTGTGCATCAGCTCAACGCCCACTTACTAGAACCGGAAGCAGGGTTAGGACCACATTGTCATTTATACTTTTTGCTGAATCATCTTTTTTTCTTAGTATAGCTTTATTTTTAGACATTTTCTTTTCAGAATATCAGAACATTTCTCATACTTAAGCAGATGGGTTGAGAAAACATTTTGAAGCTAAATAGAATTTATTATAAATGCTTGTTGTTTTGAATTACCTTTATTCTAGTCTTTCAACCCCCGGTTGTATTAACATGTGTAATAAAAATTTGTTTCTTATTTTGCTGTCATATAGTTGTATGAAATTCTCGGTTAAGGAACGCTTATCTTGATACTCGTTAATTGCAATGATAACTACCTCTGGGCTCTTGACAAATGCTGTTTCTGATGAATGTGATACGATCTTGTGTTAATGAATCTAGAATAGTGTTTGAGACACAGTGAGGTCCTTGAGAAATGATGTTTGAATTTCTCTTTTCTTTTGAAGGGTCTTAGACTTTTGAAGAAAGCATAAAACTAAAATATAGTCCCTGAAAACGTTATGAAGTTTGAACCCAAAATGAAACCTTTAAAATTCTGATCCTGTATTGTTTCTCCTAATGTAGTCTGTGGTATTCTTCATATTGAAACTACATTTCACAAAAAGGAATGTTCTTGGTTAACTATTATCAAAATCCCTTGATTAAAATATATGCCTATTTGTGTATCTGTGTGTGTATTTTAATGTATTAAAAGAGATTTACTGAGATGTGTAAGCAAACATATATCCACATATATGAGTGAGATTGATCACATGATATATTCTTTATAAAGGGCAACATTTTTTTTTCTCTCCAACTTAAATGCTTCGCTCTATATATAATGATAGTGTGGGATTTGGGGAGTTTGATCACTTTACTATAAATCATAGATATGTCTTTAGTATTTTGTATTCTAAAAGTTCACATGCTCATCATAAATTCAGACTCTTAAGAAGAGGTATAAATCACAAGCTCAGGTCTACTCCCCAGAGATAATCACTGGAAACTTCCTTGTGTTTCTTTCCAGATGTTTTTCATTTGTGGGTAAGAAATGGATGTGTGTAGGGAAAAAAAATTTAAAAAGACACAGGTATATACTTGTTGAAAACAAATTGAATTATGCTGTAAACTTCTTTTGCTTAACAGTATATCTTGTACATCGTTTTATAGGTACATGTTGACTATTAATATAGGTGCAATTCAGTGATTAAGAATGGAAATAATTCCCATTTACTTAATACTGTTTTTTAACATTACTCTTATTAAATCATGTTGTATAATTGTCAGTCAACAGGGACGGCTCAGGTAAAATCTAATAGAAAAGGTTGGATTAAAATTGTAAATTTGTACTGTATATGGCTGTTTGCAGGGGTAAGGCAATGTGGTCTTTTTAATGTACATGATCTTTTAAAAATATCTTTTTCTAATGTCCCTTGTCTGTTGTAAAACTCCTTAAACTTCTGGTAGCTGATTTCTGTCTTTTTGCTTTAAGGTAACGTTATTCTGTAGTTATTCTTCTGAGAGATTAAAGTGATTTATTTTTTAAAGAAATACATAAAAAAATTCTGTATTAATTGTGTTCATTGTAAGTTAGAAATCCTGGTTCCGCTTACTGTTCTTATGATCTTAGAAGATGCTTAAGAGCTTGAGCTCTGTGTTAATCCACTGCTCATTCAAATTCTGGATGTACCACTTAATAATTAGTTGTGTGACCAGGATCCTCTCCGTGCTTCAGTTTTCCCGTCCATAAAATGAGGACTGATGATTGTTGTGATGGCTCCGTAAAAAGTATTATGTTAGTTGAAGTTACGTCAGTTGCCGTAACAGACAAACCCTGACATCTCAGGGGCTTAAGAAAATAGTAGTTTATTCTCCTGGGACTTGAGTTAATCTCATCTCTGATGTCTTCTGCACAGGATTTCCAAGATTGCCCTGGGCATTGATGTCCACCTGGCAGATGGGGGAGGGAGACGTGCAGGATTGTGTGGGAGGTTTGGACGTTGGGCCTGGGAGTAGTGAAGGGGTCTCTAGCACATTTGCCCACATGTCATTGTCAGGATCTCAGACATAGGGCAGGGAGGCTGGGAAAGTGTAGCTGAAGCTGCTTGCCCAGGAGGACAGGGAAGTGAGTTTAAGTGCATTTGGTGATAGTGAGCCAGTCCGTGGGGTAAGTACTCAGCCTGGAAGATGGTGAAAAAGTGGTTACTCAAGTCTTTTTACTTCTTGGGGGTCTGTAAGGGGAGGGTGGTGATGCAGAGGGGAACAGTTAGCATTTGTTGAGAACTGCCATGAAGCACTATTGTAGGAGAACTCTACATTATAACCGTATTCATTCACTTCATTCATTAAAAAGTCCTCTAAAGACTATTATTATCTTTTTTTTTTTTAACATCCAAGGAAGCTAAGGCACAGGCAGAGGCATGCATGGAGCTGGGATGTGAACTCTAGCAGTGCTCACTCCAGGGCGTGTGCTTTTACGCTCTGCTGAAAGTCCGGTGCACACACAGCTCCGTTTAACCCCTGCACATGGCTGTGTCCTGAATCTTCCTTCTCTTGGTGTCTCGTCTTCTGCAGATCTTCTTTGTGCCAAAATAATCTCTTTCAAGTTGCTGCCACTTCCATCTGCAATCTTCTTCCTCTCCTCCACTTGTCTTGATATTCAGTAGTCACTCCTTTGCTCTTTCCACCTTTTTCTTTAAAAAAAAAAAAAAAAAATTGAGTTTGTTAGATAAAGAATCTGCCTGCAATGTGGGAGACCTGGGTTCGATCCCTGGGTTGGGAAGATCCCCTGGAGAAGGGAAAGGCTACCCACTCCAGTATCCTGGCCTGGAGAGTTCCATGGTTTGTATAGTCCATGGGGTCGCAAAGAGCAGACACGACTAAGCAACTTTCAGTTAACAAAAAAAAAAAAAACAAAAAACAAACCAGTTTGTTTGAATCAGGAGCTGAATAAGGCCCTTACATTGTGATTGATTCTTTTTTACTCTCTAGGTTGTTGCCTGCTTTTTTTCCCTGCAATGTATTTGTTGAAGAAACAACTTACTTGCCCCGTGGAGTATCCTACTTGTCTGGATTTTGCTGATTGTAGGTTTAACATGTCTTTGTAGTCTCTGTATTTGCAAGTTCAAGTTCAGCCCCCGAGCAGTGTTGGAGTCAGGGTGCCTGTCCCCTACACAGTTGTAATTCTGCGTAACTTTAAAGTGAGCCCTCCATATCTGTGGTTCTGCGTCCACAGACTTGTCCCGCTATAGATCGTGTACTTGGGCAGGACCTATTCACTGGTAAAACCCGTGTGCATGTGGACCTGCCCTGCTCCGACCTTTGTGGTCAGCTGTAAGTAGCTGGAGCTTAGAGGCTTGATCAGATTCAGGGTCAATAAAATGTTCCCCGTGGCTGCTGCTTGGGGTGTTCTTCTCACCTGGAGGCACATGCGGTCTGCTTGTCTGTGACACTGGCGGCTGTTGAGGACCAGCGTCTGGGTTGGATTTATGAACATGGTTGTCAGGTGGCGATGCTCTGATTCTGTTATGCCTTCATTTTGTTAGCCTTTTTTTTTTTTTTTTTTAATAAAGGGACAAGTCCCCCACATCTCTTACTTGGTTGCCTAGTGTAACAGTTTATATAGGAAAGGCAGGATAAATGTTTGATTCTCTTTCTTTACCAGTTGGTGGCGCACTCAGTTGTTTCACAAGCATTTCCCAATTGTGCTAAATATGTTTTTCTTATTCTTATTTTCTTACGTTTAAGTCACCACAGGAAAGTATCTGAAAACCAACAGAGGTAGGATCGCACCCGAGTCCCCGTCTGGCGGTGGGCCAGTGCGGTGCCACTGAGGTGTATGGGACACATGCCAGGGGGCTCAGCCGGCAGGTTGGGGAAGGCTCTGTGCTTGCTCTTGAGCTGCATTTGAAGGCTGAGTAGCAGTTTGCTTCTGGAGGAGGTGACTGCTCTCCAGGCAAAGGAGCCGTGTGTGCAAAGACTTGGGAGGCGGGCGTGTTTGTTAAATGTGGGTATCTCATGTGGTTGGACCCAAGCATGCTGGACGTAGGAGGGTCAGGAGAGGAGCCCGTGGAGGTGGTGGGGATGGTCAGTCCATTAAGGAAGAGTTGTAACTTCACTCTGAAGGTGGTGGAGAGCCTCTGAAAGGTTCTTATGCAGGCAGTGACAGAAACGCAACTTCCGGGGTCACCCTGGCAGCCTGTGCAGAGCGACACGCACGCCCTTCTCTGAACGGCTGACACAGACTCGGTGGGTTCTCTCTCAGTGTTGCTCCCTGTTCCTCTTCCCCAGTAAACCGACACACGCCTGCCTCAGGCCTCCTCCTCGAGTCCTGGCTGTTGGTCTTCTCAGGGCTTGGGCACCGGGCAAGGCTAGAAAGGAGGCTGTCTGGGAAAAAAGAAAGTGGTTGTAGTGTTTAAGGAGTCACTGCTGCTGTGCAGGCAGCCCAGCGCCGGGTGTGCGAGTTGGGAGAGGAGCGATGACAGTGACTGGGGGTGACGATCGGGCCTGGACTGTGGTGCCGGTGACCCCTGCAGCCTGCTGCCCCCTGCATGAAAGGGGTGTGCTGGGGGAAAGGAAGGGGCTTGCTCAGGGCTGCGCTCTCGTGAGAGGCCGAGGGTGGACAGCCTGAGCCTTCCCCATGGCGGACTGCCTTTCGGCTTTGTGACCCGCTTCTCGTCTGTGCGCTGTGCCTAAGCACACCAGCAGCCCCCCCAACCTGTGTCGTTTGCTCCCGCCCCTCCTGAGGTTTCCAGGCCCCTGCTCCATCCCCTTAGTCTTGTATCTGGAGAGCCTTTGCTGGGAGTCTGACCTGGAGCTGCCATCCCATGGCAAAGGGAGAAGCCCAATGTGGCTGAGGATACAGGTTGATCCTTGAACTGAGGGGGGCGGTGTGGGGGGTGTTATAGCATTCCTATGGAGAAAATTTTTTCGCATGCATACATTAAAGCAAAGTTTCTTAGGTTTTGTAGGGCTGCCATTCAACTATTAAGTAGTTGAGTTTAGAATGTGTAGAAAAAAAATAACATGCCTAAATTAAAAATATTTATCAACAAAAGAAAATAAAAACTCCCTATCTACTTAAGCTTTACGAACACTTAGTGGTATATATATATTTTACATACACATACAAACTATCTCTGTATATATACATGTATGTGACACATTTAGAAAAAATAGAAAATAAACCAAGAACTAACTCGTCAATAAATTCAGTAATGTTGCAGGATACAGAATTAATGTGCAGAAATCTGCTCTTCTATACACTTTCATAACAAACTACCAGAAAGAAAAATTAAAACAATTCCATTTATAGTTGAATCAAAGAGAATAAACTACCTTGAATAAATTTTAACTTAAGGAGGTTGCCGGGAGAAATGTCAATAACCTCAGATATGCAGATGACAGCACCCTTATGGCAGAAAGTGAAGAGGAACTAAAAAGCCTCTTGATGAAAGTGAAAGAGGAGAGTGAAAAAGTTGGCATAAAGCTCAACATTCAGAAAACGAAGATCATGGCATCTGGTCCCATCACTTCATGGGAAATAGATGACGAAACAGTGGAAACAGTGTCAGACTTTATTTTTTTAGGCTCCAAAATCACTGCAGATGGTGATTGCAGCCATGAAATTAAAAGATGCTTGCTCCTTGGAAAGTTATGACCAACCTAGATAGCATATTAAAAAGCAGAGACACTACTTTGCCAACAAAGGTCTGTCTAGTCAAGGCTATGGTTTTTCCAGTGGTCATGTATGGATGTGAGAGTTGGACTGTGAAGAAGGCTGAGCGTGGAAGAATTGATGCTTTTAAACTGTGGTGTTGGAGAAGACACTTGAGAGTCCCTTGGACTGCAAGGAGATCCAACCAGTCCATCCTAAAGGAGATCAGCCCTGGGATTTCTTTGGAAGGAATGATGCTAAAGCTAGAACTCCAGTACTTTGGCCACCTCATGCAAAGAGTTGACTCATTGGAAAAGACTCTGATGCTGGGAGGGATTAGGGGCAGGAGGAGAAGGGGACGACAGAGGATGAGATGGCTGGATGGCATCACCGACTCGATGGACGTGAGTTTGAGTGATGGAGTTGGTGATGGACAGGGAGGCCTGGCGTACTGGGATTCATGGGGTTGCAAAGAGTTGGACACGACTGAGCAACTGAACTGAACTGAAGGAGGTGAAAGATTTGTACTCCGAAAACAATAAGACACTGTTGAAAGAAATTGAAGACAATGTTAATGGAAAGATAAACAGTGTTTTTCATGGATTGAAAGAGTTAAAATTATTAAAGTGACCATACTACCCAAGGGAATCTTTGCAATCCCTATCAAAATACCAATGGCATTTTCCAAAGAACTAGAACAAATCTAACATTTTTATGGAAACAAAAGACCCCAAATAGAACCGTCTGGAGAAATTAGAAAAAATCAGGAGGTATCATGCTGCTTGATTTCAAACTATGTTACAGAACTGCAGTAATCAGAAACAGTATGGTCCTGGCACAAAAGCAGATCAGTGAAACAAAATAGAGCCCAGAAGCAAACCGCACTTTTTGTGGTCAGTTAATCTACAACAACAAAGGAGGCAGGGATATGCAATGAGGAAAAGACAGCCTCTTCAGCAAGTGGTGTTGGGGAAAACTGGACAGCTGCTTGCAAAAGAATCAAACTGGATTACTTCCTCATAACATTTTCAAGTGCACACACACACAATAAATATAAAAACTCAGAATGGATTGAAGACCTGAAAACATAAAACTTCTAGAAGAAAACATAGGCAGTATGTTCTTTGACATTTCTATTAGCAGTATTTTTTGTGTATGTCTTCTCCAGACAAGGGAAGCAAAAGCAGTCTAAGCAAATGACGCTACTCAAACTAAAAAGCTTTTGCACAGTGAAGGAGACCATCAAAGAAACAGAAAGGCCACCTAGTGAACGGGAGAAGATGCTTGCAAAAGGCATATCTGAAGCAGTTAGTGTACAACATACATGAAGAACTCATACAACTCAATGTCAAACAACCCAGGTCAAAAATGGGCAGAGGAACTGAATAGACGTTTTCCCAAAGAAGACGTACAGATGGCCAGTAGATGAAAAGATGCTCATTATCACTGAATCATCATGGAAGTGCAAGTCAGAACTACCAGAAGTGTCTCCTCACACCTGCCAGAATGTCTCTTATCAAACAGACAACAAAGAAGTGTTGGTGAGGATGTGGTGCAGTGGGAGCACTGGACACTGTGGGTGGGCATGCAGTTTGGTGCGGCCACTGTGGAAGACAGTATGGAGGTTCCTCAGAAAATTAAAGGTAGAACTGTCATCGAGTCCAGGAGTCCCACTCCTGGATATTTGTCTGAAGGAAATGGAAACACTAACTTTCAAAGATACACGCACCCCTATCTGTGTTCATAACAGCACTGCTTGCAGAAGTCAGAAGATATGGAAGCTCCCTAAATGCCCATCGGTGATGGATGAAGAAGATGTAGTATATATACACACAATAGAACATTACTCAGCCACGAACAAGAATAAAATCTCAACATTTGCAGCAAGACGGATGGACCCAGAGGGTATTATGCTAATGATGAATAAGTCGGCAAATGGCATATGATTTCACTTACATGTGGAATCTAAAGAAAGAGAAAGGACCAAACATAAGACTGAAACAGAGTCATAGCAGAATAAGCAGATGGTTGCCTGAGGGGAGGAGAGAAATAGGTGAGTGAGATGAAGAGGTGCAGACTCCCAGTTTTAAACTAAATGAGTCACAGGTATGAAATATATAGTGTGGGGAATACAGTCCATAATCGTGTAATACCTTTGATGACAGATCATAAGTAGACTTTTGGTGGTAATCATTTTGAAATGTACAGAAACCTTGAATCATGTTGTGTAACAGGAAGTAACAATGTTGTAGGTCAGTTATACTTCAGACACATTTGTAGAAGGTTTTTTATTGGAGGTGGGGAATAGGAGTGGGGGACTGGGTGAAGGGAGTCAAAAGGTACAAATTTCTCATTTATAACAAGACTAGAAATGTAATGTTCAACATGATGAAGATAATCACTGTTATATATAAAAGTTGTTAAGAGAGTAAATCCTGAGTTCTCATCACAAGGAAAAGAAGTGCCTTTTTTTACCTGTACAAAATGATGAATGTTCACTAAACTTGAAGCAGTCATTTCATGATGTATGTAAGTTAAATCATGCTGTACACTTTAAACTTACACAGTGCTGTATGTCGATGATGTATGGATAAAACTGGAAGAAACAAAAGAGCATTGAAGATTGGTTTGGGAATGTAAGTAAATACCCCGCCTGTCCCCCATTCAGCTGCCAGATGAATCGATCCCAGTCTTAGCTGCGTGTAAAAGAGAACTAGTGAAAATGGCCTGGGAACCACGGATCCGGGGTGAGATGAGGCAGGTGGTAGAGATCAGGTGTTACGAGGATTGTTTACAAAGGTGGTAAATTTTGTCTCCCTAGTGGTCTAATGGCTATGGATCTGGCTTGCAATGCAGGGGGCACTGGTTCCACCCCTGGTCCAGGCAGATGCCACGTGCTGCGGGCAAGCTAAGGCCTAGAGCCCGTGTGCTGCAACAGAAGCCGCTGCAGCGAGAAGCCCGCGCGCCGCAACCAGAGGAGCCCCCGTCTGCTGCAGCGAGTGCCCCGCAGCTAGCGAGAGCCCTCGCGTAGCAACAGAGACCCAGCACAAAAAGAAAGAAATATTAAAAGAGAAAAGGTCACAAGTAAAAAGTATGGTAAATTTGAAGGGTAAGATAAGTTCAGAGCGGGGGAAAGTTGAACAGGGGGTGTTTTGAATCAGGACTGTGAGCCAAGGGGGCTGTGGGTAGATCAAGATTCCTAGTAAATGGATCCCTTAATGCTGTGCTTAGTTGAAAGCTTATCTGTTAACTGAATGAAGCCCTCATGGCTTTTGGTTTCTCTGATCTAGATAGGTGGTTTGTGTGTCTCAGTAACTTATTTTGCTGAAAAAGACCATTCCTGAGGGGAGCAGTGGGGAAAAGAATTGGAAAGGTGGATCCAGGCCAGCTGAAACAGTCCTTGAATGCCAAGCTTCGGGAACTGGGTTTTTACTTGGTATGCTGTAAACCATTTTGAGCAGGTGAGAAACGCAGTGTTACTGAGTCAGATAGCTAGGGATGGTGGGAGGCACCGAGAATGCTAAGAGCTCCAGAGAAGACGTCCCGTGAGGTGGCACCGAGGAGGGCACGGGGCACGGGAGGGGATCCACTGCAAGGAGAGGCATCGTGTGGAAAGAGGTGGCAGAAGGTGGTGATTCGCTGATGTAGGGACACGGAAGGAAAGGGGGAATCAGACTTTAAGCAGAGCTTTTAGCCTGAATTGTGAGAATTGTTGTCAGGAAGACTATTTTATTTCTAAAAGGTATTCTGGAATAAGTGCAGCTTAACCCAACGTTGAGATCCATGGTATGTTTAGTTTCACTTGCTAAATTATTAAAATGGTGTTGTGCATTTAAGATATTTTAAGGCCTCTGTTGTAGAATAGTAACTGCAGAAAAGGAAAGGAACAAGCATTGATAGGAAGAGGGAGCAGTGTACCCTCATCCGGGGCATGGCTCCTCGTGCTTGGCTGGATCCTTGGGGGGGGCTGTGTGCGCACTGAGAGGTGTGTGCACTGGGGGCTGTGTGTGCATTGAGAGGTGTGTGTGCACTGAGGGGTGTGTTTGCACTGGGGGCTGTGTGTGCACTAGGGCATGTGTGCGCACTGAGGGGTGTGTGTACTGAGGGCTGTATGCACACTGGGGCCTATGTGCACACTGAGGGGTGTGTGCACTGAGAGATGTGTGCACTGGGGGCTGTGTATGCACTGAGGAATGTGTGTGCATTGGGGGCTGTGTGTGCACTGAGGGGTGTGTTTGCACTGGGGGCTGTGTGTGCACTAGGGCATGTGTGCGCACTGAGGGGTGTGTGTACTGAGGGCTGTATACATACTGGGGCCTATCTGCACACTGAGGGGTGTGTGCTCACTGGGGGCTGTGTGTGCACCGGGGGCTGTGTGTGCACTGAGGGGTGTGTGCCCACTGAGGGGTGTGTGCCCACCGGGGGCTGTGTGCGCACTGAGGGGTGTGTGCCCACCGAGGGGTGTGTGCCCACTGGGGGCTGTGTGCGCACTGAGGGGTGTGTGTGCACTGAGGAGTGTGTGCGCACTGGAGGCTGTGTATGCACTGAGGGGTGTGTATGCACCGAGGGTTGTGTGCACACTGGGGGCTGTGTGCGCACTGAAGGATGTGCACACTGGGGGCTGTGTACGCGCTGGGGTGTGTGCTTACTGGGGGCTGTGTGTGCACTGAGGGGTGTGTGTTTACTGGGGGCTGTGTGTGCACTGAGGGGTGTGTGTGCACTGGGGGCTGTGTGTGCACTGGAGGGTGTGTGTGCACTGGGCGCTGTGTGTGCACTGGAGGGTGTGTGTGCACGGGGCGCTGTGTGTGCACTGAGGGTTGTGTGTGCACTGGGGGCTGTGTGTACACTGAGGGGTGTGCGCGCACTGAAGGATGTGCGCACTGGGGGCTGTGTACGTGCTGGGGTGTGTGCGCACTGGGGGCTGTGTGTGCTGGGGGCTGTGTGCGCGCTGAAGGGTGTGTGTGCACTGGGGGCTGTGTGTGCACTGAGGGGTGTGTGTGTGCTGGGGGCTGTGTGTGCACTGAGGGCTGTGTGTGCACTGGGGGCTGTGTGTGCACCAAGGGTTGTGTGTGCAGTGGGGGCTGTGTGTGCACTGAGGGGTGTGTGTGCACTGGGGGCTGTGTGTGCACTGAGGGGTGTGTGTGCACTGAGAGGGGTGTGTGCACTGGGGGCTGTGTGTGCACTGGGGACTGTGTGCACGCTGAGGGGTGTGTGTGCACTGGGGGCTGGTGTGCCCTGAAGAGTGTTAGCACCCCTGGAGCCCACCCCCTCCAAGTCTTCAGACATGGATAGCAGGCCTGGGCGTGGGAGGGACAAAAGCTGTCCCTTCCCCTAGTTGAGAACCAGAATCACTAAACAGAAATATTGGCATGCCCTGAGCAGTGAGTGTCCAGCACAGAGCTGGCTCTCAAATATTTGTTGAAGAAATGAATGATCATATATTGGCTTTGAATTAAAACTCCAGAACTCGAGGTGCTTTACCACAGAGCAGGAGGTCCGACGAGCAGGTCTTCCAGGTCTCGTCCTCTCACCTGGGTTATTAAACTGATGGGTTTTTCCCCCTTAGGTGTGTAGTTGATTCTGACCCTTACTTGCTGTAGGACTCTCTGAGCCTCTCTGCTGCCGTTTGCTCAGATTTCCCAGCTTGGCACTCAAGCCCTGTCCATGTCCTGGGTCCATCTTGCCTGTCAACCTTCGTTTGCTCTCTTCTTGCACCCCCTCCAGCCGTGCCTGCCGCCTGCACTCCTCTCCTCCTCCCCTCTCTGCTTTCTCCCCTTTCCACTGCCTGTCTGAAGTCTTGCCCGCCCTTCTTCATGAGGTCTTCGCTAATCATGAAGCGGCCTCTGGTCTCTCAGGTGGGCTAGTTGCTCTCATGGTGCTTTGCATCCTCGTGCACACACCCCTTCAGTCTGATGGATGTCTCTGTTCAGACTTGCGTCTCCGTCTGCATGGTATTGTCGTAGGCTCTGTGTTGATTGAGGTAGAGACCAGATGTCTTGTCTGGGATGTTGTAGGAGGAATTCATTGATTGGGGAGCAAGTTGACCATATCCTGCAAATGTTGAGATATTATGATACTACTTTAGATATGTTTTTAGTCATAGTTATTATCAAGTAGTAAACAAGTGTTTCTAAAACCCTTTATAATTTTAAACACATGTATAAGTAGACATATTTTCCTTCCAAACCCATGCTCCCGTTGCCTTGCTGTTGTTTGTCATTGCCTTGTGGTCAGTCAGTCGTGTTTCCTCTGGGCTGTTCTTCCTCTCCCCTCTGCTCCCTGCCCCTCCGTTTTGAAACAGGTTTTAAGATTTCAAATGATCAGTAAATACTTGGTATGTGACTAATGTGAAATGTTGAACATGACTTCTGTAAACTGGTTCAACTGAAATAACATGTGGATGGAGTTTAGAAACTGCTCAAAAAGTGGCCTTGAAAGCAGTTTGGTGGGTGGTGTGAGGGTCCTGTTAGAGGGGCGGATGGGAGGTAGGCACAGTGTGGGTTCTGCCCAGAAACTGGGCCTTGAAGGCCGGAAGAAGTCAGAAGAGGTTCTTTTTTCTGTCTTCTCTTCCTCTCTTTCCTTCCCGCCTGTCTTCTGCACGGCATACAGATCTTGGTTACCTGACCAGAGACTGAATCTGTGCCCTCTAAGTCTCAGCCACTGGACTGCCAGAGAAGTCCCAGGAGATTTCTTTGAAGTGGGAGAAAACTGAATAACTTTTATGCATTTAATTTTTTTTTGATATCTTGTAAGTTTTTAAAGGAAATAGAGTTTGTATTATTTCATCAAAGTTGAGAAAGAGCACAGAAAATTAAAGATGCAATCCCTGAAAAAACCCCAGGACTTCTGACTTACTTAACACACCAAAGAAAATATTTACTTCAGAGTGAAGAAAATACTGGGACTTGAATTTCTTAATTGGTTTGTGTGGTTCATAATTATTGTTTCACATTAACTGGTTAAGGAACTTGAGACTGAGGACTAGATAACCCAGGTATACACAGATGTAAATCTAGAATTGGATACAAAAATGAATAAACATATGGATATCTTCTTTGAACAAATAAAGGTTCTGGTAGGTTCTGGACAGGGCAGGAAGCCCAAAAGAACCATGTCTGCCTTACAGAGTGTACAGTCTAGGTACAAAACAAAAAGTCAAAAGAAAAAAAAAAAACGAGTTAATTAACAAATCGCAGTTTAATAATAAAGAATGACACGTGTAAAAGAGAAGTCGAGTAGGACATAATTAATGGTACTAAGTTGAATAGGCCTTGAGGGAAGAAGAGATTTATAGTCAAGGATATTTTAGAAGTCTGTAATTAAGGATTGGAGGAATCTGCAATATTCAGAGTGGAGGGAGATTCCAAATTAGCTTTTTAAGTTGTGAAATTTCATATTCTTTTACATGTAATTTTATTTATAATTAATTAGTTTAAAGAATAACAAATATTTCTATACCTATCTTACAGATTGGGGAAAAGAATATTCCCCAGTATTCTCTGAAGTTCCCTAAAGCCTCTCCCTGATCACACCTCTTGTTCTCCTACAGAGTAATCATTCTGAAGTTTGTTTTTAATATTTTCTCAGTTCTCTTTTAAAGTTTTAAGAAACCACATGTGTGTGTCTCTCCATATGCTTTGGAGAAGGAAATGGCAACCCACTCCAGTATTCTTACCTGGGAAATCCCATGGCCAGAGGAGACTGACAGGCCACAAGTCCACGGGGTCATGATAACTGCATATCTGAGATTATTGATATTTCTCCTGGCAATCTTGATTCCAGCTTGTACTTCATCCAGCCCAGCATTTTGAATGATGTACTCTGCATATAAGTTAAATAAGCAGGGTGACAATATACAGCCTTGACATCAGTTCAGTCGCTCAGTCGTGTCTGACTCTTTGCTACCCCATGGACCGCAGCACACCAGGCCTCCCTGTCCATCACCAATCCTGGAGCTTGCTCAAACTCACGTCCATTGAGTCGGTGATGCCATCCAACCATCTCATCCTCTGTCGTCGCCTTCTCCTCCTGCCTTCAATCTTTCCTAGCATCAGGGTGTTTTCCAGTGAGTCAGTTCTTCGCATCAGGTGGCCAAAGGATTGGAGCTTTAGCTTCATGCTCAAGATGAAGCCTTGACACAGTCCTTTCCCAGTTTTGAACCACTCCATTGTTCCATGTCCAGTTAACAATTGCTTCTTGACTCTCATACAAGTTTCTCAGAAGGCAGGTAAGGTGGTCTGCTATTCCCATCTCTTTAAGAGTTTTCTAGTTTGTCATGATCCAAACAGTCAGCCGCTTTAGCGTAGTCAATGAAGCAGAAGTAGAGGTTTTTTTTGGAGTTCCCTTGCTTGTTTCTATGATCCAGTGGATGTTGGCAATTTGATCTCTTTTTCCTTTGCCTTTTCTCTCCTTACCATTCCCTCTTACATCTCAGATTTTCCTTCTGGGACAATTTTGCTTCTTCCTGAAACCTTAGAGATTAATTGGTTGGTGTCTTTAGGTGGTATAAATATCTGTTTGTTTTTCTAAAAAATTGTCCTTTGTTTTAAATTAATTTATTTTTTATTGAAGGATAATTGCTTTACAGAGTTTTGCTGTTTTCTGTCAAACCTCAACATGAATCTTTGAAAGATAGTTTTACTTCTGTGTAGTGTTTTGTGTATGTGTTTGGTCACAACTTAAAATACATTTCTTACATTTCTAAAATATATTTCTCAATCTAGCTTGTACATCTGGAAGGTCTCCGTTTACATACTGTTGAAGCCTAACTTGAAGGATTTTGAACATAACCTTACTAGCATTTGCAGTGAGCTCAATTGTACGATAGTTTGAACATTCTTTGGCATTGTTCTTCTTTGGAATTGGAATGAAAACTGACCTTTCCCAGTCCTGCGGGCAGTGCTGACTTTTCCAAATTCTCTGGCATATTGCATGCAGCGCTTTAACAGCATCCACTTTTAGGATGTAACTGTAGATCAGACGTTAATATTAGTTTGCTTTAACTCAGTCAGTGTTTGTTTAGAAATCGTGAGATGTTCCCTCTTTTTCTCTCCTTACCTTTCCCTCTATATCTCAGATTTTCCTTCTGGGTCACTTTTCCTTCTTACTAAGACCTTAGCAGTTAATTGGTTGGTGTCTTTGAGTGGTATAAGAATCTGTTTTGTTTTTCTAAAAAATTGTCCTCTTTGAAAGATAGTTTTACTTCTTTGTAGTGTTTTGTTTATATGCTTGGTCATAATTTAAAATAACATTTCTTACTCTTAATCATGAGTAAAAACCATGCCAGTGCCTTTTAAGCTATGTACACAGGTCACTTTACTGGGTAATACAGAGTATTTTTTTAAATGATTCACACTCCCATCAGAGTCTAAAAGTTTCTATTTCTATAGTTTCTTGCCACTTCTTGGTATTATTGGATTTAAAACATTTTTCCAATATAGTAGATGAGAAGTATCTTTTAATACTGTTTTAGATTTCTTTCTTTTTTTTGATTATCTATAAAATTGAATTAAAGCTCAACATTCAAAAAATGGAGATCATGGCATCTGGTCATTGCATTTCATGGCAAATAGATGGGGAAAAAAGTGGAAACAGTGTCAGATTTCATTTTCCTGGGCTCCAAAATCAATGATGACGGTGACTGTGGCCATGAAATTAAAAGACGGTTGCGCCTTGGAGGAAAAGCTATGACAGGCCTAGATAGCACGTTAAAACGCAGAGACATCACTTTGCTGACAAAGGTTTCTTGAGTCAAAGCTGTGGTTTTTCCAGTAATATGTACAGATGGGAGAGCTGAACAATAAAGAAGACCGAAGAATTGATGCTTTTGAACTGTGGTGTTGGAGAAGATGCTTGAGAGTCCCTTGGACTTCAAAGAGATCAAGCCTGTCAGTTCTAAAGGAAATCAAACCTGAATATTTATTGGAAGGGCTGATGCAGAAGTTGAAGCACTGATACTTTGGGCACCTGATGTGAAGAACTGACTCGTTAGAATAGACCCTGATGCTGGGAAAGAGTGAGGGCAAGATGAGAAGGGGACAACAGGATGAGATGGTTGGATGGCGTCACTGACTGAATGGACATGAGTTTGAGCAAACTTATGCACATTCGTATGCACTTAAAAAATTCAAGGACTCATGTATTCTGTAATGTATCTTTTCCTCGTGGAACTGTGTCTCAGAGATCTTAGAGAGCTTTCTCTTTTAGTACAAATAAGAAGTCCAGATACGTTGTTTTACTGTTGTGTTGTTTGTGATTGTGCTCAGGCGCTCAGTCGTGTCCAGTCCTCTGAGACCCCATAGACTGTAGCCCACCAGGCTTCTGTGTCTGTGGGATTTTCCAGGCAAGAATACTAGCATGGGTTGCCATTTCCTCCTCCAGGAGATCTTCCTGACGCGGGGATTGAACCTGCATCTGCTGTTTCTCCTGGATTGGCAGGTGGATTCTTCGCCACTGAGCCTCCTGGGAAGTCTTTGTAGTGATCAGAAAGTGCAAATCATTGAGTGGGTGGAGTGTGCTTTATTTAAATATTCCCTTGATCAGCTTTGAAGTTGCTTATGCTGTAGTGGACATGTCTGTTCTCTGTGTATTTATGCAGTGAGGTAGGCTCTGCAGGTGGAGCTGACGGATCAGGTGGTGTGCATATTCTCTGTTTCGGTCAATGTTGGTGAATGGCCGTCCAAGGTGTGCTGGACTATGTACATCCCTGCCGGCTGTTGTGAGTGAGCATTTGTCTCCGCTGCACTCCCACGGTCACTGGATATTGTCAGTATTCTTCATTTTCCACCTCAGTGTTTGCTTTCCTTGATTGCTTGGTGCGGTTGAACACGTCATCATATTTTATAGGTCAGTTTGTTTTGTCTGTGAATTGGTTGTTTGTGTTTGTTGTCTCTTTTCCTGTTGGGTTTATCTGTCAATTTCCTTGGTTCTTCCATTATGTCCATAGGTAAAGTTTTATTGTATTTCTCATTAAAGTGATTCCTAGTAACTTGATTGTTATTATATCTCCTTTCATTATGTTCAAGTTGATTATTGCTGCTGTTTGTTCAGCATGAGGTATAGGAAAGTCATTGATATTTTTTATTATGTTACTATGCTGACCAGTCTTATAGAAAACTGTTAGCTTTTCAGTTGCTTAACTTGTGTTTTCTAAGTAGATGTTGGTGATATTGTCTATCAGCGATGACAGTTTTGTCTATTCCCTTGTGGTGGTAAAACTTCTTTCTCTTTATTTACCTTAATGACATAACATTCGGCATTAGGTTACACGGCTTTTCTTTTAAAGTTTGACTCTGTGTGCAATTTTATTTTTCTGTTCAGTGGGAAGCAGGACTGTAACTTGTGTATCTTTAGAATGGTTAAGTAGTTATCTCAGTTCTAGTTATTAAATTCCTATTTCCTTCCTGAGCTGTAGAACCATTGTTACTCATTTAGCAAAGCATGCATTGAGTGCCTGTAAAACGTCTGGTGCTGATAGGTGTGGGGGTGCGGCAGTAACTGAAATTCCAGCCATGGTGGTGATTGCATTCTATCTTAAGAGACAGGTGAGCTAGAGATGGCGATAGAGCAGTGCCTCTCACGTACTAAATGCTCAGTAAAGGTTAGTTGTGTGATTCCCAGTTGTAATGGTAACAAGAAGAACTGTGGTGACTCTAGGCTGTTAGCAGTGGTAATTCCTGAGAAGTTGGCATGTTTGGAATACCCATCTCTCTTGCCCTCAGAAAACAGAGTTTTCTCATGAAAGCTTTCATTAGATGGGATGACAGAAAGTGAAGAAGCAGTCACCCTCGCCTCACCCCCTTTCTTTGAGAAGTGCAAATCCTCTTCGGATTTGTTTTGGTTGGTGAAAACAGATACTAATGTCGGCCTCTTATAAAAGCGGCATAAAGTGAACTTTTGAGAGGTGAGGGACGCGCGTGTGTCTTGAAGGTGCGCTGATGGTATTTGCTGACACGACACGTGGGAATGAGACAAGGCCCTGAGTCGTGGGGCTAGGTTCCTCAGCCCCGGATGCCAATGCTGATGAGGCGGGGCGCGCTGGAAAAGCAAGCTTCCAAGGTAGGGTGCGGAGTCACGTGTGTGTTTTTGACGTGTTAACGTAGAGATGCTGCTGAGTAGGCAGATACTGAATTGTGATTGAGAAGGCGATGGCACCCCACTCCAGTACTCTTGTCTGGAAAATCCCATGGGTGGAGGAGCCTGGTGGGCTGCAGTCCATGGGGTTGCTAAGAGTCGGACACGACTGAGAGACTTCACTTTCACTTTTCACTTTCATGCATTGGAGAAGGAAATGGCAACCCACTCCAGTGTTCTTGCCTGGAGAATCCCAGGGACAGGGGAGCCTGGTGGGCTGCCGTCTATGGGGTTGCACAGAGTTGGACACAACTGAAGCGACTTAGCAGCAGCAGCAGAGAGGTAGGCGGTGGAGGGATGCAGAAGTTACCAGTGTTTATAGAGAGACTGTGCCACGAGCCTGTGCAGAAGATTCAGTGATGGAGCCCCGGACACTCGACCATCGCGGGGGTCGGTAAAGCACAAGAGGAGCCAGCAGAGGAAGTGAGAAGGAGCACCGGGTGTGGTAGGGGAATCTCAGGAGAGTGTTGTGTCCAAGGAGCTGGGGAGAAAATGGCCCCTGGTCTCACGGGTGTCTGACGGGTGGAGAACTGGCATGTCGTAGGTCCTTGGCAGTTAGATAACTCAGAGATCTAACCAAGATGTTGTTGAATGTGACAGGAGCCCAGTCAGCTATTCGAGAATGACAGGCACAGTCCAGGCGAACCCAGCTGTCTGTCAGCCTGTTCTTCGGTGACTCTGATCTGGGCCCTTCAATGGGGTGAGGGGAAGGACGATCCATCCGATGGAGCCGAAGGGCGGACCTGGGTCCGGAGCGCTCAAGGAGTGCTGCTCTCAGGACTGGGAGAGGATGTGGAGTCCTCGGAGGGTTTCTTTTCTTTCCTTTGTTTTTTGAAGAAGACTGTGTTACTACAGTCCATTTGTATGGTGCTCGGACTCCTTTTTCTGGGGAAGGGTTGGTCATTCAGAAGAGGAAGGGAGTCGGGCAGGTGCAGAGTTCACGAACAGGAAAGAATGTGATCCTGAGCACAGGCAGAGGGTTGGGTGTCAGCAGGGAGACTGGATGGCGTGTTTAGCGGGAGGGAACGAGGAGTCTACAGGGGAGCTTTCAGGAAAGTTGAGGGTTTGGTTGGAGGAGGATAGGAAACTCTCAGACTAGCTCTGTGTCCCTAGTGAAGTAGCAAGCCGATTCTGACAAGGGTGTAGTATGGAGAGCCTTCAATTGTTTGAAGACAAAAAAGTTATGAAATAAGTATCTAAGGAAATGGGAGAGTGAACCGAGCCAAGCGGTGATTGCTGGGCAGTGAGGGGCTTCTGGAGGGGCGAGGTTGAAAGTGCAGACTGAAGGCGGTGACTTGTCTGTGTCTTTTCCCCACAGCTTGAGCTCCTGGGCCAGAGCAGATGCAAGGTTCATTTTCATCAGTATTGAGGTTTTACCAGGCAAATTTAAGGGAATGAAATAAAGGGAGGGAGTATTGAGGATCAGAGCATTAGACCTGCTGATCATGGGGTTCAAGCTGGGAAAGGAGGTGATAAAGGCCCGGGATAGGAGAGGGTCACAGGGAACTGGCATTGGAGGTGCTTTACATTTAATCCTCACGGTAGTCCTGTGAGGTGGTTCTTTTATACCATTTTACTGATGAGGAAAGTGAGGCAGCAAGTTTAAGCCCCTCACACATGGTTTGTAGCTGGTAGTTAGCCTTGTGATTCAGGCAGTCTGGCTCTGCAATCTCTGCTTGTAACCGCTGTATTACCGCTGCCTCTGAGCTGCTTTCCCTCATAGTTCAGCTGGTAGAGAATCCGCCTGCAGTGCAGGAGATCCTGGTTCGATTCCTGGGTTAGGAAGATTCCTGGAGAAGGGAAAGGCTACCCACTCCAGTATTCTGGCCTGGAAAATTCCGTGGACTGTATAGTCCAAGGGCTTGCAGAGAGTCGGACATGACTGAGCGCCCCTCACTGAGCTGGGTGGTGAGAGGCCGGTAGGGGAGATGAACCAACAGATGCTGTTCAGTTGAGCACCTATTGGAGTGAGGTCCTTGAGGGTGTAAACTCCTGTGAACATGGGTGTAAATCTGAGATAAAGAGGAAACATCTCACTATTTCTAAACAAACACTGACTGAGTTAAAGCAAACTAATATTAACGTCTGACCTACAGTTACATCCTAAAAGCGGATGCTGTTAAAGTGCTATATTCAATATGTCAGAAAACTCGGAAAAGTCATCACTGCCCACAGGACTGGGAACGGTCAGTTTTCATTCCAGTCCCAAATTCCTATTTAAATTCCTGCTTTCAGCCTCTTGTTTTTTTGAGTGTGTCAGTCAGTGTTCTGTCCAGTGGAGTGAAATCTGAGATGCTAGAGGAGAGGTGGCCTTGAAGCGTTTTTCCTTTGCCTGTTTTGATGGCTGAGCAGTGGGGTTTGGTAGCAGATACAGGCACTGGCCCAAGGTAGCAAGCTTCCCTACCCTCAACAGGTTTGTTGTTGTTGTTGTTGTTGTTGTTGTTTTAATGGAAGTTTAGGGCAAACCAGTAGTTTATAGACCTCAGCAGGGGGAGTGTGGATCTTCTTCCAGTATGTTGACCTCACTACAGTTTAGCTCTGACCAGTTGAGTGACTTTGGGTAACCTATTTAACCTTTCTTAATTTCAATTTGGGGCTTCATAGGTGGCTTAGTGGTAAAGAATCTGCCTGCCCATGCAGGAGATGCAGGAGACACCGATTCAATCCCTGGGTCAGGAAGATGCCCTGGAGGAGGACATGGCAACCCACTCCAATATTCTTGCCTGAAGAATCCCATAGACAGAGGAGCCTGGTGGGCTGCAGTCCACGGGGTCGCACAGAGTCGGACACGACTGACAGATTGAATTTGCTTATCTGTAAAACGGGGACAGCAGCGCCTACTTCAGCAGGGTGGTTATGAGGATTCGTGAGAATAATGTACTTTAAGGGTTTTTTTGTTTTTGCTTCATGTATTTTGAAGTTCTGTTGTTAGGTTTAGATACATATTTGGAATTATTTGTTGTTGGGAATCAGTATTGCATGTGATACCCTTCTTTATCCTTGTCATTTTATTTGAAATGACATACTGCTTTGTATGGTACTAACATATCCATTTCAGCTTAATTTCGGTTAGTGTTGTATGATCTGTTTCCTTAAATGTGTCGTCATTTGATTTCAGCTTCAAGTAGACAGCATGTAGTTGAGGCATGTTTTTTTAAATTGATTCTCACACAACCTCTGTATTTTGATTGGAGTGTCTAGGCCACATGTGTTTTGAAAGTTAAAGTGAAAGTTAAGTTGCTCAGTTGTGTCCGACTCTTTGCAACCCCGTGGACTGTAAGCCCGCCAGGCTCCTCGGTCCATGGGATTCTCCAGGCAAGAATACTGGAGTGGGTTGCCATTTCCTTCTCCAGGGGATCTTCCCAATCCAGGGATCGAACCCAGGTCTCCCACATTGCAGGCAGATGCTTTTACCTCTGAGCCTTTGTGCTCTTGTTGGAGAAGACTCTTGAGAGTCCCTCGGACTGCAAGGAGATCCAACCAGTCCATTCTAAAAGAGATCAGTCCTGGGTGTTCTTTGGAAGGACTGATGCTAAAGCTGAAACTCCAATACTTTGGCCACCTCATACAAAGAGTTGACTCATTGGAAAAGACTCTGATGCTGGGAGGGATTGGGGGCAGGATGAGAAGAGGACGACAGAGGATGAAATGGCTGGATTGCATCACCGACTTGATGCAAATGAGTTTGGGTGAACTCCGGGAGTTGGTGATGGACAGGGAGGCCTGGCGTGCTGCAGTTCATGGGGTCGCAAAGAGTTGGACATGACTGAGCGACTGAATTGAACTGAATTGAACTGAGGGCCATCATTGATTTTTTTTTATTTCTACAGAGTCTTTTATTTTGGTTTTGTAATTTTTTCTTTCTAAAATTTCCTCTTGGTTGTTCTTTATGTCTTTTCATTATTTGCTTATACTTTCTATTTTAAGCTTTAAGTGTTCAGAATTGCTCATACGAACATTTTATAATAGCTGCCTGAAAGTGTTCATAATTCCAACCTCTGTCATTTTATCATTAGCCTCTTGTGTTCATTAGCCTCTTGTTGTAGTTTTTCGGGTGATTTGATTTTATTGTAGTTCTTTGAGTATCAAGTAATTTTGGATTGTTTCCTGAACGTCTTAGATATAAGACTGTGGATTTTAGAAACATCTTATGGAGAAGGTTGGTGATTTTGATTTAACAGGCACTGAGCCTGGGTAGGTACAAGCTGCAGGTTACAACCAGCCTTTTGTGGGCTGCAGTAAGGTCAGTTTAGTTTTCACAGCCTCTTGCGAGACTGTGTGTGCAGTACCAAGTCACCCCTGTGGGACCTGTGAGCTCAGCTCGCAAAGGTGTTCTTACACTAATTCGGATCAGGCCCACCCACGGGCAGGTTGTGGTCAGTTCAGGCAAGCTCTCTCTTTTTCTGCACCTCAGCACTGAGTTCTGGGTTTCAGACTTCTTTTAGTTCAGGCCACGGTTCGGGAGAGGTAAAATAGTAGTAAACTTAGTGATACTTTGACGAATTTTGGTGTTTGTTCCTGAACAAAGTGCTGTTACAAGTTTTTAAGGCAACTCAAATGGTTGTTTCATGAATTATTTACATTCAGTGGGAGAAAAAAGTTTGGCATATATTTCTCCAACTTATTTAGAGGTGGAGCCCCTTGATATCTTTTGTTTGGAGTTTTTAAAGTGAAACATAGGCTGTAATTTTATTTTCTTTCATTACCCTTGTTTTGGCTCGGTATGTATGAGAGTTGTAGTATGTGCAGAAAATGGGTGGGAGAGTGCCCTTCTTATCTCGTGGGGCAGGCCTATGCTTATAATGGGTATTGTTTTATGTAATGTCTTTGATTTTTACTGTCAGTGGCATGCCAGCCTCATAGAATGAGTTAGAAAGTGTTCTTTTCTTATTCGTTATTTACAAAAGATAGTGTAGGATTAATATTATTTCTTAGAAGTTTGATAGAATTCATCAGTAAAGCCATCAGGGATTGGATTTTCTTTCTGTGAAGGTTTTTACTTACAAATTCAATCTTTAAAATATGTGATTGGGTTACTCAGATTCTCTGTTCTTAAGTCATATTTGATAATTTGTGCCTTCCAAGGATTTTGCTCCATTTCGTCTGAATTGCTGTTTTAGTGACAAAATTGTTTGTAATAGAATATCATCATCCTTTTAACGTGTGTAGCCTCTCTAGTGATGACCCTCTGCTTTCAAATTTTTTGTTGGTAATTTGTGAGGCTTTTAAAATTTTTGTTGATCATTTTTGTTGGTTAGTCATCTGTTCTTTCAAAGAACTATCTTTTGTTTTCAGTTTTAAAACAAACTGTTGTGGTTTTATGTCATCAATTTCTGCTCTTTATTATTTCTTCCCTTCTACTTAATACAGTCTTGATTTTCATTTTTTAATTTCTTTTAAGTGGAGACCTATGTTACTATTAAGAGGTTCTTTTATATAACTTTTTTTTTTTTACTGTTTTTTTATTGAGGTATAATCTATGTACACTATTTCAGAAGTGTCAGGTGTATGACATAATGGTTGTCAGTGATTTGCAGTTATTAAAGGTTATATTACTGTTTATAAATGGAGTAATAAAACCTTTAAAATATTTTATAAAATAATTATTATAAAATATTGATTATATTTCCTGTGTTGTACTATATATCCTTATAGCTTATTTTATACAAAATAGTTTATACCTCTTAATTCCCTACCCCTATCTTGCCCCTGATATTACTATTTAAAATTGTAAATTTCCCATTCACTGCTTACCCGAATGTTACAAATTTTGAAATGCTGTGTTTTCCTTTTCATTTGGCTCGAGCTATTTTCTGATTTTCCTGGTCATTTCTTTCTGGACTAGTGGTTGTTGCTATTTCTCCCATCAGTCTTGATTGCAGCTTGTGCTTCATCCAGCCTGGCATTTCGCATGATGCACTCTACATATTAGTTAAGTAAGCAGGGTGACAGTAGACAGCTTTGACTACTCCTTTACCGATTTGGAACCCGTCTGATCTTGGGGTCATGCACCTGAAAGGAGTAGGTGGTCTGCTGTCCTTAGGAAGGGTGTTCTTTAACTGTCAGTCCAGTCCATGTGGTTGGTGAAGTGAAGTGACGTGAAGTCGCTCAGTCGTGTCCGACTCTTTGTGACCTCATGGACAGTAGCCTGCACCAGGCTCCTCCGTCCATGGTGTTTTCTAGGCAAGAGTACTGGAGTGGGTTGCCATTTCCTTCTCTAGGGGATCTTCCCGACGCAGGGATGTGGTTGGTAGTATTAAATCTTGCATCTCTTTACTGAGCTTTGTGTCTGCCTATATCAGTTACTGAGCAGAGGGTTGTGCTAACAAGGTGTAATTGTGGCTTTAAACATCTCTCCTTTCATGTTTTGAAACTTTGCTGTGGAGTGCATGCATTTTTAGGACTGTATCTCCTTGATGAAGATTCTTGCTGTCTTCATTTAATCTGACAAGTTTTGCCTTTTAATTGTTGGGTTGAGACCATTTACCCTTAAATAATTACTGATGTGGAGGGATTAGTTCTACTCGCGCTTTGTTTTGTGTTTGTCCCTTCTCTCCCATTTTCTGCTTTGTTTCCTTCTATTCATTTCCTATCTTTTTTGGGTTAATTGAATATATTTTTACGATTCCGTTTTTGTTTCCGTTGGACTAATAAACTGGCCGTGTGTGTTTACCAAGGATTTAGGATCTACATCGCACAGTGTTAACTCTTCAGAGGGTGCCTCAGTTAGTACCACTTCAGACACAATATAAAACCCGTACATCAGCATACTTTTACTCTCCTATGTGTTGAACTGTTTTTTCTATACATTTAAATTTTCTACATATTTTGAAAACCACAATAAGTTATTATTTTTGCTTTGAACAGTGAGTTAATTTTTAAAGAGGTTTAAGTGTAAAAGTCTTTCATAAATTTACTCACATACCATTTACATCACTCTTTATTCTTTTGCATACAGGAATTTTGGTCTAGATATTTATTGAGTATTATTTTCCTTTTGTCTGAAGAATTTCCTGAACATATAATGAAGGTTCTTTTAACTTGTTTAGCATTTGTTTATTTTTCGTTTTATTGTTTGCTGTTTTTCTTTATTTGGCTACGTCAGGTCTTAGTTGTGACACACAGGATCTTGGTTGCGTCGTCGAGTCTTTTCTGTCGCGCTGGCCTAGCTTCTCTGGTTGTGGAGCATGGACTTCGTTGCCCCACTGGCATATGGGATCCTAGTTCCCTGACCAGGGATCAAACCTGCGTACCCTGCATCGCAAAGTGGATTCTTAAGCACTGATACACCAGGGAGGTCCTACTATTATTTTTGAGGGATGCTTTTTGTTGTATGTTTTATTCAAGGATTTATGGGTTTTCCCCCCCTATAATTTTCTTCCAAGCACAGATGAAAAGGTTGCAGTCATTATTTTTGTTACTCTATAAACAGTAGGTCTTTTGAGGGGAGTTGCTTTTATGAATTTCTTTTTCTTGCTGTTTGTCAGCAGATTGACTGTTACGGGCCTTACTGGAGGGGGGGGTGTGTGTGTGTGTGTGTATGTGTGTTAGGAATTTTGTTGTGCTTCTTGTGTCTGTGTTTTGTTTTGTTTATTTCTTTTTATTTATTTATTTGGCTGTGCTAAGTTTTACTTGACTTCCCTGGTGGCTCAGACGGTAAAGCAGGTTTTTACTTGGCAGCGTGTGGGATGTAGTTCCCTTGACCAGGGATCAAACCTGGGCTCCCTGCATTGGGAGCACAGAGTCTTAGCCACCAGATCACCAGAGAAATCCCTGTGGGTTTTTATTTTTTTCTAATTTGTAAGATTTTGTTGCTATTATTTCTCTAAATATTTTTTCCGTTCCCTTCCCTCCTAGTCAAGCTTCACACATATTAGACTGGTTGTTACTGTCCCAGAGGGCACTGCATGTAGTTGTGTTTGTCTTTTTTTCACTTTGTCCTTTATTTGGGGAAGGTTTTTGTTTTGCTATGTTTTGAAGGTCAGTCATCTTTTTTTTGCAGTTGCTAATCAGATGTTAATCTTTCAAAGTGAAGTTTTCATATGATGTCATCTTTTGATGTTAGCCTGTATCAGCTTCCATTTTGCTTCTTCTTTCGTGTTTTCCATACTCAGTAAGCATGAGGCATAGTGATAATAGCTGGTTTAATATCCATGCTTATCTGTCTGTCATCTCTGCTTTCTGTTTCTATTCCTTGATTTTTCTTCTGGTTATGTCTTTCTTCCTTTCTGGCCACCAGTTGAATTAATTGTGGGTCATTCTGATTCTGTTGTTACTCTTCAGCTCTTTTAAGGCTGGTCTAGAATAGTGTTTGCTCTAGGCTTCATGTAGCCCTCTTTCGAAAGGTGTGCTCCAAATACGTTATGTGTAGTCCCTGAGGTCTTAGCACTCTGGCCAGAGGGAGCATGACTGATTCCTGGCTCATTGTGAGCTCTGGGACTCGTCCATATTGCATCTTTTCTCTATTGGTTCTTGCCTTGGAAGCAGTTCCTGTTCAGCCTTGTTAGGTTTTACACCACAATGGTACAGTTTGGTATTCAGATTAAAACTCAAGGGCTCTCTTACGCAGATTTCTGGAGCTTTTTCTCTGCTCCCTCGTATTGTGTACTCTACTCCACAACTTGTGATTTCTTTGTGCTCATTTCAGCACAGTTGCCAGCCCTGAGTTCCCTCTGTGTGCTGCAGTTCATAAATTAACCCCATGCAGAAAGCCTCTGTGAGGGTGGGGTTCACCTTTTTGGTTTCCTTTTTCTCAGGGATTACACTTCTCTCCCTGCCTGTTGTCCAATGTCTGATAATACTGTTTCTTATGCTTCGTCTGTTTATGAGTGAGTGAGTGCTCAGTCGCTCAGTCGTGTCCGACTCTTTGTGACCCCATGGACTGTAGCCCACCACGTTCCTCCATCCATGGAATTCTCCAGGCAAGCTCCTGGAGTCCCCATTGCCTCCTCGAGGGGATCTACCCCACCCAGGGATTGAACCTGGGGCTCCCGCATCAGCAGGCTGAAGCTTTACCGTCTGAGCCCCCAGGTTGTTTTAGGAATTCAAATTAGTTTTTTTTTAATTAGTTTTAATTTTATAAAATTAATAAGAAACATTGGATTTTGGAAAATTTTCTCAAATAGAATTAGTTGTATTATTTTACTTCATATTTCTCTGCGGCAAAGTGAAACAAGGAAAAGTAAGATGAAAAGGTTATGAGATACAAAGGAAAAAGAGAAGAGAGAAAAACTAAAGAAAGATTAAAATAAATAATCTTTGTGTTATCGTTTGTAATTAGACTATTTAAAACCAAAACCGAGAACATGTGAATGCGCTGTGAAAATCTATGCATCTATTTTGCTATTTAAGTTTGGAAATTGCCAACTGCTGTGGGTTTGACAATATGACCTTTATGTTTCGCATTCAGAAAAATCAAATTCCTGATGTTGATACGTTGATCCGTTGACAGAAGCAGTAGTATTCTGATGGATTGATGAATGTAAAAAGCATGTTTTCCGTGGTGCCAAAAATCAAGAATGGAAGAAATAAATAGAAGCAGGAAGAAAAGCAAGGCAAAAATTAAAATTTATTTTTTAGGAGTAAATACCACCATTCAGGGGCTTCCCTGGAGGCTGACTGGTGTAAAGAATCTGCCTGCCAATACAAGAAATGCGAGTTTGATCCCTGGATCAGGAACATCCCCTGGAGTAGGAAATGGCAACCCACACCCGTATTCTTGTCTGGGAAATCACACAGACAGAGGAACCTGGTGGGCTGCAGTCCATGGGGTCACAAAGAGTCGGACATGGCTTAGCCACTAAACAAGAACTACCACCTGATGCAGACAACCAATACGTTGAGATACTAACAAGATAAAACAAGTTTGACATAAAGCCAGTTGTGCCCCAAACTTACAACTAGTGATGGCGAGGATAGTGGCGAGGGAAACTTAGAACAGGGCATTGGCCTGGAAGATTAGGGTTAGCCAGCAAAGCCATGTGTGTTTCCGTGTTTTCAGCAATGAGTGGACACAGGTATGAAGAACATGAAGGAAAGATTAAATGTAAACTTGACTTCCATAATCTTGCTTGAATTAATTTCTTATTCTCTTTCCCACTACAGTAGTCATGTTGGGATTATTTCAAGAGTTTCCTGTCTCCCTGTATCCAGTCATTATATTGGTCTGCGAGTTTCTAAACAAATGAATCGCCACCCCCGCCTTTAAAAAATATCCTCCGGCCGCCTGTCTCCGCGGCTCCTCTCAGTCAGTGTGCTCCGCAGTGTGTCCTTGCTGCCCTGCCAGCTCTTCTCTTAAGAATTCAGCATTTGCTGTTTCCTCTACTGCAGCGCTCTTTTACCAGATATCTGCCTGGTTTGGTTCCTGTTCTGCTTCACATCTGTACTCAAGTGTCTCCTTACTCAGATGAATTTCATTTCACGAAGTTTATTTTGTAAATGTAAAAGAGTCGGACACGACTGAGTGACTGATTTTATAAATGTATTTAAACAGATAGCTAGTCCTTCATTCTTTGCCTTTTTTCCCCTAGTATTTTCTTGTGTTTTATTTGTTTTCAAGAATAAAAAATATATCTTCCTACTAGAGTGTAGTTTGGAGAAGGCAGGGATTTTGTTTTGTTTATCCAGTGTTTTAACAGAGCCAGACTCAAGTAGGGTTGATCGAGTTGTCTAATGTGGCTTGTTAAATGTATTGTCTAAATACTTGCTTAAAATGCTTTTAGTGTTTCATCTATCAGTTTCTGAGAGTGAGATGTTAAAATAGCCTATGATGATTGTGGAACTAGCAGTTTCTTTCTGTTGTTCTTTGTGTGTTTGTTTTATGTAATTTGAAGTTCTATTGAGTTAACACTGCTGAATTACTTTCATCGTTAAATAATGGCAGCATTAAGTTTTGCTGTGTAAACTCATATTTATTTCTTACTTTCTATTTACCAGGTGTTTTTTCCTCCTGGTCTGCCTGCTGTTGGACTGATCAAACCTTCGTTCCTCTGTTCCTTTTTTACCCTTTAATTGTTTTACGTTAAACATAACAAGTTGCCTTAATAAATTCTAAAGATAATTATTCTCTCCCTTTTCCCATGAACAGTAAAATCAGCCATAGCCTCAATACCCCCTTCCCAAAATTTTTGTCATCTTATTCTGCCTCTTTTCCCTCTTCTTATGAATGATGGTGGTTTGACTGCTTGACTTGGTGTGTTATATTGGCAGATTTCTAATATTAATATTCTGATTATTGGTATTTTATTTAGATTTTTTTTCATCCACAGTTTTTGGATATGTTAGGGTTTTGGTTCAGGTATTCTTTTTTAATTTTGGGGAGGGTGAGGATGACTTTAGACAGTTCGTAGTAGTTTGCTTATCAGATATTTGAACTTTGATTACTTTAACTTAAAAGATTTATAATTTTCCTTTATTAGTTTTGAGGGATTTATTTCCTTTAAAAAGTAAAATTTAAATGGGTTTCCTGTTGTTTAAAACAGCCTTTTGCTTTCTTTTCTTCATATTATTTTCTCTATTTCTTAATTGTTTTTGACTCACTCGATATTTTTCAAATAAATAGTTCATTTGTGCCTTTTCTTTTTAAGTAATGAAATAATATAAAGCTCTGAATTTATCTGAATACTGATTTATCAGTTACTAAGTTTTTTTTACATGTAGTGTCTTGTTTTTTTCTTTATGTGTTTAAATTTTTTTTTGACTCATTTATGAGACATCAAAGACGTTAAAGGCCTTAGTTTTTTTAAATTGTATTGGTTAAAAAAAAATATTACTTTACCATGATTCTTAACATTCATTTGACTTTACTGAAGTGTTTATAAGTTAAAAATCCATGACACTTGTAGTGTGATTAAATTATGTTTAATGGAGGGTTTTTGGGGGAGTGGGGCATGGTTTGCAGGGGTATGCCTCACTTTCTCCTTAAGGAGTAAAATTTTAGAAATAGAGATCACAGATGTCACTCCCTGATTTCTAGATCATACTCCTAGATCTAGAGGTATAACCTGGTGTGTGCACTTTGAAAAGAGCCACCTAGGCAGTTGAACGCCACTGCTGTAGACAGGGAGTCATCTCAAGGTCTGGTAGAAGAGGGGAAAGCCTCGTCTGAGGAGTATGTGAAGAAGTGAGTTACGATGACATGGACATAGTAATGTGGGCCTGCCCCCATGTTTGGGTGTAAGGAGCAGCTGAATCTGTGGGGAAGGCAGCCATGAAGTGTGGCATTTACTGCTGACACGGTGAAATGAAGGGAGGATTGCCTAAATCATTTTATTCTATGGACCTTTCACTGTGCTTCATTTTGAGTAGAATTCTAAGTCTTCAAACGTACCGTTTAATTATATGTGTTTATTCTTGGTCTGCAGGCCTCGAAGCAGAGGAAAAACCGCAGCAGAAGATGAGGACAGCATGGATGGACTGGAGAGCGCAGAGACGGAAAATACTGTGGAAACAGGTGCCAGAACTTAACTAGCAAGTTTAAAATTTACTCAGTCCTTTGCACAAGCAGCGTTCGGCTGTCCACTGAGTTCTAAAAGTAGTTTGAAAAGTAATGACAAAGTGAAAAAAAAAACGAGTTTTCTTTCTTTTTGCCCCGAAAAGCTCTTAGTAGAAATCATTTAAACTCTGTATAGAAATATTTTATTAAAGCAAAATTAAAACTGGAATAAACATAATTCTAGGCCATTTGCATGATAACTCCTGGTAAATTTCTGGCTTATGAACCATCTGGTGTTTGTTTATTGTGTTAGTATGTAGGTGAGGGGAAAAGTACATTTCATTAGCTAATAATACTGTGAACTGCTGGGTTAAACCAGACCAAATACTTCCTTGTCTCCTGGACTTTGGGTGCCTTAAGGAAGCTCATGTGTTTCTGCATCTGCAAGACGAAGGTAGAGCAAGTTGCCAAGGTAGTTTCCAGAATTCACCCTGAGTTAGTGATTTAACGAGCTGTCAAAGGGAGTAGGTTTCATACCGTGTTCAGAGGTTTGTCCAAGTGAGGTGGCCTCTCAGTGTGTTTGCAGTTGTTGGATAGACTGTAGACACAGTGGATAGGCTTCTTCTCTGCAGTTGAATGGCATCTCCTTGATGCTTAAAGGAGAAAATTAGAGAAAGTACAGAGAAAATTAGAAATTGCTACGTCTTTTAAAATATTATTTTCCATGAAATACTTTTGGTTATCCGGTGTGTTCCTGTTATATGCCTGTAATTCTTGAAAAGCCTTCAGAAGTCCAGCAGTTCTCATTGCTTTTCCCTTAGGGTCTAGTTAAGTAGACAGACCAGGGAGAAGCTGGAAGTTCAGAATGCTTCTCCTTACATTTTACCCCTTTGGTGCACATTCATTGCCACGTTAATATTTTATACTTGGATTTATTTCAGTTCCCCATAGGTTGTTTTTCATAGTTTTTCCCCTTAATTTTAATTTTTTTCTGTACTTTGTGCTGTTACTATCGTGTCAAAAGTGATTTGTACTTTTGAGTGACATTTATCATTAAGTAGACATCCCTCTAAGCCAGTGCACAGACTGCCCACAGTCCCGGCTCGCAGTGGCGCCGTCTCCCCGTCTGTGGCATCCTCCGAAGACTCAGCGCCTCCCTGTCCGTTTTCCTCTCCTTCCTCCATCGTCCATTCTCACAATCTATTTAATACCCAGAATAGTGGTGCCTTCCTTTCCTCAGCAGCCCTCTCTCCAGCCCGCGTGAGCCACTCATTCCTTTATTTATTTATCGGGCTGTGTTGGGCCTTTGTTGCGGCCCTTGGAGGCTTCTCTTCACCCTGTGGAGCTTGGGCTCCAGAGGGTGCAGGCTCAGTAGTTGGGACACGTAGGCTTAGCTGTCCAGCGGCATGTGGGATCTTAGTACCCTGACCAGGGATTGAACCTGGGTCCCCTGCCTTGTAAGGCAGATTTCTCAACCACTGGACCACCTGCGAAGTCCCAGCCTCTCTTTCTTATGGCCGTACTTTAGCCTTTAGTATTGTATCACTTACTAGGACAATTGGCTGTTTCACTTCCAAAGTCTCAGTTTCAAGTCTGACTCTTCTTTTATCAGCTCGATATCCACATCACGATAACCCTTCAGCCATTGTGACTTGTCCAACTTAAGGATCTTACCCATGGGGTTTGTCAGCCTCTTTTTCTTGTTCAGATTCTGTCATGCATTGTGGTAGTCTCTCTCTCACGCACCTGGAACTCCGTTGCCATCTTCCCACTGTTTTGGTTTCATAATTAAACTCAGACACTGCATTGCAGCAGCCAGAGTGACGGGAGAAAACCTCAGCCTCCAGTGGGTCATGGTTGACTTTCCACTCATACCACTTATCCCTAGAGTTCTCCCACCCATTATCAGGGATCATCCTTTACCTACCTTCTCTTCTTTCAGACTTTTGACACCTCATTTTCCATTTTTCAGTTGATAATCTTACTTATTTCAATGAAAAAAAAAAACAGAAGCAATCAGGAAAGAAATTCCACAGTTATCCACCATCAGATCTTCTTTCCTGCTCTCATCTCTACCCCCTTACCAGCCCTCCTGTTAAAATGGGATGAAGAGTCTCTGGGGTTTCTACAGCTGGCTCCTCTGCCTGTGTCCCTCGTCCTGTC
Source organism: Bubalus kerabau (assembly GCF_029407905.1). NCBI lineage: Eukaryota > Metazoa > Chordata > Mammalia > Artiodactyla > Bovidae > Bubalus > Bubalus kerabau. The sequence goes on along the minus strand of NC_073631.1, from coordinate 118,186,507 downwards.
CCCCTTGCCCCTTCAGTCTTCCTTGGTTTCCAACATCTTGAGCTCCCTCGCTCAGAGAATTATTTCCATTAGTGTTAAGCATTTGCTACACTTTTTTTTTTTTAGCTTTTTATTTTACATTGGAGTGTAGGTGATAAAAAATGTTAGGTTAGTTTCAGGGGTACAGCACGGTGATTCAGTTATACCCGTATATGTATCTATTCTTTTTCAAATTCTTTTCCTATTTAGGTTGTTAGATAACGTTGAGCAGAGTTCCCTGTGCTGCACAGTAGGTCCTTGTTGGTTATCCATTTTAAATACAGCAGTGTACAGTATCACCCTTCTTAAACAAAAGTACCTTCTCGTGATCGGATATTGTTTTCAGTTACTGTTTTGCTTCTGTGCTCATCTTCACAGCAAAAGCTCTTGAAAGAATTGTCTGTACTTACGGTTCAGTTCAGTTGCTTAGTTGTGTCCGACTGTTTGTAACCCCATGGACTGCAGCACACCAGGCCTCCCTGTCCATCACCAACTCCCAGAGTTTACTTAAACTCCTATCCATTGAGTGAGTGATGCCGTCCAACCATCTCATCCTCTGTCCTCCCCTTCTCCTCCCACCTTCAATCTTTCCCAGCATCAGGGTCTTATCCAATGAATCAGCTCTTCCCATCAGATGGCCAAAGTATTGGAGTTTCAGCTTCAGCATCAGTCCTTCCAATGAATATTCAGGATTGTGTAGTAGCTGCTTATTTTTGACCATTTTCTCATGAACCTGCTACAGGCAAGCTTTCTTCCTCTCGCTCTACTAAAACTGTTTTGATCTCATGTTGTCAGAACCACCATTGAGTCTTTGTTCGCCTTAAGTATTCAGTCTCACATCATGACTCTAACATTTTCAGGAGTGAAAGTCTCTCTCTCTTTAATTTGACTTTCAGTATACCACGTTCTCTTGTTCTTTCCTGTCTCACTGGTCTCTTCCTTTCTTTTTTGCTCGTCTTCTCCCGGAGTAGGTGGCCTCGTCCAGTGTAGTTGCTATAGCCACTGTCCGTGTGCTGGTGACTCCAAGTTACATTGCCAGCTCTTTTCTTACTTTGAACGCAACCAGTGTCTTCACCTTAGTTCTTAACATCTCTTAGATGTCTCCAGTGGATCCCTAGCTTACTATGTCTTCTGTGGAACCATTGGTTGTTCCCAAACCTTCTCCTCCTCCCATGTTCCTGCCTCAGTAAATGACATCATGTACCGTTCGGGCTAAAAACGTGGAGCCTGTTGGAAAATGCTTCGGGCTGTACCTTAGTACTGCGTCCTGATTTCAGACAGCTCTCCTCTCCTCAGCGTGGTCACTCCAGACTAGGATCACCACTGTTTGTGTGAATTGCTGCCAGGCTACCAGCTGGTCTCACTGTCACCCATTCTGGTTTTGTTCTCCATGTAGTGGCAGAGTGAGCTTCTAATACCCCAAGTAAGGACTTCCGTGGTGGTCCAGTGGCTAAGACTCCGAGCTTCCAGTGCAGGGGGCCCAAGTTCAGTCCCTAGACAGGGACCTAGATCCCACATACCACAATTAAGATCAGCCAAACAAATAAATAAATGTGACTGTGCATTCAAATAATTAATTAAAAAAAAAAAAGACAAGCCCAAGAGTCTTTTACACTCCTTCTGTCAGCTCTCCAAGGCCTCCAGTGACACTTAAAACCCTAAGTCCACTTGCGATCTTCACGCTCTCCTGACCTCGCTACCTGTCCAGCCGCATCTCCTGTCTTCCCCTTGCTCTCCGGGCTCCAGCCCTTTCTCAGGCACTTTTTGTCTTCTTAGCTCAGAGCGCCTTTCCCCCAGACCCTCAGGGGGCTTATTGCCTGACTTCAGCCAACTCTCTGCTCGATGCTCCCTTGTCAGAGAGGCCTTTCCTGCCCAGCCTGTCAAAAAGCAGCCCTTGTTGAGCTCCGTCCTCTTCTCCCGCTTTACCTTTCCTCCTGGTGTTTACAGATAAGGCATTGCGTTACATACTTGCATGCCGTGTGCCTTGTATCCTAGAATGTGAGCTTCCTGAGGTCAGGGGTTTGTCTCCTTCATGGGCTTGTCCCCAGCGCTGCGGACACGTCACACACACAGTGGCATCACTAAGCAGTACTGCCTTCTTGTATTTGTCTCACGTGTTTCCTAAGCTACTGCTGTTCTTTGAACATCACCACATAAGTAAGATTTTGGCATTTAATTTTTCCTTACCTGCTGCTGCTGCTAAGTCGCTTCAGTCGTGTCCGATTCTGTGCGACCCCATAGACAGCAGCCCACCAGGCTCCCCCGTCCCTGGGATTCTCCAGGCAACAACATCTTTTCTTACTATCTTCTGTGTGATTTCAGTGCAAATAAAATTTACTGAAAGGATATAACAGGAGCAGGATTTTATATATATATACACACACACACACACACACACACACACACACACACACACACACACACACACACACACATACATATATATCTCATTCTGTCCTTCTGTATGAAAGTTAAATAAAGCCAAACGTCTCAGTCTTTGCTCTGTCTTTGTGCTTGGGGAGACCTTTGTCCAGCTCCTTTAGTGCACACACACAGCAAGAAGAATACTAAAGAAAAGGATAAAGAACAATTGTTAAAATCACCAACCTGTAAGCAAAGAGAAGAAAGAGTTCCATAAATCTCTAGTCAATTTAAAAGCCCATTCCAGTTGACTGCAGGGCTTCAGCATCTCTGCACATTTCCGTTTCCAGGCCCAAGATTTATTGGAAGGTCTCTTACCCTGTAAACTGTGTGCCTTGATACATTTAAAAAAAAAATGATTTGTAGTGTCAGACTTTATTTTTTTGGGCTCCAAAATCACTGCAGATGATTTTTCATGACGGCAGCCATGAAATTAAAAGACGCTTACTCCTTGGAAGGAAAGTTATGACCAACCTAGATAGCATATTCAAAAGCAGAGACATTACTTTGCCAACAAAGGTCCGTCTAGTCAAGGCTATGGTTTTTCCTGTGGTCATGTATGGATGTGAGAGTTGGACTGTGAAGAAGGCTGAGCGCCGAAGAATTGATGCTTTTGAACTGTGGTGTTGGAGAAGACTCTTGAGGGTCCCTTGGATTGCAAGGAGATCCAACCAGTCCATTCTGAAGGAGATCAGCCCTGGGATTTCTTTGGAAGGAATGATGCTAAAGCTGAAACTCCAGTACTTTGGCCACCTCATGCGAAGAGTTGACTCATTGGAAAAGACTCTGGTGCTGGGAGGGATTGGGGGCAGGAGGAGAAGGGGACGACAGAGGATGAGGTGGCTGGATGGCATCACCGACTGGATGGACGTGAGTTTGAGTGAACTCCGGGAGTTGGTGATGGACAGGGAGGCCTGGCGTGCTGCGATTCATGGGGTCACAAAGAGTCGGACGCGACTGAGCGACTGAACTGAACTGAACATTGTTTATTAACAGTGTTTATTCTTTAGGATGTGTGTGTGTGAGGGGTAAGTGGTGGGAATGAGTCTTCAAGTGGTCATTGGGAAGGTAGCAAGAATCCTCACAGTTTTTATGGTGAGAACATTCCCTCTTTGTAGCTGGTGATGTTGCCAGTTCTCTGTGCATTTTTCTTTATAAATAAAATCTACTTGAATGAAGTGCTAGTTACTTGAGAGAAATTCCACTTTTTTTTTTAAAGAATCATTATATAATCAGGGCTTTGCAGACTTGTTTTAGTTAATTATAATTGGTTAATTATGATTAAAGTTTTTTTTTTTAACTGCTTACGTTGTCTTAGTGTGGCTAGTGGGAACCCATTTTTGTCTGGCATTTGAGTCCTTTTTAATGTCATCTCAATGTTTCAAAATTATTGTTTGCTGGGAAGAGTATTTTTCACACCCATCTTCAATATTCTCTGGGCTTCTGGGTATGAATTCGACTATTCCATCAGGACTTGTGGTTCTTTTTGCTGGAGAATAGTACAAGAGATGAGGAGTCTAGGCTGCCAGGATGCCTACCTATTTCTGCTGAGAGTTAGTTATGTTGTTCCATTAGTCATTACAGAGATGCGAGGCTGTCAGTTCAGTTCAGTTCAGTCGCTCAGTCGCGTCCGACTCTTTGTGACCCCATGAATCGCAGCACGCCAGGCCTCCCTGTCCATCACCAACTCCCGGAGTTCACTCAAACTCACGTCCATCCAGTCGGTGATGCCATCCAGCCACCTCATCCTCTGTCGTCCCCTTCTCCTCCTGCCCCCAATCCCTCCCAGCACCAGAATCTTTTCCAATGAGTCAACTCTTCGCATGAGGTGGCCAAAGTACTGGAGTTTCAGCTTTAGCATCATTCCTTCCAAAGAACACCCAGGACTGATCTCCTTTAGAATGGACTGGTTGGATCTCCTTGTAGTCCACAGGACTCTCAGGAGTCTTAGAGGCTGTCTATATGTGCTTGTAAATTGCAGTTGCCATTGATAGTTTCAGTTTGTCTCTAGCATAATTTTAAATAGGCTTTACTCTTACAGCAGTTAGAGGTTCACTGTAGTTCTATAACTATAGCAGTTATGGGGTTGGAGTGGAAGGCACGGTTACTTCCTGTTTGCTTCCTGCCCCCCCCACCCCCCGCAGCTGCCCATTTCTCACCTCCCCTCCAGCACTGGCACATTCGTTCCGATTGACCACGCTGCGATGCCGCCCCCTTTCACCTTCAGCCCCTGGTTCACATTAGCGTTCACTCTTGGGTTTGCACACTCTGTGGATTTGGGAAAATGTATAATATGCTGACATATGTCTGTCAGTAAGGTATCAAACAGATACCGTCACTGTCCTAAAAGTCCTCCATGCTTTGCCTGTTCATCCTTTCCTCCCCTTTCCACCCTGGCAACCGTTGTTCTTCTTCCTGTCTCTGCAAGAAGACAAAATGTCATATAACTGGAATCATACAATATGTAGCCTTTTCAGGTTAGCTCATTTCACATAGTAGTATACACTTAAGTTCTTTTCATGGCTTAAAAACGCATTTCTTTTTATTGCTGAATAATTTTCTGTTGTATGTATGTACAACAGTTTATCTGTTCACCTTCTGAAGTACATGTTGGTTGATTCCAGGTTTTCACAGTTTTGAATAAAACTGCTATAAACATTTGTATACAGAGTTTTTGTGTGGACATAAGTTTTCGACTCCTTTGGGTAAATACCAAGGAGGATGATTGCTGGATTGAATGGTGAGAATTAAGAGTTCTTCATATATTTTGGGTAACAGTCCTTCATAAGATACGTCTTTTGCTGATATTTTGTCTAGTCTGTGGCTTTTCTTTATATATCTATTGGCTGGCAGTGTATTTTGCAGAGCAGAAATTTTAAATTTTAATCAAGTCTATCTGTCATTTGTTTCTCTCATCATCATGCTTTTGATGTTGTATCTAAAATGTCATTGCTGAACCCAAGCTCATCTGGATTTCCTTCTGTGGTGGTCTTAACCATTGGACTACCAGGGAGGGTACTCATATTAGGATCAATTCGTTGATATCCACAAAATAACTTGATGGATTTTGATTAGGATTGCATTCAGTTTATAGATCAAATTGGGGAGAACTGACATCTTCGTAATGCTGAGTTTTATAGTTCACTAACATGGAATAACTGCTTACTGCTGTGATTTTTCTTCATTAGAGTTCTGTAGTTTTCGACATGGATTAAATAGATCTTGTGCATATTTTGTTGGCTTTATACCGAAGTATTTTTTGAGGGGAGTGCTAGTGTGAATTTTTAAATTTATTTCCAATTTCACTTGTTCATTGCTGGTGTATAGGAAAGTGATTTACTTTTGTATATTAACCTTGTATCCAGAGACCTTGCTCTATAGACAAGGAGATTTTGTTGATTCTTCCAGATTTTCTACCTGGACAGTTATCATGTCTTTGAACAGAAGATACTTTTTTATTTCTTCCTTCTAAATCAGTATATCTTTCATTTCTTTTTCAAGTCTTGTTGCAGTAGCTGGAACGTCAAGATGATGTTCAGAAGGAGTTGTTCCTGATCATAGTGGGAAAGCTTTAGTCTCTCACCACAAAACATGGTGTTGATGTAGGTTTTTTGTTAGGAATTCTTTGTCAAATTGAGAAAGTTCCCCTGTATTCTTACTAATAGTTTATTGAAAGTTGTTTCGTTGGTATTTAAAGTCATGAATGGCTATTGTGATTTTTGTCAGATGCTTTTTCTGCATCTATTGATATGATCATGTGACTTTTCTTTTTTAGCCTGTTGATGTAATGGATTACATTCATCCATTTTCACATGTTGAACCAGCCTTGTGTACCTGGGATAAATCCCACTTGGTTGTGGTGTACAATTCTTTATATACATTTTTAGATTTAATTGATTAAAATTTTGTTGAGGGCTTTTTGCATCTGTGTTCATGAGAGCTATTGATCTGTCAGTTTGGGGTTTTTTTCCTCTTTTTGATGTCTGTTTTTGGTATTACGGTAGTGCTGGCCTCACAGAATGAGTTGGGAAATAGTCCATCTGCTGCTGTCTTTCAGAAGAGATTGTAGAGAATTGGTATAATATCTCCCTTAAGTGTTTCGTGGAATTCACCAGTGAACCCATTTGTGCCTGGTGCTTTCTATTTTAGAAGTTTATTGATTACTGATTCAGTTTCTTTATCAGATGTAGGCCTGTTCAGATTGTTTCTTTCAGTGATGCTTTTGCTTTGCTTTGAAAGTCACTCAGTCATGTCCGACTCTTTGTGACTCCATGGACTATACAGTCCATGGAATTCTCCAGGTCAGAATACTGGAGTGGGTAGCCATTCCCTTCTCCAGGGGATCTTCCAAACCCAGGGATTGAACTGAGGTCTCCCCGCATTCCAGGTGGATTCTTTAGCAGCTGAGCCGCCAGAGCGTTGGCAAATTGTGTCTTTCAAGGAACTGGCCCATTTCATTTAGGTTTTCAGATTTGTGGGCATAGGTTTGTTCATAGTATTCCTTTAGTATCCTTTTAATGCCCATGGGACCTAGTGGTGGCCCATCTTTAATTTCTGATATTAGTAATTTCATCCTCTCTCTTCTTAGTTAACCTGGCTAGACTTATCAATTTTATTGAGCTTTGCAAAGAAGCAGCATTTGGTTTCACTGATTCCCCCCCCCTTTGATTTCCTATTATCAATTTCATTGGTTTCTGCTCTAATTTGTATTAATTCTTTTCTTCTGCTTTGTTTTGTATTTAACTTGCTATTCTTTTTCTAGTTTCATAAAGTGGAAGCTTAGTTTATTGGTTTTTAGATCCTTCTTTGTTATGTATACATTCAATGCTGCCAATTTCCCTTATTCTGTTGGTGCTGAGAGCAGGCATTCTATGACTTCTATCATTTTAAATTTGTTTCAAGGCACAGAAACAAATTTATTTGGTCTGTTGGTAGAGTTTCCATCTGACCTGTGGAAGAAGATGTATCCTGCTGTTGTTGGATGAAGTAGCCCGTTACATCCAGTTGCTTGGTGGTGGTGTAGGGCTCAGCTGTCTTACAGGTGTTCTGTTTGCTGGATCCCGTTTTGATAGCTGGCTGTTAATGTCCCTGTGCATGATAGTGGGGTCATAGATCTGCCCTTCTAGTTCTGTCGCTTTGTGCCTCATGTATTTTGACCTCTGTTGTGAGGTGCCTATGTGTTAAGAATTGTTAGGTGTTGCTGGAGAATTGATGTATCATACATACATATAGTTACATAATGTTCCTTTTTTTTCTTGATAAGTTAACTTGCTGTGGAATCTGTTGTGTCTGAAATCAGTGTAGCTTCTCCTTGTTTTCATCTGGTGTCTACTGTCTTCGCAGGCTTTCAGCCTTCAGCATTGCAGCACTGTGAGCTGCAGCCAGCATTGCTGGCACACCCATCTGCATACGCATGCATTCTGTACACCTGCAGCTTCCTGCCCGGGCCAACAGCTCCCTACTTAACCCACCCCCAGCCCCTGGCAACAACTGTTCTTCTCTCTGTCCAGCTTTATATTTTTTATTAGAATTTTTACCTAGATTGTTAGTTTTTCTAGGCTGCAGAGTTTTCAAAGTCCACTGGAGGGAACTTTTCCCCAATTGTCCTTGGAACATCAATTCTATTCTCAAGAATCTGAAGAGTTGGTGAGCATTGGCTATTGAATCCTTCCATATTTTGATTAACACATGGTTAAATGACATCTTTAAGACTATATCATTAACAGTTTTATCCAGTACTTTTAGTTCATAGTAAATGTCAGTCTTGCCTAGGGCACCTCATTTTTCATGATGAAAGAACATAATTAAAATGGGTTGTGCTTGTGTCTTGGCATTCTCTCAGTATAGACCAATCTCTCAATTATCCAAGTCTTTTTCCAAGAATCACCTCAACTCTTCGTGAGTACCCACTCCAACTTCCTTTTCAGAAATTCTGCCTTGATCATTAAACTTCACTAAGCCTGTTTTTCTGGAGTTTCTGTGTAGCCAGAACTGTCTGTACAATAATTCTTTGTGGAGACATTTTTAATGGATATTGTGTTTTACCTGAAAGTCTAGACATGATACTTAATTAATCTTTATGTTTGAATGAGTTTAGCAGATCTAGAGGTAAAACTCACTAAAAGCCCCAGAAGGGGAGCTATTATAAACGACACACACAGAAAAGCCATTCTTGGTTGCTAAGTTGTGTCCCACTCTTTTCGACCCCATGGACTGTATCCCGCCAGGCCCCTCTGTCCATGGGATTTTCCAGGCAAGAATACTGGAGTAGGTTGCCATTTCCTCCCCCAATGGATCTTTCCGACCCAGGGATAGAACCTGTGTCTCCTCCCTTAGCAGGTGGATTCTTTACCACTGTACCACCTGGGATCCACCCTCCTCCCCCTACCCACCTCCAAAAAATACCCCCCAGCCCAAACTGGCCTCAAATTGTACTGATACATGAAAATATAATTTATTTTTGTTATGTTTGATTGCTTTAAACTTATTTGTTACACACTAACTGTAAGAAAGTTTTGCGGATGTTGTTTCCAACTTATGATGTAGATGTTTGATTATTATTATTACTTTTTTTTTTTTTTTAGTAATTACTAAACCAAAAGGGGGAAAAGGTATTGAAGGTTGTTGTTTCTTTTAACATGATTTCTAGTGCTTTCCCTGGGTTTGAATATTATAATTCTTATTTTATAAATGGTGTTTGATTGTAATTTTGGTCTTGTCTTTGACTTTTTGACATTTTTAATTGGAGGATAATTGCTTCACAATGCTGTGTTAGTTTCTGCTATCAGCATGAACCGGGCATAGGTATACATATGTCCCCTCCCTCTTGAACTGTGCATCTCCTCTTTCGCTTCTATGCTGTTTAAGAGAGTTTAAAACATTTCCAGGCGTTCCTGTGAATTTTATCCTTGTTTTATTACTTTTCATTTCTAACTGTTGTATTGGTTTGGTACTCTTTTTATGCTTTGGAATTTGAGGTTTCTTGCCATATTCATCAGCTTTGAAAATTTTCCAGCTATTATATATTCAAATACTGCTTTCGTACCATTCTTTCTTTCTTCTGCTTGAAGGTTCATTAGACTGATTTACTGTGTTTGGAGTCATTTGCCCTCTATTTTTGATTTTTTATACTTTTGTCCCTGTGTCCTTTATTCTAGACAGATCTTACAGTTTTCTTACCCCTTTTAGCTATCTAACCTCTTATTAAATGTATCAATTAAGTCCATGTGTTTGTTTGTTTGTTTTGGCTGCTCCAGGCTTAAGTTGGGGCATGTGGGATCTAGTTCTTTGACCAGGTATTGAACCCAGGCACCCTGCATTGAGAGCCTGGAGTCTTAACCACTGGACCACCAGGGAATTCCCCATGTGTTATGTTTTAAAAGTTCTTTATTATTTTTTTTTCAAGTTGGCATTTTTTTAAATAGTTTTTAGTTCCCTCCTGAAAATTTTAATGCTTGAATTCTATTACTTTTAACATAATACATAGTTAGTTTAAAATTGTTTGATTATTTTAATATCTGGGGACTGTGGGTTTGTTTCAGCTGTTTCTGCTCATTCTTGCCCATGTCATCCTGTCTCCTCAGGTAACTGATTATCTGTGATTGTGTACAGGATAATATACTTGACAGTTTATTTGTAGAAATAGATTGATGATTGTTTTTTCCCCTCAAGGGTAGTTTTTCTTTGATTTCTTTTTTTCCTGGTACCTAGGGGCACTCGTTTTTAAGGACCACCTCAGTTCACTTTTACAGCTTTATTTTCTGTTCCAGGCACGTGACTCAGAGCTGTGCAGCAGTCCTTGCAGAAATTGATTTCTGTTTCACTCTTCCTTTTAAGGCCCAGCCCTCTGGGGTTCCTGCCATCCTGAGTTCCCAGGATGTTGCAGGCTTCTAGAACCATCCATGCGTCTTGAAAGTCAGAGCGAGTGCTCTTAGTCGCCTCTTCCTGAGCAGCTGACACCCCCTTGGGAAAGGCAGCCCCGAACACCAGGCTCACCTTGCTCGTTGCCCCGTCCCTGCAGTTGTCTCATAATTCCTTACTATCTTGTTAACTTTGTGATGCTTTTAGGACCCTTTTCACTTTAAAAAATATTTCACTGAGTTTTCTTATTTGTGCTCAACTGGAGGTTTGTTTCAAATTACCTAGTCTGCTGTTAGTGAAGTAGATGTTTTTCTGAGGTTTTCTCTGCGTTCTAACATGTGCTAGTTAATGTAAATTTGGGGGGGCACTTGAATAGAATATATAGCTGGCCTCTTTTGTTTCCTTAGATAGTGTATGAAACTTGATACCTGTTTATTAGATTCTCTCAGCCAGGATAGTGTTATTAAAAGTTGTTCATTTGCTAAATTGTATCTTGACACTTTGTGATCTCATGGACTGCAGCACGCCAGGCTTCCCTGGCCTTCATTATCTCCCGGAGTTTACTCAAACTCATGTACATCAAGTTGGTGATGCCATCCAACCATCTCATCCTCTGTCACCACCTTCTCCTCCTACCTTCAGTCTTTCCCAGCATCAAGGTCTTTTCCAATGAGTCAGTTTTTGCATCAGGTAGCCAGAGTATTCGGAGAAGGCAATGGCACCCCACTCCAGTACTCTTGCCTGGAAAATCCCATGGATGGAGGAGCTTGGTGCACTGCAGTCCATGGGGTCGCTAGGAGTCGGACACGACTGAGCGACTTCACTTTCACTTTTCACTTTCATGCATTGGAGAAGGAAATGGCAACCCACTCCAGTGTTCTTGCCTGGAGAATCCCAGGGACGGGGGAGCCTGGTGGGCTGCCGTCTATGGGGTTGCACAGAGTCGGCCACGACTGACGTGACTTAGTAGCAGCAGCAGCAGCCAGAGTATTGGAGCTTCAGCGTCAGTCCTTCCAATGAATATTCAGGATTGATTCTTTAGGATTGACTGGTTTGATTTCCTTGCTGTCTAAGGGATTCTCAAGAGTCTTCTCCAACGCCACAGTTCAAAAGCATCAATTCTTCAGTGCTGAGCCTTCTTTATGGTCCAACTCTCACATCCATACATGACCACTGGAAAAACCATAGCTTTGCCTATACAGACGTTTGTTGGCAAAGTGATGTCTCTGTTTTTTAATACACTGTCTAGGTTTGTCATAGCTTTTCCTCCAAGGAGCAGGAGTCTTTTAATTACATGGCTGCAGTCACCATCTGCAGTGATTTTGGAGCCCAAGAAAATAGTCTGTCACTGTTTCCATTTTTTGCCCATCTGTTTGCCATGAAGTGATGGAACTGGATGCCGTGATCTTAGTTTTTTGAATGTAGATTTTTAAGCCAGCTTTGAATATTCTTTTCATTCAGAGTATTTTCTTTGTCAGGTAGCAGCAGTTACGCATATTTGTTGTGTGTGTTGTTCTTCCTTGACTAGTCTTACAGCATTTCCACTGTTTCAGATTCTTCTGTGTCTTTTCTCCAGTTCATCCATCATATTACCAACATTGTCTTCAGAGTGGTTGTTGCTTCATGTGATTTTCTTTTTTTAAAAAAGAATATTAAAAAAAAATTCTTGATGCATTTATGGTTGTGCTGGGCCTTGGTTGCTGCTGGTCTTTTCCCTGGTTGCAGCACACCGGGGCTGCTCTCCTTGTGGCGTGCGGGCTCCTGGCTGCAGTGGTTCCTCTGGTTGCAGAGCACAGACTCCAGAGCGTGGGGGCCTCAGTAGCTGGGGCGCACGGGCCCTAGAGCCCAGGCTCCGTTGTTGTGACAGGCTTAGTTGCTCCACGTCATGTGGGATCTTCTGGCCCAGGGATTGAACCCATGACCCCTGCATTGGTAGGTGGATTCTTTACCCCTGAGCCACCAGGGAAGGCCCTCATGTGATCCTTTGGTTTTCAGTTCTGCAGTTATTTTGATTTCTTCAGTTTCTTCACTTCAACTCACATTCCGTGAAGTAGTGATTAGTCGTTCAGGTTCTGGAGCCACACTGCCTGTGTTTGAATCCAGACTCCCCTGCTGATTGTGTCCTTGAGCAGAGCCCCTTCACCTCTTACCCTTGTTTCCTCACGTGTAGAGTGGAGATGTGATAGTAGCTGTGGTTGGGGGATAGCCCTCCGTGGGTCCCTTGCACCCGACAGACCTTACTGGGTGTGCCAAGAACGGAAGGCCTGGACCGCTTCCTGTCTGGGCCTTTTCCCAGGGTTGTGTTTGCATTGAGCAGTCTTGAAGAACGAGGGCACATCTCCCTCGGGGACACGGCACAGGCCTGTTTAACGCTCACTCTAAGAGCAGTGTCCCACCCTCTCTGGTCCTGCAGCACAGTTCACCTCGCGTGCAGACGGCCGTCGGGACCCACGGTTCTGCCCCCATGACACCTGGGGGCCAGCAGGGAACCACCAGCGGCATCCTCACGCGTGTGGTGCTCGCTGCAGTGGGGGGCACAGTCCTTAAGTATCTTTTTCTTAATCCTTTTGTGCTTGCATCAAAAAATCACATTAAAAGTATAATAGTAATGTATGGTTGTATTTATGAAACTGTGGATAAGTTATAAAGAGAATTAAGTTAGCTGTAAAAAGTGTTATCTTCTGTCAAACAGTGGTTTGAGAATTTTGTGTATATATTTATAGTCAGCTTACATTTTAAAGTCTTTATATGCCCTGTGAAAGCGGTATATTATTAATCAGTGTCAACATTTTAAGTAGTTTAGTGAATAAAGATATGATAAGTAAAATACTTGCTATTTCTGATATTGTGCTAATTGTTTAGCTTTCTAGCACATTTTGGATGTAGTGGATACATTAAATTCAGTAAGCTACAAACACAACTGAAAAATGTAACTCAGAATGCATACTTTTTTTGAGCACCACTGTTCAAAAGAAGGAAAGGACATGATCACGCAGTTTCTTAGATATGTTTTCTTCTGTAGTCTTAGTATTATATATAAAGGAAGCAAGAAGAGTATTGTCAGTTCTGTGGAGATGAAGTTAGGAGAGAGAAGAATTTTTATTCTACTTAATAGTTGCTGAAAGCATAGAAGCCTGCATATATGGTTTGGATAACTAGTAGAAAATGGGTGTTGGTGCTGACTAATGTAATTGCCAAATGATAGCCCATTAAAGGGCCTCCCAGGTAGCACAGTGGTAAAGAATCCACCTGCCAGTGCAGGAGACGTGCGAGACACGGTTTCCATCCCTGGGTCGGGAAGATCCCCTGGGGAAGGCAATGGCAGCCCACTCCAGTAATCTCGCGGGAGAATCCCACGGGCAGAGAGGAGCCTGGTGGGCTGCTGTCCACAGGGTCACAAAGAGTTGGAGGAGACTGAGCACACGCAGCCCGTTACAAGTTGGTTTATGTTTTCTTGTGCTTTTTCTAATTTATGTCTTGCCTTATAATAAGGTTTATTTGCTTACTTTATATTACACAACGTATAATTAATCAGTTAATTAAACAATTACTGAACATCTAGGTTTTGTGCTAGGCTCTGGTTTGCAACACAGATACAGTAGCTGCTTTGTAGAGTGTGTAGTGGGGTGCTGCCTCCTGTGTTTGGTACAATAAGCAATAAACAGAACCCCTAAATTGTTTATGGTGTTATGTATTTTCTGTTGCAGGGGGATAAAAACAAGGAAATACCTGAGATTGTGCCTCGATTTGCCAGAAGAAAAGTTTTAACTAGACGCCCTAGTGGTAGCTAGCGAAATATTAAGAGAGAGCAGGCAGGCCATACCCTATGGAGGGCTCCTGATTTGGGAGTGAGGCTGACTGGAGCTGGCTTTTAACAGAAACATGCTCCGAGAGGATGTGGTGCCATGACGCTCGTCCACCTGACCCACTGTCTGTAAACTTCTGAGGCCTTCTTATTTCTTGTTTATAGTTCTCATCTCTTCTCTTGACTCTTACCCTTTCTTGTTACCTAGTAATGGAAATGGTACACATGTGCTCTGGGCATCTCTGGGTAGAAATGAAATGCTTCTTTATAAAGTGTTTTTATACATGGTCACTTTATAGTATTTTGTCATTTTGTGGTATCCGGGGGCTTCCCAGGTGGTGCGAGTGGTAAAGAGCCCGCCTGCTAATGCAGGAGACATAAGAGATTCAGGTTTGATCCCTGGTTTGGGAAGATCCCTTGGAAGAGGTAATGGCAACCGACGGACAGAGGAGTCTGGCAGACTGTAGTCCGCAAAGAGTCAGACACGACTGAAATGACTTGGCACGCATAGTATTTTGGGTATGTGTGTGCTCGGCTGTGTCTGACCCTGTGGGCAGAGAGACTCTCTCAAGCAGTCCCATGTTCCTTTCTGTCTTTGGTTGCAAAAACGCTAGAGGGCAGGCACCACAGAATAATTTCTGTGTCTCTCCAGATGCTTTCCCTAGAGTTCTGGAGGCAGCTGGTCTGCCTTTCAAGTTACTGCAGGTCACAGCACTACCGATGTTTTGATACAGCATCAAAGGTGTCAGTTGATTTCCAAACACTACTATTACTGTTTTCTTGCCTGCTTATCAGCCCACCCATTTTCCGTTTTTGTTACAGCACTTCTCCACGCCTGGTGCCATATTCTGTGTTAATTAGAGCATGGGTTAAACTGCTGTAACAGATGCCCAGATGCAGCAGTGGCTTGGATATGCATTTTTCCTTCATGTAGTATTTCTAAGAGGGAGAGGTCCAGGCTGATGGGATGTCTTTGTTCCTTGTGGTTATTTGTGGACCCAAGGTTCCTTCCATCTAGTTTCTCTGCCCTCCTCAGAGTGGTGGTCTCTTCTGCATTATTGCAGAAGGGTTGCTGACACCTCCATGGTCCAGTCCATACGAAAGATGGAACATAGTTTGGTCCAGAGCACCCTCCCTTTAAGGTGATGAAGAAATCACAGGGTCCCTTCTGGTCACATTCTATTGGTGAGAGCTTGCCATGCTGAGCTGCAAGAAAGGCTTGAAAATAAAGTCAGCTCTACTAAGACTTGAATAACAGAGAGTGTGGATTTTTGTCCATTGTCCATTTTTTTCTACAGGGTTATGTGCCTTGTTCATCTGTGGAGTTCTTTACATATTCTGGACTTGAATATATCTTTTTGGGGATACAAATCACATGTGTTTTCTTTCCATCTGTGATATATTTTAAAATTTTGTTCATGGAGTCCTTTGTTATACAGAAATTTAACATTTCTATATACTAAAAACTGCAGTACTTTTTATAATCCTTCTTTGATACAAATGTATTTTGTATTTGTAGATTTGATTCTATACCAGTTTTGTGGCTGGGGTAGACAGGACAGACACTATGATTAATAGGATCCACAAGCACTTAATTTATGGTCAGCTTTTCTGTTTCTACTTGAAAAAGAACCATTATTTTAAATAGGAAAGTCAAAATCATCTCTGATGCCTCATTTCATCATTAATGATTTGACAGGATTTACAGTCTAACTAAACAGATTGCTAGTTCTCAAAATTATTTGTCAGAATGAAAGTGAAAGTGAAGTCGCTTAGTCATGTCTGATTCTTTGCGACCCCGTGGACTGTAGCCTACCAGCTCCTCTGTCCGTGGGATTTTCCAGGCAAGAGTCCTGGAGTGGGTTGCCATTGCCTTCTCCAGGGGATCTTGCTGACCCAGGGATTGAACTCCGGTCTCCTGCATTGTAGGCAGACGCTTTACTGTCTGAGGTACCAGGGAAAGTGTTTGTCAGAATAGCTCCCTAGAATTCATTCTGAATCTAGAAGACTTTGATAGGGAAGTCCTAGTGAAGTGGTGATCTGAGAGGCAGGAAATCAAATTTGATATCTAAGTGGATGTTAAAGCTGCTGGATGTGCCTTGTATGCAGCAAAAGTGAGGTCTGGAGCTCAGGAGAGGAGTTAGGGCTAGAGATACTGATTTAAAATTCAGGAAGACAGGAGATTGTTGAAACCTGGATAATAATTACGCTCTTCAAAGATGAATATATAAAGGACATATAGAGAGCTGTACTCACATTTGGAGGCCTCAAACCAGCTGAAGCGACAGGTATTAGACCGTTTAATCTTTGTTAACAACCTCATGAGATACAGGCGGTTTTCTAACGTTTTGGGGAGCAAATTGAGGCTGAGAGAGGCGACTTCTACGTCAAGCTGCCTAGTTAGTAGTTGGTGGAACTGGTGCTTAAGAAGAGGGCTCCAAGCCGGTAGTGATCCCTGATGCCCCTGCATTTCCAGAATGCTGAGCGGACCCTGGGTTGGTTGCTCTCTTGCCGCCAGCGGAGGTGGAGGGAGCTCTGCATGGCAGGGGGAAGGGTGCTGTGTGGGAAGGCCCATCGAGGGGGAAGGTGGTGCAGGGCAGCCCCTCCAGAGGAGGAGGGACGGGGCGCTGAGACTGCTGTACACTGTTTTTCTTTTTTTTGGTTTGTGGATAGTTGTGCGGAAAGCTGTAACAGGTAAATTTCACGTCAGGAAAGAAAGATGGCGCCAAGAGCATGGGATTTATTAGGAGCGCTGGTGGGGGAATTGTGCCTGTTGATGTCTGACAGTACAGTGTGGGAGACAGTGTGGATGTATCATTTTACTTAAAGAGAAGAACGATATTAGGAGTAATGGTGTTTGAAAATGCTCTCAGAGTTAGGTTGCCTCCTAAGAAGGTATGTGTAGTGTTCGGGGTGTGAGTCTTGAGCATAACTGAAAAAGGCAGTGGAGTTAAGGTGTGTCATTTTTAGTCATTTTGCTCCTAGAATGGCTGACAATTAGAGACTGTGTCATGATTGTTTTAAATTAATGGTAATTTCAATTCATAAATTAGGAAGAAATTTTTTACGAGTCACTTTAAAGTATGTTTGTTTTGTGGAGGACTTGCTGTAATCCTGAAAATTCTTAACAGTTCTTAACAGATTTTACTAAGATCGAAACTTAAGTTAGCGGCAATTTGGAAAGCTATGCTGTTTTACATTATTTTGATTATATGTAGCCTGACGTGCTGCAGTCCATGGGGTCGCAAAGAGTCGGACACAACTTAGCAGCTGAACAACAAATACAAAAGTTTTTCCTGTGTCCATTATGTATTGTCATTTGTTGTTATTTTTCCTTCGTGCTATCTGCATTATAGATAAATTCATCAAAGAGTGATGTAATGCAAAGTGACTTTTATATTCTCTTGTTTTACTATTAAGCAGAAATCAAAGAACAATCAGCAGAAGAGGATGCTGAAGCAGAAGTGGACAGCAGCAAGCAGCCGGTCCCAGCCCTTCAGCGTTCTGTGTCTGAGGAATCCGCAAGCTCCCTGGTCTCTGTTGGTGTGGAAGCCAAAATCAGGTTCGAGAAGGAATGCAGCTGGGTCAGAGATTAGTGACAGGAAGAAGGGCAGTGAGTTGACCAAGAGGAAATGCAGAGAGTGCAAGCTTAGGACGCAGACCTGGGTGGGATTTGAGAGCTGGTAGCTCTGTGTGTCCCTGGGTGGAGCGTATCTGGGGCTTGCGTGGCTGTAGGACAGAGCCGTGGTCTGGCCTGTGACTCTGCTCCCCTCAGACCAGAGCAGGGTGTTTCCAGTGTGCAGCTCCTAGACGAGGAAAAAAGTCTAAACTCTTAAGCATAAGGACTGATTTTCTTATTTACTTGTAAACGTAAGCTTATACTCTTGTTCTTTACCCTCTCTCATTTTTTTTTTAAAAAGAAATATAGGATGTTATAACCTCTGTATATTTTAGCTTTGGAGTCTTGTTAGTTTTTAGATCTTTCTTGGAACTCATGAATAAAACTGAAACCATCTATTGGTTGACTATTCCCATCTCCTTGAAACGTTTTCTGTCTTTTGTTCTCAGCACATCTCCTTTCTCATTTTGTCTTTGCTGGCTTCTGTGGAGACCCCCCCAACTTTGTAACAGTGGAGTCCTCAGGTTGAAGTCCTCAATGTGTTCACTTCTATTCAGTCTGATAGCTAGGTCCTGTCTGTGTGCCGATGAACACACCTTTGTATTTCCAGGGCCGCCCTTTCTCTGAACTCTGGACTTGAGATGAACGCTGTCCATCTCTCTGCCTGACATCACTATTTGGAAGTATGCTAGACATTGCACCCGTAACATGTCCAGAACCACTCTTGATTCTTAACCCTATGCCTACCCCAAATCTTCTTCCCAGGATTTCTTCATTTCAATAAATATTACCAATATTTATCCAGTTGTTTAGGCCAAAACCTTTTGAGTTAATCCTTGATGTCTGTCTTTTCTCATACCTCACACCCTAAATTTTGTAGCTCGACTTTAGAAGATGTCGCAGACAAGTACTCAGCGTCCTAATTTCCTGCCATTCTTGGTTCCAGTCCCTGTTACCCTTAGGAGAGAGCAGTTGCCTTTTAGATGGTTTCGCCACTTCTGTTTGCTTTCCCCAGCCCAGATTGTTCTTAGTGCAGTTGCAGAAATGATCGTTCTAAAACATAAGTCAAGTTTCCCTCAAACTGTCTCTAATGGCATCTCTTCTGTTTACATTAAATATTTCAATAATGCTAAAAATGTCAAATCCCTGCCATGTTCTACATCTTGGAGAAGGTTTGAAAATTTTCAAAATGAAAGATAAAAAATAAACAGTCTGCACTGCATTTACCCAGTATTTCCGCTTTATTTCCCTTTGTTACACTTTTTATTTCCCAGCAGTTCATTTGATTATTGTCCCCCTTTTATGTGAGCTCTGTGAAACCAATACTTTTCTCCTCTTTTTCTGCTTTTTATTGCATTGATAATTTTTTTCTATTGGTTGCACATTATATTTTGTTTTTAAGATGATATCCCCAAAGGCTCATGTTTCTTTTTTTTCCCCCTTGGCCACACCCTGAGGCATGCAAGATCTTAGTTCCCTGACCAGGGATCAGACCCCCAGCCCAGCAGTGAAAGTGCTGAGTCCTAACCACTGGACCCCAGGGAATTCCCAAGACTCTTGTTTTTTTTGTTGTTGTTGTTGTCCAGTCGCTAAATTATGTCTGACTCCTTGCGACCCCATGAATTGCACCATGCCAGGCTTCCCTCACCTTCACCGTCTCCCTGAGTTTCCTCAAACTCCAGTCCATGGAGTCGGTGATGCCATCCAACCATCTCATCCTCTGCTGTCCCCTTCTCCTCTTGCCGTCAGTCTTTCCCAGCATCAACGGTCTATTCCAGTGAGTCAGCTCTTCGCATCAGGTGGCCAAAGTATTGGAGATTCAGCTTCAGCATCAGTCCTTTCAGTGAATATTCAGGGTTGATTTCCTTTAGGATGGACTGGTTGGATCTCC
Organism: Bubalus kerabau; assembly: GCF_029407905.1. Classification (NCBI taxonomy): domain Eukaryota; kingdom Metazoa; phylum Chordata; class Mammalia; order Artiodactyla; family Bovidae; genus Bubalus; species Bubalus kerabau. The sequence continues at coordinate 118,166,893 of NC_073631.1, read as the reverse complement.
TTGCTGTCCAAGGAACTCTCAAGAGTCTTCTCCAACACCACAGTTCAGAAGCATCAATTCTTTGGCGCTCAGCCTTCTCTATGCTCCAGCTCTCACATCTGTACCTAACTACTGGAAAAACCGTAGCTTTGACCATGTTTCTTTATGAATTTCATTTTGAAAGAAGTTCAGATTTACAGTCCTAATTGATTTCTTAGATTTAGCAGTATAAATGCTTTATCATTTTCATATCTCTTTGCATTGATCATCTAGCATTTCATTTTCTAGTGATTTAAATACATCCTATTTCTGTTTTCTTGGTTGGGCCCCCAACCTTTTGCTTATTTTTAAAAACTCAGGTTTAGTTTATATACAGTAAAATTCATCCATTTAGTGGGTTTTGACAGTTGCATACTGTCATATAATCACTACCACAAAGGTAAAGAACAGTTCTGTCATCCTGAAAAATTCTCCCAGGCTCATTTGCTGTCACCCCTGACCCCATCTTCTGCCCGAGGCAGTCACTTACCTATTTTCTGGCCCGGTAGATTTGCCTTTGCAATAACATCATGTGAATAGAATTGTGAATCGTGTGTCCTTTTGATTCTGGCCTTTTAACTTGGCATTATGCTTCGGAGAGTCATCTGTGTGGTTGCATATGTCAGTAGCTGTTTTCCTTTTTATTGCTGAGGTGGCTTCTGTTTTATGGTGCCTGCTGCAGTTTATCATTTCCCGGTTAAGGGATATTTGGGTGGCTTCTACTTTGGGACAGTTAGGAATAAAATCGGGATAAATATTCACTTGCAGGTTTTGGTGTGAACCATAGCGTTTTTATTACATTTAGCTGAATACCTAAGAGAGAAGTAATTTTTTAAAAATGCTGAAGTATTTTTCAGTGTAGCTATACTATTTTGCATTCCCACTTATGGTGTGGATTGGATTGGTAGGCCATTTCTTGTTCTGATTCACCTTTGCTCACAGGTGAACACTGTGTCTCTGTGTCCGGGGGGGCCTGTTGGAGACCTGGCCTGGGTCTAGGATGGAGCCTTGCCCCTCCTCCATGATGGAGGCCCCGGGCACCGTCCCCCCCCCGCCCCCCCATTCCTCCATCTACAATTGGTCTTGAGCTTTGCAGGTGGAAACTTTTTTTCTCTCTCTCTCTCTACCAGTCCTTGGCTTTTTGTTCTCCCTGGGAAAGTGGAGGAGGAAGATCTGGCTAGGTCTCTGTGTCTTCCTCCCCAAGTTGCGCTTCTGCCCCCAGGCTTGTCCCGTGACTGGTGTGTTCCCAGGGCTCTTCCCCAGGCCCCAGTGGTGGCCCTGAGCCCCTGGGGAGGGGTGCGGAGAGAAGCTGGTGATTGGGCTATAATTCACCGCATGTCTGCAAGTCCCAGATGCTGTGTAGTCTCATACCGCCTCCCCTTGGCCTGGAGCAATTTATAAAATTGTCACTGAATTCATAAGCCTGCTTATATGACATCCGGGGGCCTCTTCCTCAGGTTAAGCAAGTGCTTGTGTCTCCTGTCTTCTTGGAAGCACCTTTCGTTCAGTTGAAGGTGAATTGGCTGCTCTGTGACTCCTGTAATCAGAAATGTTCAAGAAAAGTGAATTTGTATGTTGTGACCATGGGGCCAGAGCTCTCCGTGACTTTCCACCTCCAGAGCAGAAGCCAGGAATTTCCCTTGCGCATCCTTTAAACTTAGCAATAAATTACTCTGGGCTGTCTGTCTTTATATCCTGCATCTCTTGTAACATTTCCTATTTCTTTAATAATTTGAATATTTCTCTAAAAATATTTTTGTTGTGGGTCTGTTGTGTGGTGAAATTTCTGAGGTCAGTGATTGTACCCATGAAATTAAAAGACGTTACTCCTTGAAAGGAAAGTTATGACCAACCTAGACAGCATATTAAAAAGCAGAGACGTTACTTTGCCAACAAAGGTCCGTCTAGTCAAGGCTATGCTTTTTCCAGTGGTCATGTATGGATGTGAGAGTTGTACTATAAAGAAAGCTGAGTGCTGAAGAATTGATGCTTTTGAACTGTGGTGTTGGAGAAGACTCTTGAGAGTCCCTTGGACTGCAAGGAGATCCAACCAGTCAATCCTAAAGGAAATCAGTCCTGGGTGTTCATTGGAAGGACTGATGGTGAAGCTGAAACTCCAATTACTTTGGCCACCTGATGCGAAAAGCTGACTCATTTGAAAAGACCCTGATGCTGGGAAAGATTGAGGGCAGGAGGAGAAGAATGAGGATGAGATAGACGGAGATGAGATGGTTGGATGGCATCACCAACTCGATGGACATGGGTTTGGATGAACTCCAGGAGTGGGTGATGGACAGGGAGGCCTGGCGTGCTGTGGTTCATGGGGTTGCAAAGAATTGGACATGACTAAGCGACTGAACTGAACTGAACAGAGACTTAGGAATAATTTCAATATACCATCACATTTGAGTGATAGTTTTGGATATAAATTGAAGGTTAAACTATTCTTTGTTAGTATTAATGCTTTAAAAGTATTGCTCCATTTCCTAGTCAGTTGATGTTGATGTCCATCTGATTGTTGCTCCTCATAGGTAATGTTTCTAGGGGACGAAACAAACCGGAAACAGGGTATGCTGAAGAAAACGTAAATTTTAATAGCTTAAAGAAAATTATAAATAAGAAAACTTAAAAATTAATAAAATACTAGCTAAGGATATTGGTGGATAGCATCCTTGAGGCAAGAAGAACACTTTTCCCACATTGGACTTTATTTTTCTGAAAACAGACTACATGTAATTGTGTGTGTGTGTGTGTGTGTGTGTGTGTATCAATAGGCAGCACATTTATTACAAAATGGAAATAGATAATATTGGAAAAACTTAAAATAGGTAACATTTTTTTTTTAAAAAGGCAGTTTGTCGAGAGGTCCAATATGAATTTAACTTCTGTTAAACATTATCTGAAAAGATTGTAGATAATTCCTGTCACCTGTTAATGCAAGACTGGGGTAGAGACTACAGAGGTGATGGTGGAAACTTCAATACCTGAGAAGAAAGAGTTGAGGGCAGCAGCCATACATATGTTGTGAAGAGAAAATATATCCAAGAGGAGTGGTTCTTTTTCATCCTGTTTTCTTCCTAAGATCCCTTACTAAGTATATTTTCCATAAATATATATATATATATATATTTTTTTTTTTTTTTTTTGTCCTTTAGCTTTTAAAGTGGTCTCTTTTTAAAAAAAAAAATAATAGATTTTATTGTTTAGAACAACTTCAGGTTTACAGAAAAATTAAGTGTATGGCAGAGTCGCCATTCCCAACCCTCCCGTGCCTCCGTTTCCCCTGGTGTCAGCATGTTGCCTTAGTGTGGTATCTTTGTTACAACTGATAAGCCAGTATTGATACCTTAGTATTACAGTTCACAGCTGCAGTAGTGTTCATTCTTGCCTTACATAGTCCTGAGTTTTGATCAGTGTGTGATGGCCCATCCCTGCCTTGGTTACAGTGTAGCAAATGAAAGGCCTCACCGTTCCAGGTTCATCCTGTTCCCAGTGCGCTCAGACCCTGGTCCACCCCTTCCTCCCCCTCCACCACTAACTGCTCGTTAGCCCGCTTACATTTATATTTGTGTATCTCTGTGTGTGTGTTCCATCTGGTTAAATAAAATTTGGTTACCACTTGCTTTACACAGCTGGGATATAATTGAGTGGCCATTAAACCATACCCTCTTGTCCAACCTTAGCTTTTACTTTATTCCTTTTTAATACTTTGATTTTTTTTTTTGGAGTCAGATTTAAAGGAAAATTGTTTTTCTAAGTACAAAATATAATATTTTGGTATATTTACTATTTCTAAAAATCATGCTGTAGAAAAATAGAATTGTAAATGTATAATTACTATAGATTTAAACACTTAGCTTGCACTAAAGACAGTATTTAATTTTAGAGCACAAGTATTTCTGCAGTTGTCTGGAACTTGAAATCATTAAATAAAACTACTTCTCTGTCTTTCTTCCTTTTCATTTTGCCAGTGAACAGCTCTGCGCTTTTTGTTACTGTGGTGAAAAAAGTTCCTTAGGACAAGGAGACTTAAAACAGTTTAGAGTAACGCCTGGGTTTATTTTGCCATGGAAAAATCAGCCTTCTAACAAGAAAGATGTTGATGACAACAGCAGTGGAACTTGTGAGAAAACACAAAACTCGGCACCACGAAAACAAAGAGGACAGAGAAAGTAAGCGATTTGGAATATAAATGGGTCAAATGCAGTAAGACTATATATAGTTTATTTTCATTGAAATATTTTAGACTATATGAATGGGATTGTTACCAAATGATTTCTTGTGTTTCCAACGTCCATACAATGCTTTATGACTCACCATTAACCCAGCAAACATTCATTTTCTCAAAATTTTCTTTATTTAAAAAAACGTTTAGTTGTATATTAACAAAAAAGAAGAAAACTTTAACGAACATAATATAAGCCTAGAGGGGATTCATATACATGGAATGAAAATTTTTAAGAATTAATGAGATCTTTCTTTCCTTTTTCTAAATGTTTTAAATAGTTTGTAAGAATATAACACAACAGAATAGCAAAACCAAAGTGGTTTTTACTAGTCGTGTCCTTTAAGTGTCATTTATTTATTTGTGTTTACACTTTAGAGAATGGTGAACCGTCCTATAAACACTTACACTATAATACAGCTACCCTTTCTAAAGTTAAAGGTCTTTTTTAAATAAAAGAATTTACATATATGTATCTAGTTATAAATCAAGTGTAATTAAAAAACATTTACTATTTGTATAATCATACATGTATGTCTATATTCATGGATGTTTTAGTTCCCTAAAATTCCTATCTAATATGTTTATTTTTGGAGTTAAATTTTTTTTATATATTTTAGTTTTTTTTGAAGGCCATCTTCATACGTGGACTTGGCTCTAGTAGTTGAGGGAGTAGAAGTTTCTGTGGTTAATGAGAAAGTGTAAAAATTAATTTAGCTTGGAAGGCTCACCAGCTCTGGCCCTTGAGGGTGATGATGTAATCACCCAAGTGCCTGCCTGGCTGGCGGCCAGAGTTAAGTACTGAGGCATTGTTGTGTTGTACTTATTTGATTGGCTCCTTCTTTTGGACTGCTGCCAAAGCCTTGAAGACCTGAAGTAGGAAATGAAACAATAACAAGAAAAACTCTTTTAAAAGAATTTAAGGTGGAACAGCTTAAGGAAGTTCAGAAGTATTGTATTTAGAGTTTTGATGTTTTAAAGGCCATGGCTTGCTTTACCTTTTGTGATCAGCTGAGTGCTCACATTCTAATAAACTGTATCAGAAGTCCAGGAAACTTCCAAAGTCCATCAGTCATTAGTAAATTTAATGGACTGGACCAGGTTATATCTTATATACTGATGTTCTGCCTTGAATGATGGCAATTAATAAAGAACTGTTCTGGGAAGTACAATTGGGTTTCATTTATTTATTTTATAAGCTTAGTTAATTTTTAATGAAAACTTTTATGAGCTAAAAATAATTATGTAAAAAATAACCTTGGTTTAGTGAAAGTCTTTATATGCACTTAAGTGTTTAACAAGTTATTAAGTGATGATAACAGGCCAGTTAATGGACCTTAGGAATAAAACATGTTTGCAAAATTTGGAAATCATTTAGCTTGGTAATGATTTTAAATATTTACAATATTTATGTTGCTAATGAGTTGTAATCCAGATAGACAGCCAGTTAATTTTTTTAATTTGAAAAGCAGGATTTTAAAATAGTTTTTCCCTCATAGTGTACTAAATATAAGAATATATAATCAAGGAATCATTTCCTCTCTTCTTGGTTTGTTTTAGACTTAAACTTTGTTGGGGGGGTATGTGTGTTTCTGCTCTTTCCTAAGCTGGGCTCCTGTCACCCTTAGGGTTGACATCACATTGTCTGCATACACAGTGACTGTAAAAACTTAAGGTCAAATTTGACTAACCTACTGGTTAGGAACTGGTTAGTAATAGAATGTTTAGTCATTCCATTGGTTTTTATATTTGTGCCCCCATCAAATTCTGGTGTAAAGAAAATATGTTCAAACAGTACGTTCATCGTTATAGACAAACTGTTGGTCTTTTTTTTCCTCCTGATAAATTGGCAGTGACTAGTAATGAAGGTGTATTTTCAGGAAGGGCGCGATCATATTTATAGGAAGGTTTGTTCTCATTTGGTTCACCGTGGGCATTCATAAAAATGAGATTTGGAATTAGCATAGCATGGTGAACTTTAAAAAAAAAGTGAGTGTGCATTTCTAATGGTGCACATAAAAAATACTGGTTATTTTGTACATGGTTTGATATTTAAATGTACTTACTGAAAAATGTTAATACTTTTTCTCTTTCAGTGATTCCAGGTATAAAAAAGTTTAGTTCCCTGGTCATTGTGCTGATTTTCTCTTAATAGGAATCATGATAAATATCCAGCAGACAGATGTGCAGTGAGTTATAATCTGTATTCAATAGTGACTTAATCCAAAATTATCATCAGGCTGAATACTTTGATATCAGGAGAAAATTGAAGTTTTAGTGCCAACCATCTGATTTCCCGTGTTTACTGTTAGACACATTAGCAGTCATTATTTACTTACCAATCTCAATGAATATCTGAAGTTCTAGGGTTTTGAAAGTATGAAACCTCCCATCTGTGGCATATCTTATTCAGCATTCACTTTTATCAGGAACTTTTAGCTGTTGTTACACTATTTTCCTTATTCCCAACTCACCAGTAGCTGTTTTGGTTTTGCTTTTGACTTGTGGTTTATCAGGTGACGTCTTAGCGGAGGGTACACGTAGCGTCGCGGCATAGATCGGCTGTCAAGATTGCTGACGCGTTCCCCTCCCCCTGCCTCCCTCGTCACACTTCGTAGTGGGTTTTCCTTCCCCTGGGAAATAACCTTTCTTTCTGTAAACTTAACTGCTGGCCCTGTTGTTGGTAGCCCTTGCCATAAAGCATGTTAAAGATTTCTGATTTGCTCATGTTAGGTTTTTTAAGCATTTAAGTAAGGCCAAAGGGAATATTCATTTTATATGACAACATACAGTTCCTGACTAGAATAGTAGAGTGTCAATTAAAAAATTACAGATTTATAACATTTCCTTATGGATTTGGAGACTTTTTTTTAGTTGTTGCTTACATGATATATAATATAGCTACCCAGTTTTATATTATTATTAATGCTATGAGCAATGACATATATCCTAGAAGTTATTTTATAAGCAGTTTATGCAAAATAAATTAAAATTGATTTGGCAGTACCTTATATTTAAGTCGTTACGAAGCGAAACCATTTTCTCCTTTTTCTCACTTTCACGTGTTTTGTGTTCTCTTTTCCAGGGAACGGCCTCAGCAGAGTGTCCCGACTTGTGTCAGTGTGAGCACGCAGACTGCTTCAGACGACCAACCTGGTAAACTGTGGGATGAGCTCAGTCTGGTTGGCCTTCCTGATGCCATTGATGTCCAAGCCTTATTTGATCCTACAGGTATGAGCCAGTCTTCAATAACAGCTATCTCTTGATTCTGCAAGGCTTTTTAACTTGAGCCAATTATCAACTTAATAGTAAATAGCATTCATCTAGAAATAATTATCACTGTTGTTAAAAACATCTTCGTTAAGTTCGCCTGCTTAGGTAAAAAAAATTGTCTAATTAAGTTTAACTTATTTAGCATCTGCACAGGGCCATAACTGGGCTGTGGATGCTTTTATAAATATTTGCATTTCACTTGTATAGACAGCAGTGCCATGGAAATCTGACAGTTGCAGAAAGAGAGATTATAAAGGGATCTGTGAAAACCTGAGACCATGGCAGGCTGGGTCTTCCTAAAGTAGGGGTGAAGGATAATAGATCTTAGCCATGTGGATGTCCTGTAATACAGTGTAGTAGCCCATATTTATGACTCAGTGCTGTTGGGGCTTTGAGTAAATTTCATTCTGCAGTTGAACTGCATGTAATTGTTCAAGTGATAGAGAATTTAAAGACTGAGCTGTTATCGATGATTGGTGTGGAATGCAGTGGAAGAGTGGTGTATATGTAGTTTGTCATAAAGTAAGAAATAAATTTCCTTTATAGTTATGTAAATATATCAAATAAAAATATAGTAATATTTAAATAAAATTACTAGAAACTAATTTCTTGAAGAAACAATCATTAATACAGTGTGCATTAGAATCACTTGGAGGGTTTGTTAACATAGCTTTCTGGGCACCGTAGCAAGAGTTTTTGATTTGTAGGTCTTGGTTGTGATCTAAGATTTGCATGTATCACAAGTTCCCAGATGATGCATTTTGAGAAGGGCTGCTTTAGTGGAATCACAAATATAGGATGCATTGTATATTCACACGTTAGAATCGACGGAAGGGTTTTACATCTTTACTTATCAGCGTTAATATGTTTATTGTTTACTTATTTGCTTCTTTTCACTTTAACCATGTTAGGCACTTGTTGGGCTCACCACCGTTGTGTGGAGTGGTCACTGGGGGTGTGCCAGATGGAAGAACCGTTATTAGTGAACGTGGACAGAGCTGTTGTCTCAGGGAGCACAGAAGTAAGTAGAAGAAACACATATTTAAACCACAACTTTATAACATTTGCTGTGTCAACATAAAGATCCACTTGTAAAATTTATTAAATGATTACTGTAATGTAAAAACCCTTAAAATAGGAAATTATTGCTATCCAAGGGTAGTTTGTGCAGACCACTAGATTATATAGTATGTTAAGTTGTGCAATAAACACTAATCTTTAAATAATTTACATTTAAATAAATTAAAATTTTTAGAAACAGAGATTACTGACTGTACTTAGGCATCTTACACTTTTAAGACAAAACTCTTTGACGAAGATTTAAATTAGGAGAGACAGGATTTGACACGTCTTTAGTCCACAATGTGAGCTAGTTCTGTTTGCTATTTTAAAAATTGATTAAAATAATTTCTTTTCAGTCAAGTTGGCAGTTTGGTTTGTCTTTCTGGCGCTATCCCAAAGCAATACCGTATACACAGTCTGCCATCTTTCAGAGCTTTCACTGTGATTTTCAATCAAAAAATAAATGTAGCATTTACCTTCTATCTATAAAGCAAGAAACCCTGTGAAGTAAAACTGCTTTGCTGCTTAAAAATTCCCCTTGGTTTTTGACAAATATGTTTGGGAGAAGTGAAAACAGGCCTTCCAAAGGAATATTAAAAGTGGAATTTTTTGCCATAGAAATTACACAGATTTAATACAGATAAACCTTTTAAAGGCATAGTTGAGACAAGGATTTAGATTTAAGTAATTATTCAGTTACTGTAACATTTACTTTACTCAGATGATCAAATTGACCTAATTTAAATGGATGAGTAACTCTCACCTCTAACCTTAGTCAAGTTAGAGTGTTTGTTTTGGAAGTGTGACCTTACATTTAAAGGCTTACATTATTACCACATTTTGAACAGTATAATGCCCGGTAATGATTTCCATAGTCTGAGCATATTTGATGGCCACGTCATTGTTGTGATAGGTCATGGAGCTGGTTCTTCCCTGAGCTTCTTAAAAGTAGTTTTGGAATATTTTCGGACAGTGAGAAGCAGAAGCGTTATAGGAAAGGCAGTGAAGAAAAGTGAAAAGGCACTTTGTGGTGTTGGGTTGTTTAACTGTAGCAGCTTATTTTTGATAAGGCCATAGGGAAATGGGCACTCATTTGCCTGTTGACAGGAATGCAAATGGGTGCCTATCTTTTGGAGAGAAGGTTGGTAGTGCCTCACAAACTATATATGCACTTATCTTTTGACCTTTCTGAGATTCTGTCCTGAAAATATGCCTTCAATAATACAGAAACTTGTGCCATTAAAGGTTAATACTTGCTAGCACTGTTTAATTTGCAAAGTACTGTAAACAACCTGAATAACCGCACAGAATAGAATGGTTAAAGAAGCTATATATATCTTTTTATACAGCTCTGACTCTTGGAACCATAGGAATGTTTCACCTACCCTGTAAATAAGCAATTACAGCTGTCTGGGCTCTGGGAGAACCTTAAAAGGAATAACCAAATTCACAGGGAAGGGTAGAGAAGAAACTGAGCCCTGAAAAATAGTGTATTGACTAGATACCCATAAAGCTAAAGACAAAATCAAACAAAAACTGCACATACATGCCGTAATCTAGCGAGTACTATTCTAAAATGATTGTTGTGGTGTTAGAATGGAGTTATCAGAGGTATCAATATAAACTCATGGTTTTTAGTATTTATGTGGACAGATACTGAAATCCAGGTATGTGTGTATGCAAGCGTTAGTATGCATGTGTGTATCTCCTAGCTCCGTCCCTTCTGAAAGCCTAGAAGCAGTGACTTCTTCTAGCAATGAGCCTGTCAAGTGCCCAGATCTTGGTTTGTAACCAGCGTTCTCCAATAAAAAGGACCAAGGCTCTTGGAAGTGGCTCACGGTGCAGGGAAAGACCAGGTGCCAGAAAGCAAGGAAGTGCTGACTGAGATGGGGACTTGTTGAAAGCATAGGAGCCAACCTCAAGGAGCTCCTAAGAGCTGGACCAACTTGAGCAATAACAAAAATTAATGATAGTCTTGGGTTTTCATCCATAGAGTGATCCACACTGGTAAATAGATAAATAAGTAGCGAAGGTCAAGTTACATCACTTCTCTGATTAACACTCTCCAGCTACTTCCCATTTTATTAAGAATAAAAAAAAAAAGCCAGTCGCTACTGACCACCTGGGCCTCCCTAATCTTCACGATCCCCACGGGCACTTCTGAGACATGGCTCGCAGTAACCCTTCCCCTCCCTCGCTTCCTTCAGCCGCCCTGACCTCCGCGGTCTTACTGAGAACTGTCCACCTCTGGGCCTTTGCAGTTCCTGTTCCCTTTCTGCTGACTGTTCTCCTCAGACTCATGCATGGCTCTCTCCCTCGTTTCCTCTAGGTGTTTACTCAAGATTACTTTATCTGTGAGGTCTTTGCTGGGTTCCCTGTTGAAAATTCAGGTGCCTCCTCCCGTCACACCCCTGGTGGACTGTTTTCTCCTCTGTACTTACCGGCCTCTAACACAGTGTGCATTTACTTAATAGTCTTGTCTGTCTCTCCTCTCTAGATAATAGTGCCATTCTGATAACTGTCTTTTTCTGTTTTGGTCATTCCTCAGTAAATGTTTGTGGCCTAAATGAATAGCACTAAAGATCATTCATGGAATCATTCATAGTTACGAGAAAAAAATAAGTGCCAGAGTGTTAAAGGAGGTCACCACTGTGGTGAATTTTACTCACATTTATACATTTATACTTGTCAGAAGAACCCTTCTAAAATAGAGGACATCTTTATAGTTCTGCTTAAGTGATGAGGGTGGGGATGTGTGACAATGACTCTTTGAAATCTCAAAAGGTTCCTTAGGGGCAAAGTATGTAAAAGTGCTGTTGAGCCCAGAACAGGCTTTATTTTACAAAAAAAAAAAAGGTGTTACAAATTTGTTGACCATTATCAGGACAGCATGTGACTGAATAAATTACGGTACCTGCCTCTGTAAAGAAAATAAACATTTAATCTGCCTCTTCAAGATGAAGGTGATGTTCAGCAATGAGAATGCAATGACTTCTCAAAGGAATATTTGCTGGGGGTATTTTGGTAACAGATGCTACCAAGTGAGCATTTGGTAACAGATGTTTGGAACTGTGTCTATTGTTAGTTTATTGCCAGAAACAATGAAAGTTTGTACTCAAACAAACAACAAAATATTCTCACATTTGTTGCCAAAAAATCCTGGACACAGAATTTTCTGAGTAAAATATTTTAAAGCGTTGATGTATGTTTTAAACCCATTTGTTAAAAATTAATATTTTTTGACTCTGGAAAGGGAAACTCCGCTGGCTAATTTTTGAGAAGTTTGGCTGGGATTGAAAAATGGTTGTTGAAAACAGGTGCCTCTGTTTAGACCTCCCTATTTTTGTGGGAATCCTTTTTTAAAAAACCTTCGACAGATGCTGAAATAAACAAGTAGAATTGGACCTTTCAATCTAAGATGATGGAAAAGAACAAGATGCAAAGCTCAGATGGGGGTGTCTGTACGCTCTAAACTTTTGGGTTGTTCACATCTTTTAAGAAAGAAATGTTTGAGTACGTGTCCTTTTTGTCGTTGGAACATATGTATCTCTCCTTTCTGTCACTTACCAACATGTGTCAATTTATGTTGTTACTGTGAGCATTTAATTACTTTTGGTGCCCCCGCTAGGGCTGTAGGCCTCACGAGGGCGTGGATGCAGTGTTGGCTTGTCATTTTATCTCTGGTGCCTCACAAAGTACCTGGAGCACAAGGAGCCATCTCTGGGATGAGTGGGTCCTGGTGGAGTCTGTTGGTGAAGGGCAGTGCTGAGCGCCGCGGTCCAGGGAGGGGAGTGCGCTGCTGGCACCTAGTGGCCACTGCCAGGCATCGCGCGCCACACAGAGGGAACCCAGCTGGGGCAGTGCTGAGGCTGACAGCCCCCCTGCAGTCAGCAACATTGTTCCCATTTTATAAACTAATACATTATTTCCTCAGTTGTTAAGTTGCATTCGGTATCAAGCAGTTCAGTTTTTCTGGAATTTCCCTCAGATTGTTCTTCAGTGTTTCCATGGGAACTTTTATCTTTTGCTAGATAGAAGAATATGCTAAACTCTTCTCTTTTAATTTCCTCTTTGGATTCCTGGGGGTACTACCAAACATTAAAACATTACTTGTAGCAGCTCTCCACTTAGAATCAATAATTTCTCGTGTTTTCTTTACCCTCATCATTGGGCTTCCCTGGTGGCTCAGACGGTAAAGAATCTGCCTACAGTGTGGGAGACCTGGGTTCAATCCCTGGGTTGGGAAGATGCCTTGGAGGAGGGCATGGCAACCCACTCCATGTTCTTGCCTGAAAACTCTCCAACGACAGAGGAGCCTGGCAGGCTATGTCCATGGGGTCGCAAAGAGTCAGACACAACTGAGCGACTAAGTACATATTGCAATTCCATTGTGTTCTGCTGATTTTGTACCACTTGTCCGTGTAAAAACCAACTAATTTCTACAAGAAGAGTTTTAAGTTTTTTAAAAAGTACTTTGGGCTCTTTTTGTAGATTGAAAAAGAGAACAAAAATAGCTTTTCTGTAATAAGGTGGGAGTACAGATTTACAATGTAGGAAAACAATGTAATATAAATGTAATTTTTGTTTAAAAAGCCTTAATGACAATGACAATAAAAATCTCCACACACTTCTCTAACCAGTTGAAAGTAGGTTTATATAAGATCATTGAAAACATTGTCTCTCTATATGTAAGACGGTCCCAGGTACCTATTTTATGAATAATGTTATCTAATATTGTTGTTTTTTATATAATCCTAGTGCTTTGTAGTGTAAAATAAAAAAGTATCAGTTATTTAGTCTTCATTTTACCTTACACTTTTTTAAGAGGAAGGAAACATTCGCATACCTGAATTTTGTGTTTGTGTTGAGGGGTTCTCAAGACCACATCTACTCTGGAGACTGACTCAGACTCAAGGGCCTCGTCATAGAGTTGTAATTATGGCTGAGGCTTACTGCCCTGATGTGGTAGAAAGATCTTAATGGGAAAAGATGTTGACGAGGTCTAGAAAAATCTGTGTGCAGGCTTCCTCGGTGCTCTCCCTCCCATGAGGGGTCACACACAGCACCCTTGTCCTCCAGCAAGGGAAATACGGCGACGTGTCTGGTTCTTCTGCCCTGAGACGCTCAAGGTCTTTACTGGGGGCTGGTCGTGTAGGCCCTCCTGCCTGTCACATACCAAAAGGGAAAGCCACGTTGTTTGCACAGATAATCCAGGCACAGTAAATTGCCCTTATCACCTCGGGAGCCGTGGGAACCCTCTCCAAACCTAGCCTCCCATCTAGGCAGGCAGGCCTTTCTAGGAATGGTAGTCTTGGGCATGCGTGTTAAACACCACCACCCCCCCCCCCCCCTTTTTTTTTTTGCATTGAAATAAAGTTGGATTGTGTCTCAGTTTCAACATGTTTCTGTCTGTAGAACTATAGTAGGTGCCTGTTAGTTTATAGCAATGAGTTATTCCACATCCTGGGGAGGCCGTGACAGATTTAGTGGTTACATTAAAAGAACTTCGTAAACTTCGATCAAAGGGAAGCTATTGATAAGGATACCTGTGACTGTAACAGAAAAATCCTGTATTTGACTCTGAAAGCTACTTTGATGTTAACATACCCATCCCAGCTTTCTTTTGACTAATGTAAATATGGTATATGTAATTCCATCCTTTTATTTTACCCTATTCATATTTTAATATTTAGAGCATGTTTCTTGCAGTAGCACAACAACAACAAAAATCTAACCTGACAATCTTCTGCTTTTTATTTGTAATATTGAGACTATATATATTTAATGTGATAAAGTCTTCCTCTCTGCCCCATTTGTGTTTATCTGTTCATTCCTTTTGCATGCATTAAAAAAAATACTTATTTTGTATTTCGGCTGTGCTGGGTCTTTGTTGAAGCATTTGGGATCTGTAGTTGTGGCACATGGAATCTAGTTCTGCCCTCCTCTCTCTCCCCCTGACCCACTACTAGCCATTCGCCTGTCTTTCTCCCTCTCTTCAGGTTTCCCTATTACCTCAGAAACAACAATACTGAAATTAGGCCTATTAATAACCCTACAGTGGTGTCTTAAGTGCTCAAGCGAAAGGAAGAGTCTTAACGTCTCACTTTAAATCAAAAGCTAGAAGAGATTAGGCTTAGTGAGGAAGACACAGAAGGCTGAGATGGGCTGAAAGCTAGGCCTCTTGTGCCAAACAGTTAGCCACGTTATGAATGCAGAGGAAAAGTTCTTTCAGGAAATTAAAAGTGCTACTCCGGTGAAGGCACAGATGATAAAAACGCAACACAGCCTTACTGTTGTTATGGAGAAAGTTTGGTGTCCTGGATAGAAGGGCAGTTCAGCCACAGAATTCCCTAAAGTCAAAGCCTAATCCAGAGCAAGGCCCTAACTCTCTTCCACTCTACAAAGGCTGGGAAAAGCTGCAGAAAAACACCTTGAGGCTGCAGAGGTTGGTTCATGAGGTTTGAGGAAAGAGGCCATCTTGATAACTTTAAAAGTGCAACATGAAGCAGCCAGTGCTGACGTAGAAGCTGTAGATCTTCCAAAAGATCTAAGGAGAGAGAATTATAATGAAGTTGGCTACAGTAAACCACAGATTTTCAGTGTAGACAAAACAGCCTTCTATTGGAAGAAGACACCATCAAGGACTTGCATAGCTAGAGAGGAGAAGTCAGTACTTGGCTTCAAACCTTTGAAAGACAGACTGACTCTATTGTTTAGGGTAGTGCAACAGATGGCTTTCACTTGAAGCCAGTGCTCATTTACGATTAAAAAAAAATCCTAGATCCCTTTAGAATTACGCTGAATCTACTCTGCCTACGCTGTATAAATGCATCAATATTTATGGATGATAGCGCCTCCGTTTACAATATGGTTTACTGAATATTTTAAGCCCACTGTTAGTATCTAGTGTTCAGAGAAAGAAAGTGTTCTTTGAAAATACTACTGTTCATTGACAGTTCAGCAGGTCACCCAGGAGCTCTGATGGAGATGTATAAGGAGATTAATGTTCTCATGCTGGTGAACACAGCTATTCTGCAGCCCATGGATCAATGAGTAATTCTCTCTTTCAAGGCTTATTATTTGAGAAAATAAGTTTCATAACGCTATACCTGCCATGGGTGGTGAGTCTTCTGATGGATCTGGGCAAAGTCACTTGACTTTCTGGAAAGGACTCACCATTCTAGATGCCACGATGACTTAACAGGAGTTGGGAAGAATTGATTCCAGCCCTCGTGGATGACTTTGAGGGCCGTAGGACCTCAGCAGAGGAAGTAACTGCAGATGTGGTGGACACGGCAAGAGAACCAGAATTGGAAGTGGAGCCTGAAGATGTGACTGAGATGCTGCAGTCTTGCGATAAGACTCAAGCAGATAAGTTGCTTCTGATGGATGAGCAAAGAGAGTGGTTTCTTGAGAGTGAATCTACTCCTGGTGAAGATGCTGTGAAGACTGTTGGAATGACAACAGAAGATTTAGACTATTCCATGAATTTAGCTGACAAAGCAGCAGCAGAATTTGAGAGGATTGACTCCAATTTTGAAAGAAGTTCTACTATGGGTAAAATGCTGTCAGACAGTGTTGCATGCTGCAGAGAAATTGTTGGTTGAAGCAAGAGTCAGTTGACTTTACAAACTTCATTATTATCTTGAAAAAATCTCCGTAATCATCCCAACCTTCGGCAACCACCACCCTGATCAGATACCAGCCACTGAACGTCAAGACAAGACCCTCCACCAGCAAAAAGATTATGACTTGCTTAAAGCAGAGATGATGGTTAGCACCTTTTAGCAGTAAAGCACTTTTAAATTAAGGTATGTACATTTTTTTCATTTTAGACAGAATGCCGTTGAACACTTAACAGTATAGTATAAGTATAACTTTTATGTGCACTGGGAAACAGAGTTTGTGTCACTTGCTTTACTTTGGTGGTCTGGAATTGAATGTGCACTCTCTTCAATGTATGTCTGTAAGCCTTGTTGTTGTATTGATTCCTTTAAGGTTTCTAGTATGCGCCTTTCACTTACGCAGCCCGCCCTGAATTAGGTATTATGTAGTTGTGTGTATCATAAAACTGTGCTTTCACTCCCTTCCACTCTCTCTGCTGTACTTGGTGCTGTTGTCATACATGTGACTTTGACATGTTATAAACTCCTTAAGATACTGCTCTTTTTTGAGTAAACGTATCTTTTAAAGAGAATTAAATGATAAAAAGATTTTAAAATATACTTACCTGTGTATTTACCAATATTATATTGTATTGTGTTGTTAGTCGCTCAGTCTGACTCTTTGTGACCCCACGAGCTGTAGCCCTCCAGGCTCCTCTGCCCATGGAATTCTCCAGGCAAGAATACTGGAGTGGGTTACCATTTCTTTCTCCAGAGCCCGACCCAGGGATGAAACCCATGTCTCCTGCATTGCAGGCAGATTCCTTACCATCTTAGTTATTTACCAGTGCTAGTCTCTTCATTCCTTGGTGTCGACCCACATATCATTTTCTTTCTGCCTGAAGAAGTCCTTTAACATTTCTTGCGGGGCAGGTCTGCAAGGTGATAGATTCTTTCAGCATTTTTATTTCCAAAGTGCTTCTGTTTTCCTTTGAAACGCATGTTTGCCAAGTTCAGAAATCTAGGTGACTTTTCATCCCAGTACTTTAAAGATGTGGTGATTCACTCTTCTTGCTTATGTCGTTTCTGACACAGGATGGCATAGGCTGGTGTCATCCTTGTTTTTGTTCTATGCTTTATTTTTTGGGGCTCCAAGATCACTGCAGATGGTGACTGCAGCCATGAAATTAAAAGATGCTTACTCCTTGGAAGGAAAGTTATGACCAACCTAGATAGCATATTATAAAGCAGAGACATTACTTTGCCAACAAAGGTCCGTCTAGTCAAGGCTATGGTTTTTCTTGTGGTCATGTATGGATGTGAGAGTTGGACTGTGAAGAAAGCTGAGCGCCGAAGAATTGATGCTTTTGAACTGTGGTGTTGGAGAAGACTCTTGAGAGTCCTTTGGACTGCAAGGTGATCCAACCAGTCCATTCTAAAGGAAATCAGTCTTGGGTGTTCATTGGAAGGACTGATGCTGAAGCTGAAACTCCCAATACTTTGGCCACCTCATGCGAAGAGTTGACTCATTGGAAAAGACCCTGATGCTGGGAGGGATTGGGGGCAGGAGGAGAAGGGGACAACAGAGGATGAGATGGTTGGACGGCATCACCGACTCGATGCACATGAGTTTGGGTGAACTCCGGGAGATCGTGATGGACAGGGAGGCCTGGCGTGCTGCGATTCATGGGGTCGAAAAGAGTTGGACACGACTGAGCGACTGATCTGATCTGATCACTGATTTTGGACAATTTGATAATGTTATTCCTTAGTGTAATTTTCTTCGTGTTTCTTAGGGTTTGTCGCAGTTTTGGGGATCTGTGAATCTGTAGTTATCATTATGGTTAGAAAGTCTTTGGCAGTTATTTCTTGTTGTCACAAATGACACGATTTCTTTCTTTTCTTTTTTTTATTAAGTGACTTAGGGACTTCCCTGGTAGTTCAATGGTTAAGACTTCACCTTCTGATGTAGAGATTGTGAGTTTGATCCCTAGTTGGGGAGCTAAACTCCCCATATGCCTTGGGGGCAAAAAAACCAAACCATGAAGCAGAAACAATGTAACAAATTCAGTAAACGACTATAAAGATAGTCACATAAAAAGAATCTTAAAAAAGTGGCTAAGTAGTGTTCTGTTGCAGGTATATACACCACATCTTCTTTATTCATGCATCCACTTACGGGCACTTAGGTTGATTCTGTATCTTTCTACTGTAAATAATGCAATAAACACATGGATGCATATATCTCTTTGAATTTATGTTTTTATATTGCTAAGTGGAACAGCTGGATCATACATTGTTTTACTCTTAATTTTTTGCGGAATGTCCGTACTGTTTTTCATAGTGACTGCACCAGTTTACATTCCTGCCAGCGGTGTAGGAGGGTTCTCCTTTTGTCACATCGTTGACAACACTTGTTTTTTCTTGCCTTTTTGATAATAGCCATTTTAGTGAGGTGATAGCTCACTACAGTCTGGATTTGCATTTGCCAAATGATTAGTGACATTGTGTGTCTTTTCATGTGCCGTAGGCCACCTGTGTGTCTCTCTGGGGAAGGTGAGGTTAGTCACCTCCTCTGCCTGTTCTTTGATTGAATTGTTCTTGTTACTGTTGTTGAGTCAGTAATCGTTACTATTGTTGAGTTCACTAATATTTTCCTCTGGAGTTTCTAATATGCTGTTATAATATCCAGTGTAATTTCATCCTAGGTATTTTTATTTTATGACGTTTGACTTGGACCTTTTTATGCCTTCCATGTCTCCGCTTAGCTTTTTGAACATATTCAATATGCTTATAAGAGCTGTTTTAATGTCCTTGTCTGGTAATGTTAACATCTCTGTCCATTTGGGGTCAGTTTTCAAGATTGTTATCGGCATAGATCATGTTTCCCTGCTTCTTCGTGTGCCTGGTGGTCTCCGTTTGGATGTCAGGCATTGTTGAGTTTTACCTTGATGAGTGATGGATTTTCACTGTAGGAAATGAGCAGTTAGGGTGATGAGTGGCTCACTGGCTTCATGACACCAGGTTCTTACTGTCTTTACGTTGTGTACACACAATGTGTTGGTCTTTTCCTTGGTTCAGTTTCTCTCATAATCAAAACATGGTGAGCAGGAGCTCTTAGGGTCATATCCTCATTATAACTTTTTTTTTTTTTAATTAAAAAATGAAAAAAAAAAAAAAAAAAAAAAAAAAAGCTTTTCCTTTTTAATTCAGGGAAATCCTTTCCATATGCTTTTCTCTACTGTAGCAGGTTTCTCCTAACAACTCATTAGCTAGAATTAGAATTAGTTCCCATCAATTGCTTTAAACCAGTAACTAATACAAGTGTTGGGACAACCACCATTTGGTTAGATTGTGATTCTCTTCTGGGGCAGGGGATGGTACCTACCTCTCTAAAGGTCATTGCTGCTTGGAAGAGGCCATCGCTGAACAAAACTGAGAGCCTTCGAAGGAAGAAGGTGGAATGGGTGTTAGTAAAAGTAGCAAATACTTTAGATGGTTTTAGAGTATGGGTTAAGCGTCAATAGATTGACATAGGAAATCTCGACAAAGGGTCGTCTATTTGTTATTGGAAGATTTTTCAATAATAACTATTTTTACAGGTGTTTGATGTTCAACATTTTATGTGCCTGTTGGCCGTCTGTATGTCTTCTTTGGAAAAGTGTTTGTTCTAGTCTTCTGCCCATTTTTTAAATTGAAGTCTTTATTTTTGATATTTTGTATGAGCTTTTTATAAATTTTGGATTTTGACCCCTTATCTGTCACACTGTTTGCAAATGTTCTCCCATTCAGTAGGTTATCTTTTCGTTTTGTTGATGGTTTCCTTTACTGTGTAAAAGTTACAATTAGGTCCCATTTATTTATTTTTTGCTTTTATTTCTTTTGCCTCAGGAGACAGATCCAGAAGAAATATTGCTGTAACTGATGTCAAAGAGTGTTTTGCTTATCTTCTCTTCTAGAAGTTTTATTGCTTCAGATCTTGCATTTAAGTCT